>NC_135483.1:170991450-171622652 GCF_052094955.1 Ictidomys tridecemlineatus | reverse complement strand
TCTCTCTCCTCCCTCTCTGTCTCACTCTCTCACTCTCTCTCTCCTCTCTCTTTTCTCGCCCCCTCTCCCCCTCTCTCCCTCTTTCTATCCTCTCTCCCCCTCTCTCCCCCTCTCTCTTTCTCTATCTCTCCTCTCTCTTCTCTCTCTCCTCTCTCTCCCTCTCTCTTGTCTCTCTCCTCTCACTCTTTCTTTCTCCTCCCTCTCTCTACTCTCTCTCTCCCTCTCTTTCCTCTCTTTCTCTCCTCTCTCTCTTCTGTCTCTTCCTCTCCTCTCTCTCTTTCCTCTCCTCTTTCTCTCTCACTCCTCTCTCTCCTCTCTCTTCCTCTCTCTCTCCTCTCTCTCCTCTCTCTCTCTTCCTCTCTTCTCTCTCTTTCCCTCTCTCTCCTCTCTCTCTCCTCTCTCTGCTCTCTCTCTCCTCTCTCCTCTCTCTCTCCTCTCTCTCTCCTCTCTCTCTCCTCTCTCTCCTCTCTCTCTCCTCTCTCTCTCTCCTCTCTCTTCTCTCTCTCTCTCCTCTCTCACCTCTTTCTGAAGTTATTATAAATGGGATGGTTTTCCTGATTCTTGCTTGGCTTCATCACTGTTGGAATGTAGGAAAGCTATTGATTTATAGGCTTCATCTTTATCCTGCTACTTTGCTATACTCATTTGTAAGCTCTAGAATTTTCCTGATTTCTAAAAGTTTTGGGAGTCTTCTAGATATAGGACCATATCTTTGGCAAACAGTTTTTTCTTATTTTCCTATTTGTATCTTTTTATTTTCTTTTCTTGCCTGATTGCTCTGGCTAATATATCAAGGACTGTATTAAAAAGGAGTAGTGAGAGTGGGCAGCCTTATGTTGTTCCTGATATTAGAGGAAATGCTTTTAGTTTTTCTCCATATAGTATGTGGTCAGCTTTGGGTTTGTCATAAATGGCCTTACAATGTTGAGGTAAATTCCTTCAATCTCTTGCTTCTCCAGCATTTTTAACATGAATGGGTGCTTGATTTTATCAAAATTCTTTTCTGCATCTATTGAGACATCATATGATTTTTATAATTAATTTGGCTTCAATGGTGCATTATATTTATTGATTTGCATATGTTGATCCAACCTTGCATCTCTGGAATGTAATCTGCTTGATCATGGCTTATTATCTTTTTGATGTGTTTCTAAATGTAGTTTGTTAATATTTTTTAAGAATTTTTGCATCTATGTTCATCAGGGATATCAGTCTATAATTTTCTTTCCTTGATGGATCTTTGTCTAGTTTTGGTATCAGAGTTTTATTGGCTTCATAAAATGTATTCAGGAGTGTTCCCTCCATCTCAATTTCATGGAAATTAGTGTTAGTTCTTCTGAAAAGGTCTGGTATTCAACTGAGATAAGACTTTTAATTGCTGTTTTAGTTTCAGTATTGGTCTGATATTGGTCTGTTTAGGTTTTCTATATCTTTGTAATTCAATTTGGGCAGGTCATACATGTCTAGAAATTTGTCAATGTCTTCCAGATTTTCCAGTTTATTGGAGTATATATTTTCAAAATAGGTTCTAAGAATCTGGATTTCAGAAGGGTCTATGGTAAAACCTTTTTAAAAAATCTCTGATCTTGTTGATTTGAGTCTTCACATTCTTCCTTTTGGTTTGTTTGGCTAAGGGTTTGCCAATCTTATTTATGTTTTCAAAGAACCAACTCTTCATTGCATTGATTCTGTTCATTGTTTTCTTATTCTTAGTTTCATTGATTTAAGCTCTGATCTTAATTTCCTATCTTTTGCTTTTAGAGTTAGTATATTTTTCTTCTTCTAAGGCCTTGAGGTAGAACATTTTTATTTGGGATATCTAATTTTTTAATGTAGGCACTCAGTACTATAAATTTTCCTCTTAGAACTGCTTTCATACTGTTATAGAGATTTTGATATGTTGTATCTCTGTTCTTGTTCATTTCTAAGAATTTCTTGATATCTGTTCTCATTTCTTCTTTGGTCCATTCTTCATTTAGGAGAGTATTATTCAATTTTCATGTGTTTATGTGGTTTCTATTTTTTTTTTTTGCTGTTGATTTCTAGTTTCATTCCATTATGATCTAATCTGATACGTGGGATTATATTGATTTTTTTGGATTTGCTTCATAACCTAGAATATGATCTGTTTTGGAAAAAATTCCTTGAACAGCTGATACAAAGGTAAATTTAACTGTTTGAGGGTAGAATAGTCTGTAGATGCCCATTTGACTTATAGTGTTATTTAGGTTGCAGATATATTTATTGATTTTATGTTTTGATGACCTATTTGTAATAAGGGTGTATTGAAATTACCCAGTATTATTGTATTGGGATCTATGTGGAATTTAATATTCTGGAGGGTTTTTTTTAAAAAAATGTAATTGGATGTGTTCGCATTTGGAGCATATATCTTTTTGTTAGATTGTTCATTTTACCTGGATGTAATGGCCTTTTTTGTCTTTTCTGGTTAATTTTTACTTGATTTCTGCTCTGTTAGATATGAGAACAGCTACTCCTGCTTGTTTTCAAGGTTTGTATGCATGGAATATTTTTTCCATCCTTTTACCTTTAATCTGTAAATGTTTTGAATCTCTTGTAAACAGCATATAGTTTATTCTTGTTTTTTGATCCATTCTGCTAATCTATATCTTTTAATTGGGAAGTTGAAACCAATAACATTCAGTGTTAGTATGAATATGTATTTGTGGTTTCCTGCCATTTTGCTTTTTGCTGTATTTTATCCTGTCTTGATTCTCATTTAGCTGTTTATTCTATTGAACTTCCTCTGTTTGATAATTTTGAGAATTGTTTTTAGTTCCTCTTTGAGTATTCTTCGTGGTGCTGTATTGATACTCATGAATTCTTTTAGTTTATTCTTGTGGAAAATTTTTATCTTCCCCTCAAATTTGAAACTGAACTTTGCTAAGTATAGCAACCTTGGCTGACAGGGGGCTTTTTTGTTTGTTTGTTTGTTTTTGTTTTTGTTTTTTATAGCTTGGGATATCTCATTGCAGGTCCTCCTTGATTTTAGGGTCTGAACTGAGAAATCAGAAGTGATCCTTATTAGTTTGCCTCTAAATGTGACCTTGTGTTTCTTTTGGGGCTTTTAATATTCTTTCCTTATTTTTAACATTAGGCATTTTGATTATGATATGTCTTGGTGAGCTTCTCATTTGAATATGTCTATTTATGATCCTGTAAGCCTCCTATATGTGCATGTCTATTTCATTTCTTATTTGGGAACAGTTTTCTGTAACTATCTCATTGAAAATGTTCTTTATACCTTCAGTTTGTATCTTCATGTTCTCTTCTATCCCAATGATTCTCAGGTTTTGTCTTTTCATGTTATCCCAGAGTTCTTACATATTCTGATCATGTTCTATAATTTTTCCCGTTTTTGCATTTTATGTACTCAAGATCATATAGCCTGTGCTCAGTGCCTAAAGTTCTGTCTTAAAGGGCTGAGGTTCTGTTTTCTATGCAATCTGATCTGATTAATTGAATTTTTAATTTGATTGATCGTGTCTTTCATTTCTAGTAGTTCTGCTTTTTTTCTCCCTATTTCAATTTATTAATGTGGTCTCTCATCTCCTATAATTGATCTCTTAATTCCTTCCTTAGATCTTCTTTTAGTTCATTGAACATTATAATAATCAGTTTTTATACTTTCTTTGGGATTTTGTCCACCTCACTGTCAGTAGGATCCTTTGTTGGAAGATTGTGGATTTTGCAGGGAGACTTTTTGCCTGTTTTCTTGTGTTTTCAGAGGTCCTGAACTTGTGCATCAATTGAAGTGGATTCTCCTCTTTTTTAGGTATGTCCTTTGTTTGTGATTATCTTATTTATTCTGGAACTTCACTCTGTTTTTGATATATGAGTAGATGCCAAAGGGTGGGAACAGATTCTTTCTGCTGGTTCTTTTTGTTGGTTTGGGGCTTTTGTCTCCTCACTTCTTTGTTTTGGAATAATGTCAGGGTTTAGATAGGATTAGATTATGTGTGAAGTAAAATTTTTTTGTTGCTTAGTTGAGATGTATTTCTCAGCTACAGGATCTACTCTGTAATCTTGAAGTGTCCCAATCTCTTTCTGGCCCCTCTTAGAGGGAGGAGGAGCCAGAAGTGGCATTAACATCAACAACAAGAGTACAGTTTTATTAGTTCAATGTCTACTTTGAACTCTGTAATACTATTTGCTCTCTATATAGGAATGATGAGGTCATTTAACAACAGTACTACCAATTACAAAATGTTAACTAGGTCAGGAATTCAACAGCAAGTGTCTACTATGTTGTCTAGTATATTTTTGATCACTCCAACTTGAATGGAGTGGGAATTACATATTCTAATCATTAGTTTTGGTTTTTGTCTCTTCTATGCATTAAAGTATGGCTGAAGATTGAGTGTCATTAATTTGTGTATGGAGCAAAGTGTGCTGCATTTTGATTGAGTTTGGTTCAGCATCAAAACCTGTGAATTTTTCATGTCCCTGTAGGTTCCCAGCACTTCAGAGAATAAAGCAAAATACACAATAGTGACAACCATCACAAACAATACACAGCACTAAAGTAGAAACCCACTTCCTACTATGATATCTTTAACATTAAATACCACCAAAAATCAGGAATGGTGGTTCAGCAATTGTCAACAGTAAAACCAGTAACTATGCACTAGGTCTAGCTTTAAAACAAACATCAAATGTCAACTATATTATCCACAGAAGTAATGATTGTATCAGCATTAGTCAATTAGTTCTGAAAGAAGGAACAAATACAGTTAAACAGAGGAAAATAAAATGTGTTAGAATTAGAAAAGAATTACAATTTCAAATATGAACAGAGAGGATGCAGAAGAGAGGTAGCTGGTGATGTTTATATAGAAGGAGGGGGGAAAACAGAAGAAGCAAAGCATTGGGAGGGAGGGTGGTAGGAAGGGAGGGAGAGAGAACAATAAAATCTGGCCATTAGAAGGAGAAGAGAAGAGAGAAAGAGAAACAAGAGAAGTAAACAAATGAAAATAATACAAAGCTAAACCAAAATATATAATCCCCAAACACCAAATCTTCAAAAGACAAGGCAAGGAAAAAAAAAACTACATTTTTAAAATGCTAAAAACGAGAGAAAAAGAAACAAATAAGTATATGTATATAGGTCCCTGAACTAATCAGCACAGCATGAATTCATACACACACACACACACACACACACACACACACACACACGGGAAAAGACAAAAAAAATTCTTGGTGAAGAATGAAGGAAACTTCCTCACTGAGGTAGTCAAAAAAGACCAGATTGAGTGGTCACTGTCTCTGTCCAACAGTCTTTGTTTTGCACTTCTTGAGTTATGTACTGATAGAGGTTGTTAACCTCTTTTTGTTTTTGTGTTGCTCTCTGAGCTGCCATTTGGAGCAGCCTAAGATTGAAGCTGTTTCATGTAAGACTCAGTTTCCCTTCTCACCAGAGTGAGTGGGAGAGGTTAGGTAGTACTGTTAGTTGGCATTTTGTCCACTGAGACCAGTTCAGTGCCCTCCCAGGGTACAGCTTCTGCAAAGTTCTTGGGGGCATTCTAGCAGGTCTAGTCAGGCCTCAGTGGCTTTGTTGGGTTTGGCCTTCTTTGGAGAGATTAGATCTATCCACCCGCAGGGCTAGACAGTGGCTGATCTCTGATATGGGTCCAATTCTCAGGAGCCCTATACTGATCATCCATTCACTGCTGCCCATGAGCACAGCCTTCCTGGGCTTAGTCCCCAGGTGTATTCACTCACACCAGCTTAGGCTCCTGGCTCTCTTCAGCTGCTCATGTGAGCCACTACCACAAAGGAGAAGCTAGTCGGGCTCCCCTTCACCCTACACACTTGAATCCCACTGGGTACAGACTGTTCCTATGTTCAGCCGGGCACACCCTAGGTCACCCATTTGGTGCCTGCCAGGATATTGTGGCAGAATTTGCTCTGATCTCGTGCCTCCAGGAGGGAGCTGTCCTTATAGTGAGATTGCCTCAAAGTGGCTCCACCCCAGCTCTCTCTGACCAGTTGAGATACCGAATATGCTTTTCAAGCACCACTGTATGGTACAGTCTCTGGATTAGCTAAATTTAAACAGATTTTTAAAAAAATTTTTAATTTTTTTTTTAGTTGTAGATCGACACAGTACCTTTATTTTTTCTATTTATTTTTATGTGGTGCATAGAATCGAACCCAGCCCCTCATGCATGCCTCACACATGCTAGGCAAGCTCTCTACCACTGAGCTAAAACCGCAGCCCCTTGGCAGCTTTCTTTTGATCTTAGCTTTTTCCTTACCAAATCTCTCTTCTCCCCTTCCCTCTGTGGTGAGTCGATGCTGCCATTGCCACTTTTCCATGCTGGGGTAGCCAGGTCAGCTCCAATGTAGGTTTCTTTCTTCTTTGTTTTTTTGTACTCAAATTCCTGAGTCTGTAAGCCACTTTGAATGTCCAAAATTGAATTTTAGTTCAATCCCTATTTTACCCACCTCACCCAGAAGCTATACACCTACTGCTTTGGTCCTAAGCCACTGCACATCTTGGAATGAGGCTGTCCTCTACTCCACAATCTTCCTTGTGCCTCATATATAGATTTTGAAGCTTGAATTTAATAGATTAGACATATACCCTGAAGTATTTACAGGTAAAATGATAAAATGTCTGGGATTTGCTTTCAAACATTGCAGGAAAAAAAATTAGAAAACGTAGAAAAAAAAGAGTTGGAGAGGGGTGGGAGAAACTAAAAATGTCAGAAACTTGAAGGTTTCTGAAGCTAAGTGGTAAGTACTTAGTGTTCATGTTTACTCTTCTACATGCTTTTACGTGTGTTTAAAATTTTCCATAATGAAATGTTTAAGGCCACACTAAAGAGTGTGAACTTTTCTCTGTGGCTCCCTGAACCTGTGAAGAGTTTTGGCCCGAGGAAGGGAATGGGAAGGGCTATGAGACCTTAAAAAGCTTAACCTATGATAGTACCAGGAGGAGAAAGATCAGACCTTGATGAAAGTGGTGGCTATGAGAATAGAAACTTTTTAAAGAACTTATAGAGGATATAACTGCAAAAGAGGTACTCTGGTGGTTTGGTAGTACAGAAGTGAAACAGATGCTGAACCAGAAAATTCCCTTCTTCCTCTTTAGTCAATAGCAATTATTGTCCTGGAACCAGTATACTGGGGACTGTAAGGACAAGGAGGAGAGGGAGAAGGGATCTTCACTGTGGAGGAACTGAACCAAGTCTTTGTACTAGATGAAGTGGAAACCAGTGGAGAAATCAAGAGTCCTGGGCTGATGTTTTGTTTTTCCATGAGTAATTTCTGTCTTGTAGTTTCATTATAAAATTCATGGGTAAAATGGTTTGATCGTCTGTCTCTATTTTCACTGGGGAAATGGGAAAAATATTGTTAATGATACAAATCACTTTTATTAGTCAAGATTGAATTATGTTGTTCATTTATGAAATTGAACACTTTAAAGAATATTTGTCTTTAATCCCTAGTACCACCAAAAAAATAAAAAAAGAGAAAGAGAATATCTGAGGAGTTAATTAAATGAGTTTATTTATTTATTTTTAATATTTATTTATGTATTTTTTTAGTTTTAGGTGGACACATTATTTTGTTTTTATGTGGTGCTGAGGATCAAACCCAGTGCCTCATGCATGCTAGGCGAGCATTCTACCACTGAGCCACAACCCCAGCCCCAATTAAATGAGTTTAAATGACAAGATCTGGGAAAACAAAACTTTGAGCTATAGCAAATTAATGAAATTTTAAATTTATGTAGCTTCTGATTTATCAATGGCAAAAATATTAAAAATAAACTCTAGATCCAATAGAAAGTCGCAGTTGGTAGAGATTAGAGAGAAACAGTAGTTTTCCACCCCTCTGTAGTCAAAGATAACTAGTACATCACATACAAACTATTAATAAGGTATGACATAACAAGACCAAGAGATGCCCCAGCGAGAAGTTTCTTGATCACCTTTGCTGCCTTCTTGATTCTTATTTTTCAAGAGATTCCACTTTTAACTGCAGGCTATAAGAATAGACCATTTCTATGATTAATGCCGTGTCATTTTCTGTCTCAGTGTAACACACCATCTACAAAGGACTGAAGCTAAGGTCAGGGAACAGAGATAAGACCTGCTGTATCTAGTGAGAGGGAAAGCAGTATTGGAACACACCACATTCTTTAGCCTTACTACTTTGGAGATTCCCTGGCAGGACTTATTCCCTTAACCCAAGCTGTCATCTACCACCCCTATGCTTATGCAGTCAGAAAGAAATGAGATTTTGGTCAGATTTGCTGCTGGATTTGGGACTCAATTAAAATCGAACTTCTAATTCATGGTAGCCGTTAGCTTTTTAGCTCTCAGGAAAGTAAAAAGAGAAGACGGCAATTTCTAGCTAAAAGCAAGAGAGGTGGTTTCTATTTTACTCAGGAACTCATGGCTATGCCGCTGGGTCACAGGAGGACTGAGGATAGAGGGACACATAGTTGTAAGTCTTATTATGGAGAAGGCTGAACTGTCATCAGTGCCTGATGGAAATGAGAGTGGGGAGGCGGCAGCAGTGTCTCTAACAGCACTGCCTCCCTTATTGCATTGTCAGAAGAGAAAGATAACCTGAGAATAGGCATCCATTATCTCTTTCTACAAAGGGATTAGTGTGGGTTGCAAGAAATTAATGGCTTTTGAGTTACCACAGAATTACTAATGAATGTCAGGACCAGAGATGTAAAGCAGATAAAATAGGCTTTTCTCTGCCTTATTTCTCTCCTTTCTCTTTTGGTTTGCTATGTTAAGATCAAGATCTTACTCTTTCTTTCTATAGTCAAAAGCAAAAATTTTATCCTCTGGGTGTATGACTTGCGTTCTTTAGGGAATGATTCAATTAGTTTTTGACTGTCTCCAGTGTGTGTTGGCACAGATTGAAAAACATCTCAGAAATTAAAACCTTGACCAGGGAGGAGTGCTTCCTTTTGCATGGCTGTCATTGTCATGTCTGATTAAAGTCTCATGTGGTTCCTCAATTGACAGTCCCCTTTTACTAAAGTATTAAACTGGAATATATTGCCACTCATCAGGGATTATAGGTGGCTTGATTAGATAAACACATGAAATGGAAATGGAGAAAAGAGGAAGGCAAGAGAACTAGACATACTATGCACTGGACATTGTGCTAGAAGCTTGATTTGTAATTCAACAAGTACTTATGAAACACCTACTAAGTACCAGGCATAGTATTGCATGCTATCGCATAAGAACGAAAAGAGAGCCAGGTGTGGTGGTGTGTGCCTGTAATCCCAGTGGCTCCAGAGGCTGAGGCAGGAGGATCTAGAGTTCAAAGCCAGCCTCAGCAAAAGAGAGGCACTTAGCAACTCCATGAGACCCTGTCTCTAAATAAAATACAAAATAGGGCTGGGGATGTGGCTCAGTGGTGTCTCTGAGTTCAATCCCTGGTAACCTGCCTCCTCACCAAAAAATGAAGAGAGCTTACTATGCAGTAGGGAAGGCAGACTTTTTTAAAAAACAAACTTTAAAATGTATTTTTTTTGTTTGGGTATTTAATTAAACTATTATAATGCAGCCTGTTAAAAGCCTATGAAAGAGGAACATAACTGACCCAGGGAGAAGTGTGTTCACATGAGGTGGGGGAGGGGCTGAGAGCTGGACAGACTGTCTTTCTGAAGGAAGGTAAATTTGTAGTCTCTGGTTGAGGCAGTGGAAAGGAGCATTGCAAGCTAAGGGAGCAGCAGCATAAGCACATTGAGGCTCCGAGAGAAAACTGCATGTAAGCAGAAGCCTAAAAAATGAACTGAAGGGGCTTACCAGAGAGAGGCCCATGAACTGGCCTTGGGGACTAGTGGGTACTCTGACAAATGGGAATTTGTGAGCAGTACACTTCACTGCTTTTTTTCATTGACCCTTCCTGGCATCATGAACTTAAGGAAGGATAAGAGAATCAGCAGGAATTCATTCACATGGCAGGTTTTCTCTTATGTATTTAATACTCTGTAGACTGTTACCTAGAAAGCAAGGAATCCCAAAAGAGTGTGATTGGTCCTAGGCCTACAGGGTATATTAAATCACACTTTTTCCAGTATTGCTGTTTTCTGCACAGACTTCGTCATATCACATTCATATCATATACCCCACTACTTACTTTTATACTCTCTCACCAAGGTAGTTCAGTTTTTAGATAAGAGATTTTTCCCCAGCTACATTTTGCCCATTAGATACTATCCTGGAATTTTACCATTTATACTTGGTTTAATTTGAACCAGGAAGATATCAACCTTTGATCTGTTTGGTCTCTTGCACTCACCTTCTTATAACTAATCGATACTTTTATGCCTCCTTTTTTTTTCTTTCTAGAACACAAGCAGACATTCCCAAACATTCTGAAGAAGGGTTACCTGGAAATTAGAAAGGACCATGACAGTTACTGGCAAAGCTGTTACGCAGAACTGTCACCTTACAACTTATACTTCTATAGCCTCGACAGCAGTGGGAATCAAAACCCCTATGCCACGTACCAACTTTCCCACTTCCAGAGCATCTCTGTTTTGGGCAATCTTGAGGCCAGGATGGTAGACACTGTTCTCTATGACAACACTCAGCTACAGTTAAAGGCAGAGTCACCGTGGGAAGCTTTGGACTGGGGACAGAAGCTTTGGGAAGTAGTGCATGCTGCAGTGCCCAGTTACATGGGACGGCAGGATGAACTGGCAAACTCACCAGGGCTCGGCCATCATGTTGACTATACACAGAATCATTGTTTACAAGAGAAATCCAACGGGCTGCTACCACCGTCTCCTGTCTTGGATAGCTCCAAACAGTACCAAAACATCCTCAAATCAGGGACACTCTACAGACTAACTGTCCAAAACAACTGGAAGGCATTTACATTTGTGCTGAGCAAGGCCTACCTTATGGCTTTTCAGCCAGGCAAGCTAGATGAGGATCCCCTGCTGAGCTACAACGTGGATGTGTGTCTGGCTGTCCAGGTAGACAACCTGGATGGCTGTGATTCTTGCTTTCAAGTCATTTTCCCTCAAGATGTCCTCCGCCTCCGAGCTGAGACCCGGCAGAGGGCTCAGGAATGGATGGAGGCTCTGAAGACAGCTGCCAATGCAGCGAGGAGTTCAGAGCAAAACCTGCAAGTCACACTGAGGAGCAAACCCAAGGATCAGCTGGGTGGGCATGAACTCAGGAAGAACAAACGTCAGTCCGTGACCACCAGCTTCCTGAGCATTCTGACAACTTTATCTTTGGAACGAGGACTCACGGCTCAGAGTTTCAAATGTGCAGGTACAGAGCAAATTTTCAGCTTAAAGCTCATTAAAGAGCAATCTTGAGTCCTGCAATTGGAATTTATTTTTTAAACACCCTTAATAAGACAGTCATAGATATCGCCTGTTTACAAAAAGCATTTCTCCTGCAAGGAGTTTACTATGTTAAAAAAAAAAAAATCTGTCCATCTTCATACTACATTGATTAATAGAAACAGCTATGATATACCCCACTGAATCAAAATTATTTGGCTGAAGCCTAACCAGACTGGAATTTAGGCTTCCTAAGTAGGATGTGATTCCATTTCCTCTGCCTACTTGCATAAAGTCAGGGTGACTATAGCTGTCACAGATATTCTCATGAGAGACATTCAGTCCAAAGCTAAGTACTCACACTCCTTAGGCAAAGCAAATGTCCATAGTCAGGAACTGTCATTGATCATGACCTTGTCAAATCCTGTTAAAGTGGAATCTGGAAAGTCAGCCTTGACAGAAAATGTAGAAATAGCTAAAAGCAGGGTAGATGATTATTCAGCAGATGACTACTGAGTCACAATGGATCTGTGCCTCACCATGAGGAAGCCTAGGTTTTTGGAATTGCTGTGTAAGGGTGAGACACAAAGTGGAGTCCAAGGCCAATACTCTGTTATGTCTGAAAACATCAATACTGCTTCTCTCCTCTACTCCCTATTCTTCCTACTTCCCCCAAACCTAAAATGGAGGAGGGGTATTAAAAGTGAAATCAAAATTATTTCCTTTTTACTAACCCCACAATATTTGATAATAAATTTACTGTGAAGACAACTTTAATCGGAAGTCTTTTGGGGAAGGTTTTAACTCAAGTCTATTAGATTTAATAATGCTGTTTAAAAACGAGCAAGAAACTTACCTAAAGCTGAGACTACATTTAAAATTTTATTCTTGCTCCTGCTTTGAAAGCCAAATTATAACAAAATGAAAATCCACATTAAATATATATATATATATATATATATATATTAGTTGTAGATGGGCAGCATGCCTTTGTTTATTTTTATGTGGTGCTAAGGATTGAACCCAGTGCCTCACATGTGCTAGGCAAGCACTTTGCCACTGAACTACAGCCCCAGTCTCAAAATCCACATTTTAAATATGGTTAGTTGTGATGATGGTCTTTTCTACTGAAGAATAGTTTACTTAAAGGGAGGGAGTAAGTGAATAATCCTTGCTTTGCCCCAAGGTCTTTAGTGATTGTGGAGCAGAAACATGCAGGGTGGGATTGGAGAGATGAGAAGCTCCAAGCTAGTTAAGAAGCCATACCAGGTATGTGCATGTATTTGCAGATATGACAGACCTTGGTTTTAGTCAGACAGCTTCTTGGAATTTTCTTTTTTTCTGGTATGGGGGATTGCACCCAGGAATACTCTACTACTGAGCTACATTCCCAGCTCTTTTTAGTTTTTATTTTGAGATAGGGTCTTGCAAAGTTTACCCAGGCTGGCCTCGAACTTGGGTCCTACTGCTTCAGCCTCCTGGAATCACAGTGTGTGCCACCACATCCAGCTTTGAAATCAGTTTTGAAATAGGAGACACCAGTTTTAATATAGTTTTTAAGAAATATATTGACATTTCAGTGTCTTCTTATTCTGGTGTATATAGTATATTTCAAAGTTCAGGCATTTGATGGTAATTTATTGTGTTTACTATGGACATCCTGGAGTTATGATACACTTCTGTGGCATTATATTACTGAGAGTCCACAAATCTGTTGGTTTCATGGAATAAGGGAGAACAGCCCAGCTTAGTTTTCAAGATAGAGACTGGCATATCTGAATCACAAATCCATATAGTAAAAGAGTGAAGAAAAGTCTCAGGTGCTACACGAAGGTTGTCACCTAGCTGTCACTTATTCACCTTCCTCTCAGAAGTTTGTATCCTGATGGAGTGTGCATTGCCGCCCCGTTCTGTACAGCAATATAGTGTTCTTAGCCATCAGAGGGAAGAGAAATGTCAGAGAGAGCCCACTGCATCCAGCAGTAGGAGAAATGAAAACAGGAAAAAGATAAAAGAGAAGTGAGAAGAGTCAGGGAAAGGGAAGCAAGGAGAAAAGAAGAAAGTATTATAGAATAAGCAGGAATGGATCTTTCTGGTAGCTCCTCTGGGTTCTGTGTGATAGGATGCTTCCCTTTGCTGTCTAAATTTGGTGCTCACTAAATTTGGCTGATTGTAGGGCAGTGGGAAAGGGTAGGGGAAGGGACTCAAGGGGGTAGGATGACAAGCCTGCAGTTCATTTACTCTGCTTTTACCTTCATGCTTTGGTTTGGAACTAATGGGGGTACGGGTATGTTTCTAACTTTGGAGAGAGGATAATGCTGATTTATATAGTAGGGCACATTCCAAAGCAAAAATTGATGTATTTCATTTAAATGTCACCTTTTCTATCAGAGAGTACTACATTCAGTTGCTTTGTGATACATGTGGCTTACTCGCCTGCTTTTCATTCTTGATGCTAGCATGTGGAATATTGGTTTCCAGACACAGGCAGGAGCACATTATCTCCTGTAGGGGGCAGAGTCTCAAAAGAAAAAGGCAAAAAAAAAAAAAAAAAAAGAAAACTTGTGAAGCAGAGCTCTGGATGTTTTTTAAATTACTTGGGAGGCTGTTCATTATATCAAAGATTATTATAGCAGATGGAACAGTAAAAATTGACCTGTGTTTCTCAGAAACACAGTTAATTTAAACCAGCTGCTTCTGCCTTTTGTACCTTTATTGTCTAACTTAGCATCCTCATAAAAAGACACATTTAGTAAAAAGTAACATAGCATGTTTACCTTCTAAAACACCCAAAAGTTCAATATATTGGTTGTAGTGAATTTGGGCCTTATATACTAGTTTAAGGAGAAGTTAATTCACAGTATTACATGGCTTTAGTGTGTCTCTTTAAACTATAAGTTCATATATGTATACATGCATATGAAGTTCTTCCTCCTTTAAATAGTTTGGATGAATAAACTTTAAATGTGGAAGATTACACTGAGTAGCTCCTTATTATGTCATTGAGTTGCTATTCAGGGGAGCCACAAGCACTGGCTTTTAAGTCTATAAAACAGTACTGTTGGCCATAGTTCACTAAATTCTTTCTATAAGTGGAGACTTTTCTATATCCTTCTTTAAAATTTAAAGAGCCCCTGCAGAGAAAATGGACCACGACCATCCAAAAATGTCTGAGGTTATGGTTTTGAAAATATATGCTGATTGTAACTGTATCTTTCTTTGCATGTGCTTGGACTTTTGATAGTTATATTTGATAGTGTGTGATTACTCCATAACTTCCTTTCCAGCTCCTTGGCTGCCTGTGCTTGGGAAGCCCAACCACTGTGGTCTTGCTGTTCCTAAACTTACAGGGGTCCTGCCTGCTTCCAGGGCCTTTTCACTTGCTAGCCCTACTTCCTGAAATTTGAAAATTAAATTCTTCCATTCATTCTGTTATTTATTGTTTGCCCAGAATCTTGGGTGCACCCAGACATACAAGTTAGTATTGCAGGAAAGAAGATAAAAGTCCTTGTCCTCAGGAAACTTGCAGTCTGCTAGGAAACACAAGTTGTTTATCAAATAATTCCATCAGTGGCTGCCAAAAAGGCAGCTATGACAAGAGCCTTCTAAGTGGGGCCCACATATCAGAAAACTGTCAGAGGTGGTGTGAGGTAGAACTAAATTAAATCATAGACCTCCAATCAGTTTTAGCCCACAAAAAAACCAAAAAACAAAAAAACAGGCAGTTGATAAAGTTGAACTTAATGTTTCACCTTGAAGTCACAGAAGATTTTTGTACAGAGGAGCGCATACCAGAAATGATATTGAAGAACTGTTAATTTGGAAGTGCTTTAGTCCAACTTTTCAGGAACACCTCTGTAGCAGAAAATGAGGAATGTGTTTTCAGTAAAATTGCTGGTTAGAATTCAAAATTATAGTTGGCAACAGGGCATCTGTGATGTTTTAATAGTAATGCTAAAACAAATAATTATTTAGCTTTTTAAAATATTTAGGAAGGATGTACATGGTAAGTGGTTATAAGACTATTCCTAAATGCTGTAGAGATTGGATTATAAGGTAGCAACTGTGTTTTCTTTAGGAAGTTGATATGTGTACATACCTGTTACACTCAATAGAGACATGGTTTTCTTGGCAGTAGCACACACAGATGTTTTTCCTGTAATTTCTCAGCAATCAAGAAACCTAACAATTGAGTAGTACAATCAAAGAGCCCGGGGACTTGTTTATAGGTGTGACAAGAGTAGCAGAGCTCACCTTTGAAAGCATTCCTGTGTGACTGTTTTGTAATCTGGAGCTAAAACTGGATGACCCACTGTGGGGCAATGTTCCTGATTCTGAACTGAAGTTGTACATGTTAAGGAAGAAAACAGTGAGCCTCAGGGATCTCCTACACCATTTTCACAGTGTTAGTTTTTATGGTTTTACTCCTTTGGCTGCTGTTTAACCTCTTGGGACTGCTGTTGATAATTACATCTCTCTGGCATTAAGAGCTTTTTGCTTTCCTTTTTCTTACATCCAGCCCTTGGGAGGGGTAAACCCAAGGGGGGGAAAAGTTTTGCTGTGAATTCTTCAGCCATTTAGTGCAAATTCCTGTAATTACCGGCATTGTGTCTTCTCTGAATGGCACATAATACAGCAGAAGCCATTCCTAATTGAGACCTTACAGGAGGTACAAATCCCTTCTTTGTTCAGCCTGACAAATTAGTGCCAGAAAGTGGCAGGGTCCGAGTGGGAATCAAAGGCAAGAAACACAAAGATGGAACTTAAGGCTACAGTAATAACCCTCTCTTGTCCTGAAGGGAAAAAAAGTAATGACCAATGAAAAATGAAGTTTTTTTTTTGTTATAAATTCCCTTGACGTGACAGCACCTCAGGGCTGCTCTATTTATTTAGCAAAAGTGATTAAATAGCAATACAACAGGGCGGCCCCTTGTTTCCCTAGATGCCCCCCACCCCACAGACCCCTGCTGCCTTGGCTAATTGATTGACAATGAACCTCTGATAAAGAAGTATGTTGTTAGGACCCAGGATGGAGGGGAGCATCCCCCCACTTTGTGTGTGTGTGTGTGTGTGTGTTTCATTTTTGTTTGAATTGCACTCTAGTTTTTTCCCCTTTTTTCTCCCTTGCCTTGTCTTCCCCTTACCCTCCCCACCCCCCCACAGAGATTCAGACAGGTATAGCTTTTCAAACTATAGCACAGCTTTTGACAACTTCATACTTGGAACCAACTTCCTGGATTGCTGTCCCCCTGCTCCCAGAGTAAGACAGAACAACAGTGTGAGAAAGGGAGAAGGTGCCACTTTCTGGTACTAATTTGTCAGATCCCTGGCACTTTAAGGCCACAAAAGTGGTGGGTTAGTTTTTCAGATGTAAGAATGGATATCTGAAACTAGTTTTTGCACTAAGACTTTCTCTTCAATTCCTTGCTCAGTTAAAAAAAAAAAAAAAAAAAAAAAACCCACACATTAAAAGCATATACATGGTGGGGGAAGAGGTTGTTGTAGAGTAAGAAACAAAGACCAGAAGTTGTGTGTCTCCCCTCAGTCCTCAAGAAGCCAGGATTGATTATTTGAGGATCAAATCTGGCTGCTTATGGTGTAACTCAGTACCCCGAGGATGCTGTAAGTTGTGGGAAGGTGACCAAAAGCCTCTAGGCAGATAATTAATAGCTCCTGGTTATATATGCTCAACCAGCTAAGCTGAAGATAAATCCCTAATTTAGCTCTGTTACAGCTGCAAAAACAAATCATTTCAAGCCCCTAGGAAAGCAAAATATATTAAACAAACAGTATCGACCTTGTTAATACCACATGGCATTTCATGTGATAAATGAGGGCGTATTTCTGGCAAAGGCCTGTTTTATGACATCCTTTAGACATAAAGGACACCTTTACCCTAGCAATACAAGCATCCCTGATAGAAAGTATGAGGTGGTTAATTATTCATTAAATAGCTGCCAGACTGGAAGTAAGCAATATTTCTGTGTTGGGCCTAGTTAGTTACTTATTGGCCTTGGGGTAAACCATGCAGAATAGCAATTGTTAAGAAAAAGAGAAATTGAATCTGGGAGCTGATTATGCATGTGAAATTGCAGATCTGTTGGTTTCTAAGTGCCAAGAAGGGCAGTAGTGTATTACGCTCTTGGAAAAAATAAAAAAGAGGTTTAGGGTAGCCAGAATTTGTTTGCAATCCCATGTGAAAAAGTAGGGGTTCCTTTATTGCTCAGAATTCTAGATCTAAGGAAATGAAGATGGAAACAAAAAGAACTAGATTTTTCTTGATATTTTCAATTCTTATCTTTATTGCTATTTTGAAATTTGTCTCCCACTTAGTAGGAATAGCAATAAGTTGAAGATTTATTCGATTTAGGGAATAGGCAGATAGCCTATTCCCTAAATAGACAATGAAGAAAAATTCAGATATGCCCCCTACAGCATATGAACAGCTTGGATAAGTGAGAATGGTGTAATCTGTTGTTGTCCAAGTTAATTTGTTATTGTTTTCAATTGTTGTCTCTCAGAGGAGAAATCCCTAGGGGTATGTGCACTAACAGGCTAAATTTTATTTCCTCCACTTTAAATATGACCATGGAGGGATTTCTGGTAACAAAATCCTTAAGTGGAGTTTTAGGGAGAGTTCATTTCAACAAGCATGTATTCATCCCCTTATGTGTGCCACACATATTCTGTCAGGCACCTTGGAAATATGCAAATAGGAATGAGGTACAGACTGTCCCCTTCAAAGACTCACAGAATCTTCCCTCCCAAAAGATGGTGAGGACTTGAAGTAGGTGAGCAGGAGTATGGGACTGGTGACCAGAGGGCAAACCATCATGGAGACTATTACATCCCTGACTCTGCTTATGCCAAGGAATCCATGTTATAGCGAATTTGAAAGCTCATAACCCCATAACCCATTTTAAATCTGTCCTTATATTTTCCACAGAATTTAACTCAGGGGAAATCTTCTTGGCTTTTAAAATAGTCTGTCAAAAATAAAATTGAGTGCCCATTGTATAGTAGGTACTATGAGAGATAGTTACAGTACAATTATGATATGTAGCCCCCAGGTCTCTACTTTGAGGTTGAGGAGCCACAGAGGAAAATGGGGACTACTAGGCAACTAGGCCAGGTCTATGCTGTACAGTGCTTATTGTTTAGGAAAGCATTTGGCAAAATCCCAAGACAGAGAAGCTTGGGTTATCAAGAGATTATAGTTATGCTGTTTTGTGAATGATTGGCAGTTTTACCCAAGGACTGTTGACTGATAGGTCCCTTTCAGCCTAAAAGGTTGTTGGTAAAGATACATGATAATAAGCAGCATAGTTGAGCAATTAAGAGCAAAGACTGGAGTCTTTTTGCCTGAGTTTCCAAATCTGCTGCTCACTGGCTATGTGACCCTGGATAAATTACTTAACCACCATGGACCTCCTTTTTTTTCATCCCAGATGTGAGAAATAATCACATATACTTTATTAGTTTGTAGTGCAAATAAATTGAGTTAAAGGGCTAAGAATACTATCTAGCATTTATAGTAAGTGCTACAAAATGGTTATTAGTATTTGACTACTATGGTAATAATTACCAGGATAAAGATAACATAGGTATATTTACTAAAATTATAGCCATTACAAAACTTGGTTGGACAACTAATATGTAAAAATGACAGAGTTGAGATCCTGAAATGAAAGCCAGAGGAATGGATCAAAACAACTGAGATGAAGTTTATAGTCCAGCTAGTCCTGTCCTTACACTCAGAAGATCAACTGTATAGATACAAAGTAGAGGAAACTTGACCTTGCAGAGGTCATGCAAATGAGGCAACTGGGAAGTGAGCATTTGTGCTTCTATGGCTGGACAAATCAGGTCCAGGAAAAAGAGATAATATTCCCAGCAAGACCTCATCCAGAAATTTGTTATGGATGCTGCTTTTTTTCCCCTTCTTCTTCCTGTTACTGGGGATTGAACTCAAGCCCTCACACATGTTAGGCAAATGTTCTACCACTGAGCTATATCCCCAGCCATTTTTTTTTTTTTTTTAATTTGAGTCATAGTCTCAAGTTGCCCAGCCTGGTCTCGAATTTGTGATCTGGTCTCAGCCTCTTAAGTCACTGGGATCACAGTGGTGAGCATATGCCTGCCTCGACTCTGCTTTTTGAAAACAAATGTGTGATAAGATAGTGAAGGGACTAAAAACCATAGCACTGAAATATAACCTAGGATAGGGATGATATAGTTTTCCCTCTGCATGTTTGAAAGCTGCCATTTAGAGAGAAAATAAGCACACTCTGTTTTATCTATTTCATAGGATGAAGGTAACTCAGAATAGACTGGATTTACCATGGTCATAGGTGAAAATGCAAGATCTTGACCAAGGAGATTGCAAAACCTAGAAATCCTGACCTCAAGACAAGGTGCTTAACTTGTCTGATTTAGAATTTTCTCATCTGCAAGATAAAGAGATTTATTCATTCAGTCCTTCTACAAATGTTTATTGAAACCCTACTAAGTACTGCACTATGCTATAAAGAAAATAAGACAATACCATTACCCATCCTCACAGAATAGGAAGAATTAGAAGGCAGACATAAATAAGCAGTTGTGACACACAGTTGAACTACAAGGTCTTTTACTGTCCTTCCAACTCTTCTAGCTCTGTCTGGCATATTTTAGAGGGAATGCCCTTGCTCTATGCAGTCTCTCCCTTTCTCATTGTGTGATTCTTTGAATGTCTATAGAAGATTAGAGAAAATGAGATTAATGTTCTCCAGTTAAATCTCATTTAATAAGTAATACTTTATTCCTTTTGGGAAAAGTGAAACTAGTCGAAATATCAATGACTGAGGGAATAGGAGATGGGAATCCTTTTCCTGGCTCTGATGTCTATCGTTGGAGGAATTACTTTTTACAGTTAAGTTTCTAGGTCCAAGAAATAATTTAAAATAAAAATAAATGGAGGATAAGAATGTGAAAACATGCTAAAATAGTAATGTGAGTCTACTAAAGAAGAAAGTGTTATATAATTTGTATTTTAAACTGTTTCACATCCTGAAATTCAAAGAGATTTGATCACTTTATATAAGTAGGCCTTTTGATTTTATAGGATATAAATTTGCTTTTTTGATTTATTCCTGGTATTCTCATCATAGAAGTCACATGTTCCTCTTTGATATGTTTCAGAAGAATAAAATCATTTTGAATTTCAGAAGATATGGATCTTTTGATAGACCTTCCTGAACTTCATAGGCCATAGCTGTGCTCTTTTTTTTTTTTTTTTAAGCCGTTCATTTCTCCCAGTCTTTGTTGCTATACTTTGGTCTGGAAAGTTCTTGTCCCTTTTTGTAGCTTCCTTTTTGGTTAACATTGTTCTCATCACATGCTCATTTCTGGCTAAACTTCTAAAGAAAGTGTTAATGTACCATTGGACTCCACATTGAGTTAAAAGTTTCTATTTACTGACCTTTCACTGGGAGAGAAGTTGGTCTAGGTATGGTTTTAGGATAGACTGGGGTAGGTCAAGATATTCCTTAATTTCTACTAGTTCCTTGCAAAACCTAAGCTTTTCATGGACCCGTTGAAAGAATTGTTTGAGAGTTTTCTAAAATCTGTTATACTACCTGGAGTACAAAAATTTGTAATTTTAAAATACATCTCTAGATAAGAAAATCTGATAAATTAACAATACCGAGTTATTTCTTGCCTTAATATTTTCATCAAATTATTCATTTATTCAACAAATATGGGCCACAAATAGTGCCAGAAATTGAGGTATGGGACTACCAAACTTAATTTTGTAGTAGGAAATACACGTATATGCTTTGAAATATGCCAACACTGAAAATATTTTTAAATCACATGAATAAAAAACAAAGAGCATAAAAGTCCTTTCCTTTCCTCCTTTTATTCTGACCTTTCCCAGATCTCGTCTCACCTTCTTCAAGTGCAATTAGTATAATTCAGATTGACCCTAGTCATCCTCTCCCTATGGCTATTCCATGCCTTCCTAGTTCTTTCTCTCTGAGCACCAGCAACATTTCATGACCTGCCCCTCTTGATTGCAGCTTACCCTTTGCAATCCCAACCCCCCCCCCAACTAAGTCCAGCCACACTGCTTCCCTCTGTTTCTCAAGTGCACCAGCTCCTTCCCTCTACCTCAGAACCTGCGCGCGTGTGGGTGCCTCTCCCTCATCCCCACCACTACCCCCAACTTAAATGCTACTTCCTCAAGAACACCTTCTCTAATCTCTCACACTGATTATTAGATTCCCTCCTCTCTAATGTTAATGTACCATTGGACTCCACATTGAGTTAAAAGTTTCTATTTACTGACCTTTCACTGGGAGAGAAGTTGGTCTAGGTATGGTTTTAGGATAGACTGGGGTAGGTCAAGATATTCCTTAATTTCTACTAGTTCCTTGCAAAACCTAAGCTTTTCATGGACCCTCAATCAAGAGGGGCAGGTCATGAAATGTTGCTGGTGCTCAGAGAGAAAGAACTAGGAAGGCATGGAATAGCCATAGGGAGAGGATGACTAGGGTCAATCTGAATTATACTAATTGCACTTGAATTATACTAACTCTACTGCTGGTCATAACTGAGATTATATTGTCATTTGTGTTATTTATTTAATGTCTGTTTCCTCCACTTGGTGCAAATGCTCTGATGGCAAGGGCTGTGTTGGTATTGTTTCATCTTTTGTTGTTGTTGTTGAGCTGTTTTTTATGTTGCCATGGCTAGCCTTGAGCTTGTGGCTCAGGCAGTCTTCCCGCCTCAGTTTCCCAAATAGCTGGGACTATAGGTATGCACAACTGTACCTGGCTCTGCATTGGTCCTGCCCATTGCCAACTCCCTGGTTCTGCATCTGGCACACAGTAACAAGTACATAGTAAATATTTCTGATCATCTTCTATTTTGGATTCTTGCTCTCTATTCCCATCATTGGGTTTTCTGCTTTTACCATCTTTTTTATGAGTCCTATATCATCTGTAGATAAAAATCAACGTGTTCTCTACTCAATCATCTTGGTTGTTAAAAATTAGTTATAAATGATGGTACCAGCATTTACCGTTTGGCAAACTGGTTAAGATTTTGCAAGTTTCCAGGGACTTTTAAAAACATTTTGACTACAGGTCCTCTCAGAACCTTTATTATACCAAAGTGAGGGATAAATATGGAACATTTCCAAACTTACTTAACCATAATACCCCCTCTTAGTGGAACTAGGATTCCTCAACGAGGTTGCAAACCCCCTGCTCTGGGAACTGTATTGTTAGAGTTTAGTTGACATATTTGATATAGTTGTGCAATCAACATTTTGCAGTTCAATTCTAGCACTGTTAGCCCAGACCGCACAAGTTAGGGGTTCAGTTCTCCACAAGATTGCTCCCACTTTAGATTCCAGCCACAGGTTTAGGGTTTGGGCCACCTCCACTCTGACTGGATACAAGTTCAGACATTCCCTCAATGCACTCAGGTTTCACAATTTGCTAGGAAAAACAAAAACAAAAACACAGAACTCAGGAAAATGCTATATTTAACAATTACAGTTTTATCGTAAAGAATACAAATTAGGAACAACCAAATGAAAAGACTCAGAAGCCAATGTCTAGGAGGGCCCCCCAAACATAATTCTGTTTTCTCTCCTTATGGAACCAGGGTAGATTACCATCCCATCAATCAGTGAGTTCAATAAGAAAGTTCCCCTGAGCTTCAGTGCCTGGACTTTTTTATGGAATTTCATTTTTGTAGGTATAATTGAATCAATTGCCATGTGTTGGAATTCATCTTCCAACTCCCTTCTCCTCCCTAGAGGTTAAGCTGGCTCAAAAATCCAATCCTCTTATCACATAGGTTGACCAGATCTAATCCTAAAGCTGTTTAGTGGTTCACCTATTAGCATAAACTCAGGTGTTTTATCTGAGGGGCTCATAAATAGCAGACACTTGTATCATGTAGGGAGATTCCAAAGTTTTAGAAGCACTCTGCCAGAAACCAAGGTCAAACACCAGACAATTATTTATTACACAGTGGCATAGGACACTGAATGGGCTATTTCTACAACAAAAATGGCACATGGATGAAAGAAGAATGAACATTGTATATGGTTGCCCCTCAGAAAATGAGGAAGCCTCATTTCATTTGCCCTGTCCCCTCATTTCTAATCAGCTACTGTGGTGTGGCTTTCTGCACTTATTGCATCTACCTGGGCAAAGGAAGTTTCTGGTGGTATCTTCCTGTGTGCTTCTAGAACCAAGCAACTTCAGAGACAGACAAGAAATTGACCAGCTCCCGGCTGCCCAGCCTGCTGCAGCCTCCCTAGGCCCCAACTCAGGGTGGTGGGATGATGTCCAGAGATTTTGTGGTCCCTACTCTCTATCTCAGATACTGCACTCAGATCTTGGTTTAATATAGAGAATGTTTCCTTTTTAATAGATATAAAAGTCACTACTAAAATTTATTTACCTTTAACTGAAAAAATTTAACTTATGCTATATACCATTTCTAGAAGGAAGCTAAGATTCTAAAACTTAAGACTTGTGAGCTCATTTCAATTTCTTATAATATTGAAAATCACATTATAACCAGGTACCAAGGGTTTTGTCTTCCTCATATTTTTTCAGTAAAATAAGTAAATCATGTAGAGCTGAACCAAAAGCTTTCCTGAAAATCACTACCCTTTCAAATCACCATACCTGTGCTTCTGACACAGAGGAACAGACTTTGAAAGTCTTGGTCTCTTTCTCCATCTCCATCAATAAAGATGATCTTCTCAAGCCCCAGACTATTAGACACTAGACAAAATTTTAGATACACTTGATGCGATGGCTAGGAGGCATCCAGATCCAGAAGACTAATAAATTAGGAGCACGAGAACTTGGTCTTCCCTTTGTAGCTGTGCTACTGGTGTGTTAAATAACTTGGAGCCCACCTTACCAGTCCTGTGGGTCAGCATCTACAGGACACCATGTTGAGGGAAGATTAAACTTCCTTGGCTAGGAACAATTCAAATGTTTTAAAATATTTGCTGAATCAAAATTAATGTACAATATCACTGAAATTTTGCCCAGAAAATATGGGGAGGTCCTTCAAGTGACCCCTTTAAGAGAAGTCTTTCTGTGGCCTACCCATGGCCTTTGGGAAAATGATGTTTTTCATCATTAAGATAAAGAATTTTAGCTTGAGCAAAAGGTGCTTGATAATGCAAATCATTCCCATCTCTTCATAATCTTTACCCAGTGTCTTGTGTGTTGTTACCATCACATTTGCCTTTCCTCCCTATCCCCGCTGTTGGATGCTGTCTGAGCCATCATCCTTAAGGAATTTACCAGGCTAATAAATAAAGAGGTCAGGAAGTTGGAGATCAAAATATCACATGTACTGCTTAGACATCACTTTTATTATTATGTAATAGATCCCTAAATTTGACACACACCAGAATCAGACAAAATAGTAGACACACATGGTGTGGTAGCTGGAATCTCTAAAGCCAGGCACTTCTTCTAAACTTACCAGTCAGATGCCTAATTTCTCCACTCATAAGGGTTGGATAAGGGAGAGAAGCAGGGTATGTTACTCTAAGAAATGTCTTTCAAATGGCAACCTGAGGACCAGAGAATAGAAGTTCCCACTTATGGCATTTTTCTGTGTCTTGCCTCTCAAGTCTAAATAATCGATTATAAGCAGCGTATCTTCAAATACTAAACATTTAGTTAAAAGATTAGCTTTGGAGATGGTCACATGTTTAGAGAGACAGAAATTAGAAGGTGTAAGGTAAAAGAATAAAGAGGAAAAGCAAACCAAAGGCATTCTCTAAATCCCATAGAACACAAAGAATTTGGTTTGGGGTGAAAATGAAGAAATCCAAGCATGGATTTACGAGAAGCTGATGAAAGTAATCTTTTTCACTTTGAGACTGTTCCTAATACTACTCAGATCCACTCTCATGACTTTAATTTTATCAAATTGTTGTCATTACCAAAATAGCGCAAGTAGACATTACTCTAAGAGATGCTGTCAGGGTTTTTTCAAAGGTTTTAGCAAAGAAGAGGAAAGATTGTGTTTAAAGATACTGTAAAGTTCAAAGAGATGAGATGCTTGTAAAATATAAGAGAAGCAGGTGTTAAGAATGGGGAATGACGTGAAAGAGAAGTCAGGGGGATGCTGTAGAGGCACTGCATGTGATCAAACTGCAAACCTGATGAGATTAATGCAAGATGTGACTTCTAAATCCAAGCTGAGGGAAAACCAAGTTTCAAAAACAGAGTCGGGAAAGACGGGTTGCTTCCCCCGTAAAATAATCTGAACTTCTAAGCCAATAAGAGTTGTTGGCCTTTCCAAGCATCCTAATAGAGATGTAACTGGGGAACCACAAAGAGAGTTAGTGGAGGTTAATAACATGTTAAATACCTAGGGAAATCATTGTCGAAAGAACATAATTGGGGCATACATTGGATTCTCTGAAACAAAAGGGACAAAGCAGGGTTGGGACTAGAGTAAGGTGAGTGAAGTCTTTGCTTTAGTCTTTTGCTTTAGAATTTAAGGGGTGTCCCAAAACCTTGGCAAACAAGATAAATAATATTTTAATATTATTAAAAATTAAAATTAATTCTCAACAGTCCTTGATGAACAAAATATAAAAAGTTAAGAGACAATGTCATTATTACTGGTTTTCCTTTTGCTTCAGTCTAATCTAACTCAGCACTGGTTTGGAGGAACATTCGAGTAAGACAGTTTATTTAATAAGATATCTTCCCCCAAAGTTCTTAGTGCATAAGTTCCACAAAGCCCATCCTTGCATTTGTCTTTTCACAAGGACAGTGAAGTTGATCTGTCTTCCCTGTCTGGGATTGTAGGAGAACACACAAGGAATCCTAGTATCCCTATGTTTAAGATTCAACTGACAGAAAGAGATAAACTGGGACAAAGGAGTGTCAGTCCCACCAGCAGCAACTTTCAGGTCTGAAACAGCATAGCTGAACTTTTCTGGTTTTTCACTTATTTTTCAAGTAAGAGTTCTTGGTTGGCAAGTGTTTTACCAAAAGGATTAGTTTGCGAAGAGAAGAGCCCCAAGCCTGGCACTGATCATCACTCATGGTCACCTAGGGTATCATGTGGACAAAGTCTGTCTTTCATGATACTTCTTCAAACTAATTGAGCAGCAAGAATCTATTTTCTTACTATAAGAAAGCAGAGCTGGGGAAAAAACTCTTCCTCCTCTGTAATAGATGTCATACCCATCGCGGGCAGAGAAAAGTGACAAAGTAGAGTCAGTATATGGAAATCTTACTTGACCCTCTTGTCTTGGTACTGTCACTGGGCTTATCAACAGTGGCATTATTGGCATGTGGGGCTGAGGAATTTTTTGTTGTGCAGGGCTGTTCTGTGCATTGTAGGGTGTTTAGCAGTATCCCTGGCCTCCATCCACTAGATATCAGTAACTCTGTCACTCCCCTTTTATGACAATCAAAAATGTCTGTTGGGACAGATAACTCCCCTGGCTGAGAACCACTGGGCTGTCAAGAAACCAGGATTGTCAACTATGTCCAATTTTCCTCATTCAGCTTTTTCTCACTTCTTTGTAAAATAATAAATGTCTTTTGCTGAAATACATGTTGATTCAGACCAATTAACATTTTATAATCTAAGATCTCTGCATTTTCATGGGTTGATTTAATTAAAAATAGTAAGTTATAGAAATAGAACCCTCACCAACTAACATTCCATATCAAATATATCTGATGCTTTCAATAATAAGAGAATATCCAGTTTAATTTGTTTTGTACAATAAAGGGTAATCATTCTCAAAAAACTGAGCTCTTGACATCGGTTGACCTGGTAGCTCAAATTTTTAAACTCTGTTTTTTTGGAACGAATACGCCAAATAGCATTGCCCCCACCTCCAACCTCCTGCCCCTCTGATAGAGCTCATGTAATGGTCACAGCTCAAAACATCATTCGCATCTTTGTTGGTCCCTTTTCCAGACCCCTAACATCAGGTAGTTGCCAAATTGTTTGCATTTTGTTCTGTAACATCTCTTTCTCCCTTGCTGTTCCCAAGCCTGCCACCTTATCAAGCACAAACTGGTACAATAACTTATTAACTGGTTCTCTCCCCTTCCGGTATTTTCTTACTAATTAATCCTCTCAAAACTCCTTCTCGAGACAACTCAGCTGTTCCTTTATCTTATTGATTAGTAAGGAGCCCTCACCCTGAGCATTTGGCATTCTTATGTTTTAGTTTCACTTTATCACCCCAAGCTCTTCTCCCAACATCCGTCTACTTATGACCCTCATGTTTTCCAAACATACTCGTATTTTTCTGATTTCAGCCTTTACTGATATCATTTTTTTCAAAATCTTTTTCTTCAAGGTCCAGCTCAATTGCCCACATGCCTACACCACCTTCTTGATCTCCCTAGTTAGTTGTGATTGCTTCCTCCTTTGTCTTTTTTTCTACCTTGTAGATTTGCATTCTTGCTCCCCGTCTCACCAAATGTGTTCAGAGGGGACGCCAATGCTGGTAAGGCCCTAGACCAAATTCATTAATGAACTGAACCATGTTCTTTTGTATAAATTAATTAATTTTTTGTCCTTGTCATTTTGTCATCCACAAGGAGACGATTTTTATATCTTCCATAAAATACCTGTGCAAAAATTCATTTTTATAGTTGCTTGACGTTGCTCATCAGGGGCCACTTCAGTCACTTCTGTTGGACTCAGACTTTTCACCATCTGTACAACTGCGGACAGAATTGTTTTATCACTCTCTGTCAGGTTTTTAATTTGTAAAATGGGGATAATACCTACCTCGTAGAATTGATATGAAGATTAAATGAATACATTCTCATGTGCACATGCGCAAGTATATATTATGGAAGATGCCTATGAAGCACCATATATTTGTTTATCCATTTACCTATTATTATTATTTTGATTTTTAAATTTTTCATCATTCTCTTGAAAATCTCTGGGGAAAGGACAAACACAGAAGTAAATGAGAAAATCTAGTTATTGACCATTAAGAGGAAAACAAGATGGAAAAAATATTAAATTTAGATTGACTTAAACATTCTAGAAGCTGAATTTATAACATTGCATTATTAACATATTTTACACTAATGGAAACACTATTATTGATGTATCTTGCAAGAAAAATAAAAGTAACTTACCAACATGCCAGGCACAGTGGCACATACCTGTAATTCCAGCTACTTGGGAGCCTGAGGCAGAAGGATTAAAAGTCCAAGACCAGCCTGGGCAATTTAGTGAGACTCTGTCTCGAAATGAAATTAAACAAATGACTGAGATGTAGCTTAGTGGTAGAACACTTCTGGATTCAACCACAGTTTACTGCCAGAAAATAAATAAATAAATAACTCAACAACTTAAATCATACCTTTTGGAAGTAAGAATCTGTTACAGATTATTTTATTTACAACTCAAGGCAGATATCTAGTAGATAGAAAAGCAGATTCTCTAGAACAGTGCACATGTTTACTTAGTCACCTTAGCAAAAATCAAGATTTATTGCCTTTCAAGATAAATTTTGACTAAATATTGACTTTAGGTTCTCAATCATTGTTTACCTGAAAGGCCAATAAATCTTGACATTTCTCAATGTGAGTTGGAATCTACTTGGTATTTATTAATTTATTTCACACAATTTTTAATCTTAATAACAACATTCCATGAGATTAGACAAATATTGTAGAGTTTAGCAAGTTTATATTTTTAATCAGCAGTAATTACCTACACATGATATTTCCTTCACTTCTTATTTAAGTATATTACTTTTAGCACTGTTTATATAACCTGGGCCCTACAAGTCAAAGCTGTCTTAGCTATGTAAATATTTCAGTGCAAAACAAAAGCAAAATCTCACCAAATAGCTTACAGGATACTTTAAATTTTAAGCCAATTAGTATTCAGATTGGTCGTCTTCTTTAATTGCCACAGTTCTGCAGATTAATCAAGTAATACATGATTCTGCTTCACAGATGACCTCTGTCTTGACAGTTGATATCTTTGGATCTGTCTTGATCTCATCTGTTGCTCTGTCTCTCTAGATGTAATGCATCAGTATGCATCAGATGCATCAACTCTTGCTGCATCTATGCCCTGTGCTAAAACTTTCCAAGGATAACATTTACCATATTGCTGTGTTAAAAGGAAGATTCTTTAGGTGCCTTCATTTTATTTCAGAGGAGTTATTTATTCCTGCTATATTCTTAAGGACATAGCTCACTAGCAACAGCTGTAGTCCATTCTACAGTTGCCAGCTTAAGTTGACCTAAATGTGTGTCAGCCACAGTAGGAACAATTTCCTTTCAAGTATGATTTATGCTTTTGAACATGTGTCAGTCCTCTGACCGTTCAGAAGAACTTTATGAGTCAAAGTTTCAGCCAACAAGGAGTGACAATTTCCCATGGATAATCTCTTGTTCCTATAAAATTTGTAGATATGCAAAATATGAAATCCATCAGAAAAATGTCCTGTTCTGATGAACAGAAGAGAATTTCAGTATGTTGCATTGGAAATAACCAGTGAGTATATTTGAGGATTGTTTTAGCATGTATATTTCCTCCTACCCACAAAGTTTTAATCCCCTGGGAAGATAATTCATTATTAGGGACTTAAAACCTCATAGAGAAAATAATTTTGAAGTGTTGCAGTCTATAGTGGATCCATAATTCCAACAACCACATCATCATATTCATTATTAGCAATTACAGGTGGTACACAATTGATTTTTTAAAAGTTCTCCTAAGTAAATGCCTTTTACTCTATGGGTCACCACCTGGGCCCAGAGAAACTTGGATGCTTGAAACAGGAAAAGTTTTGTATCACTGGTTTCCAGGTAGTTATTTTTCAGTGTCCCTCACCCTTTGCTCCTTTTCATTCTACAATTGTGTAGAATTCCATCTTCTCAGTTCCACTGTGCTAACTGAAATCACATGTGTGTTCTTGTCTCTTACATCTCAGCTCTGTCCCTTCTGACTGTGAAGGATGCAAGTCTAGGGCCCAGGTTTGTTTTCCACTTCCTTTAATCAACACTAAGGTTACACTGAAAAAATTGCTTGTGCTGTGTCAGGCAGACCCATGTTTAAATGTTGCCCAGCTTTGTGCTAATACCAGGTTGAATAAACAGAACTTTCCATTTATACCAAACTTAACACTTTCTTTTAAAAAGTATAAGTTCAACACTTAACTACTTAATGAGCCAATGGTTATAGACTGTAATCTAGGAAAACTAAATTCTTCATGACTTTCCCCACTAATTCTTGTAAAACAGCAAGTCATTGAACCTCAATTTCTGGTTTCCTTCATTTTGGAAAATCTGGTCTCGAGAGCCTATGATCAAATCCCAGGTCTTCGAGCAACATTTTATGTCACACTTACCCAGCTCACTGATCCCTGCCAAGACCCTGGAAGAAAAGAAGGGAAGGAGAGGGAAGTCCCTTCATCACTTCTGTGGACATCTTGTTCTACCCTGTGCAAATGGTTAAAGAGTGTGTGACACCAGGTTTTTTCTCTTTTTACACAACAGATGAAAATTTGTCTTCTCACTTTGTTTATCTCTTTCCCTCCCTTTTACAAAGACACCTTCTCTTTCTTTTATTTGCCTTTATTCTTTTCTTAGAGCGTTTCTTACCTCCAGATACAAAGAACTGGCTTTACCTTAAAATTAGGTAAAAGCTTACTTTAAGGGACGGGAAGGGGGTGGTGTAACTGACCAAGCTTAAATGCGGTCTGTGCATGCTCTCCTCCATGAGGGAGATTCACCTGGGCCCAGCACAGCTGATGTTACTCCCTTCAGAGACCTGTGCGTTCTCAACTCCTGGCCAGGAAGGTGGACTGAAGTTGGTAGCTATGAAGTAGAAAGAAGGTGTTTGGCTCCTGCTCAAGATCTCAACTTCAGTAACACCACACTGCAGCCAGCTGAGCTCACTAGGTACTCTTGATAGAAGAAAGACTGTGCTTCGTGGAAGTTCATGCCAAAATTTCTGCTTCAACCCCGAGCAACAGATTCTTTTGGGTGTCTTAGTGAAAGGCCATTTGGGAAATGGACTGTACATGTAGCAAATAGGATTTCAGTTAAATGGTGACATTTGTTTCCAAAAGTGTATCAGAGGGGAAGCTAAGCTCTTCAGAGCATGTGTTCATTAAAGATTTGAAGTGGGGTGGGAAGCAAAAAAAAAAAAAAAAAAAAGGCCAATGGGTTCTCTTGTGAGATAGTTTTTTGTTCCTATGAATTGAATACACTGAAAAGTTTCAAAAAGAGACTGGGAAGAATGTATTTGCTTTGATCTAACATGTAGAGTGTTCCCTTCTACAAATGCCCTTTAATTTAGAAACATTGTTGAAAAATCTGTTGGAAAGTACATAAAAATATATGTAAATAAGCTCTAATTAGTTATTTCAATTAATTATTTTTTGTCCTTACTTTGCAGCTCTATTTTTCTCCCCCATAATGTTGCTTTTCAGAATCCAGCTTTGGCACTCTCCAAAAAATGTGTTTTTTAACCCTCATTATTAAGAAAACACATTTATTTCCCCTGTTGAAACCTTACAATGATAAAGTAAAATCCAAGATTGTGTATCTTTATGGAGAATTGTTTCAGACATTTTTAGTCCATGATTTGCTAGTATGATATTAAAGGAAATCTTGCAGTTAATTGAAAGACCCAGTGTTTCTTTGTTGAAATAGATGGTATGTGTTGTTTTTTAGAAAATGAGTCTACATCAGGCCAGTAACTAGCCTCTAATCTTTTTTCCCAACCATCCTATGCTCTTTCAAAGACAAATACATTGGATTTGGGGGTGAAAATTTTTATTTCTTTCCAAGTTGAATGGAGTACTTCCTAGTGGAGATAAGAATGCTCTGAAAAATATATGTAAAATGAACTTAGCTTACATCTATACTGCCAATATTTAGAAATTGACTAAGAACCTGAAATGCTGATTTTGATGCTGATTTACTTTCTAGTAAACTATGTGACAAATAATGAGATTTACACTCAGCAGTCTGTGTGTCCTCTGCACTTTGGTTGAACAGAAAGTCTTAATAGCTTGGAGGGACCTTGGAGGAAACCTAGAAATCAGGGAGCAGACCTTAGCTTTTATCCATCTGAGTCCCTGGTAGAGACAGGGAAGGATGATCATTAGAAATGCTGATCATCCTGATCAGCTACTCCAAATCTACACAATAGAATTCATTTAGAGGAAGGGGTCCAAGTATTTCACCATCTCCAGAACATTCTGGTGTTGAATTTGACAGTCTAATTTAGGTTAACCCCTTTATTTTGTGGCAAGGAAGCAGGCCTTGAGAGTTTGATGGATCAGGCTCACCCTGAGCCCTGGGTAACAGGAGACCCAGGTCTCCCGACTCTAGTCTGTATTACAGTGTGCGCAAAGCTGTCCCCAGGCAAATGGACAAGTTCAAGCTGACTTCTGGGTCAATAGGGTGATTTCAGCACTGAGAGAAGGACGGCATGACTAAATAGGGTATGAAGGTGAAGATACCCAGGGACTAGGGGTAGGAGTTTAGGTGCTGTTCCTCTTGTCTAAACTAAACCCTGAATGAAACCTAGCCATATGCTCTCATCTTTTTAGCTTTTATGAGCCCAGAGACCTCTCTGCAAAATTGTGAGAATGTTTGGCTTATTTGCTCAATAGTTGAACCCCCAGCTTTGGGCCTATGTGCCCAACTGATTTAAACATTTTTAGGCTATGTGTTTTCTTCAAATGCATATTTTAATATTGCCTTGTTGCATCCAGAAAATTATAATGAAGTCATTAAAATCATAGGCTGAAGCCTAGCAGTACCTACTAAAGAATATATAAACATTTAGGAAATGCTTACTGATGTTTACTATATCCAAAATTCAAACAACCAAAAAGCTAAAATAATTTTTTTTTAGTGTTCTATTGTGACAATTTAAACTATAATGATCCTGAATTTCTGCAGGATTCACCTTCTAAATCATTAGGAAAGATTGAATTCTATTCTCTGTCGCTTCAGTGTCGATTTAGTTTGGCTATTTCTAATATTTGGAAACAGCAATATTCTAGTGTCTAGGATATGTTAGGTTCCACTGAATTTTGTCCCATAGTTTATATGTGAACACATTTCATATACAGTTCATAGAATGGGCAACATATTTTAACAGGGATGGTAATGAAAGTGGACTGTTGCAAGAGACAAGTGGTCAGATTAAAAGGATTACTTTTGGAATAGCTATGGGAAATTAAATTCTCTTTATGTGTATATGAGTGTACATGTGCCAGATAATACTTAGTTTATCATTCCTTCAACATAAACATTTATTGATGGTCCAGTATGTGTAAATCTCTGTGTTAAATGCTGTGGATAAAAAAAAATATATCTGAGAAATTTAATGTGGCTGGCTGGAGAAGCCCATAGAAAGGCAAGACCATTTAAGGAGGCATGTGCTAAATGCCAAGTGAGTAATGCAGACAATGAGTGCAGCAAAAAGCATTCCAACATCCACAGCCTGGGCTTGCGTGGCATCTCCTCTGTAGAGCAGGAACTTGTTTGGTTCTTCGTTATCTTTCGGGCATTCTTTCTCCTTCCTCAGCCAGCCTGACAAACAGGAGCTGGTAATGATTTTGTTGCTGCTCAATAGTAATGAAATCCACTGAAGGATCAAGTTTTTGAAGCATAACACTTACATATTTACTTACTATTTTTCAGTACCTCTTGTGTTTACCAAGAGTAGGGTCTAATTCTCTTTCTAGAAGATGCACCGTGAAGCTACTTGATTATGAATGTCATTTTATTTGTGATGGAAGTTCCATTGGATGTTCTGATACTTTTGTTTTAGGAGCTCATGTGAATCAGTATCTTTTTAGGTTGGCAGTTTGTTAAATAAATGCGTCTGAGCTCCTTGCATGGAAATGGAGTGCAACACAGATCATTACATGATTATTCTTGTTATTGAAACAGTAATTCGGTTTTCTGCATCATGAAATAGTGTCAGATCTCTTAGATCAACCTAGTTTTTGGCACCCAACCGTGAGAAGTACCATAGTGGAAGGATTTCTGAAATGGAATCTGTAGATCGGAAATGTCAGAATAGTCATACTGTTTGTGTATTCTTGATCACCAGTTCTGGGGCTGCTAGGATTTTGTCCTTTGGGATGATCATAACAGAATTTCCATTCTAATTATGTAGGAGGTAGGACTTCGCTTCCAAAGAAAAATAATGGCTACTTTGTGGCAGGGCCATGATTATTACCAGGGCCCCTGGCAATAGCTGGACAATGCTCACAGAATCACAAACTTTCTGAAATATGAAACGGGTGTTAGCAGTCACTTGCCAGCAGCCAGTGCTCTTGAATAACGGGCAGGATTTGTTGGTGTAGAGAGCAGAGAAGGTGTTGTATAAGGAGAAATAATGTGAGCTACTAAGTGAAGGGTAGAATGAGCACATTGTGTTTGTTTGGGGAGCCATGTGGAGAGTTATCTGACTGGAATAAGAGGTTGTATTCCCATTGGAGAGTAGTGAGAGGGAAAGCTGGAAAGGTGAGATGGGGCTAGTCAGCGGCCAAATTCCTTACTTTGATTTTGTAAGCAAAGCAAGGCTACATATCAGATTTTAGAATCATTTTAGCATCAGAGAAACCTAGAGCCAAATCTAAACTCCACCATTTATTGGCTTGATGACCTCAAACAATATGTGTAACCTAGCAAAAAATCTTCTTTTTTACATAGATAAATTAGAGCTGATGATATCTTCTTCATACAAATGTTGTGTTGGTTAGGCCAGAGCCTGTATGAGAAGCTCTTTGCAAACTGTCTGGTACAAATCAAGTTTCTGCTCTGAGAAGCCAGGAGATAATGGTGTGTCTATAGAGAAACTGCTCTCTAGCAGCTGAATGAAGAAGAAGTAGAATAGATTCAGAAGAGACCAGAGACAGGAGAGCAGTTAGGTGACACAGTAGCCCCCCAAGTAGTGAGAGAGGGTGGAGATGGTCAGACCAGGAAGAAGGGAACTCATTTGTACCCTGTTGCAGACTTTCATTTAATTTGTGTAGCCTTGTCCTCTGGTATCAAAGCACAACAGTCATAGACTTTCTTCTGCCTTGAACAGGCTGCCAACGACCCATTGGTCTTTCCAACGGGAAAGCCAAGGTGTGCAATTACAGTGGCTGGTATTACTGCAGCAGCTGCCACGTGGACGACAGTTTTCTCATCCCAGCACGCATAGTCCACAACTGGGATACTTCAAAATATAAGGTAAGTCCAAAAACTGACTTAGTAGTAATTCAGGTGTCCACTTGTTGCAGGTAGATTATAATAAAAGATAACAAAATAATTTGAAGCAAATTTGATTAAGTAGTCTCATAAGAGCTGCCAGATTTTATTTAATATTCTTATTTTATTTAATATTCTCTCAGATTAAAGGCTTCTTAACTATGACTCATTAATTTCCTAATTTTAAAAGATACATAGCAACTTAGACTTTTTGGCCTTGAAAATTAATGATAGATGTTAAAAGAGAATTCTGATAGGCCATTCTTTTTTTGTTAATTTTTTCTTTTTAGATTTACATGACAATAGAGTGTATTTTGACATATTATACATACAGGCAGTATAACTTGTTCTAAAGAGGATCCCATTCTTGTGGTTGTACATGATGCACAGTTTCACTGGTCATATGTTTATTTATATATGAACATAGGACAGTTATGTCCGATTTATTCTATTATTTTTCCTATTCCCATCCCTACTTCCCTTCATTCCCTTTAATCTAATGAACTTCTGTTCTTCCCCTTCCCCTTACTGTGTGTTAGCATCCACACAGAGAGAATATTTGGCCTTTGTGGGATTGGCTTACTTTATTTAGCATTATAGTCTGCAGTTTCATCCATTTACCAACAAATGCCATAATTTCATTCTTCTTTATAGCTGAGTAATATTCTATTGTGTACATATACCACATTTTCTTTATCCATTCATCTGTTGAAGGGCAAACTTGGTTGGTTCCATAACTTAGCTACTGTGAATTGAGCTGCTATAAACATTGATGTGGCTACATCATTGTAGTATGCTGATTTTAAGTCCTTTGAGTATATGCCAAGGAGTGGAATAACTGGGTCAAATGGTGGTTCCATTCTAGGTTTTCTGAGGAATCTCCATACTGCTTTCCAGAGTGGTTGCAGCAATTTGCAGTCCCACCAGTAATGTATGAGTGTACCTTTCCCCACATCCTTGACAACATTTATTATTACTTGTATTTTTGATAATTGCTCTTCTGACTAGAGTGAGATGGAATCTCAGTGTAGTTTTAACTTACATTTCTCTAATTGCTAGAGATGTTGGACATTTTTTCATATATTTGTTGATCATTTGTATTCTTCTGTGAAGTGCTGATAGGCTACTCTCTCTCTCTCTCTTTTTCTCCTCCTCCTCCTCCTCCTTCTTCCTTCAGTGCTGGGGATGGAACCTATGGCCTTGCTCATGTTAGACAAGACTCTATCACTGAGCTACCCCTGGTCCTTTTTTTTTTAATCTTATCTCCAACATCACAAGGTTATGGGATGATAAAATGGGAAAATAATGTATGAGCATGAGCATCTGGTGATCTTTGGAGAAGGCTTATATAACCCAGGTACTTCTCATGGTGGAGTGGCTGTCCTCCTCATATAAACACATTCAGCCCCTGGAGCTGGAGCCATGAGAGAAGTTATGAGGTCTTCTAGGTGGTGGCCTACCGAAGGAACACTTTTCAGAGGCGTCCTCAGACCTTCGTGTGGACTGTTGCTTATTTGATAAGGGGAGCAAGTGAAGAGCCAAGGAGGCTGCCCAAGAAGTACAGGTAGTAGGTTGTATAGCTATAAAACTGCAAGTCGACCACGATGGGGAGAAGACTCAAGCCTGGGGGCACTCCAACTCAAAGAGGTAGAGAAAAGAGGAGGACCAGCAAAGAAGGCCAAGAGGCTACGAAGGGTAAGCAATGAGGTAGAAGAAGCCCAGGCTATCTGACAAGCCATGTGAAGAAAGTGTTCCCAGATGAATCATGACAGATGCTGATAGGTCAAATAAGATGAGCAGTGAGAATTGACCATCAGCTTTAGTAATGTGGAGGTACTTAGTGACTTTAATGAGAGCAGTTGAATGGAGTGGTAAGAGCAGTGGGTTCCACATAGACAAGGAAGGGACAAAAGACAATTCTTTTGAGAAGCTCTGTGCTAAAGGAAAGGAGAGGTGGGGAGAAATTCAAAGAGAAGTGAGTCAAGTTAGGTTTGATTGTTTTTGTTTTAGTGGAAAAAAATAATAGCACATTTTCTCTGCTGATTCAGACTATCCAGGAGAGAGGGGAGAATTGCTAGAATGATATGGTTGAGTCAGTGAGGGTAGACTCATTGTAGACAGGAGGGTTTGGCCATCACTTGGAGCATGGAATGATAAAAATGGCAATCTGTGCATGTGGGTGAATGGGTAGGTAGATGTGATATTTGGAGCTTATAGAAGCCCTTCTATCTGCACTAGTATTTTCCACCAATTTGTTTCATTTCATCATCAAAAGAAACTAAGGACCCAGATCCAGTTACTCTGAGAATTGCCTTTACCTTCTACTTCATAGGGAAAATTACATGATTGGGTAATAATTCCATCAATTCACCAAAAAACTTGTCTTCATCTACACACATCCTCTTTGCCCTCCTTCCAACCACAGAGGACCACTCTTAGAGAAGGTCCATTCCTCTGCTTCTGATCATGGACTTAATTCCTCTCTTCTCTGACACAAGTTTTGACCAGTCGAGTTGACCTGTGACCATTTCCTATTCTGCTGGACTTGTCTGGTATATAGTACTTGACCAGGTGGACCATACTCTCCTGGAATTCTCCCACCTTGCCTTTGATAACACACACTTGGTTCTCCTCCTCCTTTCTAACTTCTTTCTCAGTTACCTCCCTTGGTTCCTTGTTATTGGCATTCCGTGAAACTCATTCTTTGGTTTCCTTTTCTCACTTTATACTCTACTGGATTATCTCCCTCTATTCTGTTTGTTTTGTTTTGTTGTTTTGTTTTTGGGGGGTACTGGGGATTGAGTTCAGGGGCACTCAACCACTGAGCCACATCCCCAGCCCTATTTTGTATTTTATTTAGAGACAGGGTCTCAGTGAGTTGCTTAGTGCCTCACTGTTGCTAAGGCAGGCTTTGAACTCAGGATCCTCCTGTCTCAGCCTCTGGGATTCTATTCTGCTTTAACTACTAGGATTCATATGCTGATGATCCTACTTTTAACTCCAATTCTACTTTGCTACTGAAATTGAAGACTGTGGCTTTAATTGCCCAATAGACATCTTAGCCTTAGTTTTCAATCTAGTAGTCTTTGATATATATGAGTTAACTAGCTGTATTGTTCAGCATTGTAGAATTTGGCAGATCCAGCAATCTAATTCCCTACTGGAGTGGTACTCTAAATTTAGAATTCTGTTATTGGTTGGGTGTAGTGATGCATACTGAGTAATCCCAATGACTTGGGAGACTGAGGCAGGAGGATGGCAAGTTTAAGACCAGCCTCAGCAATTTAGTGAAGCTCTTAAGTAACTTAGTGAGACCTTGTCTCAAAATAAAAAAAATAAATAAAAAGGTCTAGTAATGTAGCTTAACAGTAAAGTACCCCTGGGTTTAATCCCTGTAACAAAAAAAAAAAAAAAAAAAGAATTCTGTTATGGTCCTGTGTCTTGCCCACGGAATAGTGAACCTTGCATGCAAGACACTTACTTATTTTTATTGTAACTTTGTCATCTGGAACAAGTAGGTGGAGTCTTTGAAGCCTGAAATGAACATGAAAATTGTGAGCAGCCAATTGACATATAACCTTTTCTATGTCCCTGGTCAGCTCTGTCTCCTGTTCTATCCAGTAGCCAAATTTTCACTGTCCTTAAGATTCCTCATCCCAATCCTTCCTGGCATCTGATCTTGCCTTCTACTGCAAGGAAAAATGGAGGTTATGAGATATTAGTGGGAATATCTATGAATCTATCTATATTTGTATTTGTCCTTCCTACTTTCTCTCCTAAGCTGGGAAAAAGAACAGCACTTTCTCCTGTTCAGTGATCATCCTTCCATATGTGCTCCAGATGTTTTTATCCAGCTAGTGGATCCCTGTTCATTCTTCAGAGTGAGTAAGAGCACATCTTCTGGTGAAATCGCCGTTGCTCCTCATCCCTCCTCATTTGCTGCATCAGTGGCTGTCTCTTCTATGTCACCATCATGTCAAGCATGGGTCTCAAAAATTGTGCTTACTTAGGGGTTTAATAGCAGAGGCTTAGAGTTAAACAGGGATTTGTCCAAAGCATACCTCTGCCTCTTATTAAGTGCTTACTTTTTGGGGAAAAAATAACTCAAATGGGATTGAGTCTCTGTTTCCTAATTTATAAAATTAGCACAAACTGTCTGGGTTCAAGTCTTGTTTTTATTGCTTATTAGCTATGTGACCTGGACAAGTTATTTGACCTGGACAAGTCTCTCTGTGTTTCAGTTTCCTCATCTGTGAAGGAGGGTAATAATACCTCACAGGGTTACTACTGTTCAGTGGGTTCAAGCATATGCTCTTAGAACAGTGCCTAGCATCACTAGTATATGTCAAAGAAGCATTTGTTCTTCTTGTAATTCATAATTTACTTAAAAGAGTTGTGTGAATCAGGATAATAGAAGGAAGGCACTTATCAAATGACTATGGTAAGCACTTAATGAATGGAAGCTCTTTTCATCGTCACCACGTCTATTCAACAGCCAGTTGCTTGTCTTTTTTTCCCTCTATAACGAAAGCAAGCTCCTTGGGCATAGGGAGAGTATCTTAGCACAGTTCCTGGCACACAGTAGATAGGCATGGATGTATACTGAGTGAATGGAATAATTAAGCCTGTCCCCTAACATGTCAAACTCAACATGATCACATTGCTCACCAAATGTCTCCCCAGGTATACATTGCCTGCCTTGGTGTCACCACTGCCAGACCTGGGAGATATTCTGGCCTCCTCCTTCTGCCACACCTGCCCTTCCTAAGCAGCCAGCATCATTAGCTCAGAGCTCAGCATCATTCACAGGAAGGAAGTTAATAGCCTTCTAATGGTGCTTCTGAGCCTCACCTCTTCTGGTCCTAATCTTACCCGGGGTCAGTGCCTTATACTCTCCTAGTCTCAAGTTCTTCACCATTACAGTGGAGATAATAAAAGTCCCTGTTCCATAAGGTTGCTGTTTGTTTAAATAAATGAGTCACAGCACCTAGTACAGTGTCTGGCACATAGTAAGTACTCATTTGGGACAGTGTTTACCATAATTGCAAGAGAAATACCATTCCCTTAGCTGATGTACAAGATTTTGCTGCACTCCTGTCCCTGCCTGTCTTTCTAGACTTTCATCACCCCCACCTCCATTGGTCTCTTCATTAAGATCACATCCTTCTTTCCTGTTCCTCATCAAGCCAGGCTGTCTCACACCTCTTGGCTTCCTTTTGTCCTCACCCAGCCCAGCAAATCCTAAAAGCCATCTTAAACCTCATTTCCTTTCCTAATTCTTTCCTTCCCTTCACCAGAAAGAGCTGTCATGCTCTCCTCTGTACCTTATACTTGACACTGAATATAGGCTATAAATATATTGTCCACATGTGTATTAGATAAAAACATAGCGAGAGGGAAAGAAGGCTGGTTAAGTTTGGTTTAGATTCATATGTTCGAGCAGGGCTTTGACAGTATAGAGAGCAAGCATGTGAGGCAGTCCCAGCCCTGTGATCTGCTGAGAGCTTGGGCTGGTAGCACCTGCCAGCAGAATCCACATCAATTAGTGGAGCAAAAGCAGAGAGAGGTGGCACTAGCTGAGAAAATGAAAAAGTCAGAGATGGTTTCCAAAGGCATGGCATGGAAGAGCAGATCCAGGTGTGTTTGGAGTGTGCTCTGAAGACCACGGAAACTATCAACATAGAGCTGTCACTGACACTTGTACTCTGTCTGTAAAGCAGGCTGTTGTATTGTGGCAGTCATTCAAGTAACTAGATTTGATTTTGAGAGGATAGGTAGCTAATTGAAGATATCTGCTAGGTATACTCACTTTATCCATGCTGCCTGTGATGAAAATCTCCTTCGTCAGACTTCCTGCGTTCTCAGTGGACCAGGGAAGATTTTAAAGCAGGAACATAGCTGGCTGATTTTATCTGGATCAGCTCTTACTGGCATGAAATAACTGTATTCCATTTACCAGTGTCTGTCTCTTTGCTCAGACACCAGGATTTAACTTAATGCTCCTAATTGTGAGGATCAATTTGGACCTATCAGTCTCTAAAACCAGACATCGTTCTATTGGATCTGCTTGCTTCCTTAATAGCAAGTACGTGACTGGCTTAAACATCCATTTAAAAGAGAAAAAAAAAAAAAAGGCTTTTCAGAACGGAGTAAAATCTGTCATCTTAAGCATTTCCTTGTCTGTCCTCTGGAGTATTAATAATCCTAATTATTTTTAAAGCAATATTTCATCTATTTTCTGGTATATATCCTGCATATTGAATTGAGCTTCAAGATTAAGAAGCTGCTAAACCCCACAAATTCTATGGCCATTTTCTAATGAAATTCTCTTTAATGGTAACCTGCCTGCAGTTTAAAAATATCAGGCATGACAAAGAGGTGGTAGGCAATGTATTTAATTCAGCTCTTCTCAAACCTTTCCCCATAGCTGTGCACTTTCAGAATTGTTTCTATGAGTGTGTACCAGCCCGAATATTCACATTCCACTTAGCTAGGCGTTTTCCATGTTGCATAAACCATTTCTATCTCTACATCTGAAGAGGCAGTCAAGGCAAGCTCTATGGCCCTTGCAGAGCTGGAGAACAGCTTGATGATGGGAAAAAGCACTTGATCGGAGCCATTTAGAGAGTTTGAGAACAAATTGTAATTAAACTTAAGGTCTTCTGATTCCTCCTCGGTTAGCTGACAGTCCCTGTTTTGATAGGAACAAGAAGTGTTGTGGTTGGGATTGATTTTGTTAAGACTCCAGCTCTGATATTTCACAATGGAGATGGAAATAAATACTGGGAGGAAATGTTATACCAAAGCAAAAGAGGTTATTTTACTGTGGCAAGATTGTGGATAGTTTTTTCTTTCCTGATTCTTATTCTCCAAATTTTCAGTAATGTGATTATGTTACATTTTTAATTTTGTAAATTTTAATGATCCCTTATCCATTCTATTTAAGAAAAATATATATTAGAAATAAGCCTTTTTAATGCCTCAGAATTATAATCATAAATACAAGCAATCCTTCTGTCCTGTGATAGAGAACTTCAGAATTCGATGTGTTTTTTCCCTCTAGATCTTGCACTGCTTATACTTACACAACTGTACTCTTATTCTTTATTGTTTGAACATAATATTCTTTCACAAAATTCAAGATTCAGAAAGTAAAAAGAGCATGCATATATAGATAATTTCCCTCCCTCCCACCCATCCACCTTCCTCAAGCAACCAAATTGTTCCCTTCCCATGTATCCTTCAGGATATTTTACATTCATGTGCCTTTTCATATAAAAATGACAATACTCAATGTAGTATATACTCTGTGCTTGGAGAGCTTTCCAGTTAGATCATAAAACTCTTCCTTGGACCTTTTTTTTTTAATTTGTTTTAGTTGTAGATGGACACAATACCTTTATTTTTTTTTTTTATGTGGTGCTGAGGATTAAACCCAGTGCCTCTCACACATGCTAGGCAAGTGTTCTACCACTGAGCTACAGCTGCAACTCTTCCTTGGATCTTTTAATGGTCATTTCTTTGGTCTACTGAATCACACACACACATCTAACCAATCATTTTTTAATGAAAATTTAAATTTTTTTTCAGTCTTTTACTGAGAACAGTATTTCAATGAATAACTTTGCATCACTTTGAATATAAGTTCTCTGATTCATGAATGAGACTATATGTAGATAATTTCCTTGATATAGAAATGTACATTTGTGAGTTTGGTGGATTTTGCCAACTTGCCTAGAGTCAGGATTGTTCAGTTCAGTTTTTACCTTCTGTGTCCTTGAAGGTACCTTTCTTCCTTTAGTACCAGGATGTACTGTCACTTCTGTTGTTGCTTTTCTTCCTGTAGCTGCTCTTTTCCTGTCTTCTTTATTGACTCTAAATATGTTATGAACTTAGAAACAACCAAGTTGTTAGAATTGTATCTAAAAGTAGGAGTGTATGGTTCAAAGTCATGGCTAGAGGGTTGTAGATTAATCATTTGTTTGTTATCATCCTAAGCAATTCCTGCACCTATGAATCAAACCTTTTATTCCAGAGAAGGAGAAAGACAGTAAACAAGTATACAAATAAGTGACTTTTGCATAAAATAAATGTTATTGAACTTTAGCTTTTACTTTAGAGTTAAAATCCAATGGGAGCCTACATACCAATATACATTGAGGGTCTGTCTCCATTTACAGCCTACTTGCTTTCTCTTTGGCAGGGAGGAAGAACAGAGAAGGGTCAGGGATCACCTCTACTATAAAACCATAAGCTGACAGGTTCTGGGAGAGTAATGAAAAATAAAAAGAACCATGACCGTAAAGAAGCTGCACAGCACAGAGCAGGGTGTCCAGAGATCTGAGTTCCAGCTTTAGTTCTGCCACAAAATGACCATAAATAAGTCACTTAAACTCTAGACTCAATTTTCTCAATGGATAATAGATTCATTTGGTATATTTCAAAGTTTTGTTTGTGTTAATAAATATTATTGAAAAAGAGAGCTCCATGGGAATGCCATCAGGCCAGCTCTATGAGGCTTGGCAAAAGAGTCCCCCTGCTCCCCAACACAGCACAGTTCATCAAGCTCACAGCTTGGTAAAGAGGATGGAGTAGAGTGAAAGTAAGATACCCGCTCCTCTCATTGGTAATCTGGGCTCAGGCAGGATCTTACCTCCCACTCCCCTACCCCATTTAAGCCCCGAATAGCACTAAAGAGCTGCCCTGTCTGTAGTCAAATAAATCTGGAAGTGGCTAGATTAAGTAGGATTTTTCAGTGTGACATGTTCCCAGGTTTTAATGTGCCAAAAAACTGCACTTTGAATCACCAATAAAAGAAAGTACTGTGTGGCATATTTCTTTTTTGGAATTTAGAACATCTTTTTTTGTGGGACTAGTATTCCTTGGAACGTGAAAAGAAAAATTGAACAAGATTGTCTTTACCTGTCCTTGGTATTCCAAGATTATGTTCTCATCTGGTTTATTCTAATAACTTCTCCCTCTTTAGTAAAAATTAAGTTCTCACCACTAACACCGCACTATCTCCGCACTGTTATCTATGGTTAGCCATTCCCTTGGCTTCATTACATTTTTTTTTTTTTTTTTAATCCAGGGCTGTTTTGTGGAGGAACATACCAGCACACCATTTCACAGCCTCTCCTTCAGGATTACTCAAACCTAAACTGAATCTGAGAACTTTGTTTTTAAGTGGTCATTGTCACCAGCATAACAAAACATGGATTATACTAGAATCTGGAACAACTGCAATTAGTGTTCCAATCAAGTGAGATATGTGCTTTTTAAATAAATATATGTGTAAATAGCAAATTTAGGGTAATTATAATGTGATTGTGCTGCTGTCTTCAACTCCTGTATGTCAGGTGGAGGGGCCTGTTTCCACCCAGATTTTCTCCTTCTTGCCGCTCGAATCATGCCGATGCAGGCCTTTGAGTGGGTTCATAAACTGCAGCACAATCACAGTCGTGGCCCTGAGTTCTTATGGCTTGAACCATAAGTTTATGAATACTGCTGTCAGTAGCTACTGTCAGTAGCTTCTTACAAGCTAAAACAGCAATGTGAAGAGATTCATTTATGTGCATAATGTGATTATCACTACTAAATGTTAAATATTATTTGGTAATACTAATAGGCTAAAAGGTTTTAAAAAAATGAACCATTGACCCTGTAAAATGGATTCTGATGTGAATGAAGTGAGATCATAGAAAATAGTGCCAGCTAAAACCATTTATTTTTAAAAATAAAGGACTCATCCATCTGCACCTGATTCATGAGCTGAGTTGTTATTTACACCAGAAGCACCATCAAGCAGTTCATGTTTTTCATAGTTCACTTGGCAAGAGTAGGACAGTAGCTCTTAGCTCTTAGTTGGAACATATTTGGTGTTCACATATAACTCAAGTAATATTTATCTTAACAAGAAAAAAAAAACTTTCTCTCATGTAAACTTTATCACCTAAGAATATCATTGGCTTCTTTCCCTAAGTAATTTTTTAAATTTTCTTTTTAAAAATCCTTTTCATTTGTATTTGAGTTTGAGAATGGAATCCTTATGCCAGTATAAGGGGTTGTTTAGAACTTAAGAAGTCAGCAGAGATACAGTGCTCTATTTTGCAAAACTAACATTCCATGCCAAATTTTAAGATTTCTAAAAAATATCCTTACTAGTCTTAGGGGTCGAGTCTCAACACGAAGAACATGTGCTCAGCCTTGTTGCCCCAGGTGGCTGCTGTGGTGGATTTGTTCACATGCCCGAGCCGTGGCATCAAGGGTGTTCTCCATGTACTCAAGGCTGCCTAATCACTTGTGAAGGCAGTGCCTTTGAGTTTGTGGGACTAGCTCAGCTTTTGTTTTCTGTTATCTCAGTTTATGAATACTGCTGTCAGTAGCTGCTGTCCCATATGTCTCACTGCTTTTACTGTCTCTGTAAAAGATTTTTCTCTCTCTCTCTCTCTCTTTTTGCTCTTGGGCTTAAGAACCACCTGAAGAGAGAAGCCTTTTAAGGCCTGGGAGACTGGCCAGTGCCCTTTGTCCTTCTGTTCACCTACTAAAAGGTAGCATTGTTAACCTAATTCAGCAGGGCCCGGACTCAGTATAAACACAGTTCAGTAGAGCCAGAAAGACTAATTGAATTGTACAATACATCATTTTTTAGCAACAGTTTCAAGTGGTTGTACTTTATTTCCTAGAACACTGTCGGTTTTTTCCTCATTGAAGACATTTAGATACAGCAAATATTTAAACATGATAAATAAAAGATTTGATCCAATTTCATCTTTCCTTACTGAATTGGAAACCACCTGAGGACCAGGTCATGCCTGTTTTAACCTCTAGCAAAGGCCTACCTGCTATGGTGTCTGGCATGTACCTGTGTCTATATGATTTAAAAATAAGAGTGAGGATTATTTCCTTCAGTCACCTTGTTATTTCCAATCTGGTTAAATACTCAAAGGTTTTGGCTAATTCCAGGTACCCTTTGTGACCTGGATTTGCAACGACTTTAAACTCCTTTAACTCTGTACCTCTGCAGGATGCCATAGAATCAAACAACAAATAGTTATCTCAAAAATAATTGTTTCAGGGAAAAAGTTATTTTTTAAAATGATGCATGTTTTTGCCTTCCCATAAATAACATAAACTGTGTTATGAATTTAACAATATAAAAAATGACAAAAAATGTTGAATTTTATATATGTGTACCTAAATGTATGCTTTTAATAATCGCACAATAGCCATATATCTAATGATCACATCTATATATTGAGGGGGTTTATGATTGTGTCTGCCTGTTGTACTCTCTTTGGTCCCACCCTGACCGCCAAGTGAATTTCTTTCTATTCATTTTTCTGGATCCAAATCCAATGTCTTCTGTTTTTCCAGGCCACCCTGGCTCCCGGCCCTCTAACCAGGAGATGTAATTTCTTCCTTCTTTAAGCTAGCAAGGGGCCTCATCCATACCTCTGTAGCAGAGGATAGGGTATGTGTAGTTTTTGTTATAAATATTTGTCTTTTATACTAAACAAGGAGCCCCTTGAGGGTGAAAACTGTATCCTATTTATCTTCATTAGTATGCTTCTGGTCTAGAGTGTGAAGCATAGTGAATTTTCAATTTTCTTTTTAACCAGCATAGTTATTTGTTTATCTTAATGCTGAATTCCAGCATTACTCCTAGAGAGGTGATAGAAACTTTTTGGAGAGGTTTTACCTTCCATAAATAGAAAATGAGCCTACTCAGTGTATCACTAGCCAATTTACATCTTAATAATCAGTGAATTGGCATTTAGGGATTCTAAAAAATTATCCAAATATTATGCATTATTTAAGCTACTTCCTCTGTGTCTCTGGTTAATTGTATTTCCAATGCACTATTTATTTCTACTGATGACAATGATATTTAAAAATCAATTTTTGTAATCTTATTTACTACCAGAAAAAGATATAGAGTTGGATGGATATGTTGGTCAGAGTCAGCGTAAAGTCAAAGGTGTTCTAGTCAGAGCAACTTCTTTCTGGGCATTGAAGTATTGTGTTCAAGCCTATTTTCTATTCAGTCAAATTATTCTGCATGTAATATTTTTTTCTTTTTCTTTTTCCTTTGAGAATATCCTTTTATTCCTTTTAATTTTGTAATATGTGTGTGGTTTACTTTTTTTTAAAAGTGTCTACTTATTTAAAGAGTCATGGACTAAAAATACATATATGTAAATTTTTTTAAATCAGTGTTGATTTTAGAAGATCCTAATTAATTCTTTTTTCCCTTACTTTCCGTTTTGAAATAATCACAGATCCACAGGAAATTGCATAACCAGTACAGAGATACTGTGTATCTTTCCCTCAGTTTCCTCCTTTGGTTACATATTAATTAGATAACTACCAAAAGATATAAAAAACAAACTAGGAAATTAACATTAGGATGATGGGTCGCCATAGTTCGGTGTCATTTTATCACGTGTAGGTTCCTTTTTTAAAAACAGAGAGAGAGAGAGAGAGAGAGAGAGAATATCTTTTTTTTTTTTTTTTTTTTTTTTTTTTTGTAGATGGACACAACACAATGCACAATGTCTTTATTTTTTATGTGGTGCTGAGAATCGAACCCAGGTCCCGCCCGAGCTAGGCAAGCATCCTACCACTGAGCCACAATCCCAGCCCACATGTGTAGATTCTTATAATCACTACTACAATCAAGATACAAATTAATGAACTTTTTCCAAGTTTTACCAGTGGAGTTTCCAGAAGAGAAAAGGGGAAGCCAAAGTTTGTATTTTGTTTAAGTATGGCCTTTTTAAAAGCTGTGTTCAGAAAATAATGTTACTTTGGTATTTAAGCTTTGGTTCCTAGTTTGAGCTGGTGTGGAAAGCTGATGATTGGCCAGAACTGACTGCCCAAGCTTGTTTTGTAGGTGTCTAAGCAGGCCAAAGAATTCCTGGAGTATGTGTACGAAGAGCCCCTGATCGACATCCAGCAGGAGAACCCCGTGCTGTATCTCCACGCCGAGCCACTGGCCACCGTGGTGCGGCTGCGGCAGCGGCTGAAATCGCTCCGAGCCTATTTGTTCAGCTGCCGGGCAGCGGTGGCCGAGGATCTGCGTCGCAGGTAAGAGTCATAAATGTTTGATGGTCCAAGTTGCTTTACCTCCCTGCCCAGGGAGGATGATTAGAAAGTCTTCAAGGACCTTTCCAACGTGGACCTACTGAAATTCTGTGGGTCTCCCTCTGGGCTGGTCTTTGACTTTCTCTGAGGTCCTCTATTTGTCAAGCAAAATGGAAATCACCTCTCATCATAACTGAAGGCTTTGAACCCATGACCTAGTGCCCAATGTGTTACCAATATGTTAATTTGAGATAATAATCACAAAAGTGTCTTCACTGGTTCTTTATGTAGTTTTTTTTCTTTGTTTTTTGATTTTTTGGGGGGAGGGGTTACTTTTCACAATTTCAATTGCTATTTATCACCAGTAAACAAGCATATTTAAAATATTTAAAAACTAAACATCATTTTCAATGGGAAATAAGTGGGTGGTTGTTCAAAACTTATTTTCCACACAAATACAGCTCCATAACTGATGCAGGCAGGAGAGCTGGAATTAAAGTACACAGGCCCAGGATTCATTTTTTCATCATTCGTCTTTTCTGACCAATGGTGCAGGCTGCTTTTCCATAACTGAGTTAGCTCACAGTTCATGGCACACACAAGTCCCAACCAGGCTCACATCCTTAAAATAAAATTGAAGTTAAAATGTGCTTGCTCTCATAAAATTCCTCCTTTTACAGTTAGATTTTATGAGCATTTAAATTCTCACCCTCAGTATATACAAACTAGCTTATACTTGAAATAATTGTGATGATGTTCATAAGTCCCTAAAATACGTTTTGATTTTTCAGTTTTAATAGAAATGACCAGCAGCAAACATCAGTCACATTCAATGGAAGTAAGCCTACCCACACAAGAACTTTTGGAAAGAATTAAAATGCTAGAGTTTGCAATTTGAGATCTGATTAGATCTAAAGAAGTTGGCATAACTCTAGGCATCTGAAGAAGATATTTCAAAAAGAACTAAATGTAAATAGTGAATGATACATAATATGTAGACGAACTCTCATAAAATAATAATGAAAAGGCAGCTGCCATCAAGCAAAATACTTCTCAGTGGTAGTCATTCTTTTACCTAGTTGTTTTTCAGCATGTGCCAAAAAGTGGTTGTGATTTATTCTTAAAACATTTAGGCAAATCTTAATTTTAAAAGATCAGGGCTTTTTCCAAAAGGCAATAGAAGTATATATCTCAAGTTAATTTACCAACTAAAATAGGTACAGGATCTTTAGTGTTCAATGTGTGTTTGTTCTGTTATTTTCTGTAGCTTTTGGCTTTGCTCAAAGTTTTTCTTGTGCCAATATGTTTGTAGGTTATATGAAAATCTACATGTGGGAATCATGTTAGGTACCTTTCTGCTATGTTTTGCTTTGGTTAAAATATGCCAAAGCACAGCACACATTTAGAAATTAAATAGGAGGTCGTCTCCTCTCATGGATGACTAAGAATCCCCACTCTATTCCTGCAGTCTGGTGGTTTACCACCATGTACTGTGCCTTATGGCCAGACCACCAGGAAAGAAATGAAAGTTCTAGAAAGAAGGCAGTCCCAAAGCTGTATGAATGAAGACAACAGTCCTTTTTTCCTTTCCCTTCAAGTCCTTTCCTGGAGTTGTTCATGACCATTATATGAAGCAATGCCTGACTCAAGGTATTGAATGGCAAGAGGGAGAGATGCAGTGAAGAAGGAGAGAGGGATGAATATTAAGTGTCACTTTAGACCACTGAGCAATCGCTAATAGTACAATTTGGGGGAAGGAAATATCTTTAGATTCTTTTTCTTACTCCTCTATTTGTCACATCCAAAACCCTCAAAAATACTTGTTGAGTGATTGAACAAATGAAAGAAAAAAACAAATCAGATCAATTAAAAAAAAATTAGTTTTGTTTCTGAGATATCTCAAATTTGTATGCTCTCAGGACTATTGCAGTATCTTTCTCACTAGTCTATCAGTTTTTCTTGCTCCAATCCAGTCTTTGCAATAGATAAATTATTAAAGTACAGGCATGGAATTAAAAATCTGCCCAAATCTAGCCTAGTATATTGTTATTTTCTCTCAAATATCCTTCACTTAAAGAAAAATTTAATTATTAGCCATATTGCATTCGGTTGTGGGAATTAAATGGATTTGTACAATTGAAGTGTTTAAAGTAGTTCTTGTACATAGCAAGTACTCAGGAAATACTATTATTGTTATTAATACTGCTTTCTTTCCTTAAACTGTGCTTATATCTGGCTTACAAAAATCTTTAATAAAATAGAATGTTTCAAGGGAAGTGGGATGGAAGGCTAGCTGCGCCCAAGACTGCAGTTTCTGAAGAGTCAGTGCATACTTTAGCCATGTGGTTGTTTCATTAACAGAGTCTCCCTAAGAGAAAACAATGAGATGTTTATTCCTCTAGAAACTTAGAGGAGGCACACTTTAGTTATTAAATTTTTCATTTTTTTTAGATTCCCACCATTCAGATGCTATTAGAATAATGTTTGGGGTACCATTTCTTTGCAACTGAGGACAGAGAGAAGTATGCTGGTCGTCAATAATATTTATTACAGCCTTTGCAGGGGAGGGATTTGTGGGAGGCTGGTCTTGTCTTATTTCAAATCTTTTTGACTCATGTTGAAATATGACTAGTGGAATAATCTCTAAGAGGTTCTCTGAGGTGTCCGTGCTTCCTGCAGCAGCCTCCACTTAATATCAACTCTGCCTTCTTTGTCCATAAAAATAGCTGTAAATTAGAAGAGGTAATATGCTAAATTTCTGTTGCTAGAGGATACCTCATACCTATTTCTTTCACTTATATATGGAATGGAATTTTCAAAAACAAAATGAGCCAATCATAACCTTTAGAGATGACAGACTTATCCAGTCAATATTTAAGGTTCCCTTTGTTTCACCTGAGGATACAACATCTAAAGTGGGGATGGTTAAAACAATGAGGGGAACCTTGTAGACATGACTTTTATACCCCTGATAGAGATTGGGAGAGGGAAGAGTTGCTGGGGCACTGGGGGTTAGGAGCAAGGAGGAAGAGAATACAGTTGTTATCTAGTTGTAAAAGGCATTCTCTCCCTGACTGGATTTTACCTCAGTATAAGAGTGGCCATTAATCTCTAGCAAGTAGGCCCAACATGCCGAAGACCTGTCAGCACCATATAAACAACATAAAGCAAACTGTTAATATTGCTGTCGTGAGAAAACCGAAAACAGACTGATTAATCGTATTGGCGTTCAACAGCCAGGGAGCCAACTTTGGTCGTCGCCTTATTAGGGAAGTCACAGTTTGCTTTTAGGCTTTTCATTATTATGACTGTCTGTTTTTATCCTCACTGTTTTTGTTATTGTTGTTAAATGGACGCCTTGTTCTTAAACCCATACCGCAAGTCTTGACTGGCAGGGGTGATTAGTTTTGCAAAAGTCAGTGTCCTCCTTGAAGCCTAAAATGTTTACAGTTTTGACAGTTCACTGTGTCTGACGACTCCCAGATGGCGACCCTGCTGAATTAGTTCAAGGCCTAGTTAACTTCTCATGAGAAGAATTATTTACCATGTCCACACACGAAGGTGCATGAGGAACTCTGGAAAATTGTGGCTTGCTTGGCAATGTCAGGACACATCCGGAGCAGCAGCCATTAGGAAAGTCTTTAGGAGGGACACTGAGAAAGCTGCAGGGTGCTCAGCTGAGCACAGGAGCAGTAGGATATGTGTAAATCAGAGGTCACAAATAGGCACCTCAGCTGTGTTTTGTTAGGCTTTACAGGAACAGCACCCACCAAGCTTTGAGATGACTAAATAGTTGCCAACATTTAAACAATCAGGAGTTTTTAGGACATACAAAATGAAGCTTTCTGGTTCCTCTTGGGAAATCTGAAGCTCTGATGCCACAGGGCTTCCCTTGTTCTTGTGTAGCAAATACATTGCTGCCCTTTTTTTCTTAAACTCAGTGCACTTAATTCAGTTATAGTGGTGCCTGGGCCCATAGGCATTTGAGGTTTTGACCCTGGATACATGTCATTAAATAGTAAGAGTAACAGAGTTTACTGATATTTCAGTTATTAGTTCCGTGGCTCTTATGGGAGGTCTATCTAAAGGGGGGTAAAAGTCTTAGATGTGGTTCTTTCAAAAAACAAACATGAAGAAATTTTTAGGATTTGAAGAAATAACACAGGTCATCTTTAAATTGCATTAGATATGGGCTGGGATGTCCTAGTGCTTGGTTGGGCTGTTACAACATGCTCCAGAGGCCTGTGCATTTGCAGGATAGTGACTTGAGGGGCTGGCAGTTGAAGCAATATCCTACAGCAATTCCCGGTCACCACAGAGCTAAAGATTACCAAGTCCAAGTGGGGCAGACTGAGAAAAAGAATAAAATGGGGGCACAAATGGACATAGTTGGTACTGTAGGCCCTGAAGTTAGACTTGTCCCTTAGCTTAGGACTCTCCTCTATCTCTTATAACCTTCAGAGCCAGTTGTCTTGCCTATAGATGGCAATAATATTTCACCTCATAGGGAAAGCCTGAGGATTAAGAGAGTTAGTGCCCAGGACAGAGTACATGCTTAGCAAATATTAGCTGCTGTGATTTATATATATTTATATATATATTTATATATATATATATTTATATATATATATATATATATACATACATACATATATTTTAGTTGTTGATGGCCCATAATTAATTAATTAATATGTGGTGCTGAGAATCAAACCCAGTGCCTTGGCAAGCTCTCTATCACTGAGCCACAACCCCAGCCCAGCTGCTGTGATTTTTATTATAAACATATCAAAATTCAAAAGCAACAAGAGGTAAGTAAGCAGGTGGGAAGAAGCAAAAAGAAGTGAGTCTAGAAGCATCAAAGAACCTGGAATTCAGGGCTTTGCCATGACTTCCTGTGCAGAGCATGCAGCATTCACAGGAGTCATTAGATGTGGACTCTGATTCTCCAGTGGTGATACAAGAAGGTCCTTCAGAGACTGGGCCCCTCCTTCTAGCACATTTAATTAATGGCTTGCTCTCCAGTTTTCTTCACCTACACTACTGCTTTAGAAAAACCACCATCTTCTGCTCATACTGCCATCTAAGCTTATATCTTTGGGCATTCCTTTGCCAAAGCTCTCAGATGTCTCCATTTTCTCTTTGCACACTCACTTCTCACTAGACCCTTTACAGCCTGATGGTGATTACACTCTGCTTCCACTGTGGCTTTCTTAGGCTCTCTTTTCCTTGACCTTCTGGCCACTGTTGGCCACCTTCCTCATAGATCTCTCTTCTTCCTGCCCTTCTTTATCCTCCAGCCTTTCTGCACCTGCCCCTTCTCTGCACCCTTACTGCTTTCATGTCTTGCTCCTGCTCCCTACAACTAGGAATGGCCAGTGCCTCAGTGCCTTTCTGCATGCTCCTCCAGCCCCTACATGAGCCAATATGACCACTTCATGAGGGTCAGAAGAAGCTGCACTTCCTCTGGACACTTTGCATTTATCTTTAGGATGAATGTCAGGATCTCTCTATAAATCTACAGTGAAAAGAGGGAGCTCACCACTACCTTGTTATCGCTTGCTGGCTGCCTAATGGACATCTCCACTGAAGTTTCAAAGGGAAGTCATTGTTTTACTCTGAAAAGTATATCTACTGTAGTCAGGTCCATTTCAGTTAAGCATGGTGTCATTCTCTTAGTTTTTCATAGTTTCAACCTTGACATTATCCTAAGCTTTGCTTTATGGTTCCCCAGGAGCTATCTAGTCATGTCCTTCCTTTACTTTTCTTTCCCATTGGCATCCCCTTTGCCCTTATCCTCAGCATCTTACTGCTAAAATTTCCAAACTGGGAATCCTACCCCCTGTGACTCTCCTTTGCAGTCCATCTAATATATACACTATCATCAAGTGGTCTCATTGGACAGTGGGTAGTTAAGCTACCTGCAGAATGTAGGATATCTTATCTGACCTACATTCATAACTTCTTCTCTTACCTGGTCTCCACATGGATTATAGCCACCTACCCTGGCCAAAGTGATGGACACATTTTTCCTAACATAGCACATGCCTCTCCTCTCTACTTGACTAGGCCACTCTTACTTTAGGCCAGCTCCAGTGTTGTCTCTTTCCACCTGATCTCAGAAGCTAATACCTTCTCTGATCTCTTCCAGTGACGATCCTCTGGACCATTCATTTGATACCTAAGTGCCTGAGTAACTTGTGTATATATTCTTTCTTGTTGACTGGACTGGGTGGCTCTTAAAGACTAAGATTGTCCTATTCTTCCTTATAGCCTAAAAATAGAAGACTCTACATGCTAGCTGTGCAATAAAGGCTTATTAATAATTATATCATCTCATGTTTGTAAAATTGCTTACTATATGTAAGATAATTGTGATTTTTATCAATTAAAAGGGATTTTCCCAGAAATTTTTTTTGTGTGTGTGTGTGTGTGTGTGTAGGGGGAGGGAGTATTGTTTGTTTTGGTAGTAGGGATTGAAACCAGGGCCACTTTGCCTCTGAGCTACATTCCCATCCCTTTTTGATTTTTTTAAATTTTGAGACAAGGTCTCACTAAGTTGCGTAGGGCCTTGCAAAATAGCTGAGGCTAGCCTTGAACTTGCAATCCTCCTGCCTCAGCCTCCCAAGTTACTGGGATTACATGTGCCACTGTGCCCAGCCTGTTTGTTCTTTATAGCAGCCCTTTTAGGTAGATAGGACAGAGTGTATTTAGAAAGAAAAGAAAGAACCATGACTCTGAAATGCTGTGTGACTTTCCCAATGTGATAACATTGGTGAGCAGCAGAATCCAGCTAGAACCTGGTTTTTTGCGGCTTAATTAGTTTGCTGTTTCCCCAGTAAATTTGCTACTGGTGACAGGATATCCAAAGGTCTCCACATTCTTAAGAGAACCACTTTTTATCCTCCTGAAGCCTTGATTGGGGTCATTTAGCAGAGTGTGAAGATGGCAGGAAGGTGGCTGACAGGGAGAGGAAGCTGGGATTGCCAAGGTGCTCCGTGCTCACCGCCAGGCCTGCTCAGCCACAGTGAGTCGGGCACGATAGTGGGCTTAGTGCCAGCTGGTGCATTTTCTGTAGGTCATGTTTTCCAGGCCTTTTCATTTTCCAGACCTGAAACTTAAAACAAAAAAATCTATAGGGTGGCGGTATATATGTCTATAGTGAAAACAAACATAAAAACAAATAGTATCTATTTCTCACCATCATTTTATATATGAAATAAGAGACAAGAAAAAAATAAACAAACAGCCTAAGAAATCAAACAGCTTTTTAAAAACAAGTAGATTGGAAAATAATTGATTTTTTCCCCCTCATTTTCACTTGGACTGCTTGCTAAAAACATTACCCAGACTGACACCAGCTGTTTGGACTAGGTTTTCAGAAACCTTATTTTAAGTCATATTTTTCTCTTCTAAGTACTGAAATAATCCAGTGCAGGGAAATTTATGTGATGCTTGAGTACTTCCCATTCCTTATCAACAAAAGTATGATTTGGAGTCTCTGGGTGACTGGTAAATCCAAAGTTTCCATTATGACATAAATTTAAAAATAGTACTCTCCAATCCTAATTGTGGGCAATAGGCACTATGAAGCTTATTTTCCCAGTATCTTAGAGCAGAAGTGTGTCAGTTCTTAGGGAATGTTTGGTTCTACATGTTTGTCAAGTTTCATCTTTGGCTTAGATCATTTTGAAGCAACTTAACAGTTTGACTTGGGAATCTGAAGGGAATACTGTTTAGTTAGCTATTTTGCTCTTGTGATTAAAATATCTGACCAGAACAATTGTAGAGGAAGAATTTTATTTGGGAGCTCATGGTTTTAGAGGTCTCAGTCTGTAGGCAGCTGGCTCCATGCCTTGGGGCTCAAGGTGAGGCTGAACATGATGGTGGAAGAGTGTGGTGGAGGGAAGTGGCTCACATGATGATCAGAAAGCAGACACACACACACACACACACACACACACACACACACACACACACACTCCACTCACCGGATATAAAATATATACCCAAAGCCACACCCACCAATGACCACCTTCTCCAGCCATACCTTGCCTGCCTTCAGTTACCATTCAGTTAATCCATCAGGGGATTAATTCACTGATTGGGTTAAAACTCATAACCCAATCATTTCTCCTCTAAGCCTTCTTGCATTGTCTCACATGTTAGCTTTTGGTGGACTCATCACATCCAAACCATAACAAATACTAAAAGTGACTCTTCTACCTCCTAACCCACCTTTTCCTGTCTCACATTTTCTTTCAAACTGTGATTATATCCTGCCTGAGTTCCCACCAAATTATTAGTTTTACCAAGCAATGAACAATTTCTATCACAAAGACCACCATTTTTAATTAACTTTATTGTGACGAATGCCAGAGGAAAAAAAGTGTGTGTGTGTTGTATATGTTTGTGTCCTGTCAAATTCTTGTTGCTTCTTCTTTCTTCAAGCAAAGTTTAGCAACTTGCTCAGCTGTTAGACCAGTCCCCATAAAAGTCATTCAGTTTACCCGGACTCTTTTCCTATTCCTTCCCTTTTTACCCCAGAAAGACTATCTTTCTAGTGACTTCACTGGAGGTGAGGCTAGGTCCAAAGGTTAAAATGTTCTGTGGATGTGTAATAACATCTCAAACTTAATAGTCCAAAACTGACCTCCTCATAATATCCCCCATCCACTCCCATTACAAACTGTCCTGCCTCTGCAGCCTTTCCCATCTCACCTAATGGCACTTCCATTGATTTAATTATTCAGGCTAAACACCTTCCTCGCCAGGAACCCTGTGAGTTTTAGATACAAAACCTCGTTACTACTTCCACTTACTACCACTTGGAACTAAGCCACCATCGTTTTTTTCTTGGATTATTGTAGCAACTGGTATCCCTGCCCCACCTCCTCCATCTGTTCTTAAGACTATAGCTAGAGTTCATGTGTAAATTAGATGTTGTCACTTCTGGTCCAAACTCTCTGATAGCTTCACCTCTCACTCCACATAAAAGCCAAGGCCATACAGAGCCTCATTCCCCTCTACTTCTTTGCCTCACCTCCCACCACTTCCCCCTTATTCCTTCTGTCCCAGTCACACCAGCCTTTTTTTGTTGGTCCTGGGCACAACCAAAAAGGCTCCTGCTTGGGTTTCTATACTTGTTTTTCTTCAGAAAACTGCAGAGTTTGCTTCCTTAACTCCTTTAAATCTTTAGGCAACCATCACTTGAAAGAAACATCCTTGACCATTCTATTTTAAATTGTTCCCTGCACCTGTCTTGTTTCCCTGCTTATCCCCATATAACATAGTATTTCATTTTGCCTGTCTCCCTTTCTTGGCAATCGTGTATAGATGTGGATGCTTTGGTTTGCTCTCCCCACTAGATGTGAGTCACACAGGTCATGGCTCTTTTTCTGTGTTACTCACTGCTGTGTCCCCAGGGCCGAGAGCAGTACCTGACATGGAGTGGGGGCTAATAAATACCTGTCAAATAAAGTGATCAAATAAATGAAATACTGTTATCAAGGTTCTGCCCACACAATTTGGTGAAACTGATTTTTGTTTTCTTATTGCAGAAGATAATGTTCATCATAGAAAATACAATGAAGATAGCTATCTATTATCCTTTCACTCTGGTACATCTTCCAGACCTTTTTCTCTGCAAATGCTTTCTACCCATTAAAATGGTTTCACACTGTACCTACAATTTTGAAACTAATCATTTTATTTAGTATATTGTGAACATCTTTTTATATCAGTAAATATTTGTCTACAGCATCATGAATCACCAAGTGAAAATGGTGTTTTGATGTGTGAGCATACCTACCTATCATAGATCTTTGGAGTAAATGAAGCTTTTTATTCAGCATACTCAACAAAAGATTGCATGAGTGATCTAATAATAAATGAGCTGGCAGAATTTTTTCATGTTAACATCTCCTCCTTTCACTGCTCCCCAAAAGTTAGATACATTAGGTGGAAGAATTATCTGATAGAAAATATTGCATGCTTTTGTGAACCAAATATGCTTAATTTAGTAGACTAATTTATGAAGAACTTGGCAGTAATTTTTTTTTTGTACTGACAATTGAACCCAGAAGCATGTTACTACTGAGCTACATCCCAGTCCTTTTTTTTTTTTTAATATATATGTTTTTTAGTTGTAGGTGGGCATAATACCTTTATTTTATTTGTTTTTATTTTTATGTGGTGCCGGGGATTGAACCCAGTGCCTCATGCATGCTAGGCAAGCCCTCTACCACTGAGCCACAACCCTGGCCCCCCAGTCCTTTTTATTTTTTATTTTGAAACAAGTTGCCTAGGGACTCGCTAAGTAGCTGAGGCTGCCTTGAATTTGCAATCCTCCTGCCTTGGCCTCCCAAATTGCTGGGATTATAGATATGCACCACCATGCCCAATTTAGGGTGGTAATTCTTAAAACAAAATCTACATAGATTAGACTTTGTATGTATCTGAACCACATATACGGAATATCTTATAACCAAAATCTGAAATCAAAATGTTCAAAGTCGGCTTAATATTGAATTTTAGAAGAAAAACCCATTTTGGCAATCATTTTTTTCTTTTTCTGCTGAATTATTTTCATTAAAGACTAGTGATGATTAACACTTCAAGTGTATGCATAACACCTCTAAGCTCAGAAAATGAATACAACTCTTTATGTTCTCTGGGAGATTTAAGGTTAGCCAGGCTTCTATGACTAGTTTTCAAGTTAGTCAGTTTGAAAAGTCATTAGCTATAGTTGGGGCAGGAGCCTTACCAAATCAACTGCATGAATCTGTCAGGACTCAGAAACTACTAAAATATAGGATGTAATTTTTTATGTTTTCTAAAGTAACTGTTCTTCTCATTCTACTTCAAAAATTTATTTTCTCTGGGATGACCTTTAGCAGCATGGTTTTCAAATCATCTATTTTCCTCATCTCCTGCCAGCTCCTCCCCTTCCTTCACTTTCTTCAGAGGTCTTATTTGGCCAGTGTTACACACACATACACACACATACATACATACACATGCAGGGAGCTACTGGCTGTTCACAAAAGAGTGCCATTCAGTGCTAAACTGATTAATAAACTCTGAAGAAGGAAATCTGAAGAGATTATATATGTTAATTTTACTAAGCTATATACATATATAGCTTTTTACTGTGAAATTCTTCAAAAAACTCAGGAAGTGGTTTTGTGCTATTCCAAGATTAAAAGAAATACACAAAAATTATTTAAACTCATTTTCTGAGACAAGAAAAATCTCATCATAGGAAAAGTGTTAGGTTCCTGCTATTGTTAAAAAAATATTTAAGAATTTGAGCTAGGATATATGACAGCTAGGATATAAGTTGTCATTTTTATAATCAGACTCCAGAATTATCATTACCAAAATTACTTCCCAAGTATTTCTACTCTAGGCTTTAGATTATTGCTAAGAAACTTAAGCACAATTTCTGAATAAGCAGGTAAGAGACCCTTATTTCCTATAACTACTGCCAAGATATAATATCTGGTGCAATCTCATCACTTTTCTAACCAATGAGATTAGCAAAATGAGGTATCTAGAGAAATGATTGAAGCTTGTTTCTTCCACGTGAGTTGCTATCGAAATATCTGCCTTTGATTTAAAATTGTTTTCCATTAGCTCAGAGCATGGCTGGACATATGAGTCCTATCCACATCCAGCCTAATGTAACTATTTCAGGGAGAGTTTGCAGCTCCTATCAAGAACACAAAATTGCATCTCCCTGGGGATGCTCCATAGTGCTTTTTGCTGATTTTGGTGGGGGTATGTGTGCCCTCGAAAGGAGAGAGACTGTGACACTCTCAACTCCATACAAATTACCTGCCCTGGAGCACATATTCTTTTAAAAACACAGTAATACTATGTGAATAAATGGTTTTCTTTTTAAAATTATTCCTTATGCACCTCTATCTGTATATCCATATTCTTGTTTTAGACCCTTATCATTTAGAATCAAATCCTGGAGGTTTGCACTGGGTATTATGTTATTTATTGTTTGATTGTGTGTGTGTGTGTGTGTGTGTGTGTGTGTGTGTATTTTGTGAGCCTGTTCTTTAAAGCCTGTCTAAGCTGTAATATTTTCATTACAAAAATTTTTTTTCCACTTTATCATTGGGTCTTTAAGTACCAGTTTTACATCTGAAAGAACTGAGCTTCAGGAAAACAGTGATGTGTATTATTAAAACTAACAGAATCTTGCAAATAATCTACATTCTTCAGAGTCTGACCCCATCCCCTTTTTCTCATGACCATCAGGGGCTGGTGGGAATGGGGTCAAAGTCTTCAGAAAGTGGTCACATTAAATGAGTCTTGATTTATTTGACTTAATACATAGAACAAAATGGAATGAGATCCCTTTACCTTTTTTGTTAAGACTACTGCCTTTTATTTCATAGGCAATTATCTCTGAATGTTTAACCCCAAGTACTAGCTACTATAGGACTCTGAATCATATATGACCCTTTTCCTTTTTAATTTTCATCTTTTCTCATCTTTCTCATTAGACCAATCTATAAACAAAGCCTAAGTTACTTTCCCAGTATGTCAGGCAATTCTAAACATGATAAAAATAGAAAATGTTGGCATTGAAAATGATTTTGCTAGTTGATTTTCATGATCCTGTAGCAGTTTTCTTCAGTGTTCTTTGGTACCAGGAGACTTGATAATGCCACCTGCCAGTGATGTGATCTCCTTTGATGGATGAGAGAAGTGTGGAGTTGACCCCTCCTTATCTCTTTTGTCCTTTGGCTTGGGTGTCAGGGCCGCCCAGACGAACTTGCACCGGCATGAGCGGGGCTCTGTACATGGTTGGTCCGCTGTAGAAATGCTGCCAGATCTGATGATTAATAGGATTGTGGTTCAGCAAGGTCACTTAATGCATAGAAAGCCCTAAACACAGCAGCCTCATCAGAAAACAAAAGACAGTGACCTTTTGCAGCAAGGATCCTATTTACCAAAGGATGGCTAAGTCAGATAACCTTCAGTGAGTTTGCAGCTTTTGGGTCCTAATATGTTGAAGTTTGGGGGTTACTTTGGAGAAATTAGTAATTACCTTTTATACAACATTTTACCAAAATTTGAGGCATTTCAATTAAGAAAATACTGTGTGTGTATGTGTGCGTGTGCACACACGTTTGCAAACATGTATTTGAAGGAGCTTCCAGCTGGGTCTGCATTCCATTTCCTTTGTAGGCCTTTCCAGGGCCAGCCTCTATCAGTTTCTCCTACCTCTGTCTTCAGGTTCACTTCTGTGCTAGCTTCTTTATTCTGGAATATAAATATGCCCAAGTCTCTCCCATCTTTAAAAAAAGAAACATTTTCTTAATCCTACATCTTTCTTTAGTGATGGCCCAATTTCTCTCCTTTCCTTTAAAGCTGACTTCTTAAAAGAATAATCCACAATTCCTACCCCTCTGCAGTCTGGCTTCCTTCCTCCTGCTCTGAAACTGCTGTCTGAGTTTATTGATGAATTCCTCCTTTCCAAATCTTGCAGCATTTCCAGGCGTCATGAGAGCTTTCCTTGTGTTATTTGACCTCCCAGTTGCCTTGAATGCCATTGACCCCCTTCCTTCTTGCAATTTTCTTCTTCCATGGCTTCCATGATGCAGCTCTTCTGCTTTTTCTTTTCACTGTCATCCTACACTTTCCAGTCTTCTTCCTCCATCACTTTTTAAATGGTGCCATTTGGCCAGGGTCCAGTCTTCTCATTTCCCAGTGTGCCATCCGGGCCTCTCCCTTAGTCTCTTGGCTTCACCTAGAACTTCTAGGCTAGGGGCACACAAATCTCCTCCCTGAACTCAGGTGACTCCACTTGGACATTTTACAGACAATTCCAGTCTACTCTCCCAACAACGGAGCTACCCTTTTCCCAAAAAGATGGCTCCTCTTCGCTATTCCTATGCCAGCATACAAAATGGCCTTTTCACACTTTACCTACCTAGACCACTGTGAATACCCCAGGCTTCTTCCTGGCTTTTACTTTCTATTAGTCAACATGATCTGCAGATTCAGCTATGGAAATCTCTCTGATGGTAGGCCTGTGTCTCCAACCCTGGGGCAACTATTTTAATTCTGTTCAGGCCTTTATCATTTCTCATGTATCCCTCCAACCAAGAGATCTTCTATTCACTCTCTTCTTCTGTACCCTCTATCCTTCTAGTCACAAGCTGAACACATTCTCCTGCTTGAGACACTTGGGTGTACCTCATCTTTTAGGGGGTAGAATCTTGGTGCATGACATTGGAGACCCCTCATGGCTTGTTACAACCTAATTTTCTAAGCTCACCTCCTGCAGTGTGCCTTCTCAAATAGGTGCACACATATAGTTCTTTCTTGTCCCAAGCATTGTACTCATCCTGGCCTATGAGCTCCTATCCCTGCTGCTCCCCCGACCTAGAATGTATCCTACTTATTCCCATCAACTTCAGCTTCTTAGTTCTCAGAGGCCTTTCCTAATCAGGTGTCCCGCCAGCTTCCCTCATGCTGCATAGATGTCTGTATGTTAATACTATGTCTTTCCTAAGTCCATGAGGGCCCAGCACACTGCCTGGCACATGCCATGAATGCAGCATCTATTTATTGCAATGAAATATGTGCTAGTTTTAGGTTCTTATTTTAAATTCTTAACCACAGTGAGAAGTCACAGATATTGCATTAAATTCATGGAAGATAAACTGATCACAAGTGTTTTTTGAGAATAAAAGTAATCACCCATTCTTTACTGAATACACTAATAGTAAATTTAATGCAAACATGACTATCTTTTTAAATTTTTATTTATTTTTTTTAGTCATACATGACAGTAGAATGCATTTTGATATATAATACATACATGGAATGTACATACATCAATCATATTGCAGACATGACTATCTTAAGGGAACACCAAGCTTTGCATCCCAGACATGAATGGTTGCTCCCCAGAAGGGTCCCTGAAGTGACTATGTCCCTTGGGAGCCCCATATTTCTCTTGTCAGATCTGCCTCCGGCAGTTTAATTTTACCTGAACAGGCCTGAGCCTTCAGGTTTCTCACAACCCCTTCTACTAATCAGAGTTCTGAAGAAGAGGCCTAGGGAATCCCAGCTTGTTTAGTCCATTTCACCAAGGGTTCCTGTCTGATGGGCCAACTTGTAGAACTTAATTCACAGCAGGGAAGAGCCCTGGGTCACCAAAAAATGAAGTTGCCATGCTCAACCTTTTCCTGAATTTGATTTTTATGTCCCTATTTGCCCTGCCTACCCCTGTGGTTGGCCTGCCTGAAGAAGATATTCAGAGAATATATTTCAAATTCAGTCTGCCTCAGGGACAAGAGAAACAAGGGACAGTGAGCTCTGCCTTAGAAACTGTAACCTCCTCTGACAGAAGAGCATGACCCTACCTCGAAATAGGTGCAGAAAACTCTTTTATTCTTTTATTTACATTAAAAATCATCACTACAAGAGACACAGTTTAATACTTCCCAGTTGTCCCTCTCAGGAAATTTATTCTTCCATTTGACTTCAGTGCTTTTATGCTACAACTTTCTTCCTCCAGGGAGAAGAGCTGATTGGCATTATCTATCTTAAAAGTCTGTTTTTTAATGGTTGTCACTAAATCTTTTGGACACAACATCTTCTCCAGACACAATAAGCTTGGTTCCTTTATCTTCTCTGCACATATTACATTTTCCAATTCTTTGTGTTTATCATGATCAACCTCATATAAATTATGGTACTAGACATTGAAGAGTGATAAAGGGAGACAGTAGACAAAGTGTTCTTGGAGAGACTTAGAAGCTCTTGGAAAGGGAGAGGGAAAATAAACATACATGAGATATAGTTACACACTTAGCAACATTAAATAAATATATAGCTAACTTCACCTGTACAAATAGTGTTGAAGGAGTATTAGAGATGGCCATATTCAAAGTGAGTTAGTTATTGTGAAAACAATAATGAACAATGTTAGGAAGTAAGAAGGACCCAGAAAGGAGGAATTGGAAAGTCTCTTTTTTTGCTCATCAGTTATGTGCATTGAAGAATCCATCTCCAGTGCCTGACACAGGCCTGGCTTATTTAGGCACCCAGTAAGTATTTGTTTGATTGGATAACTTAGTACCCTAGTTATCTAGAGCATAAAGGGCATGCCAGTAGGATTTGGTTTGTAAATTTGCAAATAATTCTTGTATTCTACATACAAGATATAGACATTTTAGAAATTTGTAGAGATTTTAGAGTAGAGAAAATTTTAAGTAGCAAAACCTAACAGATATGCTGCCTTCCATTTGTCCTTGCTATAGATTATTTCAGTCATCTCCCTTGTGACTCTGTCCAGCTGACTTGTCTTCCTGAAAACCAAAAGAAGAGGTAGGAGCTAATCTTGAATGACAGTTCAGCCACTTATTTGAATCACAATGTTGCTGTTTCTTAGTATGCTACCACATCACTTTCATTTTACTCTACCTAAGGATTTTCATTATCAATTACCTTTCAAAAAGATTATTCCTCACATTCATGTACTCCCAATCACCCTGTCCCCCATACTTGAACATCGTATACTACTACCCTCAGAATCCCTCTGAAAGACTGTCCTCGGTTTCCATTTCTGCACATATGTTTGAGTCTCAAGTTGCCTTGCAAATGTTTTAATACATTCAACAACAACAGCAATAAAACAATAATATCTAAATGTTCTGTTATATTCCAGACTGAATCCTGAAACAGAGATAGGGCATTAGTGAAACAACTGATGAAATCTGAATGAAGTGTAAATATAATAAACATAATAATTAATATCTGAGTTTTGACCAGTATTCCATGGCTATATAAGATGTGAACATTTGAATGAAGCTGGATAAAGGGTATAAAGATGTGAACATGTTACACATAAAGAGGACATTTAGACACTCAAATACATATCCAGTCCTGATTCTTTGCAAAATGTATTTCTCAAGCATGAGAAAAGTTGAAGACCACTAAAGTATACTTTTAGATAGTTCTGGATATTGTAAAGTAAACAAATTAAAAACAGATGACCCTTGTCCGTGCTCAGTCCCCTTCCTGTTAACTCTCTCTTGGTCTGTTTCATCCATCCCCACTACTTTTGCTGTCCCTGTATGCTGATGCCAGTAGTGCCCTGTCTCTTCTGCATCCCTCACACACTCATCCATACTTGTTACCCCCTACGCAAGCACTCAATATTCAGCATGTATAAAACTCTACTTGGTTGTCCTCTTCCTTGACAATCTGCCCTCCCTTGGCCAATGGCACCACCGTTCTATCACCCACACCAGCCTACTTCAGTCACCTTCAACTCCTTTCTCCTCACCCATTCTAAACATTGTTAATTCTTCTTCCAAAAGCCTCTTGTGTCTACCAATCCCCCACTTCTTTCACTACTTGTCATTAAAAACAAGTAAGACCTTGTCGGGTATACTGCCTACAGTCTCTCCATCCCCCTACTGAATTCAGAGGGCACAATAAAGTGCATTTTGACTGCTTCAAAAAAGTCATTTGACTATACTGCTACTGGCCTAAACAGTAACAAACATATATCTGGAAGAGATATGCATGCTATAGCTAAATAGGATGGTTAACTCATACCTCCCTCCCTCCTTCTTCCACCCCCAACCCTAGGAAACTGGAAGGAGACCTATGGACTCAGAAATCCTGGCCTTGAATCCCAGCTTGTGACCCTGGGCAAATCAGTCTATGCCTGTGAGCCCATTTCCTCATATGTGAGACAGAACTTGTACTTAATGTTCAGGACTATTGTCAGGACTGAATGAAATGATGTGTGTTGAGTGCCAAGCCCAAAGTGGGCTTCTCTTGCTGTTCTTAGTGCTTAACACTATAAGGTGCCATAGGAATAGGTCTCTTGATCATCTTTGTCATGTGTTATTGCAAATGGAGGTTGTTTTGTTCTATTATTTAGTACTGATTTCTGGGCTCTACACATATATAAGCCCTGTCATTTTCAAAAGCTCCCTGAGTGATTCTAATAGACAGCCAGGGTTATAATCCACATGTTGTATCAGTCCAGAAGTATGTACTCCATGCACAACTCTTACCATCTTCTATATCCAGGTTATGCCTTGCCTTTACTCGGCTTCCTGATTCTTGAACTCAGATCTTATTCACAGATGTCCCCCTAATGACTGGCATAGTGTTTGACATGTAATGGACAGTCATAAACGTTAACTGAATGAGTTGGCTTTTTTTTCATTTAATAATAAGATAATTGCATAGTAACATGTTAGACAAAGAAAATGCCAGCACCATGAGTTTCATGTATGTGTGGTATTTTACAACTATCTATACTTTGGTACCTTTTTGCTTGCTCATTATCCATTTCTTTAAAATTTATTTATTTATTTATTTATTTATTGCAGTACTTAGGATTGAACCCAGGGCCCAGAGCCTAGTACATGCTAGGTACTTGGGATTGAACCCAAGTATTTATTTTTTGTTTTGAGACAGGGACTCACTAAGTTGCCAAAACTGGCCTTGAATTTGTAATCCTCCTGCCTCAACCTTCCAAGAAACTGGAATTATAGATGTGTACCATTATCCCCAGATCAATTTTTTTTCCTGTTCACACACTGTCATCTCTCCAGATGCAGTAAACTGACAATAACAAAGATATGAACTTTGTTTGAGAGCCCCTTTTTAATATTTTTTAAATTGTGTTAATCAGCTTTTAGTCACTATGACAAAATCTTGGAAAAAAAAACAAATTGATGGAGAAAAGACTTATTTTGGTTCATGGTTTTGGAGGTTTGATTCATAGTCATTCAGCTCCATGTTTCTGGGCCTGTGTGAGGCAGAGCATCATGACCAAGAGCATGGTGCAGCAGAGCTGCCCCCTTCATGCTGACTGTGAAGCAAAGGGAGAAAACAAGAAAAGAACCAGGGACAAGATATACTCTTCCAGTGTGTGCCCCTAGTAATCTACTTCCCCCAAATAGGCCCCACCTCTCTAGTTTCCACCAACACTCAACAGTCCTTTCAGTTCTGAACCTTTCAATGGACTAATCCATTGATGATACAGCTCTCATCACTTCCCAGCCTTACTGAACACTGATGCTTTGGGGACCAAACCTTCAACACATGAGCCTGTGGGGGACATTCCAAATCCAAACAGTAACACTCATTATTCTCATCTGCACTTAGGTTTTAAATATTACCATCACTATACATTTAAAGGATAGTTCATTAATGTGATATCAGTACCACAGTTCCCTATTAATGAAAACCATAGAAGGTTCTGACATACATGTGGGTTGTTAATCCAATGTTCCTAAACTCTGAAATTAATTTAGGTATGCAGTATTACAGCTAGAAATATATTTGGAGAGATTTCAGTTTCAGTCACCCTTATTATATAGTGCAGAAGCTGAAGTTTCTGGGGCTTGGGAACTTGCCCTAGTTCATACAGCTTTTTAGGGACATAGCTGGTATGGGAAAACTAATGCCCTAGTCCTCAGGTCTAGACCATTTCACAGTACTTGTAGTATTTACAGTAAAAATGAAAGACCAGGTCTAGAGATGGAGCTTAGTGGTACAGTGCTTGCCTAGCATGTGTGAGGTCCTGAGTTCTATTCCCAGGACCACAAGAAAAAAGAAGGAGAAGAGGGAGAGGGAGAGGGAGACAACAATGACAATGAAACTCATACTGCCATTTCTTTTCATTCTGGGATCTATGTTAGAAAAATATTTGAGGAAAAGAAATTATTGTGAGTTTCTTAATAGATTTGGAAAAAAAAGATTTGGAGAGTAGGGGTAGAAAGGCAAGAAGTCAGAGAATAAGAATTCTTGAATAAGACCTTGAAACTTATGAGAAAAGGTGTCTTGCGGCAACACAATTCACTTATGTATCTGCCCTTTTTTCAGAATTTTCCCCAGAGAATACCTCCTTCAACAGATCCACCTGTATTCCCTGGCTGACCTGCAGCAGGTAAGTGCTGAGGGGCCATTGCATTTTTCATTTTCTTCTAGGGAATTGTCTGTTGATTATGGTCTTGGCACCGAGTCCTGCCATCACTGGGGTCATGTTCATCACAATCCCTAATACTTAATTTCTTTTCAAAATGGGAGGGGAAAAAACAGTATAAAAAGATACTATAAGACAATAACAATTATTGGCAAGAAAGTGGAGAAACTGGAGCTCTCATGCATTGTTAGTAGGAATGTGAGTAGTATAGCCACTCTGGAAAACAGCTGGCAGTTCTTCAAAAAGTTAAACATAGATTTACTATATGACCCAGTGATTCCTCCCCATAGTATATACCGACATGACTTAAAAACATAAATTCACATAAAAAATCGCACAAAACTATTTTGTGCAGCATTATTCATAACAGCAAAAAAACTGGGAGAGACCAAAAGTTCATCAGCTAATGAATGGATGAACAAAATGTGTCTATCCATTCAATAAAATATTATCCATCCATACAAAGGAGTGAAGTGCTGATACATGCTATGACATGGACAAACCTTGAAAACATCATGTGAAGTGAGAGAAACCAGATAAGAAATCATTTGTATTTTATGATTCTATTTAAATGAAATATTCAGAATAGGCAAATTCATAGTGACAGAAAATAGTGTTGGCTATGATCTGGGGAGCTAGAGGGATAAACAGAGACTGCTAGTGGATGTGGGATTTCTTTGGAGGGTGATAAAAGGGTTCTGGAATAAGTGATGGTGGTTGCACAATCATGGATACTAAAAATTAGTGAGTTGTTTACGTTAGAAGGGTGAATTTTCTGGCAAGTGACTTTATTTCAGTTTTTTTTTAATGTGAAGAAAAAAGATGAAAAAATTAATGATTGCATGTGTTAAGCCAATGATTGTGCTCAAGCCAAACAGATGAATGACTTTTAAAGTTTAATAAAACACAACAGAACATTTAAGAGTCAAATCATTTTTTATACTTTTGTTAGTACATGTCCTTTTAATGGTTGACCAGGTTTGCAGCCAGGAAGAAACTAAGGTTTTGTGTGTCCAGCCCTAAGTTTGAGTATGTTAAGTTTTGGTTAATCATTTAAATCAACATCTTACTCCCTAAGAAGCTGTCAGACACTAAATGAAAACATTACTTTCCTTCTATATATGTACTGATTCTTTCAATAGTCAGTTAAAAAGCAATTGTGACAACTTTCAGAATATCTCAAACTACTGTGATTCTGATCTTCTGTTGTTTTCCTCTCTGGTTGTTTCACCCAGAAGGAATGAGATCCACTTAAAACTGTGTTCATATCCTTTGGGTGTTCTTCAAACTTGAAATTCTTTTTTAAGGTGTTTTTGTGTGTGTGTGTGTGTGTGTGTGTGTGTGTGTGTTTTCATTAAAAAAAAATGAAGACTTTTGTGTTCTTTGTCCTTCTGCAGGTAAGAAAGTTATTTTGTTTTATTATTTTTTTAAAAAAAATTTGTAGTTGCAAATGGACAGCATATCTTTATTTTATTTGTTTATTTTTGTGTGGTGCTGAGGATTGAACCCAGTGCCTCACACGTGCAAGGCAAGTGCTCTGTCACTGATCTACGGCCCCAGCCCAAGAAAGTTATTTTAAATAACAGAAATAATTTTAGAACATTTAGTTGAAGAGGTCTGAGAGAAGCCTGGGGCTTTAATTTCCACTCATGTGTCAGATTCAAACCTACTGGAACATATCTGTTTGCTCCAACTCCTTCAGTCCTGCGTGTTCTTTACTGCACAAGCAAGCTTTACTGCACTGGCTGCACTGGATAGGGGTATATTTTTAATTACAATTATGCTGTGGTGTTCCTAGAATAGTAATCAGCTGAAACACTCAATGTGCATTTCCTGTTACTTTCTAGCAGTCTGTCTGATCATAGTATGAGGACCCAGACTCTATCACTTGAGAAGTGGGTTTAAAGGCACCAAACATTCTTGTAAAGGTGGTTTAAAATAGAATGGGTGGCTCCAAAGTGAATACTCTTTGAGGAAGCCTTTCAGAAACGAGTTTTGATATTAGATGAAGAGAAAGAATCAGAGTAATTCCATATTCATTTTAGGGTATCAAAGTAGTGTGTGCCCGTTTGGAATAATAAAACCTGCTTTTTAAGGCTTTCCTGTACCCTGCTGTCTTTTTCTTCTTCTTTTCTTTTTTCCCCTTATAATAATCAAACCATACGTGCCAAGCAGCTTGCTTAAATCAGTGCTGGTGGTGTTCTTGGTGGCCAGGCCATTAGCCCCCAGAGCCCCATAAGCAGCTTAATCAGTTTTCAGCCTGGTAGTAAAGTGATAGAGGCAATCAACAGCTTATCAAACTCCCCGTGGGTGGGGCAGCTAGAGCTCAATGCATCCATTTACTGAGCAGCTCACTCTAACCCAGGTCTTTGTGCCTGGCTTAAGAGCCCCAAACTTATCATATTTAGAGGAAGTTTAATTCAATTACATTTTCTGCCTGAGGTGGGTTAAATTGGATTTAGCTTTTGATCTGTCTGCATTTTGACTATCTGCACTGAAGGGCACCCCCTACCCCATCTTCTTTCAGTTTCTGGGTAAATGACAAGCATGTTTTCTAGGTTTGAACTGATCTTGAAAACACATAAGAGTAAGAACATAAGGAGAGGGAAAGGAAAAAAAAATCCTTCTGCTTTGTGAAAGAGCTAGTCAATGGTAGCAGGAAACCCTACCTTCCTGACCCAACCACCAGCTCCTCGAGGCCCTGGGCCGTTTTCACATCTCCCTAGCTGCTTTGTCATCCTGTTTCAGCTTCAGGAATTTAAGAATAAATTATTTTCCCCTGTTTGATTTCATTCCTCACTCCCAAAGGTTTCTATAAGAGCAGATTTTTCTATCTTGTAAAATAACTGTAGAAAAAGGAATTTTCATGTACAGATTTTGAAGGGAAAAAGAAGATAAATTAAACCAAGTGCTTGAAGAATCATAGAAAATGACAATACAAATATTCTTCCTAAATGCACAGATTCCTTTCTAGAAGTTTCTCTTGAGTACATTTTTCCATTACTTTTGATTTCAAAAGCAAACGTTTTTCTTTAAAAAGAAAAAAAGGTAAACCTTTAACGAATATGGTAGAGAACTTGAAAGTATTATAGTATGCAAAGCACTAATAATACATAAAGGTGCTGAAAGGATTTTGGTGCCAAAAAAATTTGCCACCTTCTTGTCTTTCTCCAGATTCATATTTATAAATAATAGTCTCTAAAGTTTTAGTAAATAGATTTAGTCCTCAATTTGGCTGAAGATTACAAGCTACTTTTATGCATCTATTTTTACAGTCAAGACAATTTCCCCCAGCTTTTCATTATTTGAATTTATTGCCCTCTTTGCATGTATTCTTTCTTACTGTTACACACTTGGATAGGAGGAAATAAATAGCAAGGGTTGATGATTACCTAGTAAAGGAGATTCTTTCCATTTGTTCTGGGAACCACAGTCACCTGGCTACTGCTCACTGAGCATCAGTTATTGGCAAAATTTATTTGGATGTTAAGTAACTAAATTGCTCTCTGTGTATTACTAGCATACACATGGAAATGGTAGTAGCTCAACAGTACATTGTCATTATCTACTGTGAACAATTGGCAGCATTTAGCCATCACATGTGAAATAGAGATAAGAACCCCTCTGGCCTAGTGGCAGGGCCAAGAAAGCAGCCTAGAGAGGTGGAGGGTCTCCAAATCTGAGAAGTTCCTGAGAATACCAGCTTGATTCACTCATTTCTTAAGTTTGGAATTCCAGATAAATTTCTGTTGTATAAAGTATATAATATTAGAAGAATATATTCAATCTGTACACTTTGAATATAAAATTAACATTTACATTTTCTGCCTAAGGTAGGTTAAATTGTAAAATAAAATCCCCTTTTTTTGGTAAAATAAAATCTTATGAACAGAAACATTCAGGAAGTGTGAATGCATAGTGGGTTTTTGAAATGACAAAGCAGTTACTTATAAAGGAAATCACTAACCATATGTGAACAAATGGTCATGTATTGGTGCATATTTTTAACGGGGAAACTTCTTTTGAGAGCTTTTCCTTGGTTTGATGCTTTGAGAAGGGGAAATAGAATAGAATTTATGTTTGGTTATTTTCAGTCTTTCCACCATTATCACAAATCAGTGGGAAAGTTTAGGTCAGGAATTCTATAAAAAGATATGCTCAAGAGGGGCAGTGGGAACATACCCTTAGTGCCTTAGCTTTCCCCTTTCCACAGTGAGTGTATAACAAACCATGCCTTACTCATGTCCCTTTGGCTCTCTTACCACTGATAAAGAGGTTCCAAATTTTACCAGTATATGTAAATTACTATTCAAGAGTTCTAGTTGTTCTTATGGTGCAAATCAGAACCTTGGTTTAATATGTCATTCCTTGGACTGTGTAAATGATAGGAGAATTCTTCTAGAGTTCCTTCTACTTGCTAAAAGAAAAGGTCAAATTGACTTCTAAATTCTGTCTACCTGTGCTCTTGCAACAAAACCTAAAATGCATATTAATGACTAACTCTTCTGGTGTTACTCACCTTTGGGGCATTTGTAAGTTAAGTATTGAATGATTCTATTTATACATGATTCAAGAGAAAGGATACTGGATGGTCCCTTGGGGGAGGCAGTTGGTTAGAGTAGCCCCTCTCCACCTACTCCCTCCACTGCCCACCACCTCAGCTACACACACACACACACACACACACACACACACACACACACACACACCTCTGTGAGATAATCTAGCGGGCTGATTTTCCCATTATTCACCTTCTCAGAGTCCTGAATTTCCAAAGTAGGCCCTTCCTTAAAGTTAAGAAGTTTATATTCTACTTAACATAATATATATTGCCCAAGAAAATAAATTGTTACTTTGGCACAGATTCATTTGTCTTGTTAATAAATTGAAAACATAACATGATATTTCAGGAGAAAATATTTCAACAGATAAGTCTTAATGACAGGAAAGGAAGGAAAAGTCTAGAATTTGGAATAAAGGGTTGCAAAGTGGGAAGGATGCCAAAGGGAAAGACCTATAGCACCTGAGAGCCAAGACAAGAGAAGTAACCAAATGCACACTACCTTTTTAGAGTTACCTAGGTCCCAGATGTTTGTTTTATTCTAAAGCAATGAACACTTACACAAAACAACTGACATAATTCATGGAAGATGTAAATGTTCAGTAAATCACTGGGAGGCTGGGTGGGTAGATCGGTAGATGAATGTATGCATACATATATATATTTGCATACACTATCCTGAGATCACTAGTTATCCCTCTAAGTGGAACTTAATTTAACATTAGCACCTAAATAAAACAAAATTACAAGTGTTCATCTGAGTAATATCAAATGAAAAATTGCTTTTAAAAGTTTTTTATTGGGGCATTGAAAGATACATAATAGTGAGATATATATATAGATATATATATATAGCCATATTTATGCATGCACATAATAAGCTTAATCAATCTCACTACCTAGAACCTTCCCTTTCTCCTCTGCTCTCTCTCCCTGGTCCATTTGCTCTACTCTACTGATCTCCCTTCTATTATTACTATTTTAATTAGTGCATTGTGATTTTATATATAAATGGGGTTCATTTTATCATTTTCACATATGGACATAGCACAATTTGGTAATGAATCTCTGCTTTTTTATTTTTTATTGATTTTTTTAAAATAAATGACAACAGAATGCATTACAATTCACATTACACATATAGGGCACATTTTTCATACCTCTGGTGGTATATGAAGTATGTTCACACCAATTCGTGTCTTCATACCTGTACTTTGGATAATGATGTCCATCACAGTCTATCATCATTGGTAACCCCCTGCCTCCTCCCTTCCCCTCCCACCCCTCTGCCCTATCTAGAGTTCATTTATTCCTCCCATGCTCCCCCTTCTTACTCCACTATGAGTTACTTTATATCAGAGAAAACGTTCGGCATTTGTTTTTTGGGATTGGCTAACTTCACTTAACATTATCTTCTCCAACTCCATCCATTTACCTGCAAATGCCATGATTCTATTCTCTTTTATTGCGTATATATGCCACATTTTTAAATCCATTCATCTATTGAAGGACATCTAGGTTGATTCCATAGTTTAGCTATTGTGAAGTGTTCTGCTATAAACATTGATGTGGCTGTGTCCCTGTAGTATGCTGTTTTTAAGTCCTTTGAGTATAGACCAAGAAGAGGGATAGCTGGGTCAAATGGTGGTTCCATTCCAAGATTTCCAAGGAGTCTCCATACTGCTTTCCATATTGGCTGCACCAACTGGCAGTCCCACCAGCAGTGTATGAGTGTACTTTTTTCCCCCACATCCTCGCCAACACTTATTGTTGTTTGTCTTCATAATAGCTGCCATTCTGACAGGAGTGAGATGATATCTTAGAGTAGTTTTGATTTGCATTTCTCTGATTGCTAGAGATGATGAACATTTTTTCATATATTTGTTGTTTGATTGTATATCATCCCCTGAGAAGTGTCTGTTCAGGTCCTTGGCCCATTTATTGATTGGGTTATTTGTTTTTATGGTGTTTAGCTTTTTGAGTTCTTTATATACCCTAGAGATTAGTGCTCTGTCTGATGTGTGAGGGGTAAAAATTTGCTCCCAAGATGTAGGCTCTCTATTTACCTCACAGATTGTTTCTTAAGAGATAGAGATGAGAGAGAGAGAGAGAGAGAGAGAGAATTTTTTTTAATATTTATATTTTAGTTTTCGGCAGACACAACATCTTTGTATGTGGTGCTGAGGATCGAACCCAGGCCGCACGCATGCCAGGCAAGCTTGCTACTGCTTAAGCCACATCCCCAGCCCCACAGATTGTTTCTTTTGCTGAGACAAAAATTTTTAGTTTGACTCCATCCCATGTATTGATTCTTGCTTTTAATTCTTGTGCTATAGGAGTCTTATTAAGGAAGTTGGGGCCTAATCCCACATGATGAAGATTAGGGCCTACTTTTTCTTCTATTAGACGCAGAGTCTCTGGTTTAATTCCTAGGTCCTTGATCCACTTTGAGTTGAGTTTTGTGCATAGTGAGAGATAAAGGTTTAATTTCATTTTGTTGCATATGGATTTCCAGTTTTCCCAGCACCATTTGTTGAAGAGGCTATCTTTTCTCTCATGTATGTTTTTGGCACCTTTGTCTAATATGAGATAACTGTAATTTTATGGGTTAGTCTCTGTGTCCTCTATTCTGTACCATTGGTCTACCACTCTGTTTTTGTGACAATACCATGCTGTTTTTGTTACTGTTGCTCTGTAGTATAGTTTAGGGTCTGCTATAGTGATGCCACCTGCTTCACTCTTCCTGCTAAGGATTGCTTTAACTATTCTGGGTCTCTTATTTTTACAGATGAATTTCATGATTGCTTTTTCTATTTCTATGAATCTCTGCTGTTTATATGTCAGAATAATAGTGCGTTTTTAAAGTTGCAAACTTTATGAACACCCACTAAAACTTTCTTGAACTAACTCTTCATTAAGTTTTTTGCTAGTCCCATACCCAGAGAGCTATAAATTGTCACCTGTGTGACCTAATCATTTGTCAAAACAGAAATACTACAAACAGCAGTCCCACCTCAGCAGCTTCACAGTGTGTTCTAGTTAGTGAGTAGGGTCACCAAAAGTCGATGCCTAAGGCATGTCAAGGCCACTTTTTGAAAACATACTTTGCTGAATTCTTTAAGGATGTTATATCAATTATTTTGCATGGCCCTGTCCCAACAAATAAACACATCATCAGAGAATGTTGTTCTCTGTAGGCACTCTTCAGAGTCAGTGGACAAAGGCTGGGCCTAAGTGGGCACTCAGCACAGCTGCCCTTTCACCAAAGAAGTAACAGGTGATGACCTTTATTCATACTGGGGCCAACATCTTTGAATCCAGAGCCCACAGGAACAGCGCCTCAGTGCCCACAACCCAGTCACCAGTCCCCAGGCTTCAGGAGCCCAAGGAACTTGTATTCATAGCCTCTCAGCAGCTCTGAGCCCTGTGCCATTGTCCACCCAGGCGTTAGCAGGCAGGATAACTAATTAGGAGCATTCGGATTTAACAAGCAGAAAAACAAAGTGTGACAGCTCGCCTGTGTTGTTCTGCGGCCAGCGCCTATGTCTGCAGTGGCCGCACTGCCTTCACAAACCCCTGAATGCAATCTGGGGCAAGACTGGAATGAGGCTCCATTAAAACATCAGCCAATCTGTTAGCTACTTTTTCCAGGGTTAGTCCAACCAATTAATGAACTAGGAAAGAAGACCATAAGTTATTTGGGGGACAAGTCATGCCTTTTAAATAAGCGAATTTTTATAAAATGAATGTATGTGTTTTCCTCAAAAAATCTTTCCTGGGCAGAGGGAAGGGATCAAATGTTATTCTTTGAAGGCTCCACTAACAGTTGGCAGCAGATGGAAAGTTGCTGCTTCTCAGGCGAGCAGGTGTCTCTAAGTAGGTGCTGAACAGTTCATGCCTCATGCTCAGACTCCCATGCTGTTTCAGATTATGTGGAGAGGAGAAAGGGCAGAGTGACAAGCCCTGCCAAGGACCAGGATTAGTGCCAGACCAGAGATCCTCAGCCTTTAGCATCTGGACCACTTGCTGATCATAACTACTGGCTTTCTGGTGTTTTGGTGATGGGACCAGGTAGCCAAGGGAGTTAATGCATGTAGTTAAGAAGGTGACAGTGCAGACTGTTCTTTAGACAAGCTGGTTAGCCATTGCCTTGAGAACACTTTCCTAGGCACCACACCCAACTACAGCCTGGTTTGCAGATGTATTAAAGGATTGGGGGAGGAGGGCAGAGCCTGTGGCAGAAAATGTGATGGCTAAATGCAAAATTACTTCCCTTTTTGAAAAGATGACCCTATGTGAGAGTGTTGGATGGAGGGCCCCATTGTACAGGAAAGAAAGAACTGGGTTGAGGCTCCAGAGGCCAACGCAGAGCCCCTCAGGGGTAACACTACCATAGTAGACGAGAATAAAGCCCAGAATTGGAGGGTGTTCAGTCAGCACTAAAATCAATTTCTTGGGATCCCAGACTCCTGACTCCCACTTTTGCTTTGGCTTCTAGCCATTTGGGTATTGTTACTACTGGGTTTTGTTTATTGTTGTTATTTCCCATTTATCAAAAAGCAATTTAGTCCTGGCTAAGTAAGGGCTTGTTTTCAAAGGAAATGGCAGAATTAAACTATCTCCTGTCTATCTGCTCAGGCTAACAGAAATGTTATTACCTCCCACAGAAATGTTATTAGTCACCAGGAACAGGTAAAAAGGGCTTGGGTCAAAACCACTCCATTACATGATCAGAGAAACTATCATTTGGTTGGTAAAGCATGTTTCTATGTATTAGTTATCTGTTGCTATGTAACTGATTACCATGAAACTTAGTAACTTAAAACAAGAGTGAACAAAATTTGTCTTTCACAGTTTCTAAGGGCTGGGAGTTCAGGAACAATTTAATTGGGAAGTAGTCTGGGGTCTGTACTGAGGTTGCAGTTGAGATGTTGGTTGGGCCTGTAGTTACCAGCTGAGGCCAAGAGGCCCCTTCCCAAGGTAGGTGATTCCCAAGCCTGGCGAGCTGGTGCTGGTGGCTGATGGGAGGCCTTCTGCTTCCATCCACATGGTCCTCTCCACAGGCTGCTTAAGTGTCCTCAAGACATGATAACTGACTTTTGAATGTTGTGAGAGAATGAAGCTATCCTTTCTGTGACCCTGCCTTGGAAGCCAAGATCGCATCATTTCTGCCCCAGTCAGTTCACTGGAAATGAATCCCTGAAGCTGCTCCAGGGGTGCGGTTGATTAGTACACGGTGCATAGACAGCAGAAACGGATCACTAAGTCTGATCCACGTTTAAGGACCCGAGAATTAAGTTCCGCATTTCAAATGGAGGCATTTTTAAAAAAATACTTTTAGTTGTAGATGAACACAATAATTTTATTTTATTTATTTTTATGTGGTGCTGAGGATCAAACCCAGTACCTCACACATACAAGGCAAGCGTTCCACCACTGAACTACAACCCCAGCCCTCAAATGGAGGCATTTTAAAGAGCATATGAATATATTTAAAAACTACTATAATAATAGCATCTCATATCTGCATATTGGTTTACACTTTAAATAGTGTTATTCCAAAAACAACTTTGTGAGATAGACAGGCCTGCCTTTTTAAAATACCCACATGATAGGCAAAAATACCAAGGCTTGGGAAAATGAGCTGGCTTGCCAAAACTATACAGCTTCTACTCAGTGAATGAGCTCTGACTGACAGCCATGCTTTCTTACTCTTTGTCTAGGGTCCTCTCTGCTCTACCAGATGGGTGTATGTACATAAAAAAACAGATCTCCACTTATGTAATCTTGTACTTGCCATGTTTATGGCACAAAGATATAAGGGGAATGGATAAAATAATGTTTGCAAAAAGCACCAAGAAAAGGAAAATATGAAGTCTGTCATGATTCCTGTAGTTACTTCCTGTACATAGCCTGGGAGGCATCAGAAAGCATCGGGTCACCTGTCATACAGGATACATTCACAGGGAATGGCCTTGGGCCCCAGCAAAGTGTTTTGGCACTTTCCCCTCACTTTTTGAATTCCCTTATGCTACCATAGCCAGCATGAGAGGAGGCCCCAGGAATCCCTGATTCTTCCTTGCTATTCAATTCAGTTCAGCAAATATATGTTGAATGCCCACCGTGTGCTAGCACTGTGCTAGAAACAGAAGAGACAAAGGTGAACAATTCAATTCCTTCCCTCACTGAAGTTACTGTCAAATGAGAGAGGCAGACAAGCTTCCTTTTTCTTTTTTTAAGTCAGTGGTGTTGAATACAAGGTAATTGGGAAACCCATCTAACATCGCAGCAGATTGCATTTGCAGTGTTGGCCATAACAGTATCTCCCATCCCACACTCATGCATACACTATGACTTTAACACCTGCCATTGAAAGTGGGGTCTTTGTTCCCTTTCCCTGAATTTGGTTGGGCCTATGACTATGGAAGTGTTGCTATATGATAGAAAGCCAAGTCATGAAAGGCAATACAACTTCAACCTAGTGTTTGGAGGATGCCCACTCTTGGAAGCTAGGCTCTATCTCAAAAGGAAATCCAAAGTAGCCCAGGGACAGGCCATTTATGGTCATGGTAGCTGACAGCCCAGCTGAGCCAAAGCAGCCATCACCCACCAGCAGATATGTGAGACGTGGGACTCTGAATTACACAAGATCCTCACCTTCAAGTCTTAATCAAGGCTACAAATGAGTGTGCGGATATTTTGGAGCAGAGACAAGCCACCTCCACTGTCTGAACTCCTGACCTATAGTATCTGTGAGTATAAGAAAATTATTGTTTTCTACCACTAGATTTGGGGTAATTTGTTTTGTAGCAATAGTAATTGGAACACCCAGTAATTTGGCTGTCAGAGTGGGCTATCTAGAAGCTGTGATTATAAGTTAGATGTGGAGCCTATAGACACGAGCCAGGCAATGGGAATGGGAAAAGGAATTTTAGGGTTTGGTGGCCTCAAACCCCTCAATGACCTAATCCTCAGTATTTCTGTCACGGAGGCCAGCAGGAGAAAATTTTAATTACTGACTATTTTAGTCAGCTTTTTCACTGCTGTGACTAAAGTACCCGACCAGAACAATTGTAAAAGAGAAAGAGTTTATTTGGGGCTCATGGTTTCAGAGGTCTCAGTCCATAAACAGCCGGTTCCATTCCTCAGGGCTCAAGATTAGGCTGAACATCATGGTGGATGAGTGTGGTGGAGGGAAGCAGCTCACATGATGATCAGAAAGCAGAGAGAGGTCTCCACTTGCCAGATAGAAATATATATTTCCAAAGCCACGACCCCAAAGCCCTACCTCCTCCTGCCACACCCCTTCAGTTACCACTCAAAATTCACTGATTGGGTTAAGGCTCTAGTAACCCAATCATTTATACTCTGAACCTTCTTGCATTGTCTCACATGTGAGCTTTTGGGGGATATCTCACATCCAAACCGTCACATTGACTTTAACATTTCTAAAGAACATTCTATCTGCAAGCTTCAGCATTATTTTGATAAATGTCTTAACAAAACATTCATGGGATAAGTATAATGGTGTTGCTTCATTTTCCTCAGAAATGAAAGATTGCACAATGTACCTAGAGCTAAAGAGAATAGAGTTTTAAAATCTTTCCATCCCACTTGTGCACCTCAAATTCGAGCCCAATCTGTGTCACCAAACCCCTGCTGGGTGTTCATTTAGCAAATATTTTTTTTTAAATATTTATATTTTTTAGTTTTAGGTGGACACAATCTTTATTTTTACGTGGTGCTGAGAATCGAACCCAGTGCCTCATGCATGCTAGGCGAGCGAGCTACAGCTTGAGCCACATCCCCAGTCCCATTTAGCAAATATTTATCAAGTGTGTACTATATACCAGCAGCTACTCTAGCCTTGATATTGAGAGATCTCATTTCTCAGAAAAGGACTGAGGATATCTAATGATTATAACCAAACTCTTGCACTCTACTATATGCCAACGACTTCCAGTAGAGGCTTCTCATGACTCTGTTCAGCCTGGTGATGTTCAGTGGGATTTTATCCCCTGGTCCTTATGCCAACCATCCTACCACATTTGCACTTGGTCTTCAAAGGACCAGAGGAATAACAAGAAGGCCCTATCTAGTCAGGTGTTGAGGGCTGAGCACTTCTAGCATAGATACACTCACTTGACAATGCCCCCAAGATGGAACCAGAAAGTATGGCAGCCCCATAAGACAGCATCATCACAGGTGTCCTAGCTGACACCATTGTCTGCCTGTGAGAAGAGCCACTCTACCTATTTCCATGGGTACCATGGAACTTGCAGCTTTTCAATAATATCACCCCGCCTTTCTGAAGGAAAACTTGAAAGACAACAGGGGCAGCTTCTCCTTATTGCTGTTTGGTTTTTATCTTAATTTCCATTAAAATCCTAGAAAACCATCAACACATTTGCCCTTGGAATTTCAAATAAAGAAAAGATATAGGGAGCAGTAGTGGTAACTCAAAAAGCTGCCAAAGCATCACAAGCCCAGGCTTTCTAGCCAGTGAGCAGATAGATTTTTTTATACTCTCTTCGGGAGTTAGTCTTTTACATATTCATCCATGGAAGAAGAAAGTAACAAACACCTATTACATATCAGGCACTTACTGTAACAGGTGCCAGGGGCAGGATAGAAAACTGCCCTCTTGGAGCACATTCTCTCCTGACTTTCTTCTAAGGGAGCAGCAAATGATAGCGGCAGCCTAGCTAATCCATTCCCCATTTTAAAGGAGAGAAATGCAGAGCAGAGCTCTGTTGATTGGGATTCCTGCAGAGACCAGGCGAGTGGCATCAGTGCCCACAGCAGGCTTGGGGTAAGACTTCAGGTTGTGATGATGAACCAGAGGGCACCTCCTTCTGGAGGGGCAGCTATTCCTTAGTAGCCCCCGAATCGTCAGCTCTACCCATTTTCCAAGAGAAGCCGGAAATCCTTATTTTTATGTGAAATTTCTCAATATTTAAACACTCTGCAGGCCAAACAAAACACAGCCACCAGTTTTGACCTCTGCTTTATAATAGAGAATGCCTGCTTTTGTTCCGTCAAACTAATGAATGCTCAATTGCGAGAAGGAATTTGGAGGTTAGTGTTAGATTGTGCTCCTCAATAGGCTGCAGACTCCATCCCACACCCTTAAGATACTAATTGACAGACTTGCACAGGCTGACATCTGGGCTCTCAAAGTGGACACACACAAGGAAACAGGCAAGCTATTCCAGGTCACTTTGCAAGGTCAGGGCAGCAATGCAAACATTAGAAAGGTTGAAGACGAAGGTCAGGTGGCAGCAAGGGAGCCCTACAGTGCCTTGAGCTGTTGGTTAATAAATCATATTCGAAAGGTATCAGCGGCCTGCCTCTCCCTGGCATTGCTTTGTGAGCTGGAAAATTAAATAGAAATCAAAATTAAGATGGCTGTCAGGAGCTTTAGGAGACCAACACGCCAGTGTGAGGCCAACATGGGATGAAGTTTCTCTCTGGAGCAAAGGTCTTCAAAGGGATGATGATATCTGACACTGGGCATCGCAGAGGGCATAGCTACTGCAGTAGTGATGCATGGAGCTGTGGAGCCTGCCTATCCACGTTCAGTGCCTGACAGGCAACTTTGAGCAAGTCCCTTCCCTTCATTCTTTGAGCATGAAGTACTTCATCTCTAAACTGGGGATAACAGTACCTGCCCCCAGAGGGTATTGTGAGGCTTAGTACAGGTGAAGCACTTAGAACTCTGCCTAGAAGATGGGACTTTATTAGTGGTACAGTACTGGTATTAGTGTTGCTGGGAAATGTGGGTTTTTCTTCAGTAGCTCCCTGGAGCCTTCTTCAGAGTCACAGAGCCATTACATCTGTAGACATTAGATTGTAGCCATCTCCACAGATATCATACTTGCTGAATCCCAGCTTTGCCTATCAGATTCTGCAGGGGAATCTAGGCAACAGGAACCTTCTGTAGCTGCAGTTTCACAGTCACCTTATGGAGCAGCAGAAAAATGCTGAGTGGGTTCCCTCCTACAGGCGATGTCATCCTACAGGGGGATTGCACCTGGAGGGCCCTCACCCTCAAGGTGATGCCCTCTCCCAACAGAGTAAGTCAGCAGTCCCCTGGGCTTCTCACCTTTCTTTGCTATTGCCCCATCTTCAGACCATGTACCTGAAGATGAATTTCAGCTTACCAAGAAAGGTGAGCGCCTCCCACATCTTTTTCTCGGAAGAATTCATGCCCTTTGGGTGGGTTATGCATAGTTCTCTTCAGTGTTAACAAAAAGCAGTCTTCCTGTAAATTTTGTAGAATCATAAGAGTACACATTTTTGTGCTTAAGGAAACCACTGTGCCCATACTGTTTCTGCAGCTATAGGAATGGCTTACTAGACTGAAATGTTGGCAGAAACAAAAAGAAGCCCTGTTTCTTCCCACCTGCAATCATAGTTTTACTAGCTTGTAAAGCACACGCAGAATTTGCAGTACATTCTTCTCTTGCAGTAGGGGAGAGGCCCTGCTGTGAATGTAATTGGCTTTCTAGCTTCCTTTAACATTGAGGTGGAGGGAGCTGGACTGAAGGGCCTTTACTCTTAGAATTAACCCATGTTGAATTGTGTTTAAATTCCATGCATCTCCCTGAATGGATGTGTTCCATTAAGTCTTAGAAGTGGCTTATCTCAGAATATATCCCCATCTGTATCAATTTTCATCACTTTGTTGAAACTAAGTTTCTTTTTCTTCTCCCTTTCTCTCTGTCCCTCACTTTCTCCCTCCCTCCCTCCTTCTCTCTCTCCCTCTCTCATCTCTCAATCTCTAATGGATTTTTAACTTAATCTTAAAAGGGATTATTTTGAACCATGGTAACCCCTGTTAAAGATATATGGCATCTTCACATGACAATGTCATATAGTACATCCCATTTGAACCACGTTTTTCCTCTGACTTTGGCTTTGTAGGATGTCTGTTCCTCAGAAAAGGACCACAGGCATAATCTAGATGGAAACTGTCTTACTTTATCTCTAAGATCCTGAGTTTCCTCTTGTATGAAGTCAAAATATTGGATTAAGCAATCTTTACAGCCCCTTCCAGCTTTAGGGCCCTGGTTCCATGATTCTATGATCCATGAGAAGCAATTAAAATGCAGAAGCTCCTTGTGTCTCTATTTCCTGGGGCTTCCCAGGCAGTATGCTTAGTGGAGCCAGTGCAGCCAGAAACCTGGAATCAGCTGGATCTCTGAATATGGGCTTAGTACCTTCAGTTCTAAGCGACAAACAGAAAGATTTCTGTTTGACAAAGGTCAGCTGTTCTAACTTCTTGTCATTAAGTAGAAGTTTTAAGCGTTTTCACAAATATGATCTGAAGAAGAGCTTACAAAAACAAGTTAAATATACAAGCATTGCTTGATTATGAGAACAGATTCTAAGAAATACATTGTTAAGCAATTATGTCATTTTATGAACATACTATGTACTTACACAAACCTAGATGATACGGGTCAATCACTTGACATGGCCTCTAGCTACAATCAAGAGATAGGGTAAACCCAAAATGTGTAAGACTGCTGCCAATTTAACATGGCAGGCTGTTTTACTGTAAACCTTTTATAAAAGTTAAACAAGTAAACGCTAATGATAAAAAATGTAGACAGTATAATAAATACACAAACCAGTAATATAGTTGCTTACTATCATTATCAAATATTGTATACTGTACATAATATATTATACATGCTATAGTCTTGCATAATTTAACAACATTGTTTTGTGAAATGTGCTAGTATACCATTTTGTCATCATGCACACCAGGCTGGATAGCTTAGCACTAGGAGGTATAATCTTATGAGACCACTGTCATATATGTGGCCTGTTGATGACTGAAATATCCATGTGGGACCTGACCATACTGATTTTACCTATTCCTTAAAGACAAATTGTCTTCTTGGTACCTCACAGTTCAGTAGCAGTTAAACTAATATCTAGCCCACAAAAGTTAGCTAATAAAAATTTTAAAATGGCAGATAACATGCTATTTCCTTCAGAAAAAGTAGACCCAGTCAGGTTAGTGTTCTACTAACAGCAGAGAACCCAGTACAGTCGGCATGCAAGAGGTGGAACTGTTTAGGAACTTGTGGTTTCAGGCACATTGAGGCAATGAAGCTTTGTAAGAGAAGGTTTAGAGTAAAATTTGTGTTTCAGGGGAAGGAGATGTTGGAAGGATTCCTGGCTGGAGTAGAGGTCAAGGGTGCAGAGAGAAAGTAGGCGAGGCAGTCATGGGTAATAAAACTACTGATTTGAGTTTCACCTTTTTCTCTCTTCTTTGCTTACTGCCTGCTGGGGACAGGGACTGATCATGTGGAAGACAGGCAGGAGGAGCTAGAAAAACCGTGATCCTAGCCTGTCTATTCTATCCCTGAGTCGTAAAGGCACAGGCACACTGAAGACAAGTGACCTACTCATTCCACTCTCCTTTTACAGCAGTTAGCGAAGAGGGGAGAAGGAGGAACAGTTGGAAAACCCAGGACCCAGGGAGAAAACAGTGTGTTCTTTACCAAGTCACATAATATCTCTGGTGCTTAAAATCTTTGTCTGTAAAGTGAGAAGGTTATTCTAAGTAATTGGATTAATAATTGCTCCCCATTATTATGTGCCCAAGAAATGTTACATACTTTTATTATTGAGTGCTGACTCTAGGCCAGACCTGTTCTAAATCTATGTGGATTATCTCACTTAACCCTCACAATAGCCCTTCAAGATAGGGACTATTATTATCTACATTTTACCAATGAGATTAACTTGCCCAAAATGACACTGCCCAAAATGGAGGAGCTGGGAGTTAAACCCCTCTGTCCTGTTCTAGTACACACCTTGTTTGGGGTTTTTTGGTTGTGTTGATTTGTTTGTTGTCAATTTTGTGTGAAGTATTTCAGGCTTATCAAAATATGAAGAAGAACAAATACTACTAGCTGCATGATTGCCTTGGCAGGTGAAGTCCCCTCACTGGAGAAATGAGCAGTTGCTCATGGGACTGCTTCCTTTCAGCACTATTATTCTCTCTTTGTAGAGACAAACTGCTACCAACAACTGCTAGCAGCAAAGCAAAGCCCTCACCAAGCCAAAGCTCCACCAAGCCTTTCCCTGGGTGAAAGGAGGGAATAATAGGGCAAAAAAAGGGAAGAGACACAGGCAAATGCACCCATCACTAGCCACAGAATGCCAGCACTATGAATGGCAGATAACTCAGTGCCCAGAGAGACCCAGTGTAGACACTATGATCTTAACAATCAGTCCCAGTTTCCTGCCAGGATCCCTCTTAATAGCCATAACCACTAAAATTACTTACCTATCATTTTAACCAGTGCCATTTTGGTCAAAATATTTTCATTGTGTCCATATTAATGACCTGTAGTCATCAAAAACAACAAGATTCTAGAATAAAGAAAAGGGATAGTTCATAGAATATACTTTAGTTCAAAAGGGAAAGCAGGCTAATTACATGTAGATTTATAATTCTACTAATTTGCTTTTTGGTTTTGTTTTTCAAAAATTGGGGGTTGAGAGCTGGGGTTATGGCTCAGTGGTAGAGCACTTGCATAGCATGTGTGAGACACTGGGTTCAATTCTCAGCACCACATATAAATAAATGAATAAAATAAGGGTTTATCAACCCATCTAAAAAATGTTTTAAAAAAATTGGGGGATATACCTCAGTTGAGAGTGTTTGCCTTGCATGCAAAAGGACCTGAGTTCAATCCCCAGCACCACAAAAAAAAAAAAAAAAAAAAAAAATTGAGAGGTTGGTGCATTCTGTATTTATAACTATGACTGACTTGTATCAATGTCCTCCACCCCCACCGCCCATGTACATTCATAACTGTGATTAATTTTAATCCTTTCCCCTTCCATTGGTTAGAGTCAGCATATATACTTATCAAAGATGATTCTTTGCTGCTTAGGATTCCATATGTCTGGAGTTTTGCTAGCATCCCTCCCGCAGAATGTGGTTAGAACACCCAACTCTTCTAGAATTGCTGTCAGCCTCAAGGTTCCATTCTGGAAGGAGAGTGAGTAAAATTTCTGTTGCAGCTGATGTTTTAGGTGTGTATATAATTTAGCAAATTGTTGACCACTCAGCTCTTATTCAGTGGTCACAAAAGGAATTAGCAACCCTCCCCTGCTACCCCAAAACCCAAAGAAGGAAGGGTGTTACTTGGCTTTGGCCCAGAGGCCCCTAATACATAGAGTCAAACAGCAGCACAATGGTACATTTTGGCCACAAAAAGGCTTTGGGGTGGCAAAAAGGGCCAAAATAGTTGTGGCATAAGTTGGCCAGGATATTAAGCAAATCCAAGTTTAATTTCATATAGAGATAACAACTCTTTTTTGTTTTGTTTTGTTTTTTGTTTTTCAACTCGCTGCTGCTGCTGTCTCTGTCTCCAAGGGGTCAAAGATTTCAGCTAGGAGTTAATCCATGGGGGCATTCAAGTTCCAAGTGATACATGGAGTGGTCTTTACATAGGCTTCCACATTTGCCTAGGCAAAATGGAATAAGAATGAAAAGGCACAGGGATAGCTGAGGGAAGCTGAAAATGGATCTTGAGGTTTGAATTCCTTCTATGAGTTTGCTTAAGCCACATTGCCTGAGCTTAGAATAGAGAGGCAGGCAGTCTGTCTCCTTGGGATAAGGAAGGATTTGGAACTCAGCGACTGTGAGGTCTTGGCCCCTACTGTGTTTTCTGGTTTGTTTTGTTAGCAGGAGCAAGTTATTCTCGTTTCTTGCTTCTGGGTTTTTCTTCAGCACACTTTAAGTGCTGAGCCTCCACCCGACTGATGGCAATGGTTGGATGGAATGGGATAATGAAGGGGTGGAGAGAGAAGTTGATTCAGCTGCTTAGGATGAGGGAGGCAAAAGTGCCTCAGTCCTTGGAGCTGTCTTCTGAATCCATGGAGAGAAGGGGGATCATGGGGCTGAAGTCATCTCGATCTAGGAGAGAAGCTAAGTCCTCAATAGTTAGAGAAGCTAAGGACTCAATAGTTAGAAGAACCAGCTTGCGGTCGAAACTGAAATTCTATTATCCATGAAATGTTTAGCAGTGGAGGAGAAGCTATAGTATTTAGAAAAGTAGTCAGTGCAGCATAACAAATGAAAAATGACTATGATATATATATACCTAAAAAGGGTTAAAATGGTGAATTATGTTGGGTATATTTTCCTCTATATAAACAGAAATACCATCCCCTTTAAAATAAATGGTTATGAGCACCTCAGGAAAGTCCCAGTAATCCTTGACCCATGGACTCTTTTTACAACCTTTTTTACAACCTGAGAATTGGTGAAGTGTTCATTAACTATGCACAATGATGCAGTGAGTTCAAAATATGTGTAAGACAAGGCACACGTGCTAGGTGGTTGTGTGCTGAAAAAATCCTCTGGAGTGAGAAGAGAGAAACACATTTAGAAGGAAACCATCAGCCCTTCATAGCCAGAATCCAGAGGGACCCACCCATCAGGGTGTCCTCAGGTCCCAGCTGAGAACACATGGAGGTGAGACTTTGATTCTTGCCAAGTCTCTGTTTTACCCTCCCAAAATAAAATGTCTTCTGAGGTACTTGGTTCTTAAAAGGCTTGCAAGAGCCTTTCAAAATAGTCTATAATTGAGAAGATTCTATCTTGGATGCAAGTCTTTATCTTTTCCATCCTGGAAAAGAACAATGCCTTTACCTAGAACAATACCTGGGTGAGAGGAAGTGCCCAGAAAATAAGGAATGGATGAACTTGTCAGTTATAGAAAGAGGAAGATGGGGAGAATGAACTCATCAGGGGTTCATTCCTTTCAGCCACATTATGGTATAAGTGAATATTTGTGAACCAAAGACCTCACTAACATTTATCATTTGCTTTTTCTTTAGGATTGGTCCTGAGTTCAAGTAAACAGTTGGCTTTCAAGTAAATCTTTTAATAATTCTGGCATATGGGGTAGCTTCTGCTTGCTGTCTGAATGGCAGTTTGGCATAATAGTTGAAGGCATAGAATCTGGAGCCAGCTGACTGAATCTCAGTTGTGTCCCCTTACTTCTGGCTGAGCAAGAGACTTGAATATATTATGCCTCAGTTTCCTTCTCTACAGAGTAAGGATAACTGACAGTCTTACCTTACAAGGTTGTAAGTTTAGATGAAGTATAAATTTGTAAAGTGCTTAGAAGAATTCTTAGCACAGATGCATGCTCTTGTGTGCTGTTAGAGAAAGCCCCTCTCTATAGTAGTAACAAGATTCATCCAACTAATAAAACTGTCACAAGGTTTTAGCATGCCCCCATGACCAAGACTCTTTCTTTCCCTGTGGTTTTTATTCTGATCAGTAGCTAAAGCTATCCATGAATAACAAGAACACCTTAACTGACATTAGAAACTGTCTGAAATATTATAAAGGGGATTCCCTGTATGGACAATTTCATATCTTAGTTTTACTGCTACTACCAATCTTTTCTAATTTAGGTTTCCTCAATTTCTATATCTCTGACATGGATAATAATTTACCTCACATGACTGATAAGGAAGCTAATAAAATAAATATTGAGATTTTATTGAAGGTTGTTAGTAAGTAATTAAGTGTAATAAAAATGCTTTTTCAAATGGCCCAGCAGAAATCACCAGTGCTGGCTGACATTTTAAAAAGTATAATGAAACTAATAGTAGATTTGCTTTGGTCCTCATACCCTTTACAGCAATATTAGCAAGCTAAGTGATTATGGCCCAATAGGGGAAAAAAAAAAAAAGACAGTATGAAACCATCATGTTACAAAGCTAAAAATGAGAATAGAGGTGGGTGAGGTAAAAGCCCTAGCAACATTGCATTCTTAAATGTTGGCCTTTTCTATTGCCAGGGCTTACAGTATGCTCTTTAGTAATAATGACATTCTATGCACATGTGAATATATATATGTAAATATACATGTATTGTCATGTATTTAAGGAAATTGTCTTCTTTCCAAAATTTGAAAATTCTTGGTAACTCCAGTTTATTTTTTAACACACATCCTCAGCTGATTGTAACTGCAACCTTGTGAGGCATGGGGATTCTGTGTAATTAATATTGCTTGTATTAATTCTATCACCTTGTGATAAAATTATAAGGACTATAGCAAATTTGCAATTCTTAAAAAATGAGTGAGAAGATAGTACAATGAAAAGACATTATTAGTATATGTATATATGTGACCAATATGATTCTGCAACATGTACACTCAGAAAAATGAGAAATTATATCCCATCTATGTATGTCAAAGTGCATAAATACATTCTACTGTCATGAATAACTAATTAAAACAAATGAAAAATTATTTTTTAAAATGAGCGAGAAATAAAGAAGAAAAAATAATAACCCGTGAATGGGACAAGGCTGGGGGTGGCCAGAGGAAGGCAGTTCTGCTGGGGAAGGGCTTCAGAATAGGGAGAAGAGAGAACCAACTGCCTCAAGACATGTTATTTTTCCTGTGGCTTCTTGCTTCGTTCCACCCCCAACTCTTCCAGTCTGAGCTCTGAGTACCGTTGAATTTTCACCACAGAACTTGGCTAGGCCTCCTAAGGGACTTTCTTTTTCCCATCTTTCCATAAATTATAGGTTTGCACATGAGAACAGAACAGATGATTCCCATTATGTTTGGGGTTGGGTTAGGAGTGTGTGTGTGTGTGTGTGTGTGTGTGTGTGTGTGTGTGTGTAAAAAGAACCTCCTGCCCACTCTTAAGTGCATATCCTAGTTCAGGGAGGTGGAGCTTTTGTTAACACCCACAAATTGCTCACCCCTACCTTTCGAAGGGTGGTTTTAACCTGGTTTCCTTGACCGGTGTTGACTGCAGGCATTTAAATAAGAAGTCATGACTCTGTGACAACAGGGCCTTGTGGGTTGTTCACCAAATCCCCAGTACTTGGAATAGTCCTTGGCATACTGAAAGCTTCTCATGAATGTATGTGGTGATTTGTCTAATTTTAATAGCAAAGTGACATTTCTAGGATACTTTTACTTTCATAAATGACCCAGTCAGATCATTATAAAGGAATTAGATAGATCTCAAAAAATTAATTCATCCGAGAACATAGGGGTTATTGAGTGTAGAACTCACCAAAGGTAGAGCCACTACTAATAGTTAAGTGTAGGGAGTTCCAATCCAGGGCAATCTTTTTGCTTAGGAACCTAGACCAGGTGCAAGCATAGTAATGGATGGGGGAAGGAGTGTACTGCACTGTATCTGAGCTTATTCTGCTCTTTTTTTGGTATCCTGAAGTACTTACATCAAGCCATCTCAAAGAACAAGTCCTAGGAAAACTGTGCAAAGGAAAATGAAGAGATGTGGACTCTAAGGTAAAGGGAATAGAATGTAATTTACTTCAGTATCTGGAACATTTTATTGCTTATAGACAAGTAGGAGTAGAGTGAAGAAATTATAAGAAAAAAGTATACCTCTGATAGTACCAAAGGAAGAAGAGGGATAGGAAAAAACAGATAACATTTATAAAGAATGGTCAAGCACAGTGGTGCATGCCTCTAATGTCAGCAGCTCTGGAGGCTGAGGTAGGAAGATTGCTAGTTCAAAGCCAGCCACAGCAACTTAGCAAGGCCCTAAGCAACTCTGAGAGACCCTGTCTCTAAACAAAATATAAAAAGGTGCCCAGGGTGTGGCTCAGTGGTTTAGCGCCCCTGGGTCCAATCCCCAGTATGAAAGAAAGAAGGAAGGGAGGGAGGGAGGGAGGGAGGGAGGAAAGAAGGAAAGAAGAGTTAATGTTTGATATACAATTCAATAAAAAAGTTGAGGAACCTGCCTGAAAAGCAGAGCAAGCAAGGATGATAATTTCACTTACTCAGAGAAGCCTAGCAATGAAGAGGTCAGTGAATAAAAAAGAGCCAAGCTTCAGATGGTGGCTCATAACAGTAAAAAGGAAAAGTTGAAGTCAGTGCTCAGGTTGAGAAGCTGGAGGAAGAATTAACCAGTTAGCTGTGTGAGGAAGGCACATGCCTATAACTCTGGCCACTCAGGAGTCTGAGGCAGGAGGATCGAATGTTCAAGGCCAGACTCAGCAACTTAGTGAAGCCCTAAGCACCTTAGTGAGACCCTGTCTCGAAATAAAAAATAAAATGGCTGGGGATATGGTTCCGTGGTTAAGTACTCTGGGGTCAATCCCCAATACCAAAAACCAAAAGAAAAGAAAAATAACAGAAAGATTGAGTAAGCTGAAGTTGTGCAGAGAAGAGGGGAGGTGAGAAAGATGTTACCAAAAAGCATGTGGTAGAGATGGAAGAGAAACTGTGACTGAGGAAGACAAATATTTTTATAATTCAGATCTTTTTGAATGGGACCACAGTCAAGGTAGGCCCAATATAGGGTCTAGAAATTGCCATAAATTTCCAATGTGAACTTATCTTGTAGTTTAATAAGCCAGATATGTGCTTGCCCATTATCTCCTGCCCTAACCTTGACCAAGGCCTACTAAATTAATACCCTCTCTTTCTACTTGACTGCCCTGGCAGTGCTGTTGTTCTGTCTGTACTAAAAATAGTTCCAGGGACAAAAGGGATGAGACACATGAAAGGCAGCAGCTTTGGATATGTTAATATATGTCTTTCTTGTTCAGACCAACTAATCCATCTTAGAAGCCCCCTAGAATTACTGCTTTTTGATGTTAGCATTTTATTTGATGATTTATTGATGAGTAAGTTCTCCCTTACTGTATTTCATAATATGAATTAAAGTATAATATGTGTAGTCACTCTGAGGATTAAATCCTACGTTGATTCTGTTGTTTACCCTAAACAAATGAGACACTGATTTCATAATTAAAAAGCTAATATACTTGGACAGCTTTGTTTAAGTAGTGACTTACAGTTAAGATTCTGAAAGCTTTTCTCTGTGATGTGACATTTTCGTGTCAAATGGACTGACTACTATGTCTTAAAAGCAAAAATATATCATTCAGATTTGTTGTTGACCAGGTAAATAAGGCATAGAAGGAAGCTTAAGCAAAATGAAGAACAAATTGCCTTAGATACATATGTATTTTTATTATTATTTTTTTCTGGTACTGAAGATTGAACCTGGGTGCTTTACCACTGAATTGCATCATCAGTTTTCTTGTGTGTTGGGGGGGGCGGGGGGCCGGTGAGAGGTGGGTACTGGAGATTGAACTCAGGGGCACTTGACACTGAGCCACATCCCCAGCCCTATTTTGTATTTTATTTAGCAGAGGGTCTCTCGAAGTTGTTGAGGCTGGCCTCAAACTTGACAATCCTTCCACCTCAACCTCTAGAGTTGCTGAAACTATAGATGTGCAGCATTGCACTCAGATAGGTTCATTTTAACTGAACTTAGCAAAATAATTACCATTCTTATTTTCTAGCTATATATTCTTTTCAGAAATGTGTTATGATATTGCTGTATTCCTGGTATCGTCTAATATAGGCCCAGACCAATATCCTAATATGGTGTTTCCCAAGATGTGGGATAATAAGAATAATGACTGACATTTTTAGCTTTTATTATATTTTAACTACTGTTCTAAGAGTGCTTCATATATCCATTTATTCAGTCCTTATTCTACAAAGTAGGCATTATTGGCATCCCCATATCATAGGTGAAACCTTAGGCAGAGAAGGTAGGTAGCTTATTCAAGGTCACCAGTTAGCTGAGGAAGGCTCTTAATTACTATGCAAGGATGCCTCTGATTCCTGAAGCGTCTACCAAGATGATGTGAGCTGATAACAGAGAATGATTTTAGGGAGTACTTGGGCATGGCTTAAAAAGACATGGAATTACATAATGAGAAAATTATTCCCTTTAGTTCCCTCTATTTTTCAGGTTAAATCAAACAGAAACTTTCATTATGGTGCTGGTATGACTTGAACCCTTAACACCTACTAATCTCCCTTTTCAACAGTGTTGCAATCAGTAGTGCTGCCAGTAAGTAGTCAGGGGACCAGGGCCTTCCGGTGTTTGTGATAGTTTATGGCAGAGGATACTGGTTTTCCACTTATGGTATTCATATAAGCCTTTCATTTTAAATAAACTATTAAGTACACCAATGATTCAATGCAAATAAAGCATCAAATAAATAATGACATAGGTGGAATGCAGCTAGGACAACATTGCAAAGATCTTTTCACATGTTTGAAGTATGAGAAACACTGCCGCAATTCTTCCATACTATGCTTCGCTCTAAAGCAATGGCTTTGACTTTTAATGACTTTTAATCTATAAATTATTTCTCTTTTTATCCTTGTTGGGATCCCCTATCCTTTTATCACAAAAATCCCAAATTCCCTCTGTGGGTTTGAGACTCATCTGGGATGCAATTTTTACCAAATTTTAATAATGTCACATACATATATCCATTTCAGAATATTTCTTTTTTTCTGAACTCCTACGGTTCCGATGTTCTCCGTCTTAAAATCCCCTTTCATTTTGTGAAGTGATGGTGATAGTAGGTGATAGCTTTTGTTTTGTTTTTAGAATCTTTACTCGCAAAATTAAAAATTGGAAACCTGACCAAAAAATCATACTGATTCTGAAAACCCAAAATCTGAGTGCCACTCGTCTGCTCTCCACCTGTGGTATAGTTCTTCCTGGTTGCCTAGCAGTCTTGAGTACTACAGGAAAGGCGGTATGGACTCATGCCAAGCTTTCTTTCTAAAATGCATTCAAGAACTTTCTTCAGGGAAATTATTGAAGTGCTCCTGCTAGTGAAACTCTCTTATACCCAGTCCCTAGATTTATAGTTTTTCTGTCAGGATAACAAATAAATAATTACTAATAAAGCAATTTTAATAATATAATCTTTTAAAGATGAGATAATAGCTAATTATTGTAAGTAATCAATCCATTGGAATAATTATACAATTATTCTTCAGTATCCACAGGGAATTGGTCCAGCACCCACCACAGATACCAAAATCCATAGATACTCAATTCTCTGATATAAAATGGTATGGTGCTTTCATATAATAAATCAAAATCTTTATTTAAATCTACTTTAAATCATGTCGAGATTACTTAGAATACCTAATACACTGTAAATGCTATGTAGATATTTGTACTGTATTATTTAGGGAATGATGAGAAGAAAAGTCTATAAATGTTCAACACAGACACAATTTCTTTTTCAAATATTTTCTATATACAATTGGTTGAATCTACAGATGTGGAGCCTACAAGTATGACTGGCTACACTAGCTAAGATATGTTTATTTCATATTTAGTTTCAAAATAGAAAGTTCAGAGCATAATTAAGAAATAACTAAATGATCATTTTGTTTCTTGTTTTTTTTTTAATGCTACTGCTGTTGCTTCTGGGACTCAGGAGAACAGGAAAGATAAAAACCTTGTACAGATTTTTAAAAATCTGTATTATTTCTTCATCTCTGCTTCCTCATTTTTTACTTTGATAAACATGTAATTTTGCATGGGATTTCAGAGCTAGTCTAGAAGGAGGCTGGAGATGCTGATAGATTTACAAAAGGGAGAGAAGTGCCCCTGTTAATGCCTTTGGCTGAATCCCAAACAGGAAGTTAAGTTTAAAAACCCCAGCAAGACTGAAGCCAACTTGTAAGGATCTGTAGCAGTCTGATTCAACCAGGGAAGATTTGGCAAGCATAAGACCATCATGCATCAGCTAACCCAAAGCAACAGGATCCTCGCTGTAAGGAAAAGAGTAGGAACTCACTGGAGATCTCTTAGACCAAGACATTTCCAAGCCCCTGGATCACATAGTGGACTTGGGATATATTGGATGGTGTGGAGCTTTTATTTCAATAACTCCAAGGCATCTGGGCGGCCCTTGTCCTTACTTCCATGCCTCTCCTTGTGCCTTAAAGGATCTTCAAAGAGAAATGTGAAGGTTCCCATCGTCATCTACACAAGGACCTCAGTTTCAGCACACATGGTGATGGCTCATTTCTGTTCTGACTCTAGTCCCCTTATCTATCTGGGATTTTTCATGATCCAGGCCAAGAGGACCTGGAACAGGCCTATCAGATTACTGTCATCTGTTCTTTGGGGAGTAAACATGCCCCAGAGTACATGCAGGGGGTGGGGCCAGACTGAACTATGTGAGCACCTAGACAGGCTGCTAATTTATTATCTTATGCATCCATACTCTTTAAACATATTTTCAATATGTATTTAAATAATAATCAATGTATTGGGAAGTAAGGGGAAAAGAAAGGAGGGGTGTATTTCATGCTCTGACAATAACACTACCCTTTTAACTTATTTGGAGAGGGATTCCCAATACATTTTTCCATAACTCTGAACTGGATAGTGTAGTCATTTAGTCTCTCCAGGAGTACAAGCAGCAAACATGGATATAGTTACAAAGTCTTGTTCAAAATAGATTTGAGTTATTTTTTCTGACTTTCATGTCAGCAAAAGCTTTCTAAATTTTCTATATACCAGATCCTGTCATTTGAGACTAGAGATAGTTTTACTTTTTCCCTTCCAATCTGGAGTTTGTTATTTCTTTTTCTTGCCTGATTGCCCTGGCTACAACTTCCAGTACAGATGTGATGACAGCAGACATCCTTGTCTGGTTCTTGATCTTAGGATAAAAACATTTGGCCTTTCAACCATTAAGTATGATATTAACTGTGAGTTTTTCACAGATGCCTATATCAGGTTTGAGGAAGGTTCCTTGTATTCCTAGTTTATCGAATGTTTTTATCATAGAAAAGCATTGGGTTTTGTGAAATATTTTTTCTGCATCTGTTGAAATGATCATATGGTTTATATTCTTTAGTCTATTCATATAGTCTATTCTATAGTTTGATTTTTAGATGTTAAACTAACCTTGCATTCTTGGAATAATTCCCATAGATCTTAGTGTATGATTCTTCGTGTGTGTGTGTGTGTGTGTGTGTGTGTGTGTGTGTGTGTGTGGTGCTGGCTTAATGTATAATTTTTTTGATATGTTGCTGGATTCAGTTTGCTCATATTTTGTGTTGAGGATGTATTTCAAACTTTTCTGTAGTTATTTTCTATAACTTTTTGTTGCTTTTGTTGCTATTAGTGATTCTTACCAAATCACTCTATTTTAACTTTTGAGTATTTAAATTGATTGATTGAACCCTGTTAGTTGACTGCTAACTCAGATGACTGTCAGCTACTTCAGTTGCTCGATATATTTTACACATGTGTGGCAAACTCAGTCATAGTGAACCATACTTTCTGAACTTGTATCAAAATGCTCACTAAATAAAGATATTTTTGAAAATTTTACTGTTTTCTATCCTCATGTGGGACTGGTTCATATTGCCAGTAACTTAAGGAATGACTGTGGAAGCCTGAGCTCTCTAACACCTTATTTCTGCTTTATTTGGTGATAAATTAGCAGAGTTTGTGTTCTAGAGTTTCTGGACCACACTTTAATCTAGCTCTAATAGTAGGGGCCTTAGAAGAACCTCACCATTGAACTACAGATGCTTTGATGAGTCCCTTATAGTCAAAACAGATCTAAGACCACAGAAAAGAGCTTTCTGGAATTCTTTCCATTTTACATTTTGCCAGTCATGGTTTTGGAAACAAAATAAGAGTGACCCCTTATCTTCTCCCTTTCAGTTGCTTTCTTTAGGAGAAAGGAGGCAGAGCACCTAGCCTAGCACATAGTACCCTGGCTTGTCTACTGGTGTAAAGGCACAGGTGTGGAGCCTCACAAGTTCAGAATGTATGGTTCACTGTGACTGAGTTTGCCATACCAGCCTAACACATACCAAGATGCAGAGTTGAAACTGCCTTTTAGTCTGAACGAACTATATCGTCAGTGGAAAAATGATTTTTGTTATTTGATTTAGAACCATAGGATTAGCCAAGGTCTTTTAAACTGTTGCCGGGAGACAAAGAAAACGAGAGAGAGCAACTCTGACCATGGTCTGAGAGCCAGGCTTCTGTCACCAAGCAATAAAGAAAAAAGCTCAAGTAGCCCTTGCATAAGTGGGAATTTGTGGTTTCTAAAGCTGCCCATTCCCCAAACGACTAAAATATGTTATTGGCATTTGGCAATGTTTCCTATGTTTTGCTCTCCTTAAATTTCTTTTTAAAGGGGTTTGAGTTTAAAGGCACAACCACTGAAAAATGCAATTTAATCAAAGAGCTGTGAAAGGCCAAGCCCAGAGTTAACCCCAGGATGCCCTGTGTTGTTTTGTTAAACCAGGATTGGAACCAGACTTATTTCCAGGATGTGTCTAAGAGTGGGTAAGAGGGAAGCAAAGGAGGAGGCCAAGGAAAGAAAATGAGTAAGCTAGACTGGCCCCAGGATGGTGCTGCCACGCACCAAGGCCCTTTCTTCTCTCCCTCCTTAGACTGAGCAGGCTCCATGGTTTACACTGGCAATAATGGGAGAAAGAGAAGGGAAATTGAAAAAAGGGAACCAGAGCTAAAGGAAAGAATAAGAGGACTCCGTGGTGATGGTACTTCTCCTGTACCTCGGGCTGTTGCCGGAGAGAATACAGAACTTCAAAGGGCTTTATTTTTGCCCAAATTCGCTTTATAAAGAGTTGTGGCTTTTTTCCTGATTATAAAAGTATGCCAATCAGAGAATTCGGGAAGACTGGACAGTTGCTAAAGAGAAAACAATCCTGCAGACAGCATGGCAAAGAGGTTCAGACTCCAGTCCTTGGTAGACCTGAGTTTGAGTCCTAGGTCCTCATCTATAAAAATGTGTCAATAAGATGCCCATAAAAGCTGGTGCGGTGGCGCATGCCTGTAATCCCAGTGGCTGGGGCTATGTCTTGGTTTTTTTCCCAATGTGTAAGTCATTTCAGTTTCATTTTTAAATAACCCACCCCTTTCATGTTGACTTTTGATGAATCATGTCATCTAATTAGATGTATGTTTTGGGATCTGTTTCTGAGCAATCCCTAATATTCCCTCAATAGCAATTTCAGTGTTAGTATTATTATTATTTGAATTTTATATTTTGTTGGACTGGTACCACAAATACATTCTCACATTCTTGTTTTTAAAAATTGTCTAACTTCTTATTCCAGATCAATGTGGGAATCATTTTAACTATCATGCTTACTCTGAGTTGAAGTTTTGTACTGCTTCATAAATGATGGGAATTTTTAGTTTGGGACTTAAAAGAAACACACATGTAGTTATATTTTTGTAAGAGAAGTAAGTTAAAGAATTAGCTTATTTTATAATCCTAAATAAGATTGAATGATCAAAACCAAATGTTGCCAAAACTTGTTAAGAAGCAGTTGCAAACCCAACCACTTTCTGCCAAATAGTGAGATTTATAGATTGTACATTAATATCCACTTTTGATGCACAGAAGGAGCTGAACATGTATCAAATGTTCAATATTCATGTATTTTTATGCTCATTATTAACAAGAATGTTAGCTACTCCAGTGAGAAAATGCTTTTCCAGATCAATTCAAAAATTACCCACTATGGCCTTTCTGGCTACCCACAGAATTTATCCTTTTGTCCTCATGTTTAGAGAGCTGACTACTCCTTGCCCAGGAATTACACATGTCCCAGGAGCTCATGAATCACACATGCCCTGCACATACTCCTAAAGCACTTACTTGCGGTGCTTGACTGGCAGCCACTTCTCCATTTGCCCTCTGTGTTCTTACCCTTAGACCGTAACCCCATCTGGTCAAAGACTGTCCATTTTGTTTGGACAACGTTGCAATTTAAATGTTTGGATCCAGGGCTTGCAGTAGGAATGTTTCAGGAATATTGTTGGATTTGTTTTGTTTTTTGTGGTTCTGGGGATTGAACCCAGGTCCTTGCCCATGCCAGGCAAGCTCTCTACCACTGAGCTACTTCCCAGCACTTGCTTTTTCTTTTTTTATTTTGAGACAGAGTCTTGCTAAGTTGTCCAAACTGGCTTTGAACTTGTAATCTGCCTGCCTCAGCCACCCAAGTAGCTGGGATTACAGGCATGTGCCACTGCACCCATCCAGTTTTAGCTATTTTAAGACAAAGGTTGAATGTACTTAGACCTAAAATAGAAATGTGACAAAAGCCATTTCTCCTTAACAAGTAATCTGTTTAGACTTGTGGATGGTAGTTGAGCAAGAGTAGGCAAACTGAGGACCCATGTCAAATATGCTTTGGGAATGAAGTGACATTTCAGCCAGGTGTGAGAGGAATTGTGGTTGAATGGGAAGAATCAAGCACTGAGATCAGATGGGCCTGTCCAACTCCAGTTAGGATGCATATTGACCCTCTGACCATAAAATCCCTAATCTTTCCTTTTTTTTTTAATTTGTACATTATAATTTTACATGACAGTGGGATTTGTTGTGATATAGTCATACATGCACATAACATAAATTGATCTATTTAATTCCCCTGCACTTCCCTTTTCTCTCCTCTCCTCCCTTCCCCTGATGCTCATTCTCTACTCCACTAGTCTCCAATTTTCATGAAATTCCTTTTTTGCCTTTTTTCTCTCTAGCTTCCACATATGAGAGAAAAACATATGACCCTAATTGTTCTATGTCTCAGTTTACTTATCCATAATACTAGTATAATTGTACTTATTGTGGAAAGTCACAGTAAGAGTTTGGGGGAAAAAAACTCCAGAATGCACTGAGAGCTCATATATGATAATAGCAATAAATGATAGTTGTTATAATCATATCTTTTCTAGGGAATAATCAGACATCATGAGAACAGAAAATGGAGGCATGGTAGATAAAAATTGAAAAATAGCTGTATCGAGGACATAAGGCATGTGAAGAAGTTGGCACCTCATCCTATAGGGGTAGAAGACTTAAGGGATTTTTCATTTAAAAAATGCCAGCTCAAGACACTAAAGCATAGTAATTAGGGCTTGGCCTCTGTGGGATACAGTTCCCTACTGCACACTTCCAAGCTCAGTGACCTTGGATATATAATGTAACCCTGCTAAGCTTCACTTTTATCTACACATTGGTAATGATAGACACTGACATTTTAGGAATTTTATGATTGATAGTAATAATTTTTATTATTTATTTAATGCTCACTTAATGCTGCTAATGTTCTAAGCATTTTGTACATATTATCTTAAAGTGGATAATGAATTAAAAGTTTAGGATAGTGATTGGCACCTATTACTGCTATGGGGATGGTGGCATTGCTGATATTATTATTATTATTCCTCCTCTTCCTCTTACTGTGTGATCAAATCTATATTTTATTAAGATTTTTCTGGTAACAGCATAGAGAATGGGTTGGAGTGATTGAAACTAGAGACCAAGGGAACAGATAGAAAAGTTTTACATGCACATCTTATAATTAATTCATTGAGATGTATCCTAAAGATTCGTGCACTTGGGCTGCGGGTATAGCTCAGTGGTAGAGCACTTGCCTAGCATATGTGAGGCCTGTATTTAAACCCAATCACTGAAAGGTGGTGGGAGTAAAGGAAGAAAATGTGCACTTTAACTTAAACAAGAAGTAACCAATGAATGTTTTCTCCTCATTTACATAAGCTAGTCCACAACTAACTGCTTGGGGTTTCAGTTAGCTAAGCTCTTCACTAAAGAAGAGCTTAGTAAAATCTTTCTTCAGTTACCCACACTGAAAGGGGACAGGGAACACAAGGAACACTGAAACCTCTACAACTCATACAAAATGCTGTCCTGATTGAGAGATTACTCTTTGCTAGAGCTACCAACAGTAGCTAATGAACCTGAATGACAACCATCTCTCCTGGCCCTGTGCAGAGGTGCTCAAGGGGTAACAGACAGACACTTGGAACTGTCTAAGGACATTAGGTGCTAGACTGAGTCACAGACTGTCCAACCCTAATTGGCTACCCACTGGCTTCCTTCCTAAATAGGACCCTTTTCTATTTAGATTTTACCAAACCTCTGAACATGTCCCAGGTGGGAATGATATTCAAAATGCTTTTCACTTTGAACCTTATCTTATCTTTGCATGTCCCCCTGTTGTAAAACCAAGGTTTTCATTTCTTTCTTCAGGCGAAGTCTAGTGCAAGCCAGTCTGTACATTGACTTATTTTTGGATTAACATCAGATTAAGTGGTAAAACTTAGTTTGGAATCAGGTAACGTACTTCCCCTGCACAGAAATATTGTAACCTCTCAATGGAGGGGAAATGAATTTCAAAATCTGATACCAATACGGTTTCTCCTCCTTTTACTGTTCATTAAAAAACATAGTCTGAAACTGGTACAACTTATCAGACCAACCAGGTGATCTAGATCAAGTAATGTGCTTGAGGCCATGGAGCCACTGGGAATAGGTCCTCTCTGACTAGGGCAAGAAGGAAAAAACACTGACCCAACAGAGCTGGGTCTTAGCTGGTAGAAGACATTTTTTAAATATTTAAGTGAATTATTAGAAAACACAATATTCATCCCAGCCGATTGCTTATTTACTAACTCCCAGTCTAGTATTTAGAAAGATAAGATTAAATGTCTAGAATTCAGTGATAATTATGTAAACAAATCCAACTTTAAATTGCCTGGTATTAGATATGGCTGTTGATGCTTTGCATTTCTTATATGTCATTCTAATTGAATAGGCAATGTTAACTTCCAAACTTGAAAAATTCATAAGTAAAAAAACTAATAAGGCAGGCAGGTCTCCTTAGATACAAGCATCAGGACTGATGTAATCATGACAGATTTGCTAAAAGAAAATTTTGTGAAAATAAATGTTATTAGGAAAAAGTGAAAACATAGGTTATAAGAGAACAAAAATAAAGGTTTTTTAAACATTTTTATAATGTTTACATATGTGCAATGCAAATTATATATTTCTACAATCATGCTTTGTAGAGCTGTCATTGTGTATTTTACAATTTGAACACTTCTTATTATAAAAGTGACAATTGATATTTGTTATTTAAAAATTAAATACAGAAGAGTGTATGTGTGCGTGCGTGTGTGTGTGTGTGTGTGTGTGTGTGTGGTTTGTGGTACTTCACACATGCTAGGCAAACACTCAACCACTGAGCTACAACCCCAACCCCAGAATTACATATTTTTCCAGAATTATATTTTTATAGTCTGTTCTCTCTCCTACATCTCATTCTACAGAGGTAGTTTTTTTTTTTTTTTTTTTGTAGCCATTTTATGTCTCTCCAGACAGTTCTTAACATTTACAAATACTGATTTTTGGCGGAATTAAACTTTACTACGTTCTCTGTCTTGACCTTTCTACTTAACAATATACTGTGGACATTTGGCATATATACACATTCAGTACACAGAAAAATTCACCTCATTCTTTTTATCAGCTATATAGTATAGAGTTAATTTATATGTAAGGTAACTTAGGTTTAGTTGGATAAGTTAAGTTTGGTAACTTAAACCTCTGAGTTCATTTTAACCTCTTGCAGTTTACCCAGTGCCTTTGTTAGGAGCTATACTGTTGTGAATACCTCCACATCTCCCTGTGTGCTATGTGACTGTGTCTAGTGTTAATTCATTAAACTAAGACTGCAAGGTCAAAGGGTATGCTTGCTTTGCAGTTTGATAGACACTGCCAGTTTCTTTCTGAAAAGGTGGAACTAGTTTTGTACCTCCCCTGAGTATCTTGACAGTATCTTTTCCTGTACTTATATTAATTTTGTATATTAATATTTTGAATTTTAGCCTATTTAATAAAAATAACTTAATATGGTTGTTTTAATTTCAATTTTTCCATAGTAATGGGTTAAAAAAATACTTCTGTAGAATGAGATGCAGGAGACAGAATAGACTTTAAAAATATAATTCTTGGAAAAATATGTAATTCTGAGGTTGAGGTTGTAGCTCAGTGGTAGAGTGCTCGCCTATATATGTGAAGTACCACAAACATGCATGCACCACACACACACACATACACACACACACACACACACACACACTTCTGTATTTAATTTTTAAATAACAAATATCAATTGTCACTTTTATAAGTGTTCAAATTGTAAAATACACAATGACAGCTCTATAAAGCATGATTGTAGAAATATATAATTTACATTGCACATACCACTATAGAATCTTTTTTATATTGCTATCAGATTTGTAATTGTTGTGAATTACCTATGTAGCCTGTTTTAAAATTATATTGTTGGTCTTTTTCTTATTAATTTGAAAGAGAGCTTTGTTATATTAATGAAATTAGCACTTCATATAAATAGGAAAAATAGCCATTTTTTATCATTGTATGTTGTAAGTGGTATTTTGTCTTTACTAATTTTTACTTCATATTCACATTTATCACTCATGTAGCTTCTATTATTATAAAATGTCTATTTCTCATAAATGTTTTTCTAATATTTTATCTACTTTTTAATTTAAAAATACCTATATGACTTTCTATTTGTAAAGAAATCTTCAGTTAATTAGGAATTACAATTTTTATGACACAAATAAGGAATTCAGCTTTAGTTTTCCCCTGATGGGTAACCAGTTGCCCCAATAACATTTATTAAATAATGTGTCTGTACCCACTTTATTGTACACAAAATTCCTACATATTTGAATCTATATCCTGGGTTATACACATGCCCAGATATAGGAACACCCATAGCACTCCAGATACTAGTCTAAAAAAACAAGATTGTGGAATCATAACCAGCGCTGTGTTGTGAGTGGTGTTTACGACTTGTTAACACCTTCAGGCAAAGAATAAAGATGACCAACAGTCTTGGGCAATGGAATGCAAGCTAATAAGAGCACCTATTTCAGTTTATGTGCAGGGTTTGCTTTTCTTCATCAGTGACCTGGCAGTTTCTCAGACCATAGCCTTCTAGCCTGGAATTCACTTTAGCTTCTCACTTAATCTCAGTCAATGCTGTCCCCATAAAAGCTGTTAAGTACTAATAATGTTGAGTGCTTATATTGTACTTTTCATCCCCAAAGTGCTATCTAAACATTGACTAATTAAATGCATTGATGAGAGGAAGAGATTTTCAGAGGAAAACTGATATCTGGTTGCACACCTGTGAAGGGATGATACCTAAAAGGCCTTACTTCCCTCTTTGAATGGCACTCAGCAAGCAGGGGAATAAAAAGCTGGTGACATTATTTCACTTCTGTTAAAAATTTCCTGGGGTATCTTCTAATTAGTCTGGTTAAACTCACCTTTTATCTGTCTCCCCAGATATTCCCTTTCTACATTCCTAGGGCTATTCAACGACTTCTTTTGATGTTTTCTCTGTTCATTAATCATAAAATCATAGAATGTTCAAACTGAAAGGGATCCTTATTGATCAGTTAGTTTTGAATGACTTAGCACAATCACTTTATTTTGTAAATGAGGAAACTGAGGCATGAAGAAGTTATGTGACCTACAAGAAAGGTCATATTTAAAAAAAAAAAAAAAGAAAAGAAAAAAGAAAGGGTCATACAGCTTTACTCAGGACATGACTGAGAATAGAAACCAAGATTTCTTTCTCTCTGTCTCTCTTTTTTTTTTTTTTTTTTTTTTTTTGTACTAGGGATTTGACTCACGGATGCTTTATCACTGAGCTATAGCCCCTTTTCATTTTTAATTTTGAAACAGGGTCTTACAAGTTGATGAGGCTAGCCTCAAATTTGCAGTTCCCCTGCCTCAGCCTCTTGAATCAATGAAATTGCAGGCATGTGCCACTGCACCCATCAGAAACCAAGATTTCTAACTCCCGTTTCAAATCTCAGTTGGCTACATCCTTTTTTCTCTCTCTTCAGGAGTATCTGTCTATTCTTTCTCTGGTCTTCATAACTTCTTTCCCTACAGCTCCTTCCCTTCTTTGCTTTTGATCTTCATGTTTCCTAACTCTTATGGTTCATTCCCTTATAGGATCAGTGTTGCTTTTGTTTTTCTTCTATTCTCTATTTAAAAGCAGGTTCTGTAAAGATGTCTCACCTTGGCCACCACTGAAGTCCTGTCTGAGAAGCTATCTTTTTTCAGTTTCTCCCATATTCATGTGTATGCGGAGTTGCTTTCTTTTGCCTTGTTTTTTCCAACTTGTTGCATCTCTTTTTAATAAAGTTCCTTCTCCAGTTTTGATAAATACAATAGGATTTAAGTTGATAGCAAGTCTATTTTTTGTCACAAATTTGGGGTTGCTTTATGCACCTCCCAAGTAATTCAACCACTAAGATACTACCTAAGATCATCACTATAGTCAAAAAAATGCACAAGATGTGACCATTTCAGAGAATTCTTACACTATCTTTCTATAAGCCAATGGCGCATCCAGTTCAGATCAAACCTGTGGGGGTACACATGGGCCTGCCTGGGTTGCCCATCCTGTAACAGAGACAGTCTTAGAAATTCTCCATCTTTACATGTAAAGTAAAGTAGGCACACAGTGACCTCAGAATTTCTGAATTGATCTCAAACTGGGCTGCACACTGACCCCAGATGCTCTTGGAATAGGTCCTTCCTAGTAGTGAGGGGCTCTTAAAAGGGAAAGTGAGGGGCTCTTAAAAGGGAAAGTGAGGGTCTATCACCGACCTGCTGGGCAATCTGAGGCAGCTCCATCACCTCTCTGGGCCTCAGTATTTTCACACATCAAAAAGGAAATTGAGTTAAGAAACACGCACACCCGCGCACGTGCACATACACACACACACACACACACACACACACACACACACACTTGGGGCTTTTTCTCATTTACTAATCAATGAATCAGTAATGCCATAACTAGAGCTAAAATGAATAATAAAGACAAATTCAATTTCTTTCAAATATATACTAATTAACTCAACAGAGAAGCAAAATTCTGATCATCCTAGGGAATTTTGTGGAACTGTCTCAATTTGAATCATTTAAATCTGTTTCCCCATATATAATACATATGCACCTGTATCCAACCATATGAATATATGAACCACATTATTGTCCTTAGTCTTTGTAGATGCTTCATTAAAGTTCTGTGAAGTTATAGCTTACCTGAGCCACACCCCTTGAGGCACTTAAGTGCAGAAAAACTGAAATAAGTCCCATTCCATGTATTTTTTCCGAATAAGAACTTCACACACTGGCTCCATCTTTGCCATTCTAACCACTGAAAAAATTGAAATTGAAATTCCTTAAACTTTTATCCCTTCAGATAGTTTTCAGTAGGAAACAAAACATAATATGACAGGAATGGTCATGGCCACTCACCGTTCTGCCCTGTTATATTAAACCACATTAGCTTATCACACAGCTTCCAAAGCCTTAGCAGAAGTTGTCACTTCTACAAGATCAGGTAAGAGCTCATTGCTGACATCACAATCCTCAGCACACAGCTTGAGTAACCAAAATCTAAGTCCTATTCAGCTGACCCAAAATGGATAGGGAGAAATGGAGAGAAGCTGATTAGAGAAGACATAGATTATATTTATGTACAAACATTACCAACATTGAGCTGTGATAAGGAGCTCAAAGGAAAATTATGAGAAAATGGAGTTTGAATCAACTTATTGAAATAGAAGGGCTGGGGTTGTGGCTCAGTGGTAGAGCACTTGCCTAGCATGTGTGAGGCACTGGGTTCGATTCTCAGTACTGCAAATAAATAAATAAATAAATAAAATCCATTGACAACTAACAAAATATTTTTTTTAAAAAGTAGAAGTATCTCATAAACTTTTGGTGATATACTTTTTATTTTCTATTTTTAGCAATTTGTGAATGGAAGGATTATACTTTAGAATTCAATGAGGGTTCACACGGAGGATATAGTATGTGTGAAGGTTTTCACACTTGAGCAGAATCCATGGGCTCATTTTTCCCAACTTCCCATGAACTCACCTGGCCTTAGTCACTAGACATTACTCTGTCTACCTAATTATGCTGAGAAATGGCACACAGAGACAAACTGCAAGCTTTCATGGTTGTCTAGGTAAGCAAATGTGATTATACTGGAAATTATTTCACAGTGTGTGGCAATATTGGTTCTGCCATTTCATCAAGCTGACATGTTCCTAGTGAGTGCCAGGTGGCTTTGTTCAACATAAATTGAGTCTTTTGGTTAGACTTTTAGAGAAGGAGCCATTTGTCAAGTGAAGCAGCTTCTTCATCTGAGTATTCTCCCCAGTTGTCCAAAATCTTGATGTTACACAATGACTCATTTTGAAATGGAAGGTAACTTGACAAATCAGAGGAAGGGAATTAGCCAATGCATAAAGAAATGTGATGAGAAAGAGCCTTTTCTGTTCTTTTTTTCTGGTCCAAGTTACCAGTGCTCTGTTTCCTTTCCCCTGTAGATTTTGAATTTTGTGGTGGTGCCAAGGGAGTGAAGGTAAACCAACATAAAAGAATCATTTGTGCCCTTTTCCCGAGCCCACAAAGCTCTATTGGCTACAGACCTCGAACATGACACTGCAATTTCCTGGTGCCACACATGAGTAATAAGCAGCTGTTTCTGAAACTGTGGTTTGGAGAAGGCAGCACTAGGTTATTTTTTAACTTAATTGTAATTTTTGATTGGTGTGCAAGAAAGTAAATCAAATAAAGTCTGTTGTCTTAGTCTGCAAGAAAGCCATAGGCCTCAAATTCCAATGCTGACCATCTTGACCAGAATAGAAAAGGGGGAAAAATGTGTATCCCCAGGCTGGAAGTTCATCCAGGCAGCTTTCGTGGGCTGCCTTTGCACAGGAAGAATAAGCATATTTGGTATATCAGATGACTGGATTGTGGAAGGTGATATTTGACAGTCCCTCGAGTTTTGGAAGTACCTGAAATGATGGAAGAAGATATCAGCTTGATGCTCATTTTGTCCTTGACCCACAATTGTGATTATATAATTTTAAATTACAAATGGAACATATATTCTTTAAACACCCAGTCAATATGACATCTCTGAAATAGTCCTATATGCACATTCCCCAAGTAAATGAATAAAACTGGTACCTTCTTTAGGATAAGAAGTTAAGTTAATGGAAAACAGAAACAAACCCTTTTACTCCAGTTTGGACATTTACCTTTGCTCAAGGAGATAGACAGTTTGGTATGTGGGAAAAGTGGAGGAGGTTGAGAGCAGGGGACAGATGAGATGGGGTGGGGACTACATATGTTTTCTGCTAATTACTTTGTTATGATTTTGTTTGTAGTCATGTACTTTGGGAAAAATAAATGGAGAAATAACATCATCTCAGAGGTCTATTTCTCCATCGCTCATGACCAATCCAGTTAACCAGGCTGGTTAACTAAAACTACTAGCCTTCTAATGCTAAAGATGAAGTATTCTTCTATCATTTGATGGGTTGTTATAAAATTATATTAACCTGTGACTAATTTGATTACAAACAGGAAAGGAGTAAGAAGGACAATTTCCAGGTGTTGCTAAAATGTTATCTTACACTAGTGATTCCAGTTAGATTTGAGATGTGCTAAGTGTATCCCTCCAGCATTTTGGCCTTTGCCAAAGCATGCTTGTCCAAACTCTGTTCTCTTATTTACAGCAATACCAGGGAAATGGATTAGATGGCTTTACCTTAATTTCTACAGATGTCATCCAAACTGTATAACAACTTGATGCCTTTAAAATAATGATAGACGAAGTTCATACTTTGTTTTCTTATTCACTATAAATCTCAAGTGTCTGCAAAGAGAAATGAACAAGTCATAGAAATTTTCTATTTGGATTATTAGTAATAAGCCATTATTTATTGACCACTTGCTCTAAGTCAGACACTGTGTTTGGTGTTTTCAGTACATTGAATCTGATCCTTCCCATGCTCCTGCAAGGTGGATGTTATCCTAGTTTTTCAGTTGACAAAACTGAAGCCCAAAGAGGTTAAATAACTTCCCTAAGTCTCACAGCTGTAAAATTGATGAACTAGAATTTGTACTGAAATCAGCTTGCTTATTCCACTTGCCTCCATTGCTTCCCAGAGACAACCAAGTTCTGATGGGGTGTTGAAAGATCTTTAATGTCAGCCTCTTTAGGAGACTTTAATGAGTCAAACTATCATGCACTGGAAAATACACCTAAGTTGTTGAGAAGCATAAACTGACCTATGATTATGTCTATGCCTTTAAAAAAAAAGAAAGAAAGAAAGAAAAAACAGGTTTTGGCCAGTTTTATTAAGGAGGTGGTTTATTTTGCCCTGCTCAGTCCTGTCTGGTTCTCAGTGATATTAGAATCCCCGGGGTCAAACCTAGCATGGATACCTAATCAGAAGGATCCCACCACCACCATTCTGGCTATAGTGGACTGCTGTCACTCTGGTGAGGCATACCAGCTTAGGGTGGACAGAGCTGTGTCCACCTTCTGACCTTTCTCATAGCTGTGTTCTTGGCCAGGAGATCCTGTTGGACTTTGCCCCACCCATTGTCAATTTCCAGATCCAATGGCATACTGGAAGCTCTTTTCTATTCTTCATTCTCAGTTGTAACTGACAGTATTAGTCTCCTTGAGCTTTGGTCTTATTTGAAGCTGCCCTCTTGCTAGGGGTGGCTCTTCATCAGCACTTAACTTTAAGGTTAGGAAGTTGGCATGAATAGTACAAGGTTATTAGCAATGGAGGGGAAGCTGTGGAAGAAATGACAATTGATTTATTTTTGAGGATTCAACCAAAATAAAGATATACCTTATTTAAAAAAAAAACCAAGGAAATAACATACCTGAGCCCACTTTTCATAATGATGAAACTTCTAGACCAGAAACCAAAATAACTGGATTCTATTCCTAATGCCACCAATAGTCATATTCAGAGACAAGATTTAAGCCTTTTAAATATCTTATCCCTGGAAAATTATAACATTTTCCTTTCTATAATATTAAAGGAATGTTTGTAATTTCTAAAATAAATTTAAGAATATTACCTCAGTTTTCTGGAGAAAGAAAATATTCCAGCAATTTTAGCCATGTGGAACCCGGCCACCAACTTAAGCTGACAAATAAGAAAAAGCAATCCTAAAGCAGATCACTTATTTAGGAATCCTTTTTGCTTCTTCATAAGTGATCTGCCACCTGGTCCAGGCACTATTTATGCTTCTCCCTAAACCATATAACACAGTGACTGAAAATGCTGTGACACAAAGATAACCCCAAAATATGACTGCCAACAGCTAAGGGAAGAGACAGAAATGCATTCTGGGTTAGTCAACGAGAACTGACAGAGAGGGACTCTTTCCCTTCAAGCAATTTACTTTCCTTTAGTTGCCCCATGTAAATGGTCAAAAATCATTATTTTTGTATGGTCAATATGATTGGATAAGCAAATCACTCACATATTAAATAATAGAACAGAGCACAAAACAGCAAAATTAAATATTTTGATGTGAAAATAAATAAGGATAAGCATAAAAGGTCCATGGAGCTGAAGTAGCCAAAGATAGCTTTTCAGATCAAACCAGAATAGACCTAAGCCATGAAGCCTATGTAAAATTTAAATGAGTTTTAAGAAGTAAAACTGTCAGTAGAGGAGATAATATGAATAAGGGCTCGGGAGCAAGAGAAAACATACTTTGTGCAGGGAAATTTTGCTTACAACACAAGATGAGTTTTTGAGAAATGGAAAATAAGTTGGGATCAATAGTGTAGAGTCAACTTACGGAGACTCTTGCACACCAAGCAAAACATAAATCCCAGTTTTGTGCCATTTATCTTTGTATCAGGTGTTTGAGACATTGTAACTCAGTAAAATTTTATGAAATGAATGTGGAAGAGTTTTTATTAGTGATAAAACAATAATTCACCAAAGCCTTGAGAGAAAAGATGATATATGATGAAAGTGATGTATAAAACTAGATTATCTCATTAATCTAGAAATGGGTAATAAGAGGATTGGGTAGGTTGGAAAAAAAGAGATTTACAGTGGAAACACTGAAAAGAAACTCAACCACAAAAATACCACATGTTGTATGATTCTATTTATATTAACTAGGCAAATTTATAGAAAAAAAGAAAGGGCAGGGAAAGATGGGGAGTAATTACTAATGGGTGTGGGGGTTTAGAAGAAAGTTGGTGAAATGTCTAAACTGATTCTAGGGATACAGCTATGAATAAACTAAGGCAATCAAGTTGTAGGGTTTAGAGAGATTTTTTGTTTTCTGTTTAGGGGAGTCTTTTGTTTGTTTGTTTTACAGTGCTGGGGATCAACCCCAAGGCCTCAAACATGTTAGACAAGTGTTCTACCTTGAGCTACATCCCAAGCCCTGGAATTGTAGATTTTAAATAGTTGAATTGTATGATATGTGAATTATCTGTCTATAAAGCTGTTACTTAAAAGAGGGAGAAGGAATCAATAACGTGGTAAATGACATGATATTTAGTAGAGAAAATGAGTCATTCAAAGTAGACTTCATACTTTAAATTTGACTCTCAATGAAATAACAAGAGCAACCACTATCACTAGTATTGTTACTTACTATTGTTTTAGAAGCCATAAATCATGCAATATGACATAAAGCTTAAGCAAGAGGCATAGTATTAAAAAGGGAGGAATCCAATTTTTGTTTTAATAATACCCAAGAAAATCACCTAAAAATGATTACCATTGATGAAAATGCAGTAATATGGTCATGTATAAGATGAACACAAATGTCAAGATGTTCTAGTATCCCAGAAAAAGCTAATAAAAATATTATTCAAAAGGTTAACCTTGAAAGAACCTAATAATACATGGGAATGGTATGCAAGGAACAAAACTGGTTTTTATTAAGTAATAATAAATGAAGTTTTAATAAAATACAGACATGTAGCAGGTTCTCTGATAGACTATTATGAAGATAGAAATCTTCAAGTTAATTTTCAAAAAGCTCATTAAAGTCCCTAGATAGGAAATGGCAGTGTACGGTTGGTGAAATATTACAAGAGCCTTCAAAATATTTGTACACTTTGCCCCAGTGAAGCCTTCTTTCTGGGTAGAGAAAAAGCTTCATGACAAGATGCTCAGTCTTTTCCTTTATATTCACATGAAAACTCTCATGTCTTCCTCAAGGTCTTCTCTTATCCTCTTTTTATTTGGGGGGTTGGGGGGTTGGGTAGAGTACCAAGAATTGAACTCAGGGGCACTCAACCACTGAGCCACATCCCTAGTGCTATTTTGTATTTTATTTAGAAACAGGGTTTCATTGAGTTGCTTAGCACCTCACTTTCACTGAGGCTGACCTTGAATTTGCGATCCTCCTGCCTCAGCCTTCCGAGCCACTAGGATTATAGGCATGCCCCATTGCGCCCAGCTTCTCTCCTCTTCTTTACTCACTTGGTTTCCATACTGTTCAAAATTTTGGTGTCTCTCTTTAAATGAGTCATTAACCTTGGTTGTTTAGAGTGGAGTAAAATAAGAAAACTAAATTCAACTGAAGTATCATTACCACAATTTAGAAATTACTCCATGACACATTGGGAAGTGTTTAATGGTGGTTAGGCATATGATTTGTTGTGGTTATTTCTTAGAAAGCATGTGTCATGTGTCATAAGGAGCATGCCTAAAACTGGAGTTTATCAGAGTCATTGATCCACAAAGAAGAGAAATGAAAGGAGGTCTATCCTCAGCTTCCTAAAGGTTATGGAGGCGAGAATAAGTTGAGTAATGGTGGAAAACACTTGCCTGACTCAAAAATCAGCTAAGATATTTTCTACCCTACTTGTTAAGGAAAATAATTCCACTCTTAAAAAGCTGTAAACTTTATTGTTTTCTGTTCATTTTCTGCATTTTAGTGCAAAAATAATGTTGTTAATTAATTGTTTTTAAAAATGCAAAGACATGGGGTGGGGATGTGGCTCAAGCCATAGCGCACTTATCTGGCATGCGCGGGGCTCTGGGTTTGATCCTCAGCACCACATAAAAATAAAATAAAGATGTTGTGTCCACCAAAATCTAAAAAATAAATATTAAAAAATTCTATCTCTCTCTCTCTCTTTAAAAAAAATGCAAAGACACAACTTTATACAAACTGATTGCTTCTCTGATTTGTTCTGCTGCCCAGAGTTTATCATTGTTTTGGTTAATTGAGAACACTATGGCATCATCCTGATGTTTAAAAACTATCTCAGTTTCTAGTTGCAGTAGAGCTTCATTGTTTTGTAAAAGGCATGATTACCTTCTCTGTTTTTTATTTTTTATTCCCTGTCACTATTACTTAGTCACCTTGACATTATGATTTCTTGGTGGACATTTCCCTCAGATGTTCTATGTAAAATTATAATTTTAACTATGTATTCAGTTGAAAGAAGGCATCCGGCTATTTCTAAATTAAATCTAATCTTCATTTTTTTCTTATATCAAAATCCACATGTTATGCATTAATGAGAGAAGAGTAAAGGCAGATTTTATATTGTTGATATGTGATGTGCTGAAGTCTTTGAAGCCCATCAAGTTAATTCAGTGATGAGGGATCTGATTGACCGTGGGTTCCAAACTCACAGGTGTTTGCAGGTGAGGTGACAGTGGAAGAGCTGCATATGCAAGACACCAGGGCCTGGTGGGGGGCTAGGGGAGCAGGCAACCCCTGCTCAGAATCAGGTCAGAATTTAGAGTAGTTTTGCTAGATCTTGTAATTTTTCAAAAGAAGATTAAAAATCTGTGTTTTTATGAGCAATCTCCCAATTTTTAAATTTTTAAATTTTTTTTTCCCTTAGTGCTGGGGACTGAACCCAGGGCTTCCCACCTGCTAGGCAACTACCACTGGGCTACATCCTTAGCCCTTTTTCTTTTTGTTTTTGCTAATTTGCTCAGGAAGCCTTAAATTTGTGGTCCTCCTGCCTCAGCCTCCCAAGTCAGTGGGATTACTGGCATATGCCACCTCATCCAGCTCCAAATTGGCTCATTATTTTTAAACACTACAGTTTTTGTTTTGTTTTGTTTTTACAGGCTGAAAATGGCCCTCAAACTGCCACATTGCAGCCTCTTTCTATTATTGTACTCACCAGCAGCTAAGGAAACCTGTCTTTCCACATTTGCTTTGTGTTTGAGGGGGACATGATGATAAAACTACCTCATTGATTTATCAGAGAAAAAGTATTACTAAATATACCATATAAACTTCTACATTCACCTTTTTCCTATATGTTTCCCATCTATTTTAGGAAACCTACCACACTGCTCTTATACCAATACCATAACTGTGAAGTTGGTCTATTCAAGTAGAGTTCCCATCTGTTGGTCCTCAATCCCCTACAACCACACTATAAAAAAAGAGAAATACAAAAGAAGCTTCAGCATCTTCATTTTCCAGCCTCCAGTGGTTTAAACCCGAGTTCTTTTGGAGCAAAAATACTGTGTCTTTTCTTCCTCAAAGTTGCTGAGAAATTATAATTAGAGGTTTTCCTGTTGTGTAAAGGAAAGGAATCCCTTTCCTGTGTCTGTAAGTCTTCTGTTCTCAACAATTTGCTTCCCTGTTCCATTTCTCTTTCTGTAGGTGATAGAGGGAAAGCTGGCTCCGTTCTTGGGCAAGGTCATTAAATTTGCCACCTCACACGTGTACAGCTGCAGTCTTTGTAGCCAGAAAGGGTTCATCTGCGAAATCTGTAACAATGGAGAGATCCTCTACCCTTTCGAGGATATTTCTACAAGCAGGTATGAAATATATTATCTTATAAAACACCCCTTACTATGTTTTGCTGTTTTATTTGGCCAGATTCAGCTAACTTTTAGTCAAGTACTACATCTCTCCTCTTATCCGGGATCAGGTTTCCCTTGTTCTTAGAGAAAGTTTTTCACCATTTGGTTTTCTGTATTTATTTCCAACCCTGTCTTGGCTACCTTAATCCAGAATAAGATCACAGAGCTGCAAAGAAACATCACCTAAGTCTGTCTTTATTATATAATGAAGAGTATTCAGATTCACATATAGAATGAAGACTGGGGATGGAGAATCCTCTCCACCTTTTCAGGGTGGAAGTTTCCCTCACAGAGGAAGACCAAAACTGGATCAACTGCTACAAATACAACCACTGAGGACCCTGGTGAACATGCCTGCTCACCACATGCTTTTCTCCACAGATGCGCTGCAGTGTGGTGATGAAAGTTTTAGGACCCAAAGGAGAGAAAAGTGGGAGTTTTGTGGGATTATTTTTCTAACCAAAGTAATACTGGGGCATCAGCACATCCATTGATTGATGGATGATTTTTTTTTTCCTCCACTAACTGGAGGTCAGGGTTTTTATTACTGCTTTTCCTGAATCACAAAATGATACATATCACTTTTCCTTTCATTCCCAAAGCATAATAGAAATACACACTGTTTGTGTGCGTGCACTGGCTTCTTTGGCCATGAATGTCATGGCTCATTTCCCACCCTGCAAGGCTCACTTACATTGTGGTTCAGAACAGAAGGAGAGGCAGGCAGCCAGGGAAAGCTGAAGCATGTAGAGTAGAGCTAAGATGGTAAGAGTTGATTCAGCCCTTTTGGCTTCCTTTTTAAACCCAAAGACTATTTGTAAACATTCAGGAACTTGGGTTACCTCACACATGGAAAGATGGACACATAAACATATAGGAACATACATGTATACACACACACACACATACTCACACACTTACACAGACACACAGAGTTCAGCCTCCAATACTCTAGTTCATAGTCTAGAGTTTAGATGCCTTTTTTAAATGTACACCGCACAGCCCTTCATGGGGCTGAGGAGGGATAACTAGGTGAAACATATTTTTAGGGCAGTGAAACTACTTTGTATGATACTATAGTGGTACATACATGACCTTATATTTTGTCAGAACCCAAAGAACTGTACAACACAGAGTGAACCTTTATTTAGACTGTGGAATTTAGTTAATAATGATATATCATATTGGTGCATTAATTGTAACAATTTTACCACACTACCATAGAAATAGAAGATGTTAATAATGAGGGGAAGGCAGGTGGGGGTATATAATGTGGCAAAACTGTATCTGTAAAATATGTGAATCTAAACTTTTCTATCAAAATTTTAAAAAATATGTCCATATGAATTTTTTACTGTTAGATCAAAGCTGAGCAGACAGTTTTAAATAAAACTTCACTGGAACAATGTTAGATTTGCAAAAAGAGCACAGAGAGTTTTCCTATACCACATACACAGTTTCCCCTATTAATAACATCTTACACTATTATGGACACATGTTACAATTAATGAACCAATATTTTTATATTAATAGCTAAAGTCATAGTTTGTTTTTTTTTTTTTTTTAAGACTTCCTTAATTTTTACCGAATATCCTTTTTCTGTTTCAGGATACTACATTTAGTTGTCACATCTACTTACTTTCCTCTTGGCTATGATAATTTCTCAGGTTTTACTTATTTTTGATGTCATTGATAGTTTTGAGGCATACTAGTTAAGTATTTTATAGAATCCCTCTGTTGGTGTATGTCTGATATTTTTCTTAAAGTTAGATTGGGTTTTATGGGTTTGGAAAGGAAAACCACAGAGGTAAAGTGCTATTTTCATGACATCATGTCAGTGGTTCATACTATCAACATGACTGATCCCTGCAATATTTGCTCCAGGTTTCTCCACTGTGAAGTTCTTTCCTTTCCCCTTTTCTCCATACTGTACTCTTTGGAAGGAAGTCACTGCGTACAGCCCGCACTTTAGTGGGGCATTATGTTCCATGCTCTTGGGATCAGAGCAGATACAAAATTATTTGGAATTCTTATGCATGGGAAATTTCTCTCTTCTTTCTCATTTATTTTTAAATTGTTTATTCTTATCAGTATGGACTCAGGCACAGTTTTTTCTTTAATTTAGATTATTCAATAATTCTTTATTGCTCAGACTATTCCACCAGCTTTGGCCATTCACACTCTAAGTTGGCTCCTGTGTCTCTTTGACAGATTCATTATGGGGTTTTTGTTTAGAATGCATTTTTGTTTATTTGAGGTTTCTTTTGTTGTTTTTATGTAGAATTTTCTTATTTTCTGGCACTACCCTGTTCCAGGTTCATGCTCATCTCTTGTGTTTCTTGCCCTGGTCCAAAATGCAGCCAACTGTCCAAGGAGACCTGGTTCCTTTTATTGGAGAATGACTGTAGAAAGAAGATCTGAGCATGGGATTTCACACATATTTTTAAACTCCTCAGTCCCAAAACTTGTCCCTTGACTGGGGCAGAGGTGCTACTCTCTGACTATCTCCTGTAAGTCTTTGTTTAAATTCCAGAATATGTATCTTCAAAGACTTTATGTGATTATAAGTCATCACCAGAAGAAAGAATCACTTTTCAAAGTTAGCTGTGGCTGTAGTTAGAGGTACTGGATTCTCACAAAAATAACCAGATTATCATGCCTCTGGGCTCATAGGGATCTTTACCCAGTGGGAGAGAATATATATGAATTTAAAATCTTGCTTCTGCCTTAGCCATCACAGTTCCTTAAGCTTGCAAAAAATATCTGAGTCAGAAGTAGCTCTGACCAGCTTCCCTGGAATTCCAGTTTGGTAATACTTTTCAAATTAAGCTTCCTCTTGGTATTCAGTTTCCAGTTAAATGCTAGGAGAAGTTTATATAGGTCTATGGGAAAAAGCAAAAGGAAATATTAATAAAAGATTTACTGAAGGAAACCTTTATAAAAATACCAAGTTGCTGATTAAAAAATAAGTCCATAAAGATATAGCAACTAAATTATTGTGATAAATAAAATTGAATAGTGGGTTAAATTTTAAAATTTGTGTATAACTGAAAATTTTATGAATGAAGTAATGATTATTCTGAGGTTTGACTCAGAATAATCTGATGATGGGTAAGAGGGGATGGATGTAGCTGAAAGAGGTTGCCATAAATCTATAATTGTTAAAGCTACATGATATGTACATAGGAATTTACCATGCTATTCTATTTTTTAACATATTTGAATTTTTCCCTATTAAAGCATATTTTTAAATTTGTATGTAAAAATCTTAGGAATGAGGTAATGAATTTGTTACCATATGTCCTTGACCATATGCTAAATTCAATACCTCCATGGCCTCAGAAATATTCTTAATATCCTTTTAGATCCAAATATCATTTGAATAGCATAATTACATCTGGGTAAAAAGCATTTCACAAGTATTAGAACTATGTGTTCTTTTAATAAATGATTTATCAAACGTATTATGGGTGAGCATTGCTCCAGGTGCTGGAGACACAGTGGGCATGCACACTCCTTGCTCACAAATAGTTTGCAGTCTAGGGAGGGACAGATGAGCCATCAGCAGTTCTGTGAAAGTATGGCTGGAGCACAGAGGGAAGTGGGCCTGCAGCTCTAAGAAGGGCTCATTGTCCATGAGTGAAGTGCATCATAGGTAAGAAAGAACAGGTTCCAGAATTTCAAACAAATTTAAGGAGCTTTAGATGAGGTCTAAAACACTGATATAAGTACTGCCCCAAGATATAAGGCCAAAACATGATCCCAAATACATCTGACTCTAAAATCTGTTTTTTTTTTTCCATTATATGTCATTGCTTCCACTCTACTTGTGGCCTCCAAACCTTTTTGCAGCACACCCGCTAAAATTAATTTGAAAAAATTATGTGCCTCTGTCTTGAAAGTAGCCTCCAATAAAAGTGTTCATTTGAACTGTCCCTTCGTTTGCTCCCTTGGGACTTTTTGTATTTGGAGCAGACTCTAACCAGCCATGGTTAGATTGGGATGGGAAAAGAAATGCCTTTCTTTTGTTAAATGGAGGAAGGACTTTTGTGACAGCGAGGATGGCCGAGCTCTCACCTCCTGCACATCCCTAGGAAGCCCATTTGGCTATGGAAGCTGAGGATCCCTGACTGTAACTCTATTTGTTGCTCCACACCAGCCTCCCCTAGAAGATAATGCTAGCAGTTTTACCTTGTGATATCTTTCTTCTCAAACACAAATAATTACCTCTGTTTAGCCTTAATAAGAAAAATCTCAAATCCAAATTGCAAGATTTTAAATACAATAGGAAGATCCTGAATTGCAAGACTGTTTCACTTAATCCTAATCCAGCTTTTACCCTCTAAAGAAGGACAAGGAAAACACAGGGATAGGAGAGATAAACATTTCGTTACAACAACTAAATCCCACATCCTAAAGAAATAGGAAAAGCAGCACATGCCCTCCTTGAGAATAAGAAATAAGGGATCTAACTTTTATGAATTAAAATCATAAGAACAGACTGATACTACCCTAAGTTATAAAAGAAAACAATGAAATGCAAACAAAGAAGTCACATAAATCCACAAAGTGACCCAGGATTTAGGCTTTTTATTATTTTTTTAAGTCCTTAAATTGCTTCCTCCACAGCTTTCTTTGCAACATCTCTGTATATCAGTGATCTTCTCTTGTTATTAAGAACACTTTCCTGATGTTGCTAAGGAGTCCATCCTGCTTTCAGTATTTCTATGAAGGTGCCATCCCTGAATCTTGAAATGCTTCAAGTACATAAACCCTTCATCTTAAACCACTCAGCATGTATCTTAACATGGGACTTGCAAGATCAGCAGCCATCATAAATCAGTTCCATCCTTTCTGTCCTGACCCATTTGGCTTTGTTGATTTCTTCATATGACATATAAGTTGTCCACAGTTCAGAAAACATTGCACTTCAAGGCGTATGACCTTATAACCTTTGAGATTGTATTCAAATGGAGGTTTCCTATAAAATTTTGCTTAACATTGAGCTTGGTGTCTTTTGTATAGTAAGCATTCCATAACCATTTATAATGTGGTTCAGCTTACTCAAGTATATCTGAATTCATCATTTTAAATAAACTAATTAACTAAGGGAATTTCAAATATTCCTAAAGACAGAGAAGCATAGCAAAAGCCTGAAGTAACATTGCAGCTTAACAAATAGGGTTGGAGCAACTGACTTACCACTTAAGATATTTCTCTGGCAGGAGCATTGGCCTCCCCTAGTCAGACTAGCAATATTCGCTTACCCTTGGAATGGCATTAGAGATGGGGTTCTTCCTGTGTGTTAGAAGGGCATCTGCAGTTCAGAGGTTACTCTTGTAAAAAGGTTTGTTGTTTTTTAAAACATCAGAGTTCAAAGATGCAGAATGAGCATTGCTTGTCAGTTTTCCTTTCTGTACAACAGTTAGTCATTCCCTCTCCTCCTTTGAGAAATAAGGACGGCATGCAGAACCTTACACTTATTAACGCCAGACTCTTACCAGTTGAGTTAACATACTGTGCAACCACTTCCAGGCTGCACACATTTAAAGAACATTTCCCATATCAGTTGGCCTCATAGAAAAGACCATAGCAGGTGAGTTTCTAACAGAGTTTATCTTCTTTTTCATGTTTAAAATCTATTTTATCAAGGTAGCTTACAGAAAAAGAAGGGCTCCTAAGGAACTTCATCCAGGCCCCAATTGCTTTCATCCATCTGGCCAAACTCCAGAACTGTCCAATTTGCACTGAAGAACATAGAGACTCCTCCCACCCACCAACCTTGACCTTTTGAATTGGTCTTTGTCATTTTTCATTTCATCAGATCCATACCACCCACCTCTGAGGACCTAGGCTTGTTGGGGCATGAACATTGTTCTTTGCATTGGCACTTTCTGCCCTTCTTTAAGCTTCATGTACACATGAATCCTCAAATACCTGATTGTGGTGAAACCTTATAAAGGTTTGTTTAAAAAGAAAGAGCCCATGGGCTGGGGTTGTGGCTCAAGTGGTAGAGTGCTCGCCTAGCACATGTGAGGCACTGGGTTCAATCCTCAGAACCACATACAAATAAAATAAAGATGTTGTATCCACCTAAAAAACTACAAAATAAATTTAAAAATTAAAAAATAAAATAAAAAGAATGAGCCTGCTTTATTATATAAAGTGTTGAATTACTTCTTCCCATAGAAGACACTGAGATACATGATTTTTCTCAGCATAACTAGAATAGTTCATTAAGAACTATGTTTCTGTGGCTCTGTTTGCCTTTGATTTGTCCATGTTAGCACAGTGCATGGAGACGGCTCCATGGGGGCTGAATATGGAGATGGCTTTGCCTAAAGTTGTCACTTATTAGTGTTCCTAAAACAACATTAAACCCCAGATTTGCCAGCAACCTTACAAAGACTCATCCATTTTTCTGGGGAGCCAATTGTAATATGCCGTTTTCTTGAAGAGTGGTTTTTTTTTTAATATTTATTTTTTAATTTTTGGTGGATACAACATCTTTATTTTATTTGTATTTGTATGTGGTGCTGAGGATAGAACCCAGCGGCCAGCGCATGCCAGGTGAGCGTGCTACCGCTTGAGCCGAGTGTTTTATGGTAAGTGTTCAGGCATAAACTTTTGGGGAAGAAGGGGTGCAGGTGGAACAAAACTTAAGCAGAGAAGGAGAGGGAAGCACTACCCAGAAGATAGTTTTCCCCCTGGGGTTCCTATTTGTTCAGCCTTCGATTTTGTGAGATCTTGGACAAACAGACTGAATACCTGGATTATGCCCCCCATCTGGACTGAGCTACACATGCATTACATACCCTTTCTCACTAATCAGCCTGACACATTCCTTTGTTGGTAAATGGTTCCAAAACAAACACTGTCAGTGCACCTAATTAGCAGGTTTGTGGGCTGTGCTTGGCAGTCTTGTTACATCCTGTTCAACAATTGAGGACAACAGCTTTGAGCGGTCAGGCTTACTGGAGGGAAGAGCTTCCCCCAATGTATATACTCGTTTAATGATATTTCCTTTCTGTGGCTTTTCTTGGGAAGCAGCCACTCAGTGCGTATTGTAATGAGGTGTGGGATTTTAGAAACAGCTAAAGGACATTTGGACTCCTCTTCATAGGTACTTTTTCTGGGGAAGCACTAACTTCCATCTGCTTATTGCTCTTTCTCTCTCTCTCTCTCTCTCTCTCTCTCTCTCTCTCTCTCTCTCTCTCTCTCTCTCTCTCTCTCATTAAAGAAGAGGGTTTTGAGGAACTTTCTCGATGGTCTTCTAGCACCATCGGTGGAGGATAGCCTCCTGCCTGTGATTTAGAATTATCCACATTCAAGGTGGAAGGACTGTGGAAACATCTAGTTATTTTGGGAAGGGCAAAACCAAAGCCCAGAAAACTCATATGGCAGAAACGGGGCCATGACGAACCAAGATGGGATTCCACTCCTCTTAGGCCATATGACTGCCCATTCTTTAATGTATTTGTTATATCAGTGAAGGTTTTCTTTGAAAACTCTTCATCACAATGCTGGTTTTTAACTTTGGTCAAAGAGTAACTTGGTAAATAACATTTCACCTTGGCCTGGTGGCTCCTATATTCACATGTGAAAATGTTTCAGAATGTCTGCTATCACAGACCAGACATTTGGGAAACTCTTAGGGCTGACCTGACCCTTTATGCCATTAAGATACTTGATAAATATGGTGCATTTATAAACACAGTACTAGCTGGTGAGGCCACCTCTGTGTTCAGAGGCCATTTGGTCATTTTAGTAAGCAGCTGTCATCTCCACCTAGATATGTTTCTTACCAAGCTTCCAGTTAGATGTTTGGTTAATATTATGTTAATCATCTTATCTTTAAGCATTCCAAAAACCTAATTTTTATTGCATAAAGAGAGAAGTGTTCTTTGTTATTTGACTCATATTTTAACTGTCTAACTATAGAATTAATTGATGGACACTATAAAAATTTGAAAGTACACAAAAATATGAAGAAATTCTCCATGACTTATTCTTTTTCTACCTATATACATACATATATGAAACTGAAATGATAGTTAATATATAATTTTATATCTAGCTTTTTATCACATTATATTTGACCCAGGAAAATAATCATATTTAATCTAGATGGGCACTTTTTAGGAAAAAATTGTAATTGGCTCTAAAATCATTAAGATTTATAATATATGGAGACAAACTAGTACATGGAAAGATCATTGGAAAAGAGATAAAGAGGTCTAAATGTCATTCCTAACTCTACCACTAACTTGCCATGTGATCTTTGACAAGCCATCACCCCTGTGTGCCTACATACCAAACCTATTGCATTTTTTAAATTTTTCATTGACAAAAGATATAAGAGCTTTGCTTCAACTCCATAGCTTAGCATTTTTTATTTGTCTGATAGTTTGTCATGATGCTTTCAGTGAAATTGACTGATTTTAATACTGTTAACCCAAAGAGATTAAAATACAATTTCTGATTGTCATTCAGGCCACCATTTTGAAAGAATGTAAGCTCCATGAAGAAATATATGTTTTTGCCAGATGTGGTAGCACATGCCCATAATCCCAGTGGCTCTGGAGGCTGAGGCAAGAGGATGACAAATTCAAAGCCAGTCTCAGCAATTTCGAGAGTCCCTAAGCAACTTAGTGAAACCCTTTTCCAAAACAAAAAATAAAAAGAGCTGCGATGTGGTTCAATGCTTAAGTACTCTTGGGCTCAATCCCTGGTAACAAAACAAAAATTCTTTTAATTGCTTTATTTTAATTTTGCAAATCTGTAGTTGTTAACATAATTTGTTCAAATAACTTTCAAACTGAAAGTTATTTGTTATTTGAAAATAACTTTTCAAATTTTTACGTAAGTAGACATTACCAAGATATGAGTAATTTATTGAGTGATGGCTAACAATCTATCATATGTCAAGAGCAGATGTGTTTTACTGGGCCAGTAGAAACTTTGTCAGGAGAGAGACCATGTCAAAAATTTAAGCTTTGGGCTGGGATTGTAGCTCAGTGGCAGAGCACTTGCCTAGCATGTGTAAGGCACTGGATTCAATTCTCAGAACCGCATTTAAATAAATAAAATAAAGGTTCATCTACAATTAAAAATATTCAAAAAGAAAAAAATGAACTTTGCTAAGCTACTTAGATAATTTAATTTACAGAACATTTTTTGGGTCACTTTTTAGTGTATACTTTTTTGCCTGTGAAACTGTAAATAAGTAACCTGAATACACAATAGGGAAAAGAAGAAGTATTTACCTTTCCATACAAAAATGTTGACTTTTCAGATTGAGCAGCATGTTTTGAAATGAACTGTTTTATGCTTTAGGATTAGAAAAGGTAAAGTAGTATCTTTGTTTTGTCAGTATATGTTTACAATATTTTGAGACTTTTTCTATACAATTAATTTTAGGAGCCTAATAGTATTATGTCATTAAAATTACTTAAAATTTTTTTGTTTTGTTTTTAGGCTGGGGTTGTAGCTCAGTGGTAGAGAGCTTGCCTAGCATTCATGAGGCACTGGGTTCGATCTCTGGCACCACATACAAATAAACAAATAAAGTAAAGGTATTGTGTACATCTACAAATAAAAATATATATGTACTAAAATATATATATATATTTTTTGTTTTAATGTCAGCATCTAATTCTATTATCATCTCTTTATTAGGCACCTTCAGTATTCTTAATATTAAACCACCCAGCAGTGTTACAGCAGGAAGCATCTGCACGTGAGATCTACAACTATCATTAATAACTGTCACTCAGGCCAGGCACAGTGGTGCATAACTTGTAATTCTAATTCTAGCTATTTGGGAAGCTGAGGCAAGAGGTGCTAGGCTAGCCTGGGCAACTTAGCAAGACACTGTCTCAAAAAAAGAGGAGGGGGCACTAGGGATGTAGCTTAGTGGTAGAGCACCCCTTAGTCTAATCCCCAGTACTACAAAAAATAATAATTATCATTATTACCACTCATTCAGTTCCTGATGCTTTCAGAATACTTATTATAGAGATAAAGGTACAGTTCATAAATGTTCACACTCTGTATAAAAGTTGCTATTTGGATTGAATCACACTGGAGCATAGAACCTCTGAAGAGCTAGAGGGAGTTTAGTAATCATCTTCCCATGACTCCCACCTCCGTTGAGGCTAGAAGCCCCTCTGACATCACAACTGTAGCCACTAAGATTCCCTCCTGAATCTCCATGCAGTGCCTTTTCTGCCTTAGCCTGTTGCCACAGCACTAGCTCTGAAATTTGAGAGTCTCACAAACCATCCATAAGGACAAAAGGCTCTACCTTTTGTGGAGCCTCATTTATTTTTGGCATGGTTGTTAGAACTCACCAAAACAATTAACAGGAAGAATGTTCAGCCTTTTGATTAGAAATTGGAAAAGAAAGGGGTTGGGGTTGTAGCTCAGTGGTAGAGCACTTGCCTAGCATGTGTGAGGCACCGGGTTGGATTCTCAGAACCTCATAAAATAAAGGTCCATTGACAAAAAAGAATATTTTAAAAAAGAAATTTAAAAAGATAATATTAAAAAAGTAATTCATGTGAAACACAGAAATGTGGGAATTTTCTTATTTTAGAACCAATAACATAATAGAAAAACTTGCTAATAATGACCCTGGGATTTGCCTAAAGCCTGTCGTAGAAACATTGGAAACCATTAACTTGTACAGATTTTACTTAAACTAAAGATCTAGTTTGGTCTTGAGAGTTGGAAAGGTGAAGTATGATAAAGCCTTTCTTCAAAAAACGAATTTACATGCCCTTGTTCTCTAGAAAGGAAATCTTTGATGGTAGAGGAAAAGGACATTTATGAAATTAAAAGACTTGGCGGGAAGGCAGCTTATATCTGTGATTGGAAAGAAAATCCTCCAAATCTAGAATGAAGAGACAAGTGAATTTTCCTTGGCAGCAGAGAAGACACAGTGTCTGAAGTGAGGAGAGGGTGGGGTCGGGAGCAAGGCTGAGCAGCCTCCAGTGTGCAAGCATGGTGTTCACCAGCACAGCGGTGGGGGTGGGGGAATTTGGAAAGATCTGATGCATGCATGTCCAGCTTCAGCCAGAAAGGGGACTTTTCCCTTCCTCAGCTTTCTTGAGAGCATATTTAAGATGGTCTGTTTAAACGCAAGAAATTTAGTCAGGGTCTAGCCTTGGAAGGCACCTAAGGGTGATTTTAACGCTTCTGAGCCTCTGTCGTAGGCTAAGCCCACCTGAAGGTGTCTCACCTCACTTTTTCTCACAGAGGGATTTGCAGCTTTTGCTCAGGCCACCCACCACCCAGAGACAATGAAAGATAAAGAGCCAAGGTATTGGTTAGCACAGCTTGACCCTGCAGCCTAAGCTAAAGGCTTCCCCCAGTGAGGGACTGTGTTGTTCTTTTTGAGATTCTTTTTCTTAGCACCACTAGCCTAGAACACATTGAGTGTTAGAAAACTCTGTGATGCCATCTTGTTAAGAAACTGTCTTGGGCTGAAGAAGCAGCTCCAGGGTAGAGCACTTGCCTGGCATAGGTGAGGCCCTGGGTTCCATTCCCATCACCACTGGAGAAGGGAGGGAGTCATGTTGGTGACAGGAGACAAATAAGGGAATAACCTAAAATAATGACAAAATACTTCAGGCCTTTTATTTGACTGCCTTTCTCCTAAAATTTGCATTAATGACCAATAACTTATTCCTAAGCAATTAATCATGCTGCTCATAAAATTGGTCTTATTTTCTGGACTTTTGCATTTTCTAATGTACCATGCTTGAAAATTGCTTTTATTTTGGCTCTACTAAATGCCTTGTACTTTGAAACTCAAATGTAATATGTAAATAACAGTGACTCCCATTCAGTGTCTTAGAGTTTGTGATTATAAGTATTATAAATTATTATTTCTTTTAAAAGGCATACTTCAAAACATGACAGTTAAATTTCTCAGTTTTGCATTTTAAAAGGTGATACAACAGAAGTACATGTATAAACTAAGATTATTTGTTTTAATCTCCATTTGCCTAACAATAGTCTCATATACAGTTGCCTTTGTCTTAGATGTAGCAAGACATTTCTAAACATCCCATGGGCTCTAAGGAATTTTGAACAACTTTAGGAATTTTTACAGCAAACCATTGCTCTTATTTATAGTTTTCTGTGGCTACAATTATAATAAATTCTAGCTTTTCCAGCAATGGTAGAAAATATTTAAATCTTCCTGTAGTTCCTTTACTTTTGTCATGGTGTTTTCATGCCTAACATGCACCCAGTTCCCTCCACTGCAGCCACTCCAGTAACAGTAATAATCTCTAATAGTAAACAGATTTTCCTGAAGTCATCACAAGAAAAGGTGGGCACTTGTTATTTGAAAATGATAGGAACTTCCAGGTGAACCTTAAAATTAAAACTTAGCAGTTACAGAAACATCAGTGGTTTCCAAATCCCACAAAAACCTAGGACATTGAGTTAAAATCTATTATGATTTTGTACACATATAATGTGTGACATATATGTCTGACTGAGAAGTCCTGTCACCACCCATAGGTTAGCAGGAAGCATTTTTTAAGCATTTACACAAAAGATGACAGTTAATGACCCCAGTGGGATAGCAAATTAACAAATGAATTAATTAACCCTTGTTTGCCTTCTATTTTGAAGCCAGATTTTAAGTAAAGCTTTTGTCAAAGGTATTAGCTGAGCTTGGTTTACAAACTCAAAGTCCAAGACCTGTGAAAGCCAAATGCTTTGTGGGCTGCAATCAGGAAAAACCCCTCCTTAATTGCCTCAGGCTTAAAGGGCAGATAAAAAGATCATTGCAGGACATACCAATTGTCCTTCCCAGATTTGAGGCTTAGCAGGTATTTAGGTATGTGTTGAATAACTTAGAGGACCATGTAGTTAGTACCAGGAGAAGGAAGGCCAGATTTCAAATCAAAGACTGGAATCAAGTCCAAAGTTTTCACTCAGGTATTCACTCTAGTTATTGTTTGATATTGTATCTAATTATTTGCAGACAGACCTGTTAAAAATGGGAAAACAAATAATACCTTACTCAGAAAGCTGTTGTGGGGATTAAAAAGATAATCATTTACGTAAAAACAGACAAATGGCCAGGCAGATGTTTCCTAGTTTAAATTTTTAATTTTGTTCTTACTGTATTTGCATTTGCCATTCAGAACTAATGGAATAGCTTTTCTTTTCTTTTCTTTTTTAATTTTTTTTGTAGTTGTACATAGACAGCATGTCTTTATTTTATTTGTTTATTTTTATGTAGTGTTACACATAGCACATGTGTAACACACAGGCTTAAGCTATACATGACACTAGCTGATTTCCTATCTAGGGAAATTACGAACTATTTGCTTATGTTCATTTACTTACACAATAACAGCAAAAAAGTACCAACCCAATACATTAAAATAGCCAGGCCCCAATAACTACTTTCCTTAACTAAGACATTTAAGTAATCATCTTGGTTTCTTGGAAAAGCCAATAATAGCTAGTGGCCATATGGGCACCTTCCATAGTAGCTCTACACAAACCGCACTCGCATGCCTGATAGCATGCACTTATTTCTGCACCCCACCCTATTCGTGTGGGCTCTGCAAAGTGGAAATCAGCCAAAGCTCAGCCCTGCTCTGCAGGCCTTTTGCTCATCAGAGATCTAACCAAACTGAAGCCTAAATTTCAATCCAAGTGAAAAATCTGAAGCCATTGCCTGGGCCAAAAATAAAAACACAGCAGGAAGAGAACCCAACATGAACAGAGCAGAAGCATTTCAGTGACCTCAGCTCAGGGCAGAGGCCTTTAGCAGTTTCCTGTGACCTCCCTGAGTGCATCCAGAATCTGGAAGGGTGCAGACAAAGCCATCGAGCCTGTCTCTAATTGGCCTCACATCATCAGCATTCCAGAACAGGAAACTGTCTGCAGCCAGGAATTCTTGCTTCTTTGCCATATTTGAGATGCAAACCTTTCCCCCCTGAACGTATTTAGTTCTATAGTTTGTAGCAGGACTGTTTTCCTGAATTTGATACCATAATAAGAACATCGTGTCTGTTCAATCTCTTGGTTTCTAGATTGTGAACCTCTGCCTTACTTACCATGGGTCAATAAGTTAATTTTTAGGTCAAAGACTGTTCATAAAATGTACAGTCTCCTTCCATGATGTACTTGCTAAGATGCAAAGTGAGATTTGTGTTTCCCTGAAATGATGGAGATGCTCCCCTGAACTTATCCCAAGAAAGGGGACCAGTTTGCCAGGGCACACACAGATAATTAGTAGAGTGGTCCCCTGCAGCTTCCATGGAAGCAGAACTCCAGTCTCTCTGCCCTAGTCCCATTTGTCGTGGTGTGTCCAAGCCTAACATGCACCCAGTTCCCTCCACTGCAGCCACTCCAGTAATTTAACAAACACTTCATATAGGGTGCTAAGCTGGTGTTTCCTCCAGCCAGCATTTACTGTTTCTCTTCTCTTCTCTTCTCTTCTCTTCTCTTCTCTTCTCTTCTCTTCTCTTCTCTTCTCTCTTCTCTCTCTCTCTCTCTCTCTCTCTCTCTCTCTCTCTCTCTCTCTCTCTCTCATACATACACAAACTCACACAAGCTCATGTTTAACAATCCTATTTTTTCCCCCCTTGGGTAAAGTGAGTATACACTATGGTTGGGCTGGGAGAAGCCTTAAAGGAATTTTCAATGTTTGTCTGGAATTTTTTGAGAAAGGGACAGAGTCACCTCCTTTTGGCCACACTTCTTATAGTCACAGCTGTATATACTAATTTATATATGCTATTTTATAGTTTGATTAAAGCAAATAAATAAAAATAATGCATAATACCTTAAAGCCCCATCTCATTTTGTCCCAGCTTCTCAATTTGAGACTTTCTAAGGAGGAGGCAGGAAAGCCACATTCACATTAATTCATCCACAGACCTTAGAGCAAGAAAATTTGGAGAGAAATAGGTGTTACTGAGAGTTGTTTTTTTTTCATACCCAAAACCTGCAAGTTGGAAGAAACCTTACATATTATATAACCCAATCTTGTTTACTCCTGTAGAGACTGAGGCTTAAAGATGAAGTAATTTACCTGAGGTCCCTGTGACACCAGAGCCAACCTGGGCCACGGCCTTGGACTCCTCACTCCATCGGAGCTCTGCCCTGTGCAGTGAGCAGCCTGGTGAATGTTCTACCAGGCTCTTTTTCATTACAGGAGTTACTGAAACCAACTGTCTCACAGTTGCACAGGAGCAATCTATTTTATGAAGCAAATGCAAAAGTTTTTCATTTAGATTAGCCAGATGGTCAGAGAAGGGCATGAAGATGCAGAAAACACTGCAGAGAAATAGCCCAGAGAGTCTTGGCCAAAGAGCAACTAAATATCACTGAGGGCCAACCATAGAGAGGCCTTTAGGTAGAATTGAAAGGTCCAAGTAAGTTGGTAGAAAGTTAAGGAGTACTGAGCAATGCACAGCCTCGTGTTGCAGGTATTATTGACTTCTTAAAAGATGTTCTAAATTTTAGAAGCCACAGGATAATTAATGCTAGTGAATTTCAGGTATTTTAATCAAATGATCTGTTTAAAATAGATATTTGTAAAAGTTATTGAATAAGTGTACTACACTGGATCTTTTTGCTTGATAAAAGTATAAGTCAGTAGGTAATATTTGTAAAATTCAGAGAGAGGGAGGATTCTGTTTAAGCACCCCTTGGGCACCCCCTGGTGATGCCTTTTTCAGATAGATTAGGCCAGTGGCTCTCAATAGGGATGGTTTTGTTCCCCAGGGGCATTTGGTGGTGTCTGGAGACTTTGCTGGTTGTCACAACTTGGAATGGGAGATGCTGCTCCTTGCATCTGCAGGGTCAAGGCCAAGGATGCTGTTTAACATTTAATGATACCCGGGCCAGCCCCTCACATCCAAGAACTATCTGATTAAAAAGGTTAATAATGCTGAGGTTGATGTCCTTGATTAAGTGGAAGCAATGGATATGCTCAAGAAAAAGTGGAAAACCCCATGGCTGACTTTGGTCAATAGCAAACATGTCTCCCTGCACTTGCACCCTCTATGACCCTGGGAGGGGAGGACGTAAGGGCTTTGTTCTCTGTGGTGTACAGCAGCAGCCACAGAGCAAGGAAGCTGCCTATTGCCGGGATGATGACTTTGACGTGAAGATGTGGCTTTCATTGATTGTATCTGCAGAAACACCAAAAGCCATTTCTCTTTCATTACCTGTTGCAATTTTCAGCAGAGATGATTACATTGGTAGATTGGCCTTATATGAAAAACATGTTCCTGAAAAGTTGTACATGTTAAATCATAAATAAACACAGTCAGGAAACAGTAAACACTCAGAAGCCAGCAAATCTTACCCCCCGCCCCAGTTCTTGGGATTGAACCCAAGGCACTTTACCACATCCCCAGGCCTTTATATTTTTATTTTGAGACAGGGTCTCACCAAGTTGCTGAGGGCCGCATAAGTTGCTAAGGCTGGTCTTGAACTTGCAACACGTCCGTCTCAGCCACCCAACTCACTGGGATTACAGGTGTGTGTGCAGACCCCTGATGCCAGTGAATCTTTTTCAAGTGAAAAAATCCCTTTAAATAAAGTCCTGTTCTCAAAGAGGAGCACACCTATAAATTGCACTTTTAATGTAAATGCTTTATTTTTCCAGCATGTTACTTTTTTTGCGTATGTGGAGCTCCAAAAATTTTATATCATAAAGCAATTTCTTTCTCCTTCCTTTTTCTGTCCTTTTTCTTTTCCTTTGAAAAGAAAATCAGGGTGGGGAGGATTAACTCTAGATTGTCTGAATTGGGGAAGGTCATTAATCAATCTATCCATACTAGAGTTGAAAAGATGCCTGCTGGGTTACAAATTGTTAGAAAATTGGACTTGGTTCTATTTTGAAATCATTAATTTTTTATCTCATACTTTTTTTCAGTTACTGACCTTTGGCTAGAAAGAGCAGGTGCATTCGATCCCTCCATAACCCTATGGGTGTTTTTGCACCAGAAATATCCGATAACATTCAATCTCTTCACTCCCTTGGGCCTGGTATCAGCAGAGATAAGGGAGTGGCACTGAAGGGACCCTTTTTCTTCATCAATCACTGCCCTAGGGCCACATCCCAGGATGTATAAATCCCCAAATTACCCAGCAGGACAAAAGGGGCATAAAGGAGGAAATTTATTTGATAAAGCTACCATTAGTGTCACTTTAGTGATAGGTGATTACAGAGGTGTGATGGGCAGGGGAAGCCACTGCCTTTGAGGAAGGGCTTGTCAAGAAAAGCCTTCTGGGTCTGACCTTCATCCCCACAGACAGGAGGGAAGAGGCAGGGGAGAGGGAGAAACTAGAGGTGACCCTGCCATATCCAGTATTCTACCAGTGTCAAGGAGGTGGATACTGGAGTCACCTGTGAAGGATGACGTCACACACCATTTGTGTGACCTTCCACATATTTGCTCATTTTAGCCTCACAGCAACCCAGTGAGTAGGAAGGAGATCACCATGAGCAGCATGTTATAAAGTGGTAATAACTTACCACTCAGCTACAAAGAAAGATCTGTGGTTCAACACAGGTCTTCTGACTCGGAGCCCTATGTTTCCCTGCACAAGGGCACATGCGCTTACTCAGATGGCCAGTAAGCAGCCTGGCGCTCAGTGGGAGACATGGCTGGGCTGCCAGGAGCCTTGGGTTCCGGCCACAACTGTCTTCAACTGTGTCCCCAGGAGACAATGACTAACCCTTTTGGAATCTGTTTTGTAATTTGTGAAATGAGGGGGTTGATTGAGATGTCCTTGGTCACATAGGTGAAGATAGTCCTGCAATGACACAGGTGAAGTCTGCAGTGACGCCCCACAGAAAGACAGCAGGCAGCCTGAGGGGCAGTGGAAGGGGGAGTTCCAGTGTGCCCTGCACCAGGGATTATACCAGGAACCTTCCCCATGATCTCATTTTAGGCACTCAGCACCCCAACAAGGCAGATGCTGATATTGCCTCCATTTAGCAAATGAAGAAACCGGCGCCTGGAAGGTGAAGTAACCTGCTCAAGGGCATTGTTTAGTCTGCTCAGAGTACCATACCAAACACCACAGACCGGGCAACTTAAACAACAGAAGTGTGTTTCTCACAGATCTAGAGGCTGGAAATTTCAGATCTGGTGCTGGCAGGATTGGCTTCTAGTGAGACTACTCTTCCTGGCTTGTAGGTGCCCTGTCTTCCTGTGGCCTTTCCTCTTAGGCACAGGGGGAGACAGGGAGAAAGACTGAAAGCAAACCTTCTGATGTCTCTTCTAAGGTTCTGTGCCTGTTGGATCAGGACCCTAACCTCGCACTAATACTGCCTAAACACAATGTCTCCAAATGCAGTTACACTGGGGGATTAGCTTCCACATATGGACTACAGTGGGACACACTTCAATCCATATCAGTGGCCAACAGTGGGAGGTGATTTGTAGATCCTTGCCTGCTCTCCTACCCACCACTGCATTTCCCTTTGCTTGGAGAGCCGAGCCTGGGCATGAGGACCTTAGGGTGCTATGAAGCCCCTATCTGCTGTCTCTCAGTTAGACCTCCTTCCTAATGTCTCCTGCCAAGTGACTGCCTCCTTTCCAGGACATGAGGTTAGATAGGAATCCTGAATGGTGCAAGGGACAAGTTGTGGCAGACTAGGAAGTAACACCTCCAAGATCCTGAGCAGATGCTCAAGACTGAAACTAGAGGTCCTGTGGGAAAAAACAAAAAGGCTGAGGTGGATAGGGCCTGGAGGAAGGGTTCCTCAATCCCTCTTTAAACCCAGGCAAGTGCTGGACCCCCCCCCCCCCCGCACTGGCTGTTGCTAACTGAACAGAATAATACAGGCGATTCCATGGGCTCCTAGGATGAGGTGAAAGTTGCTTGTCACTCATGTGTGGAAAGCTGAGAACCTGATCCACATCAGCAAGCCACTCACTGGAGCAGCTATAGTTGAGCTTGTCAGTCATTATTAAAAAGTTCACAGTAAAAACAAGCTATTCAGACTCCTGTGCAGGCTTCCACTAGACTGAACAACAAACTAGTCATCCACCTGGAATGTCTCCCCTCCATAAATTACAATATCTGTCCTGGCATTGGGGAAAAGAACACATTCCTACTCTCTGGGGCTTCCTTGTTCATTCTTATGTTGTCAAGGTCGGCTTTAGAAAGTGGGAAGCTTTTCCTAATTTTTCAAAAAAAAGAATTGACAAAGAGTAATAGACCCCAGGACATCATTCAGAGAATGGAAATGTGTCACTTTACCTCCTCAAACTGTCAAATCAAGGCAGCAAGTTAACAGAGGACCACTTAGCTCATTCTAACAGAAGTAGAAAGCTGTATCCTCACAGAGGTGGTGCTCAGCCTGCTGTGAGGTGCGAGTGTTTCTGGTTATCCAAGCAATTCTCATTTTCTGTCACTTTTCCTAGAGTCACTACCCACCCTTCCTCCTCAGTGGAGAGAAAACAGGTGCATGGATCTTCCAGTGCTGCCCCTTGTCGCTGTGATAACATAGTCACTGGACACCTGCTGATTCCCCACCATTTCTCCTCCTGTGGGCAGGGATATCCAGGATAGTAGATGTGTCCCCATCTGCTCCCTGAGTCCACACACCTCAGCGTGTCACCTTCTTCACTCTCACACATCGTTTCGCTGGTTGGCTTTCACAGGTGTGAAAGCTGTGGAGCCGTCTTCCATTCTGAATGCAAAGAAAAGTCTGTCCCCTGCCCGAGGTGCGTCCGCAGAGAGCTGCAAAAGAAGCAGAAGTCCTTCTGGCAGAGGCTGAACGTGGATGAGAGCCTGGAGGAGGCGTGCACCATGTTCGAGCTGTCCTACCAGAACACCTGACCTGCCGTCCAGGCCACTCACCCTGTAATGACCTGGCCAGAGGCTTCCGAGGGGACACCTACACCCCTGTGAGGAAGAGCACCCTCTTCAGCTAGATGTAGATATATATGTTTATTTATTTATATACACACTGTATGTCCTGTGCGTAGGTCTTGTGTAAATCATTGTCTAACAGGTCCACAGAGCTGCTGTGGCTGAAAACCTGCCGATGGCTGAGTTACACTTGGCCATGAATCTCAGCTGCTTGCTCCCAACAAAACCTGGTTTACACACAAGGCTGTGTAGTTCTGACCTTTTTTTTTTTTTTTTTTAAGTTCTTCTTATTTCTTTCTTCTTTTTCTTTTTTGGCTCTGAGGACCATTTTGTTACACAAGACATGGGAAGAAGCATTTCCTGCAGAGCAACAGAACTTCGGGTATTTTTCTGAGTTATTTATTTTTAGCCTTCTCTGAAGCCAAGGGAATTGAGGCAGGCATCATCGTGCTCTGTTTCATTAGGAAATCTCCAAAACACAGGAACGCTCCTGGATTCTTCCAGGACCAGTGTCCTGGACAGAGGTGGGGATCATCCGCAGAGCCGCACGGTGGGAAGCTGGGAGAGTGTGCTTCCTCTGACAGAGAGTGAAGCTCTAACTCAGGAGGAAAGCTGGTTCTGGTTTTGAAGTTAATCTCAGAAAGTTTTTTTCCTGAGAAAAGAGGAGAACTCTGTGACCAATAACTGTATGTTGGTCTGTTTGTCACTACAAGTCCCAATGCCTGCCTAATGTTGTGACTCTCCACCATTTTTGCCAGGTTGTAAATGTGACTCTCTTAAAACAGTTTTCCAAGGGCATTGTGGGTGATTGTTATGATTTTTTTCATGGTGCTGGCTGGAGAAAATGTCCTAGGATCATCATTAAAGACATCGGAGCCTAGACTCGTAGGTGGAGTACACGGTCCGTGTCTGGGAGGAGACGAGCTTCGATTTCCTTTCACAGAGTCCTGCCTGTGTGGGCAGTTTCTACCCAGGCCTTTGAAATGCTTTATTTCTCAATGTTCACTGCACTTTCATTTTGATCTTTGTCGATTTAACCACTCTTGATTTCTACATTTTTTTAATTATTTAAGAAATCCGAGTATCATTTTGAAAAGCATCTACTTTAAGCTATTAAGAAAATTTCAAACTTATAAATAGAATTAATGAATTAAATCTAATATTGTTTAAATAAGTAGATAGACACATATATAATTGCCACCTTAAAGTAAAGCAAAAAGTGCTAGTATAAATAACATATAGAAATAAGAAACATAACAAATCGCTTAGCTGTTTGGCAGGATAGTGGCCTCGCACTGCAGAGCCCTGGTAAGAGCCAGCATAGCAGTCTCTGTGACCCACAGCAGGTAGAACAGCACTGGAAACTGAATGGCTCCCATTCCTTCTATCTTGACCCTTTCTTGAACAAGAAAATATGCTTCTAATGGAACAGTTCTCAGTCTTCCTTATGAGAAGATCCTGTATCTTTCGCCCTGGCAGATGTCACCCATGCCTTTCTGGTTTGGTTATTTCACCATTGCAATCTGGGGAGTCAGTGGTTCCTAAGGTCCATGGTACATCCAGCCCCACACCTTGCTCCATCCAGAGACCAGCTCATGATACTTCCGTCCATTTAGAGGCATTTCTGACTGACTTTTTTGCAGTTAGCTATAAGCATTTCGCCTCCCAACCTATGCCTGTTCTTTCAGCCCCAGACCACACATTTCAACTTAATAGTTCGGCACCAGGCATGCATTTATGTTCTGCTTATACAGTAGCTGTAACCAAGGCATGAAACTTGTTAAAAGGCCAGGGCCCTATTCACGAGACACCTCATGGTGCCTTTTACTCTTAGAAAAGTAGGTTGACTCCCCCCCAACACATACACACTGTAGTTACAGAGAATGTTGCACACAAAAGAAAAAGGGTGGAAAGTCTCAGACACTTGGCAACCAGGCAAGCAAATTTGATCATCTCCTTTCCTCCTCCCCTTTGTGAAATACAGTATTTATATTTTCCAGCCTCAGAGAAGATAGCAGAACATGATCTTTCACAAGAGAATTATAGACCTGCTTATTATAAAACAGATGTGCTCCCATGGCAAAGTGCCTTCTCCCTCCGCCCCCAGCTCCCTGTCGCTGTAGCTTACTTTTGCCTTCGCTGTAATTAATGTATCTGTGATTCCAACTGTCAGCGAGGCCTTCCCAGCCCACTGAGACTGGAGACGGGAAGTATGATGCCCCCTCCCCAACATCTTCACTCTATGTACAGAATTTCCTGTCCCAGACACCCAGGGTCAACCCTGACAAGAGTTAAGGGTGACATTCTGAATTCCTGCTCTAAACACCTTTGTTTTTTTACCAGTACCCGTTTAGAGGGCTCTGCTAAATATGAGCAGTCCCTGGGAACAACTAAGAATTTTCCACCCCCGTCATATTCTGCTTATTTTCAAAAGGGAAAAAATTAATGTGCTATCACCATCAGCTACCCAGAACTGGAACTGTGTCCCCACGGCTTCTGTTTTCTCTCCTTTTTGTACAACCCTGACAGCCTTGTTCGTGCCAGCCACAGGCCTACAACAACACTCTGCCACCACCACCAAAATCTAATAGGACAGAGTGGAGCCAGCTTAGGAGCAGGTCTGCCATGAAAATTCAAAATTGCTGTTTTCAGTCCCAAATGCCGTAGAGTGTATGAACGCCCTTACTGTTTTCAGCCCTAGCAAATTCCTTGTTGCAATGTTAGGTAATTGTTCCACTGCTTAGAAACTGTCAAAAAAAAAAAAAAAAAAAGGCAAGTCTGTGGATTTCCAACTTCTTAAGACCAAACTGATACCTGATTTTCCTCGTGTTCCATTTTTCATCCCATGGTAAATATACTGCACGTAAAGCATAGGAGAAAATGGCCAATTAATCTTCTGGAGCTGGCGGCCAAGTTCAGGGAACTGCTTTTCACTGAAAGGCCCATTCCCTGGTGTATAACTTGAGGAAATCCCTCCTACCAGTGCCAGAAACTCATGTGTGAGACCGTCCAACCCTGGTGAAATGTTGGCATCCAATCCCCCAGTAAAGAAGCCAATTCCTAAAATAGACTTCAGTTTGCACCACTGCAGGACAACCTCAGAGCACTTAGGAAGTGGTAGACTAGGGTGAGTGTGCTGTCCAGGGCCATCCCTTCCCAAAGTTGAAATGTCTCTACGTGAAAACCATGGAAATCCACATCCCCTTCTGCTTCACTGTCTTTTCAGAGGACTCACAGTCACTTTCCTGACATAGTGGTAAGGGTCATCTTGTTAGGAGCTGCGGGTAATCACTTCTTAGTTCTTTTCAACTAGGCCCAACACCAAAAGAGAATATGGCTGGTGCTTGGGATTTGTGGTGCCCGACTCAGTGGTACCCTTCAGGCTCCTGAAAAGGAACTGTGCCATGATTCCCCCTCAGCTGCAGTGGGAACCAAGGTGTCTCTATCACTCTGGTTACTGAACACAGCCTGTGCTGGCCAGGTCTGGACTCCATGCTCATCTCTGCATGTTGAGTGCTCACCCCAGCTGTTAACACCAGATAGTTTCGTTCCGTACCTCCTCCAAGAGGCTTGGCTTCCAAACCTGGGGCTTTGTTCTGTATCCATTGGCCAAAAAAGGCCACATATAAATTAATTGTCAGGGCGAGGCTGGCATGATGCCACTCACACTGAACACTTATTACAGAGACAGGCATTATCTGAGGTCCATTCCGCTCTGGAGTCAGGGTAAAGCCACTGCTGCTGCTCATTTGTGTGTGCAGAATTATTCTTCTCCATTATCTGCTGCACTTTGTTTTTGAAATAACTAGACTATGAAATAAATCTTCAATTCTCTATTCCAATACTGCCTGGCTTCAATACAGATGTTATTTTATTTTATTACTTCTCACAGTAGATTGAGTACAATTTTTTATTGCACTTTTTGTTTCTTGAGCTACCTACTTTGTTTCATACTTTGAAATAATGTGAAAAAGTAGAAAATTTGGGACACGACTGAAAGAAACAACACTGCTCTCTGTGGCATGAAGGGAGTCATTGGCAAATCCCTCTGCTTTCCCTTTCTGGGTGCCGTACTTGTCAGTGATGGGCATCAGGGACTTCAGATGTCCTGCTCCTTGTGCCACTCTTCTGACCCAAGTTAGTGCAGCCAGCTGCTCTAGGTCGAGTCCTGGGATGGGTGAATAAGTCCTGCTCAGTTAATCCAGACAGACAGATGTTGATTTCTATCGTGTGGGACAGTGTTTTGACAGTTAAGGCTTGACACCCAGCAGCCTTTTTATCAACAGACTTTTCATTTCATTGGGTTCAAAAACTCTGACTGAGGGTTTTTTCTCTCGTACGTTTTTATAGGTCCATGACTGAAGTCAAATCCAACCCATTTGTTAAACTCTAGGTAAAAGCAAAACAAATCTAAGTGTGGAATATCCTCCTAAGCATAGCCACAGTTGTCAGGGGTTTTACTTACAATGGGTTCCAAGTGGCCACGTTACATGGCCCTGTGCTCACATGAGTCCTCTGCTGTGCTGAAAGGCCGTTCAATGAGATAACTGCTGCTTTGCTTTGGTTTCTCCCATGGGCTGCTCATCTTGTTGGAAAGCACTTGAATGAAGCCAGTTGTTGCCCAGGGTAGAAAATTCAGGCACCTCCAGCAACTCTCACACAGTGAGGATTGCTTCTGACTGGCCATGAACCACAAACCAGCCCCTCTCTCTTTCACTTGCTCTTCCTTGTCCCTAGTCTTGAATCCCAGCCCAGATTCAGGGTTCATGGCTAATGGCCCCTTCTCCATGTTGGCCTTTCCACTTGTTTCTCTTCCCTGTAGGAGTGCCTTATAGTACTTTCTAGTGCTTCTAGTCTATCTACCTGACCCACTTGAAGCCTGCAGGACCCTTCAACTAAATATGGATCCCTTCACCTCTTCCTGGCTGGCTGCTCCTCACATAAGTGCACCTGCAGCCCACATACCCCGAGATGCACGAAAGACCTTCCACCTTTGCTTAACCTGGTGCCTTAACCTCATGCATAAAGGGATTCACATGGCAAACATGGTTACAGTGGTACAAGCATTGGCTTCTTAGTGTCATTGGCGCTTTTACTAAGAGACACAACCAATCAAGGTTTTAACTTTGTTTTGTACTGTTTCTTAGTCACTCTTTTTGATTGCTTGCTTGCTTGCTTTCATTAACCAAACTCAGGGGATGTCATCTTGTCACCAAGGCCAATGGAGAGAGAAGTAAAACCAGCTATCCAGAATTGAATCAGTAAAGTCAATGAACTTAATCTTTTTCAGGTTCAAAAATTACACAAACACAAGGAGTTTCTTTTCCTTTACTGTATGAAGATTTTCTTTTTATTTTGCCACCTATTTTCCACATGGGAAGTGGAAGCCTCGTGGGTAAATTTTGATGGTAACGTCTCGGTGTGGCATGGGCAGTCCACTGAGCTATCAGATTGGGCTTGTGCTACTAGAGGCCTATGTTCTGGCTTTGGTCACCTATTGGACTTCGACTGTGAATAACTGCTAGCCACCAGCGAAGAAGTAAGGAAAAAAAACCTATTCCTAGCAAATGGGAAAAGGAGAGGCAATGCCTAGGTTGCAAATGCAGAGTGTGATGTGGTGCTACAGAAGAGTTTCGCACAACCTGTTCTCAGGCTCCTGCATCAGATCCATGGGTTTTCCTCATTTCTGCTCATGCAGTACAGAATTGACTAAAATTTTGGCTTTGGGCTATTGGATCGCTCTCTGTTAAGCTATTTGTCATAGCTAATGTGTTAACGTACATATGTGGGTTTTTTTCTGGATTATGTTGCCTTTTGTTTTGGCATAACTTATCCATATTTTTGTTTACATAATTTAAAAAAATATCAGTAACTGTAATAATATAAAACTGAAGTTGTGTTGTTGACAAGAACCTATTGCTTTTACAGTCATCTGTCACATAATTTAAGTGCACCCGTTCTTAATGTATAGAATTATCTTGCTCAATAAACAATTTAGAAAGTATTTTCTCTTCTCATAACAACTTCACTGAAATACTGTTTTTGAGAGGTGTTGAAAGCCCAAGACCAGCCCTGGATATTAGTTCAAAGTCAAGATTTGAGGTTTATTGGAAGTGAGCTACCAGGACTTTAAAATCTCTCTTAACAGTAGCCTTACAGATGGTCTTTGTTTTTTTGTTTCCTAAATTCATCAATCTACAGTATTCTCATTAATCCTTCCCATGTTTATAAAAAATGGATTGTCACTTGTAAAAAGACACATGTCGTGTTAGCCTTATTTGCTGAATCGAAGCCTGATTGCTTTTAGTTGTGAGACAAGCTGCCCCAGCTCATGCATTGAATGCCCTAACCAGCTCCTCCCCAAGGCTTCCTGCTCTGGTTTCATCTTTCCTCTTCCACACTCTCCAAATTAAATGGATATGTGCCAGGCAAAGGAACTGGTTCCATGTTTTTGGAGTGAAATAGCAAAGTGTAAAAAATAAAGAGTCGGTGTTTATGCTCCAGATAGCAGCCCTCTGGGAGTTGGGAGTGATTGAAAATGAGTGCAGCTACCTCCTGCCTGGGCTGGCCCTTACCCCTCCACCAAAAAGGCGGTGGGGCACAACAACCGTCCACCTGGAACTTTTCAAAAGCACCATTTAAACTCACTTTCCCAAAGAAGGACATTGAAAAGAGACCAGAACAGGCACCTCTGGTAAACATTTACCAAAGGTGAACCCTGAGCCCTACTCCCTGAGACACACCCAAACTGGGTCACGCCCAGCCTCTCCTACCCCACCCTCAGGAAACCAATCAAGTCTCACGCCCACTCGGTCCAAGGAATAACTGGACTTCATCCTCACACAAAACCTGCCACAGTCTATGATAAAAAAGAGACAAGTTAATGTTTCACTGCCCCAAAGTAGATACACGTTGTAGTCCGAGCCCAGATTCCACTACTTCTCAGGACAGGTGAGCTTCCCCCAGTTGGAGTACACTAGTGTGGCCGAGCAACTCCAGATAGTTTGGGCATCAAAGAGGAGGATATGCAAAGATGCTGTCAAAGTTCATCTCCCCCCACCCTCAGGAGACAGTGATTTGAATCTCCCTTGTTTTCCTGTTCTGTTCTTGATGATAGCTCAAGAGGATGGCTTAAGGCAGTGGTTCCCACATTAGAAATACAAAAATAAGAGCAAAATGTCAGGTGTCCTCACAGACAGTTGAATCAGGATCTCTGAATGGGGCCTGAGTATTGTATTTTTTATAAAGTGCCAGGTGTGGGCTGGGATGGAGCTCAGTGGCAGAGCACTTGCCCAGCACGCACGAGTCCTTGGGTTTGAACCCAACACCACAAAAAGAAAGGAAAGGAAGAACGGAAGGACTCCCTGGGTGATTCTGATGTATTCTGAAAGTCAAGAACCACAATCCTAAATGTAGTAGACTTGAAATAAACATTGGCTTGGCATATGGCAGTCAGCAGTGGGACAGCGATTATGGAAGGACTCTAGAGCTTTAGTTGCCTTCCCCTTTTCCCGACAGAAACGAATAGTGCTTTGGAACTTGCTGCTCAAAGACTATAAACGTTTTCATAAAATCTTACCTTTATACCCCTTTCATTGTCTGTCAGGGTGCAGATAGCTTCTATTAATTCAGTATATACCAACCTCTAGAAAGCCTGGTGAATAGAAGTGTCATGACTGCAGGTGACTAAGCTGGCCCACAAAAGAGCCTCGTAGTGTCCCTTTCATTTTTTTTTATTCCTGCTGGCAAGGCTGGGATCATTCTTCAGATGCATACATGTGAGAGTATGCTTCAGGCCTGGGCCCATCCCAATGTACACACACCTCATCACTCTGAATGGAAATGTTTAAAATGAAAAACTACCAGATGCCTTTTGCCTAGAGAGGCTCAGGAAATTCAGGAAATCTTGCCCGAGTTCCAATTCCCCTTGGTTCTATAGAAGAACTAGGCTATAAAACAAACCAGAATCCTTCCAAATCCAGGTACCTGTTGAACTGATGATGATTTTCAATTTCAACTGCCAGATAACAGATGAATGGAAACTTAGAAGTTCTTGTCCTTCTTTATGAAGTCAGTATCTTAACTAAAGGCAAGTATTGCTCCCTGACGGAGCACTTCAACAAAGAGTCCAGAGTCTCTTACCAAAGGTGTCAACTGCTCCATGTCCCCGATGCTTAATACTCAGGAACACCCACAGCAGCAATAGCTTGCTACTAAATCACTGCAGGAAATAAGTGTGAAGGGGCCAGAATGCAACTAGGCATGAACTTAAGTCTACCAGGGCCTTCCCTAGGACTTCTTCCAAAGCAGCATCATTAGAAACCACATTCCTGATTGGGTGGCGGAGGGAGGGGCGGGAATACTTTGGATTTAAAAAAAAAAAAATTGCATTAGAATCTGATTAGGGTAGAGGATTCTTCTCCCAGGATAACAAAGGTCTCTGGTACACAATACCGAGGAAGCGCAGGCAAAACACAGCCAACAGAAAAATATAGTTCGTTCTTCCCTCATTTGCATCTATTCCCTTATAGTTTGGGCAGAAAAGTCTAGCCAGAAGAACAAATGGTTCCCATGGCTGAGCATATAGAAATTCTGATTTATGTGTACTGACATCCAATTTACCTGGACAATAGGGAAATTCATTACTCCACCACTTTTATTTCATATTCCTCCATTAAGAGCTACTGGTTTTAAGCAAATCAGCTAGAGTTCATGAGTTCATACAATATTTCAGATTCTGCCATGCAACCTCAGGCAGCTGTTGGTCTGGGGAAAATTCCTCCAGCTTTTGTCCAGACTCTCCCAATATGATCTGTTGTTCTGAGGCTGAAGAGCTGCTATTAGCACTGTAATTTTTCCAAATGAACATTGAGCTAAATTATCTCAAATGTATAAAGAAACATCTCTCACTGTGTTATGGAAAATTGCCTCCCAAATTACAAGACTATACAAAGCACATATTAATTCTAGGCCCAAGGACATCCAAATTGCCTTGGATTCCGTGCTGCATTGTGGTAACACTCTTAATAATGTCAGGCTCAGGATATCACAAGGTGCATGCTGTTATGAAAATAAAACGGAGTTTTTGTCCATTAGGATCACCCTACACACACCCAAGCCCAGCTAGAGGTATTTTGCTCTGAGATTCAAGTCTTTTGCAGAAGAAATAAATTCGAACTGCACAGGCAGGGAGTGAATTTGAATTCTAAACTGTTATCAACTCCCCCCCACACACACACACCCAAGATGGCTTTCTTACTGCTGCCCAGGAGTGAGGCAGCCTAGAAAGTAGCTGGTGGCAGTCACCGTGCCTAGGGGAGACACTACCAAGGTGTCAGAAGTAGCTCCTGCTCTAGCACATTCAAGCCCATGCCAAGATCAAGGAAAATCAAACCCAAGGCCTCACGCATGCTAGGCAAGTACTCTAACCCTGAGCCACGTCCCCAGCCCTTTTTATTTGAGACAGAGTCTCAAAATAAAAGCTAAGTGGCCATTCCAAACCTAGCCAAATCCACGGACATTCCTTGGTATCATCTCAATTCCAAATAAAATGTATCTAATTGTTTCAGAACATCTTTTCTTGTTTTGTTTGAATAGCTGGTCTTTTTTGAAAAATAGAAATAAGAATTCAAATAACTCCTCCTGAAACCTTGCTAATATGCAAGCATCTTATTCCATAGCATCTCTTCCCCCTTAAGAAAGATAAGGCACCCCCACTCTTCCTCTGAGGGCACTATCCCTTCTCTTCTCATTCAGGTAGTCCTGCCTGTCCATCCAAGTCCCTTCCTTCAGGGTAAGACCTCACATGAATCTTGGCAGCAGGAATTTAAATTTTGTGGGAAGCTGGGCGTGCATATAGGAAGGCAGCTTCTAAAGAAGGTGTTAAAGAGAGTGTTAAGTAACTGACTCATTGAAACAACCTGCTCAAGAAATAAGGTGAGATCCTACAGAGTTGAATGGACAAAGAAACCAGCAAGCAAGAGTTCTTGTCTAGTCCCTAGCACCGTGTTGAGAACCAAGGCATTCTAAACCAACAACCTTGTCCTCCTGAGCAAGAGCATTGCTCCATTCCTGACCTGTCTCCAGTGTCACCCTGACCCAAGGATGATTGGATTCAAACACCCTTATTCAGTTCTTGTCCTGGGTGAGTATTAAGTATTTGTGAAATAAAATTAAAAGGCTCAAAATTCTATGAGAGAGGATTTGTCTAGTAGATCTTCCCAAATAAAATAAGCTGTCCAGATATTTTCTATAAACTGTTTGCACCATGTTTAGGTACTCAATCAATCGTTTTTTCCATCAACATAAATAACTATTTGATTAAGACTGTTATCTAAAGTAGGCAGGAGGAGCCCACGAACATTTTTCATTATGGTCCAAATTTTTCAACTTTAATTGAAAAATTTTGTTGATCTCAGGCCACAAAAAGACATAGATAATGGAAGAGATGGAGTTCCCTGCTATGATGTGAACACAGGACCACAGCCAAAGTGACCATTCTCAAACTTTGGTCCACGAAACAGCAGTATGAGTGTTAGTAGGAATGTGTTGGAAATACATGTTCTCAGGCCTCACCTAGAGCTACTATCCAAGACACTCAGTGTGGGGCCCAGGGATCTGTGTTTTCATCATCTTACACACACACACACACACACACACACACACACACACACACACGGGATTGTGTGCATACTGAATCTGAGACCTACTGTGTGCTAGGGGAGCTTTACCAATAATGTGGACCTCTCTGCCCTCATTTAGGGAGCAGATCTTTATGGAGCCTCCTATATGCCAACCCTCTGTGAGATTCTGGGGATTCAAAGACACAAAGACACAGCCTGCCCTCCAGAAGTACAGAGTAAACTGCTGCTGGGAGATCAGCTCTCATGAAGGTGGGAAGGACAAACTCTCAGTCCAGCCCTTAGATTCCTGGCTTTCATGCTGGGTGAATTTGGTCAAGTTACGTGACCTCTGTGACTAAGAAGCCCCATTTCCTTATATGTCTTTTCTGTGAGGGTAATAGAAGTAGTCACATTATGGGGTTGTCATGAGATTTAAGTAAAATAAAATACAAGACACTTAGCAGTGGCTCGGTGCACAGGAATGGAGGAATCGAGGTCAGGGTCTATTATTTCAGGGTGCAGGGAGACTATGAAAGAGGGTGTGTGTCTAGTCTTCCTGAGCAGAGAAAGCTTCCCAGGAAGGCACGGTTGGGGTTGGTCTAGGACGGTGAGTCATTGTGTATAAAGGAAGGGCGTGGGCTGGAACAAGGTGGCACTGGGCTCCAGGTGACCTTCGTGGATTTCTGGGGCATTCTCCAGCAGGCCCGAGAGCCCTGGAAGCATCATTTGGCTTTGATTTTGTTCTCATCTGCCATCGTGCCTGACTCCTCTTTAGGATCACTTTATAGGTCAGCGAAGGGGTAGGGATGTAGGTCGGCAATAGAGTGCTTTCCTAGCATGCATAAGGCCATGGGTTCAATCCCGAGTAACCCCCCCCACACACACACACACATTGTACAGGATAGAGGTCAGCATAGCCTTCCATATCATGTCCTGGACGTCCCTGGAGTCTGATATACCATAAGAAAATAGCTAAACCTCTCCTCTTTCTGGCTCTCACAGCCCAGAAATGTGGTTGAAATAGAGACACCACCACAGACCAGTCTCAAACACTCGGCTTTCAGTTTCCCTGTTCTGTGGAGAGTTTTTCTCTGAGCCTTTTCTCACCAGCCTCTTCCATCCCGTTCCATTTGGTGGCAGAAACCCAGGAGTCTTGGAGTCCTGGTCAGGGAAATGGGCTCTACCTGTTTCCCTTCCCCAAGAAGGGCCATCACCCACAGCTCACCTTCACCTCCTTCCCATCCCACCACCACCAGGACCTGAACCAACTGCAGCACAGTCTATATTTTTCCAAAAATAATTCTTTTCTCCTTGGATTTTTTTTTTATTATTATTAATTTAGAAAGCCCAGCACAAACCAGAGTGCTGGGCCCCCTCTGTGCCTCCACACCCCCCTCCACCAGGAACCTGGGCCTCCTGTCCTCCACCACCTCCTCCTCCTCCTCCTCTCCTTTTATTTCCATGGCTCCCTGATTGGAAAAGAGCGGGCCCCCTTCTTCCTCCCCAACTCCACAATTGTCACCGCCAATTAGTGCATTGTTAGGACACACAATGGCGTTACTGTAGCCAGTGGAATGGGAGGCCTTTGTGCTTCTCCAACCGGCCATGGGGGCAGTCAAGTTTCATTTAGAGACTTAAAACACAACACCAGAAGAGAAGTAAAAAGCACCCAGAAAAAAAATTAGTGGTGGGGGGGGGGACACATATACACACAGAGAGAGAAAAGAAAAAAGAAAGAAAAAAAAGGAGAAAGTGAAGACAAAGATGAAGGAGAAGAAAGGCTGTGGCAACCAAACGTTGAAAGGGGGAAAGAAAAAATCTGCTATTCAGGGGTTAGCTCCGACTCATGAAAAGACCCAAGTGGTCGCTACACACTGAAGTCTCCCCCTCAGAGCACAAAAAGGACTCAAGCTTAACAGTAATTAGTGGCCTGATTGTGCTTGGAACACTGTGTGTCTTTAGAAGATCTTTCCAACTTTTATACTTTTTTTTTTTTTCAGTCTTCTCCAATAAAGAGGATGGGAGGAGAAAGGTAGGGGCTGGGGAGAAAGTAAGGGACCTGCGAGCCACATTCTCCCGGCCGTCTGGGGTGGGGGCAATTCAGCCTTTCTCTTTGACAGGTAAATTGGATTTTATTCTCTAAAGCTTGTAACTAATTATAGACGGTATTTTCCTATAAGAATGTGACATATGGGTGCGTTTTGGAGTCACTGTTTTATTGGTCTCAAGTACCTTTCGAGCAGCCTAGCCCTTTTTGCAGCCCGGAAGATGCTCCCAGAGGCCCAGGTCTTTCATCCAGAGCCCACGGGCTGTGGGTCTGTTTGCTTTTTTTTTTTTTTTCCCTGTCAGCAAAATTTCTATATCTAGGAGAGTCTTTCCTACTTGTAAAATTAATATCCCAGCTTAAAGAGCGATCAACCTGAGGAGGCAGCCTCTGCATCTGAGTGCAACTGTCCCCTGTACCTGTGTGTTGGTGACATCACCTCCTGGTCTTCTTCGTCCCCCTTCCTCCTCACCTATCCCTAAAGCAACCGGACATGCTCCTGCTTGTTAGAGCACAGAGCAAGGGATGTTCAGAAGGGCAAAGTGGCCACCCCAAAGATGGGCTCATTCAGGGGACACCCAAGTTCATCCTCACTATTTTCCTCCCACCTGCCCCCATCACATCTCCTAATTTCTAGAAAGTTCAGAGTTACCTCAACAAGTCTCCCTTACCAAACAAGGATGTTCATGTGTTGCTGTTTTTTTAAAAAAAAAAAAAAAAACAGTAATTAGTGGCCTGGAGTCTGATATACCATAAGAAAATAGCTAAATGTTTGGAGCAACCTAGCTCCATGTGGCCAAGTCATGACTTGTACCTACCTCACTCTGTGACTTGTGTTTTCATTTCCCTTCAAATATGCCTCTCTTTCCGCAGAACTGATGCTTCCCCCACCCCACCCCCCTTTTTTATGAATAAGCTATTTGGAAATATCTGCTCATGGAAGGGTTAAAAAAAAATCTCCCCCATCATTAGATACAAGAGCATCAGAATTTACTGGGAGGGAAAGTCAGGGAGGGGACCACCCTGGATGTAAAGACAAGTTCTAACACACATCCCACCGACAGGTGACAGTGGAAGGTCCCTCTTGACAGGTGAGCCTCAGCTTACTTGTGTGTAAAAGGCGAGGCATTGCACTCATCTTGAGGTGTTGAGGTGAGGATCGGAGACTTCTGTCAACGGGAGGGGCCCTGGCACTGAGCACCACTGGCTGCTACTGGAGGTACCGCACAGTTTGGTTCTTTTCTATTCTTTCCTGCTATATATAGAATTGTCCTGGGCTCTTGGTGACTGTCTTGTCACTTACTGGCTCCACAGCCATCAATGCCCCCCAGAAAGGCACATCCTCATTCAGCCCTCTGATAATGGCTCATGGAACATCACAAGTCCCCAAGTCAGGAAATGCAAATCTGAAGGGGGTTGTCATGAAACCAAGGATGATTTTGCTGCCTCCAAATGCTGTATTGTGGGCCCCGTGCACTAGCGCATGCCTGTAATCCCAGCAGCTCGGGAGACTGAGGCAGGAGGATCACCAGTTCAAAGCCAGCCTCAGCAAAAGTGAGGCGCTAAGCAACTCAGTGAGACCCTGTCTCTAAGTAAAATACAGAATAGGGCTGGGGATGTGGTTCAGTGGTCGAGTGCCCCTCCGTTCAATTCCTAATACCCCCCCCAAAAAATAGAAAAATACCGTATTGCTAGGTAGGGTGAAGTGGGGGATTTATTGGGCTCCCTCTAGATTTGGGTCAGAGAAATCAGCTGCCTCTGTAGAAACAGAATAAGGGAATTCCCAAAAGAGTTCTAGGCCAGGGGCACGTGGCAGGTCCATGAGCCACTCCTGCTTTACCTCCACCCTCAGCCTTTTGCTGTGGGTGAGATAACGGAAGCCCAAAGACTCCAGAACCCGCAAAGAGGGAGGCATAAGAGATATCCATGGAGGGTGGCCTGGTCACGTGCTGTGCCATCAGGGTGCCCTCATCAAGTTCCCCACCCCCAGAGCTTTTAAGGCCCCAGTTCCTCGCCGCCCACTGCTGTGCTCTTCCCCCACCAGCTTCCTCTAGACCACTTGGACACTTCTTCACCAGGCTTCCTTCAGTGGGGGCGTGGCTCCACCGTGGCCTTGGTTCATGCAGCCTCATCTTGCCTCATCTCAGCTTAAAAATGTCTTGTCAGGACAAATTTCAAGCTCCAAACTGTCACTAGAAAGCATTTGATAATATGGTCCTACTTTCTCTTTAACTTCTCCTACCACTGGGATGGCTTGCTTTGTGGACACACAACCTGGGCACCTGCTGGCTTTAATGCTCACCTGCTGCCATCTTGAAATTCTGAATAATTTTGGACCAAAGGTCCCTGCATTTTCATTTTACACCAGCTTTGCCTGTGGTTTGCATGCATTTCCCTGGAAGCCTGTGCTATAAACTTCATCTCCAATTCAACAGTGTTAAGAGGTGGCACCTTTAAGACCCGAAGAGGCCGTGAGTGCTCTTCCCTCATGAATGTACTCATGCCGGCTAAAGAAGGGCTCAGGCTGCAAGCTCAAACTCTGCCTCCTACCTACCACAGGGTGACACAGCCAGAAGATCCTCGCCAGACACCAACCCCTGGATACTGGACTTCTCAGCCACCAGGACTATGAAGAATCATTGTTTTCTTTATGTACTGCTCAGTTTGTGGTCACAAAGCAGAGTAAGATGTCCCACAAATATAGTGGCCAGTCCTGCGACCCTCAACTTCCCACTTCGTATTCCTCCTCACCAAACACCCTTCCATTTTCCAAAGCTTTTTGTAATCCCCTCTAAATCTAGTCACCCTTCAAATCTTTGCTTATATATCTTTCTTTGAGAATCTTCACTGATCTCCTCTCCAAATAATTTATTGCCCCTTGGCAAATGTCCACTTTTGAGCTTATTATAGCTTATTCTTATTCATTTCCTGCCTCAATTTAGAGATTAGGAATTCCAAAGGGGTATAATTTGTATCTTCCACAGTACCAGGGTGTCTAGATTTTGCTCAAGTGACATTGAACCAAGTGGAATATTTAAGAAATAAATATTTATTAAAGTGTCATCATATGTCATCTTATAATAGCATTGGAAACTTGGGACTTAATGAATTCAGCTTTCACTCCAGTGACTTCACCTGTGCATCTGTACAGATTTATAGGACGATATCCTCACTCTAACCTTACCCAGGGCCCTCAGGCCGTGGAGCAGCTCCCCACTGTCTGGGACCAATTAGGCAACTTCTGTTATGAGGTTTGTCTTAGAGTAACACCATCCAATAGAATGTTCTGGAATGATGGAAATGTCCTGTAGCTGCTCTGTCCAGCATGGTAGCCACTATTCATGTATGCTATTGAGCCCTTGAAATATAACCAAAGCAACTGAGGAACTGAAGATTTAATTTGATTTCATTTTAATTATAAGTAACGCATTGCTTCATGATGGAGATATGCTATGAGAAATGCGTAGTTAGGCAATTTCATCATTGTGTGAAATCATACGGTGTATTTACACAAACTGAGACAGCTATGACATCAGTAGGTGATAAAATCTCACGGGACCACCATCAAATATGCAGTTCATCATAACTAACCAAACATCATTATGTGGTCCCTGATTCTAAATGCACATACTCTCATGTGGCTGGTGGTTCCCATATTGGACTGCACAATCTCCCACAGTGTTACTGATCCTTGTCATGAGCTAAGAAGCATGTAAGCTCACAAACTTGTTGCTTCAGAAAGACTTTTTTTTTTTTTTTTTGCAATGAGAAGCCTTTGAGTACCTCTTAAGAAGAAAGTTTGACTGTGGAAAGGAAAACAATCTTTTCTGACTTCCCCGAGTGACACCAGCAACTTCTCTCCACACACATACAGACAACCACATCTGGAACTCTCCCTGCTGCAGCTATATTTGGTCCTACCTGTGAAATGAGAAAACAAAAAGCCTTCCACACCTGGGGGGGAAATACCTGTTGGGGTCAAATACTTCTATTATGGTTACCAAGGGCAATAAGACCAGTTTACATTCCTTTCCTCCAACGTTTTCAGAAGATTCCTATTAAGGTGAGTTACAGTTCTTCACAGGTCCTGTGCAGTCAGGATCACAGCCCCAGACATGATACCAGCATAAGGTCATCGGATGTTGGCTTGTTCAACACTAAGTGAAGCAGAAACAGAGAGAGAAAATTCCATTTTTGGAGGTACATTGTCCCATGCCCCCCCACCCCCACCCCACAACATACACACACAGAGAACTCCTGTGACTGATACAGGGAACAGTACAATGCACGGAGACAATTTCAAAGGTGAGAGCACCTGGATCAGTCAACCCCACAGCAAACCTAATGACCGAGGATCAGGACTGTACCTGCAAATCACAGAAGAGAGAGACCCCCCCCCCCGCCTCTTCATATTTAAAATGATCCACAAAGTGGTAGAAGAGGGAAAACCTCTAGAAGATTTGAATTATAATTCCATATGCTATTTAAAATATCATCCTCAAAAGGAAAAGTTCATGTCAAGGCTCCAAGAAAATGTGGGTCCTTCTCCTCCCCTCAGGCTGCCACCCTGCAAGTATAACAACTCGCTCTGGATCCTGCACACTGCTGTCTCAGAGTCTCCTCTTCCTCATCTGTGAAGTGGAAGCACAATAGCAATACTGCTGCAGGCTGAGGATCCAAGCCCAGCCTGAGCCTGAGCACATCGCGAAGCTCCCTCGAAGGCACTTGGTCAAGTGGAGAACAAAGGCTGTTCACTGGCTCCCCAGCCGGGGCAGGAAAGTAGCAGCCACTACCTACAGGGAGCCATCTTCAGAATTCCAGAGGCAGAAGAAGCCAGAAGGATGTGAGCTCTCCCAGGCCCAAGAATTGGCCCGTGGGCCTGGCTTGGTCCCCACACGAATTCCAACTGTTCCAGAAGAAATGCAAGTTAGGCAGTTAGGCAGCCCACTCCACCCCTGCACTGAACACAGAGGCCACTTACACTGTTTGCTCAAATCCAGACCTTTCTTTGGAGGTAGATCAGGTTACTGGCCAGGTGATTATTGTTTCTAATGGTTTGCAAACAGGTTCTCAACCGTTAACCCCTCCAGCCTCTGGGAGTACTTGACAAGCCAACTGGGCAGAGGCAAAGCAGGCACCACCCTTTAGCTCCATGGTTTGACAGACACGCAAAGAACTGCCGAATCGAGTAGGGTCCTGTGCCAACGGGTTGAGGCCCAGCTCTAAGCTGTGCTCCCCAAACGGCCTGTGGCTCCTCCCAGTGTTCTCAGATTCCCAGGAGGACCTTGAGTTTAAGCCAGGGGCTGGAGAACTCATAGGTGTGCCAGGCATTGTTCACAAAGTAAAGAAAAGAGGCAAGTTTGAGAGGCATTAAGGCCTTCCTGCCTGTCAGTCTGAATTCTTGAGCCTCCACTGCTGAGCAGTGTGAGCTTGGGCAAGTGGCTTAACTTCTCTGTGCCTCGGTTTCCTCATCTATACAGTATGCATAAAAATGGAATCCTGGGGCTGGGGATGTGGCTCAGGCGGTAGCGAGCTCGCCTGGCATGCGTGCGGCCCGGGTTCGATCCTCAGCATCACATACCAACAAAGATGTTGTGTCCGCCGAGAACTAAAAAATAAATATTAAAAATTCTCTCTCTCTCTCCTCTTTCACTCTCTCTTTAAAAAAAAAAAAAATGGAATCCTCCCTGTGGTATTGTGTGGCAAAGTGTCGATAAGGCCTAGAGAGCACTTAGCAAAATACCCACACGTAAGTAAGTACACAATAAACAGTAGCTGCTGTTATTATTTTAATAATATTTCAATATATGCAGAACTGTTGTAGTTAATAAAATGCAAGTTCGTTTTCAGACACTGCACTTAAATTAAAAGCCGTTTTTCTTTTCCCGTGTACTTTCCTGTTCCATAGATTTGCCAATGGGTGTTCAGGCCTTCAGGTCCTCGTTCTTGGGGTACCTCTGACCTAGCCTCTGAGGGATCAGCGTGTCCCCCACACCCAAGTTTGCACAGTGGAAGTGAAGAAGAGGCAGGTGGAATTTAATGAGCACCACCAGAGGGGTCAGGAAAAGAGACGCAGGGAAAAGGGGATGAGAACCTGGATAAGGTGGGAGTGGGAACTGTCTTAAAAGTAGAGCAGTGAGGAAAATATGATGTCACCAAAACATTCTTTACCCATGAGTGGCACCCACAAAATCATCGGAAGTGCTCCAACATGGAAAAACAATTAATAATTAACAAAAGAGCAGGAAATTATTGAGGCTCAGAAATGGCCGTTTTTAATCTCATGCCTCGAGACACAAAAACGCCTTCCTTTAGCACTATGTGCCGCCACAGAGCAGGTAACAGCACAATGTTCAGGAAAGTTCTGAGGGGAAGTCATCCATATCTACCTAGAAAGGGTCTCCAGAAGGTTATGGAATGAAACGAGGGACAGCAGTTAACTCGAATGTGAAATTTGGATACAGGAAAGTAATAAATGTTGCTTATTTCTTTATTTCTTATAATTTTGCAAGTAATGTACTATTTTTATCTTTGAAATTTAGACATAACTAAATTGAGGTGCACAGATCTTAAGTGTACAGTTTGATCAGCTTTTTTGGTTTTGTTTTTGTTTTTGTTTTGTACTGAAGATTGAACCCAGGGGTGCTTAACCACTGAGCCACATATCCAGCACTTTTTTTGTATTTTATTCAGAGACAGGGTCTCGCTGAGTTGCTTAGGGCCTAGCTAAATTGCTAAGGTTAGCTTTGAACTCTCGATCCTCCTGCCTCAATCTCCTAAACTTCTAGGATTACAGGGATGTGCCGCCCTGCTCAGCTAGTTTGATCAGTTCTAAAATAGGCATCCATCCATGTAACCCCCACTCCCATCAAGAAAGGAATATTGAGGGAGAGTAGAGAGGATGCATGAGGGCAGGAAAGATGGTGGAATGAGATGGACATCATTACCCTAGGTTCATGTATGACTGCACATATGGTGTGACACTACATCATGTAAAGTTGTGCTGCAATTCTGCCCAACGAATCAAAATGCATTCTGCTGTCATATATGCCTAATTAAAATATTAATTAATTTAAAAAGAAAAGAAAGGAATATTTTCACAATATAGAACTTCAAAAAGTTCCCTCATGCCCCTTCCAATTAGCCCCCCAACATCTTCCTATACCTCTTCTGTTTCCCTATCCTTCTAGCTCTGCGAGCAAACACTAAACTCATTTCTACTTTTCCCCCTGTATGTTATAAAACTTATGCAACAGATTCATAATGAGTGCTCTGGTCTCTGGCTTCCCTCACTTGGCACAGCGTTTGGAAGATTCACCCATGCTAATACACATATCAGTAGTTTGTGCCTTTTTATTGATGAGTGGTCAGACATTGCAAGGACCTCCCAGTTTGTGTATTCCCTGTTACAATGCATCAGGCTGTTTTCAGTCTTTAATTATTATCAGTCAAGATGAAAAAAAAAAAACTGACACCTAACTCTTCTTGAGACCACAGCTTTTCTCTCTAAGATAAAGATCTAGAAGTAGAATTGCTGGATTAAAGTGACTGCTTTAATTATTCTTACTTTTACTCAGGGCCTCATAATCCCGTGTCAAAATAAAATGAAGGCAAAGAGAATTGGAGAGGTGTGTGGGGGGGGGATACAAGCTGGGATGTAGCATTTTAGATTGAGAAGGTCCCAGAAATTGTGACTTGGAAGATCTTGCCCGAGCCTGGGCTGTCCTGGAAACCAGCTCTTTGTGTAAGTCAATCACTCTGGGCCCCAATTCCCTCATCTGTACAAGAGCAATGTTGCTAAAGAGATGGAAGGAAGGAGACATGCCAGAAATGAGGTGGCTTGGGGGCTGGGGTTGTGGCTCAGTGATAGGGCGCTCACCTAGCATGTGTGAGGCCCTGGGTTCCATCCTCAGCGCCACATAAAAATAAATAAATAAAATAAAGGTAATGTGTCCAACTACAACTAGAAATTAAATATTAAAAAGGGGGGTGATGGCTTGTTGTCAGTTGTCTTGCCCTGGCTTTGAGTTGGGGACACATACCACACCTCCATCAAGGAAAAGTGAGGAAGAGGATGCTCGCTGGGGCTTCATGGACGTGGCTGAGAAGGAATGAATGAGCAGCTTGTCTAAATCCAGGAAGTTCTCTTCAGTTCTTAGCCCACCGTTGATCGGGGTGAATTCCCTGCCTTTTGCGCCTACTCCTTCTTCCTCCATAACCCAGACGGCAGGAAACCCAAGCCAGGTTTCACATGCCCATAACATCTAAGTGCTCAGGCAGGATGAACTGGGGTGCAGGTGTGAAGGTGGACGGAGGGGCAGCGTGCCCTTTGGCACTTGTAGAGAGTGAGACTTCAGCCTTGGAACCCCAGCCAAGGGTGGCTCGGCAGAGGCTGATGAAGAGCCTGGGCAGGTCATTGGTCATCATCTACACTGGCCCCTAGTTCCTCCTGCTCCATGACCAGCGGGAGGTCAGGGGACCTGTGCTTTCACTTGTGTCTCTTCACGTTCCCTGTCAACAGTAATGGTCCACTGAATATTGATGGAGGAGGGAACCGTTGTTCTTGAAGCTTCAAGCTGGGGAGAAAAGAGGCTAAAGAAACATTTTTAAGGCATTGCAGGAAGGCTGAACTGCCCCCAGTGACCTAATGTTAGAATTGTTAGTTCCAGAGTGTTAGATTTTCCTGCTGAAAAATTCCAATATGTTTAAAATTCCAATCAGCCTTAAAATTCTAAGCCCTTCTCCTGGAACGATCCCTTTGTTTATGAGCAGGAACCCTTTCCCTCTGTGTCCCTGCCTCTGGCAAGATTTTAAACATCATTAAGGCTGAAAACACATCATACAAACTAGAATTTTAGAAAGAGGAGAGAAAAAGAGGAGAATGTGAGTGTCTTTATTTTACAGATTTGTCCCTTCCTGGCTAGTGGGGTGTTTATGGCTCTGATTGTAATAATTTTGTCTGGATCTATTAGCTCTTATTTTATCAAAGTGCTTTACTATTGTTTTTGTTCCTTGTTCACAAAACCACAATCTTGGGAAGGAGACAATTGGGCAACTGGGAGAAGCACAGAAATAGGAGGGAAGCCGAGATTCTGGATGTGACTACAAGGCCAAGGCCTGAGGAGTAGCTAGCGCTGTCTTACTCCTTTCTGAAAGTTGAATTGGGGGACATTCACTTGCATTTTGTTTCAAAAAATAAACACAACCTGAAAAGTAAGCTTGGATTCTCGTCCTGCCCTCTACCAACCAAGGAAGGTAGGACAAGCTGCTTCACATCCAGCCCTCCAGAGAACTCCCATTCAGCAGCACGTGTGGTTTCAGTCAGCTTTTTTGCTACTGTCACTAAATGACCCGACCAGCACAACTGTAGAGAAGGAAAAGTTGACTTAAGGGCTCACAGTTTCAGAAGTCTCAGTCCATGAAAAGCCAGCTCCGTCGTGGTGGAAGAGTGTGGCAGAGGGAAGCAGCTCACATGATGATCAGGAAGCAGAGAGAGAGGTCTCCAGTGGCCAGATACAAGTATATATCCCAAAGCCACCTCCCAGTTCCCCCCTCCTTCAGCCACACCCTACCATTTCATTTACCACTCAGTAATCTCTATCAGGGGGGTAATTCACTGGGTGAAGACACTTACAACCCAATCATTTCTCCTCTGAACCTTCTTGCATTGTCTCACATGTGAGCTTTTGAGGGACTCCTCACATCCAAACCATAACACATGTAAAGCAGGCTGACTGTCAAGACAGGAAGTGTGGCATAAGAAGTCACAGTAAAAGGTGCTGAGGAGTAAGGTGTAGGACAGAGAGAACAGCAACTCAAGGACCTCCCCAAGGAGTTACTTCTTGTCTCTTCCAGTCTTCTCTCTCAGTATCCTTGTTGCTAGTTTCCCAGTCCAATGGAACAGCATGCCTGTGCACACGCGCACACACACACACACACACACACACACACACACACACACACACAGATTTCCTGAAGAATTCTGTTTCCCTGGTCTGCCATGCCCCCACTTGTGAAGAGCCAGATGGTTCCTGGCGAAGTAGTGGGGCCCCAGGTGGACAGGGTGCTGCAAGCCAGGGAGAAATGCACATCCCACTTCCCAGTGGGCCTATTTGCATTTAGGAGATTACTTAATTTCATTTTTAAACAGGGCCATATTATTCACTGGAGGATTCTTATACGGATTAAATTAACACATGTATGTTTAGTATACTGCTAGCACCTAATAAGTGCTCCAATATATAATTGATTTGAAAAAACAAAAGAAAGGGCAGAATGATCAATGGGTGTTTGGGAGGAGCTTGGAAAAAATTTTATCCAGGGAAACTTAGACGTGGGCAGTAAAGGATCCATGAAGTCAGGGATACAGTGCCAGATATACTAACTATTGGCATTTGATAAATAGTTGTCCCGTGAATTAATCCAGATGACAAGAGTTGGAGAGCAAACTATAAAGTCCTGTGATTGTTGTGTTCTTTTATTTCACTAGCATTAGTAAGTGCTAAGCATGGTGGCAGTCTCCTGGGGAGATAAGGAAGCCAGACTCTGCCTTCCTGAGATGTGACAGAAAAGTCAGGTTTGGGGATTGTGTTTGGGGTGAGGAGGAAGGTGAATGAACTGGAAAAGTATGAGGGAAGCTGGTGGGTCGGAGTCCAGCCAGGGGCTCTTGCTGTGGCTTGTCAGCAAGAGGCTCGGCCACAAATGTGGCCAGAGGTGCCAGGGGACCATCTCAATAGGTGGAGGGAGGGAGAAGATCTCAAGATAAATTCAGGGTTTCAAGGTGGGCTTTCTGTCCATGTGTTGGCCATTGGAGAGTGGAACCTCACTTGCCATAGTCATAATGAGGTGCTCTGCCTGGGGGAGGATGCTGTCCCTCAATCTAGAAGGCAGTGGCCAGTGTCAGAGAACTCTTGGGACATGACTCCCCTTATTGTGGGAGTTCGCAGAGCAGGGCTTTTCCCAGTGCCCCTGAGAGCTGGCAAAATGATAAACTACCCCCTTCCCTCTTGACCAGAAACTCTGCTCTGCTCACAACAGGGAGACCGAGAGTCACCTTGGCCTTTAAGAGTTCCCCTGTGAGACACAGAATGCCACAGGCTGAGACCCAAGGCCTGGAGGCTTTTTGAAAGGCTCAGGAATTGGAATGAGCTCAGAGGAGCTTAACCAAATGTCAGAGAGAGGCACCTTTCAGTGTACAACCTGCAGTTTAATTGGTGCCTCCTTAATGTGGCATTAACTGTTCCCATCTCACTCCATTTTATTTACTTTTCTCTCTTACACCACATCCCTTATGTTGGAGGATTGTTCTCTATCCATCATTGAACACCCATTGATTGCCAACATGCTGGAGATACAGAGAAATAAGACCGAATCCCAGCTTGGCAATAGTTATCCAAAAGCTAAATGTGATTATAACCTTAGGAACTTTGACCCACCAAATTCAACTTACAAGAATTTATTCTAAAGATATACTTCCACAGGTACCAAAATTTACATGTAAAACCACAATCCCTGCAGTATGTTAAATAACAAAATTAGGGATAGAGATGTCTACCAATAGTGAGCACATGAAATAGATTGTGATAAACCTAAATAATGAAATTCTGGGGCTGAGGTTGTGGCTCAGTGGCAGAGCGCTTGCCTCACAAATGTGAGGCACTGGGTTCGATCCTTAGCACCACATAAAAATAAATAAACAAAATAAAGATATTGTGCCCATGAATCACTAAACAAAATTTAAAAAATAATAAAATTCTGATTGTCAAAAAAGGTTGATCTTTATGCAATGTTAGGGAAATATCTCCAAGAAAGATTATTTAGTGAAAAGATGTAAATTATAATACTTTTTTATTCTTTTTGATACTAGGCATTGAACCCAGAGGCACTTTGTCACTGAATCACATCCCCAACTCTTGTTATTTTTTTATTTTGAGCAGGATGTCACTAAGTTGCTTAGGGTCTCATTAAATTGCTAAGGCTGACCTAGAACTTGCGACACCCCACCCCACCACCGCCCCCGCCCCCTGCAGCCTTTTGAATTGCTGGGATTACACGTGAGTGCCACCAACCCTGACTGATTTTTAAAAACATACGTAACTTTATAGAGAGAGACCATCTAGATTCTGTAGCTGAGCTGTACAACAGGTAGCTACTGAAATGTGGCTTGTCTGCACTGAAGTATGCTACACGTTTAAAATACACAGCAGATTTTGAAGACTCACTACAAATACAGGAATGTAAAATATTTCAAAAATTTACTTTTGAGTATATGTGAAGCAATATTTTGAATATATGGAGTTTGATAATATATGTTGAAATGAATGTCACCTCAAAGCTTTTTGGTTTTCGTGTGACAATAAGACAATGTAAAATCTGTGGCTCACAAGTGCTTCTGTTAGACAGTTGCATCCTAGGGGAGGCGCTGGCAGGGCCAGATCAAGCTGAATTATGATTTTGTCCATTGTGTAATTGGAACACAGCCCTGCACATTTGTTTAGGTATCATCTATGGCTACTGACAAAAACTTTCTCCTTTGACCAAGCCTGAGTCATCTTTTCTGAGTTCTCTGCTCCACTGGGCAGACCTTGGGTTTACCTCTCTGTCCTTGTAGAATCCAACTTGAGAAAGAATCCTACTGAATTGGTTTACTGAAAATTCCTCGCCCTCGATATAACTTAATAATTCCTCGCCCCTGATATAACTTAAAATTCCTCGCCCTCACCTAACTTCAGCAAGAATTCCACTGGATTAGTCCAGCAAGACTCCCCCTTACTCCCAATGTTTTCCTCTTGATAATTTTTCATCCGCTGACCCCCATCTGCTCCTTGGTTTTAAATCCCCACTTGTCCCCATTGGAGTCAAACCTCATCTCTCTCCCCCACTGCAAAACCCCATGCAGTGGTCCCTATAACTATGGCAATATAGCCCCCTTCCTATCTCTAACAAATATGGTGAATAATTTCTTTTTAACATTACTTTCCTGCTATAAGGTGAAAGTCAAATGGTTGCAAAAACATACAACCACAAATCCAAAAATATTTATTACTTAGTTCTTTACAGGAAAAGGGTCTCAGCATTAACCCAACCATGATTCTAGAGAAATCTATAAAATCCACTGTCTACCATGATTACCTTTGGAGGCTGAGATTAAGGCAGATTCTTAGATTCCCCCTTCTCCCTCTTTAAGAATATATTATTTTCATCAACAGGAGGAAAAAACAATTAAAAGAAACTTTAAAAACCTGCCCTCAAGTGCTGCACATTCTAATACGGGTGGCGGGCAGGAAGCAAGTAAATAAGTCAAGAGCCAAGGAAAGGTACAAGTTCAGTAACTTCTTCTTCTTTTTTTTTTTTTTTTGGCAATGTCAAGTATACAATAATAATAGCCAGCAATTGTTGAAGGTTTACTGGTGTTGGCCACTGTGTATAATAGTCCCTCCTCATCAGAGGGGGATGGGTTCCAGGACCGCTGCAGATTCCAGAATGGGAGAATGTTCAAGTCCCTTACATGAAATGGTATCATATTTGCATATAACCTATACACATCGTCCTGCATACTTTAAATCATCTGTAGATGACTTATAATAACCTAATCAAATGAAAACTCTGTGTAAATAGTTGTTATGCTGGGGCTGGGTTGTGATTCAGAGATAGAGCGCTCGCCTACCATATGTGAAACATTGGATTTGATCCTCAGCACCACATAAAAATAAAATAAAGATATTGTGTCCACCTATAACTAAAAAGTAAATATTAAAAAATAGTTGTTATGATGTATTATTTAGGGAATGGTGACAAGAAATTTGTACATGTTCAGTGCAGATGGATTCAGGTTTTTTTTTTTTTTTTGGTGGGGCTGGGGATTGAACCCAGGGCCTTGTGCATGCCAGGCAAACACCCTACCAACTGAGCTATATGCCCAGCAAACTTATTTTTTTTTTATTTTATATTATTTTATATTATTTTTTTAGTTTTCAGTGGACACAACATCTTTGTTTGTATGTGGTGCTGAGGATCGAACCCCGGGCCGCACGCATGCCAGGCAAGCGCACTACCGCTTGAGCCACATCCCCAGCCCCCAGCAAACTTATTTTTAAATATTGATTCAAGGTTGGTTGAATTTGAGGCTGTGGAACCCACAGATATGGAGGGCTAACAATAATGCTTTCTAATTAGTTGAATTAAATGATATTTAATCACAGAATCCTCATTTTATATTTGAGGAGATTGAAGCCCAGAGACATTAAAACTTGCTGAACTAAAGAAGTCCAGGCTCTTAACCAGGCTGGACCACACTGGTCAGTTAGCCTGGAAAAGTAGTGTCCATAAAACCAAAGAAGCCCTTTTACTTCACATCCCATCTCTATTTCCCTAAACTGCATTTCCTTCTGTTTTCCTATTGTAGTCTCAAATCCAAGAAAGGTGGTTTTGGAGCTACCCTTCTCTGGGAAGCACTAAATGCGTTTAAAAATCTTTTCATTATTAAACAGGCATATCCTGTTTGTAAACTACTACCACAATCCAGAAGCAAAAGGCAATTTTCCCATCTTGCCCCTTCCTTCCCCATTTCCCTGGAAGACAGCCTCATACTTCAAGCATAAATCATGTCTTTGCAGAAGCAGTACACAGTGATACTATCAGGAGTCTTACTTGTATCGCTCGGTATAAAGTGGTTCTTTTTACACAATTGCACTCATAATCTACTTATTTTTTAGACAGCTGTCTACTATTTTAGTAATTCCTTTTTAATGAAAACATCAGTTAAAGTTCTGAGTGAATTCTAGAAAAACACTTTTAAGAACCACTTCTTTGCTTTCAGGAAGTGGGTTTATCTTCATGACTTTTCACTGGGCCCAATAGCAGACTAAGTACAGCTCTGAATCTGTGCTGCAAGAATGGTGCCCATTACCTTTAGGGGGCAAGATATGTTCTGAGGACGGAACCAAGTATGTATATTACCACTGAGCCACACACCCAGCCCAGCCCATCAGTTCTGCCTGTGACAGTGTGGGGACAAAGAGCCAGGGCATAATTAAATGTGATTCTCTTTGACCCTCGTGTTCCTGCACAATCAACAGCTTTATACACCTGTAAAACCCAAGATAATAACTGTCACAGTAATTATGACCTGCCAGGAAGGTAAGCGCCTGTTGTGGAATGTCAAAGTCGTGTCCGGGCAGAGTAGGCTGAGGAATAATAGCTTAGTGTCTGCCTCTCTTTTTCTACTTTTGCAGCAACAGTCTAGCTTGGACCTCTTCACCTTGTCCCTGGGCTCCTGTTGTGGTCTCCAGGGGCCTCCTAAACTGCAGACAATCCACTTGGCAGAGCACAGCCAGATTCTACTGCTTTGAGCACATTACTCCTGGCTCAAACACCTGAACGGAATTCCAGATCTCTATCTCGGCATCGGGAGGTCCTCCGGCGTTGCCTCACCTGCTATTCTCGTCTTATCACTGAGTCACTGTGCCTGTCTCTGCGTCTCCAGCCAAAGTAGTCCTCCTGCCCCCAACCTGTCACGCTTTCTGCTAAGAAAGCCTCATGCCTGGTGGCCTTGCCTGGCTCCCACCGTGGCCTGTTCTACCTAATTCCTTTCTTACCTTGAGTGAAATTCTCATGAAGACTGCTAATCCCCTCAAGCCCAAAATTCTCCCTCATCGCAACGTAAGGTTGATTCCACCCTCAGTCTCTGATCATATGATGCATTTGTTATTTTCACATGTAGAGATCAGTACACCACACCTAGAATGTACTAAATAGGAGAGGACCTTCCCTCTCATCATCTTGTACCTTCTGTAAATCATACCTGAGCACTTTTCATACAATATATGATAAGAGTTGGCACAGGTTGATTAAGTGGAAGCTCACTACCTCTCACCCAATAAGTCAAGCCCTGGTGATCTTCTCTTCCTAGAATCCTCTCCCATCAGTGTTTACCACACCGTCACCCCTAGATAGGTCATTTTGGAAATGTTCCGTGAATGCTCCATAATTTATTTAACTGTTTCCCATTGATAGCCACTTATGTCCAATCTTCTAAAAAAAGAAGAAAAAAAAACTACCCTGAATAATCTTGTGCAGCTGTATTTCTGTAGAATAAGTTCTAAAGGTAAAATTGTTAGAACAAAAGAAACGTTCATTTTTATTTTCAAAATATATTTTTAAACTTCCCTCCTTGGGGATATATAATAATTTACATGCTTGCTCATAAAGTAAAAGAGATAAGTAATTATGTTTAATGTTTTTAGTGTTGAGCAGAAGAATCATACTTAACTATACTCTTATTTTTGTATATTAGGCTTTGTGTCTCTTTAATAGAGAAACCTACTATAGCCCTGGAAACTGAGACCTTGAGCCCTTTGATTTCTAGGTCTCATAGCTTCCCCATGAAACAAGAATCAAAATGCATCACCTAACTACTTTCTTTTTTATGGAAGATATTGAATTTTTTTATGTTGCTAAAAATTTTTTTTTTATTATTCCTAACTACTTTTTATAAAAGAGAGATGTACTTCTAAAACAATGTATAAAAACGACATTGTTTGTAAATAAAATCAGATCATTAATGAGAGGAATTATTATAGCACAATAGAAACAAAACAAAACAAAACGGGTCAAATTTCTTTCTCTCTCAAAAAAGGGGTAACTTTGGACATGCCTCTTAATTTCTCCAAGCCATACTTTCCCCCCTCTGAAAAAAAGGTCTAATGTTATGTATTTGACAATATGTGGAAGATCCATTTAGCCTTAGCTGGCAGCCCAGTAGGGACCCATGTCTTGTTCACTGCCCCACCTTCAGAGCAGTCCCCAGAATGTACCATGTACCAGTCCCAGAATGTACCATCAAAACCTAAGCTAGTTGGCTTGTCATGGTCACATAGTAATGACCAAGAAGAGGTAAAGGTAAGGAAGGAGGGAGCTTGGGCAGGTATGTACATATCACCTGGCCTGTTATTTCTCCCCCTGATCAAGCTCCACCTCCCAGGTGGGTTTGCTCTATTCCAAGTGAAGAGCTGTCAGGAAGCTGCTTTCCAAAAGTAGTTTTGGGGGTCTCTCTCCTTCTGTACTCATTCATGTACCCCACACTTTCAGGACAGCTTCTTTGATCACTGGAGAAAAGAGGTTTTATTTTGTATTTGAGCTTCAAGTCTACCTCTTGGCCTTAATCAAACATTCTTCAAAATCGCCCGGTTCACAACTAAATAGATCTGCCCCATTCATTTGAGTGTAACATTTTATACTCAAATAAAATACCCTCTGAGCTCTCTCCTACCTCCCGCTCCCCTTTCTTAACTCTGTCATTGAAGATCTAGGACCTGTTGATGTTCTGCCATTTTCTCAAGTTCTCATATTTTGTGTCTGTAGTTTTACGGTAGGAGTCAGAAAAGTAAAATGATATTTCCAAGTTTTACGAACTGAGTTAAAGGTAGGAGTGGATTGAACTCAGGTCTTCAGGATCCAGGTCCACTCTTCAAGTCTGCATCGGTGTGCATTTTGCAAAGTGCCTTTGTTTCTAGTTGCTCGCATCATCATCATAATAGTCTCAGGGGGCATGGCACTGTCACCGGCTGGCCTGTTATCTCTCCTACTATCTCTCACCAATAGCCTCCCAATTCAGAGACTGAAAAACCAAAGTCCCCTCCCACTTCAGCTCCTGCAGCTGCAGTCCACCTGACAGCTAACTAGGCAGACCTGCTGATCATGGCTGGATTTGCTCCTGCCTCTCTGGGCCAGCTGAATGGCCCTCTTCTAGGCTGGGCTGGGCTGGGCTGGGGCAGCTTCCTGGGGGCCTCCCTGCCCCACGTATTTCTCATCCCCTCTGGAGACCAGCAGACTAGCCCAGTCATACTCTCCTTGTAGAAACAGCAGAGATGCAAGAGAGCAAGTCCAACCACACAAGCGTATTTTCAAGCCTCTGCTTGTATCACATCTGCTGAAATCCTGTCGGTCAAAGGAGATGTTAGAGGCAGAGGATCAGGAATATACTCATCTCTTGATGGGGGAACTGCAAAGCCACATGACAGGGGGTACTGCTGATACAGGGAGGGATAAAAAATACAGGGCATGAACGCAAACCACCCCAGCCTTCTGACATCAAGCCCTTCTGGATGAAGCTATTTTTTTCCCCTTGCCTCCAAGTTTAGGCTCCTCCTCAATACAGTCTTCCCTTCACTTAGGGACCCAAGCCCAAAAGTGCAGCAGAAATGGGCACAGGAGGCACCTCCATTGCTGGGGACTTGTGTGCAAAGGCTGCACTAGGCCTCCTCCACAGGGGAGAAGGAGAAGGAGGTTGACAAGCCAGCACTGGCTCTCACCTCCCGGCTCCAGCCCCCACCCTGAAAGCTTCTTAGAATGTGATTCACTGCTCTGGTGAGAGAAAAATAATTGAGGGTGTAATTTATACTGGGAAAATTGCTCTGGAAAAAAAATTAGAGTGAAACAGACCAGATACTTTGATTCCAAGGAAGTTTAATACCAAAAAAGACGAAGACGGATCAGACTGCAGAGTAGCTGTATACCTGCAGAAGCGAAAGAGATCTAGACGGAGGAGAAGAAAAACAACAAGAAGAAACTATAGGATGTCTTAGAAGAGAAACATGGGAAAGCCTCAGGCCGCACATTTCCTGGGATCGGATTTGCTCTCTGGACGTGCTCACGGCTCATGCATGTAACACCAAGTTTCCATTGAAAACCTCTCAGAGAGATTTCTTTCACACACCCTGCCGCTTCCCTTGCCAGAATAAATATGCTGGGAGGCTGATCGCATATGACACAAAATCCAAACAAACGGAACAAACTCGGGGAAACCCGAGAGAACCTGGTTTCCAACTCGGATACCTTTGTGATCGTCAGCTCCCTATCTGGTTTAGATTAGGAGCTCACTGTGCAGACTTGTACAGTTACACGAATAATAATATTCACATGTGAATATGCTGTGGATGTTAAGTAAAATAATAATGCTAGCCACAAATTGTGCCAACAAAGACCACAGACTTGTGTGTCTAAGGGTGAGGAGAGCCCCCCGCAACACACCCCCTCAGTCCCAGTCAAGACTGCCCTTGCTTTTCCTCATGAGTGTCTGAACTTTCTCTAATTTCCTCTTTCTTCCCCCACGTCTTCTTTTTGGATCCATTTCTTCATGTGTAAAATAAGGAGCATTAACTAGATGATCATCAGCCTCCTTTCCAGAATCCATAGGTGATTCTGTGATTTTTCTGGATTTACCATTCCAACTTATTACCTTGTACTTTGAAAGAATGAAATTGGTGCAGCATTTACTTTGTCCAAGTCTTTAATAGCAGAGGTAAGTTGGCACCAACATTTAAAACAAAAACCACAATGGAATTACACCAAGAAGAATCCCTACAAGTCAAGCGTTGCCGGTTACTCACTTTGTGCCCTCTGGCAAGTGACTTAATCTCTTTATGCCTAGGTTTCCTCATCTGTAAAATGGGGAAAATAAGAGAACCTATTATTATTGGGTGTCCTGAGGATTGAATGAGATAATGCATGAAGGATTTAGTGAGGGGGCTTGGTACATAAAAAGCACCCTAGCAATGTTTTATTATTATTATCTGCAAACGTCATTTTGGCAACTCACAGGATGGCAGATTTTCTTTCACTGAGAGGTGAATGCTGAGAAAAAGAAGAGTTGTTTATAAATAAAGGATCTTGTTTAAAACAACAGCAACCACCTTTTCCCTCTTTCTTGACTTGCTGATGTGAACTAAGATTTACACATGTCTTGAGGGTATGCAGCAACCGGGGTTGAGGCATAACTGTAGTTTGGATTTCTTTCTTTCTTTTTAGTTGTAGATGGACACAATATCTTTATTCTTATTTGTTTGTCTTTATGTGGTGCTGAGGATAGAACCCAGGGCCTCATGTATGTGAGGCAAGCACTCTATCACTTAGTTATGGCCCCAGCCCCGTAGTTTGGATTTCTGATTCACTAATTTTACTTTTCTTGTCCTGGTGCATTTGGCTTAGTTCATGTTCTGTTCTTACCTCCAACCAGAAAGGCAATTTTTCTCAGTCTTTCCTGCACATTAGAATTGGGAACGCTTGCAAAAAAAAAAAAAAAAAAATCCCTCTGCTCATATTTTCTATGCTGTAGAAGTCAGGATAGTGGTTTTGTGTGTGTGTGTGTGTGTGTGTGTGTGTGTGTGTGTGTGTATGCTCATGCACATGTGTGCATGTGGGTGGGGGATGACTGAAGCAAGTACAATTTGTGCTTCTGGGATACTAGTGAATTTCTGATTCTTAAGCTGAGTGGTGGTTGTACAGGTAACTTCAGTTTGTAAAACTTCATTGAGATCCATACTTAGGGTATTGTGCACGTTTCCACATGTATAATATTCTTCAATAAAATGTTAAACACAAATCCCTATGTCGAAGTTGCACTGAAACCAATTAAATCAAAATCTTTAGGGGAAGGGCCCTGACATCAACCTTTTTGTGAAACTTCCCAGGTAATTGCAATGTGAAGGCAGGTTTAGTGGCAGCAGAGGTTCTTTCTGGTCAAGCAGGCTATAGTCTTGATACTGGCATCAGGCTAATACCAAAAACTTGGAACAGCTAGGAGTTGGTTCGACTGGCCTGGGATTGGTTTGGGCAGGCCCAAGATCTGAAGGCCATTGGGCAGCACAGTGGAGTTGAGAGCACTGGATGTGGACAGAATCTGGGCTCAGTCTCCAGCCCTATCACTCACTGGTTAAAATACTCTAGGCTAGTCTTGCACATAACCTCACAGAATTGCTTCTACTCACACCACAACTGGCTCCTGCATTGAGACAAAAGTGCTTTCCATTTATCAAGGGCTTCATAAATGAGCTATCATGATTCAACTGTGCAAATTGAACAGGAACCCAAAATAGGTTTTTATTGATTTCAGCAGGGCTGCCAGGTAGTTTTTGTACATTTTTCATTACTATTACTCCTATCACTTACCCTGTGGCACTGGAAGGACGAAGCACCAGTTTGAGTATAAATAAATGGTTGTTGTTTTATATCACACTTTAAAAAATAAAAAAAGCTATGAAGCCACAAAAAGACATGAGGGATTTAAATGCCTATTCCTAAATGAAAGAAATCAATCCAAAAAGACAACAAACTGTATGATATTATGGAAAATGCAAAACTGTAAAAACAGTAGTAAAATCAGTGGTTATCAGGGGCCTGGGGAAGGGAGGGATGAATAGGTGGAGCACAGTAGTTATTTAAGGCAGTGAAACTATTCTGCATGGTATTTTAATGGTTGGTATGTGGCACTGTATATTTGTCAAAACCCTTAGACACATACAAGTTCTTTACTGAATATTTGATTTGCAAATATTCTCTCTCAGTCTGTAGCTTTTTTTTTTTTTTCCTTCAGTGCTGGGGATTTAACCCAGGGCCTCACACATGCTAGTGAAGTACTTTGTCACTAAGCTATACCTCCAGCCCCGACAAAACCTTAGAACTACACAAAACAAAGAAAGGATGCTAATACACACTATGGACTTTAGTTAATAATCATATTGGCTCATTAATTGTAACAAATGTACCATACTAATATAAGGTGTTAATAATAAGGGAATCAGAGTAGAGGAGGAAGTATATGGAACTCTTGTAACTTTATGTAAACATAAAACTGCTTTATCAAAAAAAAAAAAGGTGCACTCCATTGTTTGACAGTTCTGTATGCACCACTTACTTAACAGGAAGCATCTTTGCAGAGTGCCTTTGGCCACCAAGCAATGAGGCAGCACGGACCAACACGGGCGAACGGTTTTGAAGTCAACAACTCTCAGTCAATCCTTAGCTAGAATGTGAGAAGAAAGGGGGATAGAATGTGGCTGGTACCCATGTTCGCCTTTTTAGTACAAGCAAAGACTTGCTGAGTACGTGAAGATGGCCCAGTAGGGTCCACGCGTCCTTGGGAAAGAAATCACACATGATTTTGTCTTAACCAAATAGTCTAAACTACTAAATAATTCATCCTAGATGATCTTCAGTTTTCCTATTTCTACAACAGAACTATTATTTGTCATAAATGTTGCTGGGATGTTTTCAAACCTTGCTTGACAGGCTTAACAAAACCACTAAAACACTCATACCTAGTCTGATGATGATGAAGAAGTGGAGCATAGGGCCACAGAAACATGTTATTAAGGAAAGCGAGGAAGAGTTCTTCGCAAAAAGCTCTTTTAGGCCTTTCACTGCTGAGTTTTCTCTACTTGTTACCTGGAATTTTGTCTAAGGTATTTACCCTCCATGAATTCTAAGGACCTCTCAGGGGTTTCGTTAATCTTGCAAATAAGTTTCAGTTGTGCCTTGTTGTGCTCTTTGTGGACATGGATAGAGTTTGTCAATCCACTAGCGAAAAGTAATGGTCCTCCCAATATGGAGTAGCCCCTTGAGAGTGGTGATTCTGTAGGGAATTCTAAGACCAGACACAGAAGCATTTCCTACACTTGAAACCAGGAAATGAAAACTAAGTGAGTGGAAATCAGGATGCAGTGCTTAATTAAGAGGTGGGTTAAATCCCAAGAAACACTAAGAATCATACTGTAGAAGAACTAGCAGGACAGAAAATGTGAGACAAATTCAGGCCAAGAGAAATTGAACACTTTCTCTCGGAGTGACTGGTTTTTCCCTTCTGTGTGACAAAAGGGATTGGGGAAAGAGTTCGGGTTGTCTGGGATTCCTGTGACTAGCCCCTTTGCATTGCTCAGTGGGACAATATTCTTTTTCCCTGCAAGGTGAGCATGCAACAGAAGCTGTCACCCATCTGTTCCTTCTTGTCACTCGGTATGAAGTTGTCCCAGCACAAATGTCCAACAATGCCATGAGATCTACCCCTGGAATTGATAGGCTCACAAAGCAAGTCCAGGGAACTTGGGTCAGCCCTGGGAAGCAGAGGACGCAGGCTGCCAGACGGTCACTTAACAGTCACAGCAGGAATCTGGGTTGGGTAATGAAGTCTAATTGAGATTTTGGTTTTGGAAAAAAATGTCTTTTTGGTTGTTGCTCTCTGTAGCCCCACCACGGAACCGAAAAGGCCCATTCTTTAGAGTACAAATTATTTCTTCTGAAGCATTTGTGTAGCAGATGCCTCTAAATGACTGGCAAACAGAATTCATAGAATATTAGAGGTCAAGAGCCCCACAGATCACTCTGGTTGAATCTCTTCCTTTCCTAGATGATGAAGATGGGGCCCAGAGAGGTTGAGTGTTGTACCCACAGCCACTCAGCTGCCTTACAAGCTGAGCCTTGAATTCTCCTTACCCCATTCTAGTCTAAGTTTCTTCCCAGTATACTGTGCTCCATTTACCAGGGTTACAAGAAGGAATCCATTGCCTCTTGCAGAATCTAGAAAGTGTTTTTTTAAAAAGCTTGGAACTAAACCTGTGACTAATTAAAACAGAGTGTTCCACCACCTTTAAGTCACCAGCTAAAATCCACTGCTCCGTGTCCCAGTGGGCCCAAGGCCTTCTGTGCGACCAGCTCAAAGAGAGATTATTGTCTCAACTCAGTTCTCTGTGTCTAGGTCCCCACAAAATGGAAATCGCTTTACTTGGGGAAGAACAAGAGGACAAGATGAGATGAAAAGGAAGCATGTTTAAAATGGATAAAAGAAGGTACTTTTTTTTCCCCACTGCACACAATTGACCTGGGGAACTCACTGCAGCAGGATATTAAGATCAATGGTGAAGATTTGTGTTTTAAAAGATTAGACATTTCACATGCATATCATCAACAGTGGGTTCAATAGGATGAAAGGAAGATGGATAAAAGTTCCCAAGCTTCAGTGCATAAGTTGATCACCAACTGGGTCAGGTAAAAAGAAAAACTTGTCTCCCCCGATCATCTAAGATCTCATAGGAAGGCAGATGTGGGGTATTCCAATTACCGCTACTGTATAACAAAGCACCCCAAGCTAGAGGTGTGAGACAACAGACGTTTGGTTTCATTCTGGAATGCAGCGGATGAGGAAATTAGCGGAGGGCAGAGCAGGGATGCTTTTCTCGGCTCCACAATATCCCTGGCCTCCCCTGGGAAGTCATAAACAGCTTGGGGGACTGGAAGATCCTTTATCTGTGTGTCAGACACCTGGCTTGGGATGACCTGAAGGCTCCCTCAGCTGGGACTGTCAACTGGGGCAGCTACAATGTGGACTCCAAGACACAGAGTTCCAACAGAATCAGGCGGAAGCAGAGTGGCCCCTCATGACCCATCTGTGGAAGGCCTACTGCATGGCTTCCAACATGTTCTATCAGCCAAAACCACCGCCAGCATACCAAGGTTCCAGAGGAGGGGACCAAAGACCTCCTACCTTCCTCCTTCATGAGGGAATGACAAGGTCACGCTGCAGGACACATGGGAGGGGTGAAAGTTTTAGAGCTATCTTTGAAAAATGCAATCTGCTGGGGAAGAGTCTGGGAATGTGTGATATATAAAATCTAATGGGAGACTCTGATATATGAAGGAACAATCATAGTGGGCAGTAAATAAATCACAAGGTTAGTTATGGCCTGCCCTTTTAATCCCATCATAGGAATTTTTTCCCTTTTATGAATATCATTATACTTTAATTTTTGGTTCACTTTCTGTCTTCCCAGAAGGCTGGAATCTCGGTGCATATGACTAGTTGCTTGCTATATCCTTTGTGCCTAAAAGAGCACCGAGCACATAACAGGTGCTCCCTGAGGACTGACTGGAAGAGTGGATGAGTAAATGGTAGAAGGGCCGAGGAAGTATAGGCAGTGACAATGACTCACCTTCACAAGTGATTGGGTTTTGATGCTTTGAAAGGATGAATAACAGTTTCTCGAAAGAAAGAAAGAAAGAAAGAAAGAAAGAAAGAAAGAAAGAAAGAAAGAAAGAAAGAAAGAAAGAAAGAAAGAAGAAAGACGTTATTTCTTGTCCTTAATCTCCTCCAGAGACTTCCATTGGCCAAGTGTAAGTAGGCAAGTTCTCATCCCAAGTATACAGGCTGCATGCAGTAGGTGGGAGGCTTTTGGTGGCAAGTGACAGAAGATACTGACAGCACTGGCTTAAGAACTAGGGGGCTGGGGTTGTGGCTCAGTGGCAGAGCATTTGCCTAGCATGCGTGAGGCACTGGGTTCGATTCCTGGCACCACATAAAAACAAATAAAGGTATTGGGCTGGGGATGTGGCTCAAGCAGTAGCGCGCTCGCCTGGCATGCGTGCGGTCCGGGTTCGATCCTCAGCACCACATACCAACAAAGATGTTGTGTCCGCTAAGAACTAAAAAATAAATATTAAAAATTCTCTCTCTCTCTCTTTAAAAAAAAAAAAGAACTAAACAATGGGTTGGGTTACATGAGAAGTCTGGAGGCAAGCAGCCTCCATGCCATCCTTCTGCAGGGTGTTAGCTCTCACGTGGTTGCAACACGGCTCTCACAGCGGTAGGCTTCACATGTACAAAGAAAAACAGCCAGCAACAGGAGAGACTTTTCTTCTTTTTGGTACCAGAGATGGAACCCAGGATCACTTTACCACGGAGGCGCATCCCCAGCTCTTTTTATTTTATTTTATTTCTTAAATTTTGAGCCAGGGTCCCACCCAGTTGCTAAGGCTGACATCACAATCCTCCTGAGTCACTGGGATTACAGGTGTGTGCCCGGCTGTTTCTTCTTTGGAGTAATAACACCTTTCCTATAGCCCCTGGACAGACTCACTTCACATTGGTCCTCTTCCTTATCCACCAGGATTGTCCCCTGTGAACTGTGTGACGGAACCGAGAAGAAGGGGTCCAGAACAGCCAGTTGTACCAATCCTGTGTTACATCTTGGGGCTTGCACTGAAGCTCTACCCTCTCTAGAACACATGGCTGTGCAGAGAAGGGTAGATGCCTATAAAAAAAAAACAAACAAAACCAACTGCGATTCTGTTAGGAAACAGAAAGGAAAGGAGACAGCTCATAGGTTGTAATCAATAGTGTTTGCAATGTTAAGCCTAGAGGAGGTAAGTTTCTGCTATGATCTGTTCGCTCCTCCCAAACTCTTGTTGAAATTTAATTGCTATGCCACGAAGAGGGGGGACCTTTAAGAGGTACTTAGGCCATGAGGGCTCCCTCGGGAATAAAGTGGGTTATTATAATGGGCTGAGTTTGCATCTCTCTCTCTCTCTCTCTCATCCTTCTGCCTTCTACCATGGGATGAAACAGCAAGAAAGCCCTCACTAAATGCAGACTTGATTTGGCCTTCCCAACCTTCATAACTGTGGCAAAGAAGTTTCTGTTCTTTATAAATTACCCAGTCTCAGGTATTCTCTTATAGCACCACAAAACTAAGATAGGCTCTGATTGCTTTGTAGATAAATGTCGCTCAACACTTTTGTTTATTCTATTGTGTGACTTTTGCTCATCTCCTTTGTCCTTCTGCATTAGTGGTCAGTTGAATACATCAAGCCCAATATCAATGAAGGAGTTTATATGTAGGGTGTACATATGAATCAAATTAATGAAAAAAATACTTTGATCAGACATGAGTGCACTTTCAGACAAAAAAAAAAAAAAAAGCTCCATTTTGATGTGTCTGTTACTCTGAGACAGCCTACTGTACCCAGCTGTCTGATACTTGAGCCATGCTCTATCCTGGCCCTGTGCCCTTTGCCCGGGATGATTCCTCTTGTCTAGGAAGTCCTCACTTTGTAGTAAACATTGAGAAGTGACACTTCTGGCCTCCATTCTGTTCTTTGTCTAATAATCTAGTTGAGATTGGAAACCTCACAGCAACACTTCCAAAACCCCCTTGTAGCTAGGGTGTGGATCTGAAACTCCCTCTGTCAACCAGGTGCCCTCTGGTGAGATTTGGAGGCAGATGAAAAGAGAGGCCATGCTTTGGCTGCTGTTGTTGCAGCAAGTGGGGTCAGAGAGGTCATGTTAAAAGGCAGCTAATGTTTCTGGGCTTGGGGTCCCTCTGAGGGGCTAGTTGCCAGCTCTGTGGGTGTGGAAGGCAGCGGGTGGCAACAGCACTGTCCTGATTGTGGGATCACAGCTACTGTGGTGCCCTTGAACTCAGCACTCCAGGGGAAGTCCCTGACTTCTACCCACCCCTTCCCCGCCCCAGCCCTTTTTCAATTGTATAAGCCCCAGCTTAGTTCTCAGGAATAAATCTTTCTCTGCTTGAAATACCTAAAGTGGTTTCGTAAACCCGACTCATATTCAGCCTTCCAGACAAGTCTGGGTTTTTCTTGAGCCACGAGGTTAGGCTAAGTGCCTCCTCGAAGCCCCCAATGCCCCACTTTGCTGTCCATGCCTTCTCTGTGCTCCCAGCACCAGTGCTTGGCTCCCAGCAGGTGCATAGTCAATGCTTAGTGAACTGAAGCTTCCTCTGTCAAGAACCAGGAGGCTCTGAAATCTAGTCTGAGGGGCATCCCACCTTATGTTTGATCTGAAAAGTCCAAAGAAAAATTGCATCTGGATTTATTTTGGATACCAGATGAATCCAGAGCTGTCAGCTTTTCCACATGTTAACCACCCTAGACAGCAGAATTGAAGAATCCACCTAGTCCCCAGGAAACAGATGCTAAAGAACAAGGGAAACTGCTTATCTCAAGATGTACCATCTGCTGGGTCCCATACTTGATGAATGTGTGCTGCCAGGCCTACAGCAAGACCTGCAATTGACAAGAGCTTTGGACTCAGGGAGACCCGAGTTGGAAGGTAATGCAACCTTTGGCAAGTTATTCAGCCAAATTGTCTGAACCACAATTTCTTCATCTACAAAGTGGAGATAATAAAATCAATCACACAGGACTCTTGGAGGTCAGAGACTGTATATGTAAAATGCTTAACACAGGGTACACGCACAAGAAGCACTTCATATTCCTCAACAACTGTCGCCATAGTGATCCTCTTGGTTAATACATTCTGCCATAATTATGTTGCTTTACCTAATTTCCCTTTGGCCTAAGTACATTCAGATGTAATCAGCCTCAAACACACTTCTCTACTTCTTTCTCCTGAGGTATTCCATTTTACATGCTGATGTGATTAATCCTTTTTTTGTAGAAGACCCAGCTAAGTCCACTTTGGGTACTGTACCCAGGAGGCACCAAAACCACTTTTTCAGTGGTTCTCAAGTCTAGATGACAATTAGAATCACTGGAGAGTTAAAACAAAACAGCAACAAAAACAAAGAAACCTAAAAAGGTCTAGACCCCTCAACCAGAAATTCTGATTTAACAAGGTTCTTAAAGCTCCCCGGGTGATTGTAATGTGCTGCTGAGACCTCTTGATCAATGTGAGAAAGATTAGTACTTCTGTTACCTTGGGGAGAAAAGGAAAGCTGTTGCTTCTACTTTTCTATAATCTCCATCATGGTGTGGGAGGGGAGAAGACTAAAGATTATAGTTGAAATATTCCACTTATAATGTGAAAAAGACAGTCTCATTATCAACCTGAAAGATGGCTGGTGGTGCTAATCCTGGCTAATAGAAGGGCAAGAGGGGCGAACAGAGACACAGTAGGACATGGAAGGAGCTCATCTGGAAATACCTGTGAAGGAGTCAGGTTAGAATGTGGTGTCTAGCCTGTGCCAGCTTGTGTGCACCTGTGGCTGCTGATGTCAGGTACACGCACTTTGAGCCGGAGCAAATGAAATAAATGATCTCAGCTTTGGCATTACATTTAGTAAAAGCTAAGTGCCAAAGATAGCTGGCGATGGCCGGGAGTATGCTCAGAAATAAACTACATCTGAAAAATATAACTATTCCTTTCTGTTGTGAAAGTAATATACAAGAGAAAATTGGGAAAACAGAAAACAATGAACTCTCTACGTATAAACTAATAATAGTAGTCAAGATTTATATAGACTTATGAGGTGCTAGACATAGTTCTAAGCCCTTTATCAAATAAATTCATTTACTTCTGACTTCAGTTCAAAGAGGTAGATAATTATTTCTAACTCCATTTTACAGATAGGAAGGAGGGCCAGGAGCTGTTAAGTGACTTGACCAAGGGTGCACAGCTGGTAAGGGCAAAGCCAAAACTGAACTCATGCTGTACTTAACAGAGTATGGGCAACCTTAGAGATATAGTTCATACGGTAAATACTCAAGGATACAATGCCAGTTGTAGAGTCAAAAAAGTAAATGTTGTCTGTCATTCACTCATTCATTTATATCATATTTAGTGAAAGTATCTATATTTAGCATACCATTAACCCACTCAATTATCAAGATTATAAATAGTAATCACAGGATACCTGTTCATTCATACAGCATTCAGAATAATAGATATATAAGCAACATAAACGAATAAGATTAAAAATGCTATAACTATTTTCTGATGACAAAATCCAAAATCAATATTTCAAAACTTATGGAATGTCATACACTTATGAAACTGAATATTTGGCATTATACTATAGACTTTTGACAATTAATAAACATACCTTGAACAATAATTTCATGAGTTTGGCTTGATAGAAATAAGTTTAACATAACAGTAGTATATTCAACTCAGAAATTTCATGTTTGTTGAGTGACTTTTTGGATAAATAGTTGGAAGAATAGATGAGTAAACTGATAGATAAGGATGCTTGGCAATGCTCTAAGTGCTTAACAATTGCAATGGTATGGGCCGGGGACATAGTTCAGCAGCAGAGCATTTGTCTACCGTGTGCCAGGCCCTGGGTTCCATCCCAGCACCACCATACAACACACACTCAAAAAATTAAATAAATTTCATCTTTTAAAAAAAGCAGTGTTTTCTAGTTTGTTAAATACTAAAGATCTAGGAGAAAATTGTGTGTTCTTTAATTTTAAATTAATAAAAATTCTATATATTAATGATGTACAACATAATGTTTTGATATGTTTGTATGCACTGTGGAATGGCTAAATCAAGCAATTTAGCATATGCATTGCCTCACATAGTTACCCCCCCCCACCCTGGGGTAAGAACACTTAAAATTCTTTTAGCAATTTTCAATTGCAACATATTAACTGTAGTCATCAAGGTGTATACAAATTTTGATTTCTACCCTTTCCATGTACTAAATAAATACCTTTAAGGAAGTCATTTTGGTGCCAGTTTCTTCATCTGATTGTTACAATGATTAAATGAGGTAAAATTACTTAGGATCCTACCTGGGATATGTTAAAGATCATATTTTAAATTATCTTTAAATTGAAGTAATATAGGAAAAGAAGAAAAATTAAAATGATACAAAAAGCTATACAATACAAAAATAAATCTCTTTCCAATGTATTTTTTTCTATTGTTCCTATTATTAGAGCTCGACAAGCAAAAGTAAAATTTGTGTTGTTCATTAAGAAGAGAGGTTTGTAAACCAGTAGACAACATACTTTGAGTCAGAACCAAGTGATATAACACAAGTAATCTGGCTAAATTCCAGTATGAGTGATTAACATTATCCAACTTCAAATAATTGTTATTATTAGCCAACACTTGTTCATCCCCAATAATATGCACGTTGCATATAAGGCACAGAATGAGCTAGGCCTCCCTTGGCATGCTCACAGTCTGCACATACTTTCCACTGAGGGTGCCCCTTTCTTCTGGACTGCTATGCCACAGCATTTCAACTCCCACTACTTTCAACCCGGCCATCTGCAGACCTCGAAGGCTAAGTGGTTCCAAAAACCCAGAGATAAAAATACGAATACCTGTAGAATTCCAGAAAATGAACGATGTAATGTACTCTGTAAACAATTATTAATAGTTATGGTGTCTCTGAGGCAATTTACTCCTTTTTTAACTGTGAGGCTGATATTAACACACATATTCTTCATTATTTCCCATCAAGCTTTGTTGAGAAGCAGGAGGGAGATGGTTGTTCTGAAATTTAGTCTCCTAATGTGTACAAATGTGAGCCAGGACAGATGATCGACAACAATTCACATTTGAATCTCAGTCACTGAGTCCAGTTCTGAGTCCTTCAAGTGTCCCCAGGCCCTCTGCCTATTTTGCCTTCCGCCCTGTGTAAGGAAGGGGTGAGAGAGGTGGATACAATTTAAACCCTCTTTTAAGTGTGTGAATGAATGTTAAATTTGCTAAACACCTCAGTCTTCCAACCTAATTAGAACGCGTAGAAAAGAGGCATTTGTAGGACATTTAAAACTTCCAGCATAATAACCCATCTGGAGTCCAACAGGCTGATGCGCGCCCCCTCCCCCCGCCCTCGGGGCGCGCAAGTGCGCAACTCAGCAGCAGGCAACTCCCCAGCGTCCTGCCCAGTGCAGAACCTTGAGCCGTGGGCGATTCCGGACCTGCCTGGGATTCTAAATCCCGACCGATAAGGACTAACAAGTCTCCCAAACCCAGAAAAAAAAAAAAAATTCTTGTCACAATAGAAGGATTTTGTTACGATATGCAAAAGTAAAGGTCGAAGCCTGGGAGATTTCGATAATATGGGGGTGTGTGTTTGGGGGGGGGGTAGTGGTAAAGATCGTGAATGCTGCTCCCAACTACTTGGATTCCGACCCTAGAACTGCGATTTGAGCACCTACTGTGTGCCAAACGCTCGGATGCGGCGGCGAACAAGATTGTCGAGTTCGGTTGCCTAGGTCAAGCTGCTAAGTCTCGTCTTCTTCACCTCTAGGGAGCACTTGCTTCAGGGAACTGTAAGGATTTCGGGTCTTGCATTAAGATGCAAACGATTCTCTTAATTACTCTCCTTAGAGAGGTGGGAGGGAAAGGGAGAGAGAAGGGAAATAGCATGGAAATGGAACGAGACCCTCGGGTTTATACAAAATTACATACAAGAGGAAGTGAGGGGAAAGGGAAAAATAATACAAAGGGGAGGAATGAATTGCAGTAGTGGGGGTAGAGAGAGAAGAGGGGAGGGGAGGGGAGGGGAGGGGGGATAGTAGAGGATAGGAAAGGCAGCAGAATACAACAGACACTAGGATGGTAATATGTAAAGCAATGGAAGTGAAACTGATGTGATTCTGCAAGCTGTATAAGGGGCAATATGGGAGTGCATAACCCACTTGAATCAAAATGTGAAATATGATATATCAAGAACTATATAATGGAGGGGTAAGACAAGATAATACAAATGGAAGAAATGATTTACAGTAGAAGGGGTAGAGAGAAAAGGGGAGGGGAGGGGAGGGGAGGGGGGATAGTAGAGAATAGGACTGACAGCAGAATACATCAGACACTAGAAAGGCAATATGTCAATCAATGGAAGGGTAACTGATGTGATACAGCAATCTGTATACGGGGTAAAGTTGGGAGTTCATAACCCGCTTGAATCAAACTGTGAAATATGATGTATTAAGAACTGTGTAAGGTTTTGAACGACCAACAATAAAAAAAAAAAAAAAAAAAAAAAAAAAAATAAAAAAAAAAAGAAATATATGGAAGCCTCAGAAGTCAAAATTGTTAAGTACGTACTTTAAAATAAAGTTACAGCACATTTGAAAGCTGAAAAAAAAAAAAAAAAAAAAAAAAAAAAAAAAAAGATGCAAACGATTAACAAGTTGTTGGGGGTTCAATAAGCATTAGCTCTTCTTTCACCCAATCCAATACCTCGAAGGAGAGAGACAGGTGCTGCAGCTAAAAATGATTCTTTGAGTAGTTGTTTATACTAGCGCTGGACTCTGTAAAGAAACCTGGTGGGAGCCCTGAGTGCGATGGTTCGTAATCTACCACACCGCAGCGAAGTGAGTCCCGAACTAGCGAGCGCTCGCTCAGAACTCCGGAGGGACTTCTGGCCAGGGTTTCCCGCCCGGGTTCTCAAGGCGGCGTGATTAGCATTCGCCCCACCCCCGCCATTTGCCGACTCACGATTGGCCAGTTTTCTTCGGCTGCCGGCCCAGGGAGGGGCCAGAGGGCGCCTAGGGAGAGGCCGAGCCTGCGGGGCAGTGGGAGGGGACGCGCGGAGAGCTTGGCCGGGTGGCCCACCACTCGAGCCCAGGCTTGAGGGGGCGGGGCCGGGGCGGGGCGTCCCGGCGGGCATTAGAGGCAGGTGACCCGGGCAGGGAGGGAGAGGGCAGTCAGCCCGCGGCCGTGTCCCCGCTGCCGTCTGCGCTGCTCTGTGCCCACCGAAGGTGGGCGGCAGGGTGCGAGAGCGCGGGGGAGGAGCCGAACAACCCGTTGCTTCCCGATAGCACAGCCACCGCCCCCAGGAGTTCGCTGGAGCGCGGAGCCCCCTGCAGGGGAGGAGGCGAGCGGCGGGCGGGACGCGGCGGCGAGCGCGCACCATGCAGTCCCGGCCGGGCCAGCGCCGGCTGCTAGCCGTGCTGTGAGGCGGCCGGGTCTCCCGGCCACCGCATTCCGCCTTCCTCCCTCCCAGGTGCTGCAGGCGCTCTCGCCTTTGCTCCGGCTCTCGGACCCGGGTGGAACCCACGGCCTGCCTCTGCCCCACTCCGCCTGGAACATGACGGGGGGCCCGGAGGAAGAGAAGGCGAGTGACAGGCCTGCGCCGACCCTGTTCGGGGGGCGGCCAGCTCTCTGAGACGCCCCCACCTGCTACCATGTGTCGCCGCCACGGTTACCCAGCCTGTCGCTAAACTTTCCCGGCCTCGGCCCGACTCGGAGTTGCGTTTTTGAGCCGAGTGTCCCAGGGACAGAAGACCCAGGCTGGCTGCAGACATCTGCCCTTCTCGGCGAGATCCTTAGAGGTGAGAGCCCGCGCCTTCCCTTTTGCCCTGTTCTCCCGGTTTCTCTGCCCTTTTCCGGGGGCTGAGCGCTCTGACCCCGAGGCACAGCCTGGAGGGCCCGGCCAGGAAAAGAAGGGTGGTGAGAGTCAGTACTTTGGTTCCAGGAGGTTGAGGGGAGGAAAAGAGAGTGGATAAGTTAGAGATTGGAGACCGCTTTGGGTACGGAGCCGTTGGGACGCCCCTCCAAGAGGAGAGGTTGCAATTTTTCTCCCCCCGCCCCTTCTCTTTTAAAAGAGTCCCTTCCCTGGAATTGGAGCCCTGACCGTCCCTCTCCAGCCCTGTCCTGCGAAGAGCTGAGTGCTGGCAGTGGAGGCAGCGCTTTCCCGAAGCAGTTTATCTTTGGACGGATTTCTTTAAGAGAAAAAGAAACCAACAGGTTGCCAACCCCGGCGTCACACGGGAGACTCCGGAGAGGGAAGCCCCAGCCCCGGTTTCCTCTGCCTGCCTTGGCCCCTCGCGGGCTGCAGGAGGAGAGGGGAGGGAGGGGGCGATGGCTCGGCCTGACCCGTGCGCGCCGCCCTCGCTCCTGCTGTTGCTTCTGGCGCAGCTGGCGGGCCGGGCGGCGGCCGCCTCCAAGGCCCCGGTGTGCCAGGAAATCACGGTACCCATGTGCCGCGGCATCGGCTACAACCTGACGCACATGCCCAACCAGTTCAACCACGACACGCAGGACGAGGCGGGTCTGGAGGTGCACCAGTTCTGGCCACTGGTGGAGATCCACTGCTCGCCGGACTTGCGCTTCTTCCTGTGCTCCATGTACACGCCCATCTGCCTGCCGGACTACCATAAACCGCTGCCGCCCTGCCGCTCCGTGTGCGAGCGCGCCAAGGCCGGCTGCTCGCCTCTCATGCGCCAGTACGGCTTCGCCTGGCCAGAGCGCATGAGCTGTGACCGTCTCCCTGTGCTGGGCCGCGACGCCGAGGTCCTGTGCATGGATTACAACCGCAGTGAGGCCACCACGACGCCCCCCAAATCCTTCCCAGCCAAGCCCACCCTCCCAGGCCCGCCAGGGGCGCCGTCCTCCGGGAGCGAGTGCACAGCAGGGGGCCCATCTGTGTGCACGTGCCGCGAGCCCTTCGTGCCCATTCTGAAGGAGTCGCACCCACTCTACAACAAGGTGCGAACAGGACAGGTGCCCAACTGTGCGGTGCCCTGCTACCAGCCGTCCTTCAGCCCAGACGAGCGCACGTTCGCCACCTTCTGGATTGGTCTCTGGTCAGTGCTTTGCTTCATCTCCACTTCCACGACGGTGGCCACTTTCCTCATTGACATGGAACGCTTCCGCTATCCGGAGCGCCCAATTATCTTTCTGTCAGCCTGCTACCTGTGCGTGTCGCTGGGATTCCTGGTGCGCCTGGTGGTGGGCCATGCCAGTGTGGCCTGCAGCCGGGAGCACAACCATATCCACTATGAGACGACAGGCCCTGCGCTGTGCACCGTCGTATTCCTGCTAGTCTACTTCTTTGGCATGGCCAGTTCCATCTGGTGGGTCATCCTGTCGCTCACCTGGTTCTTGGCGGCTGGCATGAAATGGGGCAATGAGGCCATTGCGGGTTATGCACAGTACTTCCACCTAGCAGCGTGGCTTATTCCCAGCGTCAAGTCCATTACGGCGCTGGCTCTGAGCTCGGTGGACGGGGACCCGGTCGCCGGCATATGCTACGTGGGCAACCAGAACCTGAACTCTCTTCGCGGCTTCGTCCTGGGCCCACTGGTGCTCTACCTCCTGGTGGGCACGCTCTTCCTCCTAGCGGGCTTCGTGTCGCTTTTCCGCATCCGCAGCGTCATTAAGCAGGGCGGCACCAAGACGGACAAGCTGGAGAAGCTGATGATCCGCATTGGCATCTTCACGTTGCTCTACACGGTGCCCGCCAGCATCGTGGTGGCCTGCTACCTGTACGAGCAGCACTATCGCGAGAGCTGGGAGGCGGCTCTCACCTGCGCTTGCCCGGGCCCCGACGCCGGCCAGCCGCGCGCCAAGCCCGAGTACTGGGTGCTCATGCTCAAGTATTTCATGTGCCTGGTGGTGGGCATCACGTCGGGCGTCTGGATCTGGTCCGGCAAGACAGTGGAGTCGTGGCGGCGCTTCACCAGCCGCTGCTGCTGCCGCCCGCGGCGGGGCCACAAGAGCGGGGGCGCTATGGCCGCCGGGGACTACGCCGAGGCGAGCGCGGCGCTCACTGGCCGGACCGGGCCTCCGGGCCCCTCTGCCGCCTACCACAAGCAGGTGTCCCTGTCGCACGTATAGGAGGAGGCCTCGGCCGAGGGACCCGTGCTGGGAGTTGAGGGAGGGGGTTGTTTTGTTTCGTAGCTTGAGAAGGTCACTTCCGTTTACCTTCATGGTGCTGATGCCCCCTCCCAGGACAAGTTGGAGAGAGGGAAAAGGGGCAGTTTCCAGGGAGCCTCTGTCCCAGTTCTTCAAGGGGCTCTGCTCACGTGTATACTGATTTGCGTTTCTTACTGCCGCCTTTAGAGGAACCCTCTTTTTAATTTATATGTATTGTTCTTAATTTTTAACTGTTGCATTTTGGCAACAGAATTTACCTTTGCTTTGGGGGCTTTACAATCCTAAAGTTGGCATTGTAATGAGGTTCCATTTGGTTCAGGTTTCTTTGAACTGTGTGGTCTAAATTGGGAAAATATATTTCCTATACGTGTGTCTTTTAAAAAAAATGTGAACAGTGAAAGTTTGGGTTGCTGTGACTGGAAAGGAGTGGAGTGTGCTTTTTCAACTAATTTCTCCTTCCACTGCTTAAAAGTGTCCAAGCTGCTTTAGAACTGCTGCACGTCCCAGAGTACAGCCCCAAGTCCTCCCAAGGAGGGGAACATAATGTGCTAGGGCCTCTCCAGGTTGACAGGTTTAGGTGAGGGAGTGCCTGGGGATTTTGTGTGCATCCTTAACCTTGTCAGTTGAGCTTTGGGTTCTTTGCAGCAGTCATTTTCATTCCTAACAGAACCAGTGTCCTGTCCAAGTTAGAAGTAGCAGCTAGAATGTCCGCCATAAACATTTGCAATAATAAGAGCCTAAGAGATAGTGATTGGTTGAGCCTGAATTCTACACTGGTGAGATGGTAAGCTTTGTGCCAGAGAGGGGGTGGGTGGTTCTTAATAAGCTTCTGTGATCCCTTATTATTTTAAAGGAACTTGTGTTACAATTTTGGTGAAAGTACACCCACTCTCCTCTTCTGGAAATACTTAGGGATTGTTGCTAAAGAGGGCTCCCTTTTAAATTAAAGGACTAAAACGGATATGCTTCCAGTAATTAAAGTAAATTTCCAGCTTCTCTTATCTGCTCCCTCACCCTGCCTCCTTTATCATGTTAAACAGTCTTTTTGCTTTTCTTATTCCTTCTCTCCTGGAGAGCTGTGATTAGAAACCACACCCACCCTCCAGTGAAGTGCTTGAACTGGGGGAGGGAGGCTGGCTACCTGTGAACAAACATTGGCCCCAAGGAGGGAAAACAAGTGTCCCTGGACTCAGGGCTAGTTTTTTCCCCCCAAAGCAGCAATACAGTGCTCTCTGCAGTCTCTGAAAACAAATGAGACCCACAACATCCTTGCATAAGCTTTTAAATATGATTAGTGGAATACCATTGCAAAAAGAAGCCCCCTCCCCACTCCACTTCCCGCCTCACCTTAATTTTCCTTTTCCTTTTCTGAGAAAAAGAAAGGCCTATAACACACTTGCTGTTACTAGGTTTGTTTTCCTAATGTTTAACCATTCCTTCATATATGAAAGCCTATATCTTGGTGAATACACACACACACACACACACACACACACACACACACTTCTTTGCCTTCGGAAGTTATGTTCTCCTAATCTGTTTAACCATTCATTCATGAAGAGTGTGAGGACACCACTGGGAAAGGGGTGACAGTGCATCAGCCAGAAAATACCAGTGACCAGGACTGAGTGGAAAAGAAATTTAATGGCCAAAGCAATTAAAGACTGAGAAAGCTTCCCTAGGGAAACAATTGGAATCTAGGCATTTGAGCTTCATTTGAACCAAAGTTAGAAAAATTTAAACCTACATCATTTTTCCTTCATGAGTGTTGAATAGACAAATACATAGTTGCCACAGGGAATCAAAATAGTTGGTGGAGAGAAGTCTAGTACCATAGCTCCAAAGCTGATCACATTAATAAAATGGTACTGCTCTTGCCCAGCTCATTCTCTGAATCAAAATTAAAAATCCCGGAGATTTGACAGAACCGTGTATACATAGCTACAGAACTTTGTGCATATCTTATTCCTCTATTTATTCAGAAGTCTCTTCCTAGAACCTTGCAATGGATCTCCTGCCTGGCCACCAGTTCCTCTCCTTTTTTCAAATGAGATCACCTTGACCTCATACCTCATTTAACATGTCTTCCCAGAATCTGCTGCCTTCAGATTTGGGCTATCCCCCTTCCTTCAAATCCAGAAATGATGCACTAAATCTAAAAGTTGTAGGATGAAGTGAGTGGATTCACACTTTTTTTTTTGTTGTTGTTGTTGCAACATCCCAAACCTGAAAACAATTAATTTAACCTGCAAAATTAGACAGTTAAAACATAGCTGCTAAGTCAAGAGAGGCAAGCAAGATAGGTTATGCTTTCTGAGATCTAGTTTCAGAAGCACCTTTTATTCTCACCTCTGCTCTCCTTCCCTCATTCACTAAAAGAAACAAAGATACCCCCCCCCCCCTTTTTAGTACTCAGCCAACCCACCTAGGGAGAACACTGCATCTATTTATAGCCACTCCTTATTTCTACCATTATACTTATTTTTCCCTGTTTTGCATTTTTGTTATAAAAACAAATCATACTCATGAAAACAGTTATAAAATGAAAGGCTATGGGGTAGGTAGTTCAGCAACTTCTTCACAGCCACCCTTGTGAGGTTGGGATGTAGGGGCCCTGTTTCTATCTCAGATCCAGTTTCTGGACTGTCCCTTTCACTGTCCAGTTTTAAGCAGTGTCTCACTTCACAGGTTAGCTGGGGAGGATCTAGGTAGAAAATTGCTTGCAGGAACTAATGGGACCTCAGTGGCTAGATTGTGGGAAGTTTTTAAAATTTATATTATTTCCCTCCTCGCATTTTGAAGTTGTCTAAATTGGCTGGAAATAATTTTTCTTGGTGCCTTATTGGTTTATTCACACAAACCTTTTGTCAAGTTTCCATGTGACTATTGCCGATGACCAGGTCCTGTGTGTATGTGTTGTGTGTAATTGTGTGCACGTACAAGCTTAAATAATATGCCGACAGCACTGTTTCAAAGTTGGTATTCATTAGGCAGTTCCCTCCTGGGCCAGGGCTGCACTAATCTTGACACGGGCTGCCAGGAGAAAACCTCATGGATCACACACCGAACCTTAATAACAGCATCGGTGACCTGCACTCTCTGGTACAGAATGGGAACCCCAGAGCTAGGAAGCGCAGTTGTATATTTTAATGAACTGCTACCCCTGCTAAAGAAGCTTCTTTCACTTTTGTGCTCTACAGAAAGACCAAGGGGGGTAGGAGGGACAAAGCTTTGAATAACTGCTTTCTAACACCGAATGTGGCAAACAGGATGGAGCACATCACAAATCTAGGCAGGTGTGAGGTACAGTGACTAAGAATCCCTGCTCCCTCTGCATGCCCTTTTTTGTCTCCAAAGTCTAATCAAGTGATTCTGGGGAAGAAATATGCCTGGGTTGGGGAGGGTGGTTCTGAAAGAAAAAAACTACCAAGACATTAAAGAAGGGTGAAGGATAGGCAGGATGTAAGTTAACCTGACTCAAAACTCAGAAGCTTCTAGCAGCCTGATGACAATTACAGGATTTATTTCAGCCAGCATGTCTGTCTGTCTATGGCACATCTTTTAAAGACAATATTACTTCATGTTTTTACAAACTGTATGTACAGTATGTATGTCTTGTGGGTGTGTATATACATAATATATATTATATATATGAGAGATTTAGTGATTTTTGATACGGGTTTGGTGCAGGTGAATTTCTTACTGAGCCAAATGAGGCACATACCGAGTCAGTAGTTGGGAGTCCAGGGCATTCAGTACTTTTTATGATTTCCTAAGTGTGTAGTGCCTACCCCATGCAGTTTAGTTACTGTCGCTGTCAAATCCAGAACTCGCATCAGAGCCAGCGATATTTTATTTGTAGACAATCAATTTTAATCTATAAATTATTACTGACAAATGATTATAATTCAGAATCCATAACACTAATAAAAAGAAACCCAGAGCATCATAAAGAGGTTTTGTTTTGTTCCTGGAAGTAGAGCAGCAATTGTACATGGTTATGTTAGTCTCAAGATACTTAAGTTGCTGACCTTATTTCAGAAAAAATAATTTGTATGAATTCTATTTGTGGGAAGGTAAAATAATGGTTTGAGATTTTTATCAAATATGGAGATTAGTTATTTATGAAAACAAAGAAATGTCTATTTTTGTTTCTTTGTTCCCAATTAATGTAGATAACTTTTAAAATGCATTAAAGCAATGGTAAAGAAAATAAACAGATGCCCTTCAAGTCTCTTTCTCATTTATGGAGAGACTCTCTGCTTTCTAAGATGGTCTGAGGAGTGGATTCTAACTTTGTAATCTGGTTTTTCAGATGTTCTTAAAATATAAACATCAAAGTCTAATAAGTAAAAATTGAAGCAAATTCCAGTCACCAGAAGCAGAATGAATTAAAGCATGTTTTACTGGAATATACTTTATTTCTCCTGCCCATCCTGTGATTGTTCAATTATTCATTTGAAGAAATGAAGGGAGCTCCATGGAAAAACGGAGATATTGCCTGTGTTCTGTTTTATAAACACTGTCTACACACTGAACCTATTTGGAGAGAGATGATGCAATACTGTGTGTATTTGGTTAAGGGACGACTCCCAAAATTGCTTATCATTCAGTAATTGGATTCACTACTAGGTATTGAGCTCTAAATTCATCAGGGAGCCTGGAGAAGATAGAAATTGATTTAGAGTCCATACTTACCTGTCACCTAAGCACAGATGCTTAGTGAGCCTGAATACTATCGCCAGTGCATCTTCTACTGATTGCTGCTTTGGCAAAAAGGAAAATTAGCCACCGATGTTCCAAATACCACTTCATTTTAATGCCTGGTATGTGAGTGTTCTCTAGCAATGTTTGGAGGCAATGTGAGAAAATGTGTGGGAAAACAAAGGTAATTAAGAGTTTAAAATATCAAGGGAGACAACAAATCCATTTAGAGGTGGGAATAACAACATGAGAGTATTTAATTCAATGTCAATGGACACTGAGTGCTATGGACTTTATTAGATTGGTACATAAGTTAGGACAGGGGGGTTACGGGAAGGGATATAACAGGTAGGCATGATGCTGACAGAAAAGCAGTTACAGGTACTTAGGTGTACAGGACTAGCTGGCTCATCTCTCCCTTGCTTTCTCCTGGCTCATTTTTAGCCAACTGAAAAGGGAGAGAGGAGTACTCACAAGCTGGAGCAGAGACTTTAGAAAAAGTTGGAGAAGAGGTGAACCCAGGATGATATCATAATGCTTCTATTAGTGATTTATTTACAGAGCTCTTCATTTGACGATGGAAACAGGGTTGAAAGGCAGAATGGTTATAAGCCTAGGCTGGGGAGTCAGACAACTGAAAATTCAAATCCCAGCTCCACTACTAATGGGTTGTGATTCTGAATTTAATCTCATAGTATTTTTTTCTCATCTGTGAAAAGGGGGAAATAGTGGCAATTATATCTTAGGGTTCAGAAGACTTAAAGGATTAAACCAGGTTAAAGCAGGGTTAAGGTAGTAAAGCTAGGAGGCAGAAGATGTTCAGGCATGGAATAGAAAGGGAGTTGAGAGGATGTTTTCAAATTTGAGTCTGCATAAGAATCACTTGCAGTTCCTGTGAAAAATGTAAATTCCCAAGCCTCCGCCCCAGGAATTGAGATTTAGTAGCTCTGGGACCAAAGAAGCTCCCCCTTCCCCCAAAAAAACTTTTAATTTTGGAATTTTCTGCAAATCTAAAGTTATCCAAGATTTAAAAAGTTGCAAACGTTACCCATCAACATCGTATATTTTTACAGGATGTTATTGTAACATTACAACTAAGAAGTCAGTGTTAGCACATTACAGTGACCTCCAGGCATCAGATTTTCTACCAATGTTCCTATCTGTGCAGAACCCAATCCAGGATACCACTGCATTTATTGAAGATTCATGTTTCACAGGCACTTTCGGCTGATGAGGCAGTGGTTTGCAGATCAAATCTTGAGAAGATCTGGGACACTGAAAGGACTGAACAAAATCATATCATCCCATCCCCTAGCTGAGGAGTGAATGCAATTTTAAAGCAGAAGGTGGTGGAGTTTTGGAAATGGAATCCTCTCCATTAGTTCCCTTAAAAACAAGATGCCTAATGCCAGTTGAAATACCGGATTTTGGAAGGTAGCAGATACTACACCTAGTCCAGTCTAGATCAAAGATATATGCTTAAGGATGTGAGCAGCTCAGGGGAATTGCTAAGAACGAGTTAGAGATAGCTGCTTTGGGGAAAACAGGACTCAGGTGAACAAAGAGACTAGGGGGCATGTATGCCATATAAAAGCTTTATTTTCTTGAACCTGGTGCTAATACTTTGGAAGTCACAGTAAATAATATCAAGCATTGCCAGGTTGGAGGCTAGCTGAAGGTCATAGGGTAAAGCTAGAATGGACTGCTCGTGGGAGGGTCCCAAAGGGCTGAAGCAGCAATTGAGTCAGCTCTCACTCTGAGCTACATACAAGAGACACCATCTTGGGATTGCAGGTAAAGGATTGAATTGAGAAGATGAAGCAGTAGATTGTAAGACAAATTTCTGTGTCCTTTGAGGTATTTACAGAAGATACTACTTATATCTTAACTAAGGACCTTAGGGTCTGGGACTATCACACCAAATCTCCCTAATCTCATTGAAATTGCTTAGTCCTTAAATCAGTTAAAATAACCACCCATCCTTTTACCCCACTGGATTCCAGATTCCTCTTAATTTCTGATTTCACTTTCCTGAGGCGCAGGAAGAACAAATAAAGCACAAACTGGTATTCTTAAACTTTATCTCACGGCTAAGGATGCATTTTCACTTGCCAAACCCAGTGAAAACTGCCTTAGAAACCAAATGTATTGCCCCCTGTACTAGGGAAAGGAGCCTTACCGAAGAGCTCCTGGATCTTTTGTATTGTTTGCTGGCAGTGTTAGGCCTTCAAGGTTAAGTGTCTGGCTGTTAGAATTATGATGATCTAATGATAGATTCTAGGTACAATCTACAGATTTTGCATGCAAACAAGCTGTAACTTGGGTTATTTTTCTGCCAGCTGTTAAGTACTTTTCCAAGTAGTTCTATTCTCAAGAATGGGTGAGGAAACAATTTACTGTCATCTTAAACATGGTTAAAGATTTTAGCTTGCTTGTGTGCAAACTAGTTTCCAATAAGACTAAATTGTTTTCTAGTTAATTTTTTTTAAGATTTCCTTTTTAGTTGTAGATGGACACAATATCCTTGTTTTTTTTAATGTGGTACTGAGGATCAAACCCAGTGCCTCACACACGCTGAGCCTCAACCCCAGCCCCAGATATTTGCTTTTTTTAAACCAAAAAATACTGCATTTAGGAGCTGTAGGAAACTAAACCAAGAAGTCAAACTGTTATAAAATCAGGATTCAATGCTATTGGATTTCAATAATATATGGGCATATTGGGAGGTAAATAGGAAATATGAAAATAAAAAGCTTAGATGGAATCAGATATGTGAATTTTTTTAAAATATATTTTTAGTTGCCCATAGACCTTTATTTATATGCAGTGCTGAGACTCGAACCCAGTGCCTCACACATGCTGGGCAAGCACTCTACCGCTTAGCTACAATTACAGCTCTGATTTGTGAAATTTTTTTAACCAGAAAATACCGAGACTAAAGTTGTGGTGTCAGGATGAACCACATAAAATTACTCAGGCAATTATTTTTTGACTGGCAAAATGGCAGTTTCACTGGGTTTAAATATGTATTTCAAATTTGTTTTTTCCTTGTCATGAAAGTTCACAATACACCAATTAAAATTTGAGGTCTATATTACAGTCTTAAAAATGAAGCCAAAAAAAAAAAAAAAACCCACCTCAAACCCCCAAATGAAAATGAAGTCAAATCCAGGTAGATATTTCTTTTATCTTTCCTAGGTATAGAATCCTAAGAAAACTGCAGTTACCACCTTACTAGCAATTGGTTTCTATGCCTCAAAACAATGGCTGCCCTGCCTTCTAGAGGTAAGGCCAATTGGAGGATCAACTTTTAGTGAAACTACTTATTCTGCCAGTTAGTTCTTAAGTCAGACTCATGTCCACTGTACCTCTCCCAAATCTTTTATCTTATGTGTCAGCATTTCTGCTTAGTGAGTGATGTTACAGGATGTAAATTATACTAGTTTATGATAGGTGTTTTTCCCTTCTAAATTAAATCAGATCATTTATCCTAATCAGCAACATCAAGAACAAAGTGATCATTTAAAGACTCAACCTTAGGTACCAAAAGTACCTCATGTTCTAAATCTACATTATGCCTTTCTTTTCTCTTGGCATGTTTTCCCTAAATTTTTCTTTTAATCTGCTTTTCCCTCTCAGGGAGAATAACAACTATTCAAAGATGCCATCTAATGCACTATCCCACTAACTACCGTGGCCAGTGATTTTTAAGCATAATAAACTGCTTTCAAGTGGAAGAGAACCTAAACACAATAAATGAATTGCTATACCTTCAGCAGAGGCATAGGTCATATCAGTTTCAATCGTCAGTTTAAAAGTCTATTAGGACAGATGTAAACATTTAAGATCTGGAAAGATGTGATACTATGAGAACAGAGAAGTGTTACAAACACAGTGACCAAATTTTAATTAAAATAGAGTTTTATTAGCTTTTCTTTTAATATAAACATGAGAAATAAAAACCACATAAGTTGTAGCATTCTTTTCAAAATAAAACTGCAATCAATACTTGAATCTCCAAGCTCTGAACTCCATAAACAATGTTTTTTTTTCTTGAGGTGGTAGATTGTAATATTTCAAATACCATTATTTATCACTTATGTCTGTCCTTTAAAACTGATGGAACCTTCAGCACTCAGTATAACATGAAGCATTGCTATATTGAGAAAGAGTATTCCTGGCTCATTAAGTGCAAGATTCCTAGGATTACATTTAAGTAGAGAAATGGATTTCACATAGTTTAGAACACTAATCGTTTTATATTTCAAATTTAGGTGACATTGTTATCAACCTCGTATATTTACTCCTTGCCTGAAGTAAGGGTTCCTAAGGTTCGTGTAAGTTCTCTCTTATATAGCAGGACTTGAAATGAGATACCTACAACCAGGTTAACACTTAGGATTAAAAATAAAAAAGAACAAGTACTTTCATATCACCTGCTATTAGGGTCCAATTTCTTTTCATTTATTACATGTGAATTAACACTCCTCTTTCATAATCTTCCTTTACCAAATCTATAGAAAAGAAATTTAGGTGATCAAAGCAGATACAACACAATCCTGAATAAACTACTTTAAAAAGAGGAGGGTACCTTTTTAAAATTTTTTTTAACCTTTATTATTTATCTCCACAAATTTCAGTGTAATTTTAAGCTTTGACACCTGTAGAAGTATAAATTCTACAAACTTCAGAACATCATTTGAAAGTTAAATTACATTTCTTTTAAATTTAATTTTGCAAAAATATTGAGCTTTCAATTTTTTGTTCCAGTCAATGTTTGCCATCTTCAAGAGGGACCGCTAACAAAAAATTGAAGAGCTCAACATTCCAAATTTATAAAATTAAGTTTAAAAGAAATGTAATTAAACTTTCAAATGATGTTTTGAAAGAGTTTGTAGTTTTTACACTTTTACAGCAGGACATAGTTACCAAAACTTAAAATTGCAATAAAACTTTCAGGACACCTGGTCTTTATCTGCTCAGTTATCATTGGACCACCATGTTGGCGCATTATGAAAATATCTTTTTAATACATTTACTTAATAAGAGGAAAATTATCAGAAAGCGAGAAGCACCATTAATAGTTCACAAAAAAAAAAAAATGCAGTGTGGACCCAACAGAAGTAGGTAGTCAATAGGTGATACGTTCTCTTTATGACCCCAAACATGCCAAAATGCTAATAAGTAGTGCCTGCAAAATACATGAATGGCAAGTGTTATCCAGTAGCTTTTTGGTTTAAACTGATTGCCAATAATGACTAGCAGCTTCAATGATATGATACAGTGGGAAGGAAGAACCTTCAATACCTAAAAATGCTACAGGTTGCTCCTAAGTGGCTTCATGAGTGTTAAGTGGGCTGGGGGTGGGCCAGTGCATTTTTAGCACATGCTAGGCCCTGGCTTTGAGTCCCAGCACCACAAAAAAAAAAAAAAAGAGTACCATGTTTTAATGGTAATACTGCATCAATTCTGAAGGCATATGCAGCAATGGAGAAGGGGAAGAAAAACAGAAAAAACAAAAAGTTATATGGTTAGTGTTTTTAAAAGTCTAAACATTTAAATGATTAATTAAAAAACCTCACATAGTTCACAGCTATTGGCCTACACAGTAAGCAAATATCTGCATGTGGGTTGAGAGCTTTTGCTTTGGAGTGGTTTTTGTTAACTCTGTTTACATTAAAAAGGACAAAAAGTGTGTTTGTTGCTTTGACAAGGTCCCATTCTTTCCTATGGAGTGCAACTGTCATTGTCCATGAGTCTCTTGAATTCGAGGTCTTTCCTTCTGATGAAAATACTAAAACTTTGCTGGTTTTTGAGCAGGAGTGGTGATATTTCATCCAGTCTTTGTAGATGAGAGGCTTATGATGTTATTACCCCTCAATTCTCCCTTTTAAGAGAGGATAGCATTAGAGCGCTGAATACCAATGAAATTATCAGCGCTGAAAGACCTTCTCATAGCAGCTCTACATAAGTCTTTGTATTTGTCTTCACACAATCTTGAAATGGCCTAGGAAAGTCAATTAGAACACAAGTAGAATTTTTAAAAAGATTCCAACCTTAAAGGAAAAACACAAACTGATGTTAAGCCCCACATGCATACTCCTTTAGATAACTTCATAGTTGTAGCTACCTTGGCTATAAGGCTTTATAGCACAAGATTCTGGATATGCTACTTCCTATAAATTATTTTAAGAGCCAGGAGAACTTTATTATTATTTAAAAATTGAGTTTCCAAAGATGTCAAAGATGCTATGAAAGGCTTCTAACAGCAGTATCATCTGTTACTTCTGTGAAACAATCGGTATTCAGTTTTCAAATTCTACACATCTTCATTAGTTATTATATATTCTAAGAAAATTACAATGAGGCAGAAAAAGGTGCTACTTTGCTTGCACATTAATTATGATAGAAAAACATAATTCTAAGATATCACCCAAATTATCACAAAAGGTGCCATTTTAAAGTTATGTGTCACTTTCGTGGTGAATGATTTTTGGTGTATACTCACCAAAAGTCAACAAATATTACTTTAAGTTACCACCCCACTTAAGTTACCACCTCTATTAGAATCCTATTTACTTCCTACATCCAGTATTTGAAACACCACACCCCACTCCCCGAACTATAGGCCTCTTAGCAGAGCCACTAACTCTAATAAACTCATGGAATTGAACTGTGATTAATATAAACACTGACATAAATTTGCAAACTGAGTAATGACAACTGAATCACAAGTGAACCATAATATGTAAATATAATCAGGGACACAACTATACAAGTGCAAGGAATTACTTGTGCATGGTAATGTAGAAGGGAAGAGGTTCAAAAGGAAAAGCAAAGAACAGATTTTCTTTAAAAATATTCTGGATTATGGTCATAGAGGAGATAATGCCTAATTTTTAAAAAGTAATGTGGATCCTAGCATAAACCATGGAGGACTCATGAAACATGATACCAGAGTTAATAAACTCTTCAAAATGTGTTAATTTAAAAGTTTACCACTTTCCCAATCACTACTTAATATGATTTAGACCTAGATACTGGCTTTGGTGGCTGACAGAAAGCCCCACTTAGCAGAAACACAGGCTCACCTCTAGGTTTTGTGCTCTTTCTTTGCTGAGAGGAGCAAACAGAAAATTCAGGTTGTTGTCATCGGCTAAGGAGCGAAGGTCAAAGTAGTATTTGGCATAAACACTGGCAGGAACATTAATATTAAACTGGAGTAGCTCTAAGAAATGCCTTTCCATCTCATTCCTGGAGGAGGAGGAGGAACAAAACAAAACCAAAACCAATACAGAACAATTTTAGTCAACTGGACTATCTTCAAAAATGTCATTCTGAGCTTCTAGGATAGCTCTAAATTCTGTTTTGAAACAAATAAAGGCTACTCAGCTGGATTAATACACTAACGTTCAAACAAGGTACAGCTATTTGTAGTCCTTTCTGCATCCCAGCACTTTGAGTTTGGGCTGAGGGGAAAAGGTTACGGCCCTCTCATGCACTCGTGCTGCTGACTCGGGGGCTCATTCTTCAGAGTTCCATTAGTGCAGCTGTACGATTCATACTCCACGCTCACTCACAAGGCCCCACTATAGTGAGCAGATGAAAGGAATGATGTATGCTGTTTATTAGCTCTGAAGAACTTGCAGACATTTTCACCGAGCTGATAACAGGAAGGGGCTTATTGAAGTAGAGAAGCACCAACAAAAGAAGTGGGCACATCACCACGGCAACAAATGGATCCATCGAGAGCCACCGCTATTATCTCTGAGGGGGAAAAACTCTTGAGGCAACAAGGATTCATCTCAAATAAATAAATAAATAAGCTACATTGGATGGGAAAGGAAATCCACCCCTCCTTACCTCAGTGCATGAGGCTATGTCAAAGGGCATAATGCACATTTCTGCTCACCTTAATATTACTAAGGTGACAAACAGTCACTATGATAGTCAAGATACTCATTTTAAAACTTTGGAAGGCACGAAGATCAAAGTAGATGCCATGGGTAGACAAAACCCACTTTAGGATATGACCTCTGGCAGAACAGTGGACTTGTAAACTGTGTTTTGAGAATGAAATCCCAAGATGCTCAGCACCTGCCAGCTCTTGCCAGAATGGAATGTACACACATAAGGACAAGTGGGAAGGAGAAGGGTTGAGAGCAGTCCTCTGCTATATGACCATATAGCTGCCCCTGCTGAAGGTTTAAATCACTAAACATAAACAGAGGAAATCCTAATTCTAACAGTTTTAATTGTATAAAATAATAAATACTTGAACAGACATGAGAGGTTCAATTTATACAATTGAGTTTCCTGGTTTTAAATTTTTAATATTTTATCCACTGGCCACATTAGAAAATGTGTGATGTTCTCCTGTGTGGAGAGCAGGTAGACTATGAACAGAGACATGATTTTCTCAATTGTTGAAATTAAAACCAAACTGAACCAACTTCCAAAATTAATTTCCTGTTCGTATGGCAATAAGTCCATAGAAATGTAAATCAGATAATGTTTTGATAATCAGCTAATCAGGACTTAATTTACTACAGGAATAAATGCACTTCACTATCCCTTTTATATTTTCTCCACTAATACATTTTAACTGTGCAGAAATACAGTACTTCATGGGATTAACATGTCTATTAATAGAGGTTTTAATCACTGAAGAAAAGCATTATGCATCTTTCTAGGTTTTTTGTTTTTTAAATGCCTGAATAGCATACCATTTACAGGCATAGCAAATTTTCTGAATAGCAGCTGGTCAATTTAACTTATTCTTTTGTATATTTTAACAAAACACATAGATGGTAGAAAGTTTTAAAAATTTGAGACACTGATTTTTAACTTTCTCATCGGAGACTTAAAAATAAGACCATTAGAAACAGTCAACAGCAGGGGGATGAGACAAATGTATATTAAATACTTTGTTGTAATGCCTTCTAGTTTCCAAAGATCATAAACAAAAACAGCCTGGCAGGAACATGGCTCCTGGTGTTTCTCTGTTCACACAGAAAGGCCTTGGAAGAACTGATGTCGCAGCTAGCCCCTGCTGCCATCACTGCTCCTGGTGCTCCCCATCTGTGGAAACTGACACATTTCCCTGCATCTTCTCTGATCTTATCACTAGATCCAGAGCCTCAGCCAGTTTAGTTACAAGTTTTGAGTGTATTTCAGCTGCAATTCAAGCAGGATTGTTGTTCATGATTACAAATTTTGCTTCCTTCAAGGAATCAGTCTGAAAACTGATGACAATATAGTGATCAAAGGCACTTTAGCTTCTTCAACTTCCAAAAATACTTCCCTTTGTTTCAGGTTCTTTTATTGTCATATCCTCTGCTAAGATAGTACCAGCAATATCACCAGGACTACTCAGCTTGCACTATTATCAAAGTAGTATTTTCACCAACAGCCACTTCAACCACTCCTAAAAACCACTGGTCCCTTCTCAGTCACAAGTGTCATCACTCAGCAGTATATATAGTTTAGTAATTTTGAGGGAGTCTAGGTAGGGCAAAGGTAACAAATATGAACTCCTGCCATAATCTTGATCTTCCTATAATGCTCAATATAACCAGTGATGCTGCTTTCCATTTTCCTAAATGCCACCCACAAAGACATTTTTCCTTTGAGAGTCTGCTGGAAATCTCTCTATTGTTCATCCTGCCTACCACCTACAGGGCCCTAACCTTCAGTCAGCTTGGCCAGATTAGAAGCCCTTGTTTCACTGGTGTTTCTGTGCCATGCGTGAGGAGCCCCATGACTCAGCAACACTCCTTGCACTTACTTCATTCTCACAAACTGCTACTGTGGCTCTGACTGGCTGTCAGTGTGATAAGCACTGAATGATGCCCTAGTAATGCTTTTTGGGATTGCCTGATGGGAATCCTAGAGCTTCCTAGCCCATGAGAACAATTTCATTCTTCTTTTTTTTGGTACTAGGGATTGAACTCAGGGGCACTCAACCACTGAGCCACATCCCCAGCCTATTTTGTATTTTATTTAGTAACAGGGTCACACTGAGTTGCTTAGCGCCTTATTTTTGCAGAGGCTGGCTTTGAACTCGCGATCCTCTTGTCTCAGCCTCCAGAGCCACAGGAATTACAGGCATGCACCACCAAGTTTGGTTCATGAGACCAATATCTAAACATATGCAACACTCCTAATGAGGAGGAAGCAAGAGCACAAGGATCTAAAATCTTTATTTTTGTATCTCATTGTTTCTGTAACAGATTTTCAGATAAAGGGGGGGGGCACAAAAGCAAATATATAATGTGTGACTCAGGTTGAAGATATAACCTGTCAACAGTCCAGAGGCTACTTATTTCAAAACTCAAGACTTGCACCCCTTTAAAAAGCACTTGAGGCTGGGGATGTGGCTCAAGCGGTAGCGTGCTTGCCTGGCATTCGTGCAGCCTGGGTTCGATCCTCAGCACCACATACAAAGATGTTGTGTCCGCCGAAAACTAAAAAAAATATATATTAAAATTCTCTCTCTCTCTCTCTCTTTAAAAAAAAAAAAAAAGCACTTGAAAGACAGTTTTTAAAAAGCCATGTAAGCATGGCACTATGGCGCATGCCTGTAATCCCAATAGCTTGGTGGTGGCAGAGGCACGAGGATCACGAGTTCAAAGCCAGCCTCAGCAAAAACAAGGCACTAAGCAACTCAATGAGACCCTGTCTCTAAATACAAAATAGGGCTGGAGATATGGCTCACTGGTTGAGTGCCTCTAAGTTCAATCACCAGTACCGTACCCTATGCCACCCCCCAAAAAAGCCATCTAATTTTATAATGTTCCATGTTGTTCTGGGAGTAAACTTATAACATGTTTGCCAAAAACCACTAGAAAAATACTTTTCAACATCAATACAATAACACATAAGGTCCTACCAATTAATGATAGAAACTTATGTATTTTTATGCCTACTTCCAGTATTTTCAAAAGGTAACGTCTACAAATATTTCTTAAAATGTAAACTTCATGGGAGCAAATGAGATACTAGAAACTGAGTAAGATTCACCAAAACCTTACAAACTCACATGTCCTCAACTGTAATGTCCTTGAGGATTTGGCAGTAGTCCACATTCCATACAGCCTGATCGTCCCAAACCTTGGAGGCAAGAAGAATGGCTCCCAAAACGATTCTTTTCCAGTTGGTGGGACAAATGTCGATCTCAGCATAAGTTAAAAGCCTTTCTAAGTAGACCTGCAAAAGTAGAGCACTAGTCTTTGATTTTAGTTCAGTTTAAGTGTTCTGTTAAGAAGTTGTGAATGACAAATCTCCTCTGTGTTTGACAAGTACTTTTTTTTTTTTTTTTTTAGTTTTTCGGCAGAACAACATCTTTGTTTATATGTGGTGCTGAGGCTCGAACCCAGGCTGCACACATGTCAGGCGAGCACGCTACCGCTTGAGCCACATCCCCAGCCCAGTACCTTTTCTTTTTGAGTTCTACAGAGACTTTCGCTTAGGTAAAGCAAGAGACCCAAGCATAGCTATAAGTTAGATACCTCTGCTGTTTACTCTGCCCATGCAAATTTCCATTCCAATTCTGGTCATAGGAATGACTGGCAAAGGACATCCTGAAAAGCAGCACTGTTATAACCTTCACATGCATAAAGGGCACCCACCGCACACAGGCCCAGATTCAAGTTGTTCAGTAAAGACCTAGTGACCCCCACGTACAATTACAATACCTAGCTGATAGTTTTATAATGGTTTTACAGGCAGATCATGTTTTAATATGGAAGTACCCAAGATGTATAAGAGCACATTTTAATCTTTTTTTCCCCCAACAATAACTAGCCCTTTTATGGAGCTAGTTGAAAATAAGAACTGGGGGGCTGGGGATGTGGCTCAAGCGGTAGCGCGCTCGAGGCCTGGTGTGCGTGCGGCCTGGGTTCAATCCTCAGCACCACATACAAAACAAAGGTGTTGTGTCTGCCGAAAGCTGGAAAATAAATATTGAAAAGAAAAATTCTCTCAAAAAAAAGAAAAGAAAAACTGGTGGACAAGAGAGCCTCCCAGTGGTTGCTGAGAGAGCAGCATATTAGGTGCAGGTCTTTTTTGGCAGTTCAGTTTTCTCTGAATTCAGCCCCTTCTAAAAAGAAAACACATGTACAAAATGATGGTCATTCTCATAGTCCTTTATTTTTCATATTTCCACTATTATTTCATGAAAATTCATTTTCTCTCACATATTGTGCACCTTACTCAATTCCATTGGTTTTAAGGTGGTTCAAAGCTGCAGGTCTCTGCATCACTGGGACTCATAAACCTTCCCAGGCAGTTTGAGAGTTTCATGAGTTATTTTACACATATCAAACATCTAACCCACAAAGAACTGGATGAAGTTAACAGCTGAGTAAAGATTATCCAGGAAAGTGGTCTGTTTTCACTACAAATGGTGCTCTGCAAATATACAACTGTCCCTAGGTATTGGCTGAGGGTTGGTCCCAGGACCAAATCTAATCAGATACCACAATTTGCAGATGCTCAAGCACCTTATAAAACCTTTGCACATCCTTCCACATATTTTAAATAATCACTGGATTACTTACAATACCAAATACAATGTAAATGCTAAGTAAATAATAACTGTTATACCATCCTGTTTAAGGAATAATGACAAAAAATAAAGACAATTTTCCCCAAAATATTTCTGATTCAAAACTGACAAATCAGATGCAGTCTATATGCTATTTAAAAACAGGAAAAAAAATCCACTTTTAAGAGTATGTTTACTGTCTGAAGGTTATAAGACTGACAGTTCAGATTTGGCAATGTTCTCTAACTTGACTGTTTTAAAAAACAAATGGTTATTCAACATTAAATATTCTTAAGGAGACCTCTTCTCATTTTCCAAAACTTGGCATTCTGAAGTATCCTAAGAATGAACCTCTTCACAGGGTACAACTTTCTTATGAAATAAGTAGCAATGAGACAACACTGGCAATCTCTCAACCTTTATTGATCAGCCTGTTCTGTGCTGACACTCATTTACCCCATTAGCCCTGCTGTGTCAGTGGAAGAGAATTCTGTCTTGCCAGTGAAACCAACTCTTCTGTTAGTGCAGTTGACCCCATCCCACTTCTGTAGAACACTGTTCCCACAATTACCTTTTGAAGACTTTGTCTCTACCAGAGGTTTTCCCCCAATATAAATGTGTTTACACTGTTTCCTCTCCACTCTCCACAACACTTCCTCTCTGTTCACAGCATCATGCCCTTGCCAGATCCTCACCTCCCATTCTCTCCCACTTTCCTCTACCCACTGCTGCCATCATTCTAAGAAACTACTCTTAAGGATCAGTGCTTTCAAACTTGCAAACCAGAGCCTTTTATCCCAAACCTCAACACCCCAAGTCTTCCTAATATTGGACAAAGGCACTGTCATTTGCCTAGTATAGGGCCAAAAACCTACATTTGAGTTATCTTACTCCACTTTTAGCAACTCCTGTAGTCTCTACCTCCACTGGTGGTCTAGAAGCTTTCTATCCTGACCTCCATTTGTCATCGCTCACCTGCATGACTCTGCTGCCTTCTACCGTTCCTCTCTGACCTTCAACTACCTCTACTCTACCCAAAGCAGTCAAGAAAAGCTCTTGCATTAGGTACACTTCACTCTCCTATCACAGTCTACCAAAGTTACCCATTAGCCTGAATTTTAACTTCTTTTGGAAGCCAGCAAGCTATAAAGGCGGCCCTGGGAAACTACCAGTGTAAGTTCATCTCTCTTCTCCCTAGTTCTTCCCCTCTTTACTCACTCTCACCACCCGCTGCCCTACTATTCCTTGAGCACATAAAACATGTTACTGCCTCACAGCCTTGGCACTTGCCCTGCTGCAATCCCCGACCTTTTTGGCTTCCTTGCTTCAAGTCAGGTTGCTGATCAAATATCACCTCTCCAATGAGGCCCTTTCTAATCATTCCTGAAACGGAAACCTCTCTAATTATTCTTCTTGGCATTTGCCACTACGGGAAATATTCCTAAACCTGAAAAAATACTTGAAGTCTTCCTCAAGAGAATATAAGCTCATAAGGACAAGAACTTTGTCCAATCTGTTCCCCTTTGCCCCAGCACTAGAATAACAGTACAAAGTAGATACCAGAAAGTACATGTGTAACTTCATTTTAACCACATCCTCAACTATCTAGCTTCTTTTTGTCACTCTCCCCTGGTTTTCCTCATATTGCTATAGCCACTCTACTGGAGACTTGCGCCTTAAATATTGATGGTAGATCTGTGGGGACTTTCTGTCCACTTTTCATTGTATACATTCTCTGCATTTGAACAGCCACTTTTAATCCCTTACCTCTAATTTGGATTCATGTTCCAATCCTGGATATCCTACTAATGATTACATATTGCCACTCTGCTATCTCATAGGGACATCAAACTTATCTAAAATGAGCTACCATTCTTCAAACCTATCTCTCTCCTTCCTGCATTACCTACTTCTACATATAGAAGACACCTCTGAGCAGTTTCTATTGAAGCACACAGCAAAACCCCATCTCTCTCCTTCCTACATTATCTACTTCTACATATAGAAGAGACCTCTGAGCAGTTTCTATTGAAGCACACAGCACAACCCTCTTCTCTAAATTCTAATTGGATGCTAAACGATAGAAGTGTCAGGTCACATAACTGACTTTCCACTATGCGTTTGTAGGGAGTCAACCACCTGAATAGTAGTTACTCAAACTGATGAAGTCCTACCTTTGAAATTCTATATGGATGAACAAAGGTAAGAACAAAGCTATAGCTTTGCAGGCTAACAAAGCCTAAGAACCACTGGTACTACCATTCTGGACAACTTTGTGAGCAGACACATAATTCAACAGGATGGATTAACACCCATTACCCAAGGATCAGAGAACTGAGGGCAATAATTCTCAATCATGACACACACTGGAATTGTCTGCGGAATACAGCCTAGGATATGGCTCAGACTTGCACTCAGTCTCTGTGCACCACATGGTTTTGTTATTGCTCTCCCATAGCATGCCCCGTAGGTATTGTGCATACTGCATGTGCTGTAGGCACTGAGGTGTCGAGGGGATCTCTTCTATTACCTTTAATAATAATTCTTTTGTTATAAGAAATGCATAAACCATCATGATTACTAAAGTCAACTATGTGTTATTTACCTTCCTTTGATAAGTTCCTCTTAATAAAGTTCTGATGATAAATTTCAGGGACCTACTTTTATTTGTAAAACAAGACATTACCCTATTTACAAGACCAATTTCTAAACATGCTTAATAAATAAGAAATATCTTACCAACGTTACTATTGCACATTCAGCTGTTAGCTGTGCAGCACTAAAAAGAGTACGAACAAATCTGTAAATAAATTTGTGTTCAGGGTCATGCTTAAAGTACTCCTCTGGAACCTTTTCTCGCTGAAAGAAGAAAAGATGCAATGTAAGTTATCTGCTGAAGAAAACCACTCTTGAAGAAAAATACTTTTAAGATAGCAGCCTTCACACTGTGCCAATGTGTACCTTAAATAATTTTGAGTAGCATTTCTTTTAGTCTTTTAAATATAAACAGTGGGATCTTACAGTCATACGGTGTATAACACCTTTGTCAATGACAAACTGCATATTGGGATTAACAGGTCCCATAAGGTATAACCTAGTGACACTGCAGCCAAGTTAAGTCTGTGTGAATCCATTCTGATGTTCATACAATGATGAAATTAAGCTCTCTCAGAATATATCCCATTGTTAAACAACACATGACTGGACAAATTATTCAATACCCATTACTATTTATTAAATTTTTAAAAAAGGGGGCACAAATTCAAGCTCAGAAAATTGATGTTCCTTTTTACTTTCCCTCCATAGAATTCTATCAAAATCTATTTCTAGTCTGAAAAGTTTCATTGATTATGTTATATTTCTCTGTAATAAACTTTGGAAAGACTTTAGTTTGCTGTAACCACAGGTTCCAAAGTCTCACTGTCCAAAACAATAGTCACCAGTCACAGTGACTGTTGAAGACTCAAAAGTGGCTGAGTTTTCTAATTTAAGTTTTGTGAGCAGACACAATAGTTCAACAGGATGGATTAATACCGATTGCCCAAGGAACAGAGAACTGAGGGCAATAAATTCTCAATCATGACACACACTGGAATTATTTGCGGAATACAGCCTAGGATATAGCTCAGACCTCCACTGAATCAGTCTCTGTGCACCACATGGTTTTATTATTGCTCCCCCATCAGCATGCCCTGTAGATATGAGTGCATACTGCATGTGCTATAGGCACTTAGGTGTCAAGGGGGATCTCTTCTATTACCTTTAATAATAATTCTTTTGTTAAAGAGAAATGCAGTGGCATCATTTTAAACCATCATGATTACTAAACTCAACCACTTGTTACTTTTTCTAATTTAAGTTTTCTAATTCTCTTCAGAGATTTTACACATTTGTTGGGTTTATTTACAAATATTTATATTGTTTGATGCTACTGAAAAGTATCTTTTAGCAAAGCTACATTTTCTCTTATTGGGTGGTACATTTACTCACCTTAGCTTATTAAACAAAGCTACAAGTCAGTTCTTTATTATAGACCCGACAAAACACTTTTTCTAAGATAATTAGATACAGCATGAGGTGGGAAGGAAGATGATTTTGACTTCAAGCTGAAGGGAGTGTTCTTCTTCTAGTAATTAATCTCAAAGCAAAGCAGCACAAAATAAACAACCCTTTGAGAGGAAATAGTTAAAAAAAAAAGTGATACTTACTGTGAGTGGATGTGATCTCTCATCAAATATATCCAGGGATCTATTTGCATCTCTATAAAATAAGAATGTACATTTAAAAATTTATTCAGGAATTGTTAATATCTTACTAAAATATCTGCTAAGAATAAAGAAGGGGTTGGAAGGAGCAGCTTATCCTTCAACAAAGCAAATAGTTTGACAAATTCTTTTCCTGGATTCTAGTGTTAGGACCTCTTTTTACTCAGCAAATGAAGTACTGTAAAGCCTTTTCTACAATAACCAGGTAGAGCCCATAAGCAATGATGCTCTCAAACAGGCAATGCCAATTAATCAAATATATTTTCACTTCTCTTACAAAGCAGTAGTGGTGGGAAATCAAGTCTTGAAAACTTTAATGAACATAAATGGATTCAGATTTTCTAGATTTTTTTCCTCTTTAGTTTTCTATTATATTATTACCATATATTTCTAGTTTCTTCTAGTTTGAGTTTAAAAGTTATTGGCTGTCTTTTTATTTTAAGACATCAGTCTTTTCATTTTAAAACTAAACAATACACTGCTCAAACTAGTGGTTCTCTGTGGTCTGTGAAACTCTGGAGATTCCCTTGGTACTTTCAGGAGGCCCATGAGGTCAAAACTGTTCTTATAAGAACATTAAGACATTACTTGCATTTTCACTGCTGAACACTTGCAATGATTATAAAAACAAAAGTGAGTAAAACTACTGATTTCTCAGTATGAATGATACTAAGAGTCATTCTATTCTCCACTGCCACTTGCAGTTAAAAAATAATAATCCTGCTTTACAAAGCATGTTCTAGATGAAACAATAAAAAATAATGTCACTAAATCTTGACCTTCTTTTTAATATTCTGAATAAGTTGAAAGTTCACCTAAAGCTTCTGCACACTGAAGTAATAATTGTGTTAAGAAAAAGCACTTGTGATTTAGCTGTGAGCTGAACAAACTGCTTATCATAGAATACTTCTTTTATTTAAAAAGATAAAATATTCTCAAAAATGAAGAGTGAGACAGGCATGGTGGCGCACACCTGTAAACCCAGCAGCTCAGGAGGCTGAGGCAGGAGGATTGCAAGTGCAAAGCCAGCTTCAGCAAAAGTAGGGTACTAAGCAACTCAGTGAGACCCTGTCTCTAAATAAAATACAAAATAGGGCTGGGGATGTGGCTCAGTGGTTGAGTGCCCCTGAGGTTCAATCACCGATTACTATCCGTCACCCCCCACCAAAAAAAAGAGAAGAGTGGGCCTGTCACTTCAAGGAAAATAACAAGTATTCATTGCAAGGATAAAATTTGGGCTGTCAAGGTGAGAACAAGATTTTTGAAAACCTGTACCTTCTGCTATAGACTTGACAGTTTCTCAATCCCTTGAGACTTTTTGATAAGATTGGAGGCAATACTAACGAAAGTGAGTTCTTCAATACTATGAAGAAATGTGAACTAACACTTTCCAAATGATCATCACGATATTATAAAATCATGCACTGGTCAAAGATTTATTCCTTCTGCAAGATACATCAATGACTACTAATATAACATGTTCATTGATACAAATCAAAATTTCACTGTAACTAATTTAAGAAACTTTTTATAATGTTTTAGTGTAATGTTAAAGGGTATCCACAATTATCTGAAAGTTTTAAAAATACAACTTTTTCCAAAATTAATATCTGCATGAGACTAAGTTATCTCATTGTTTATTCAAAACAAATTGTAAACAAAGTCAGAGAAAGGTGAGAATCTAGTTGTCTTCTATTAGGCTAAATATTAAAGAGATTTGCCAAAGTGTAAATTATATCACACTTCTCACTCAACTGAAAAAGTGAAGAAAAACTTAAAATTACAGAGATTAACTATTTTCATGATAAAAGTTAATACGGTAGTTTTTTTAATATATATATTTTATATATATATATATAGTTGCAGTTGGACACAATACCTTTATTTTTTAATTTATTTTTATGTGGTGCTGAGATCTGAACACAGCGCCTCATACATGCTAGGCAAGCTGCTCTACGGCTGAGCCCCAGCCCCAGTCCCAATAAGGTGGTTCTTAATCAGAGATGATTTTGTCCCTCAGGGACAATTTTTAGTTGTCACAATGTGTGTGGGGGATGCTACTGGTATCTAGTGGGCAGAAGACAATGATGCTGTTAAATACCCTACAATGCACAGCACAGCCTCCACAATAGGGAATTATCTAACTCAAAATATCAACAGTGTCAAGGTTAAGAAACCCTGTATTATTGTATATATAAATATATTTAATTCTCAACTTAAATTTCTAAAACAGTAAATGTCAACATAATTCACAGAAATAGATACTCTGGAATTTTAAGAGAGTTCTGAGAACAAAAAGAACAAAACTCCAAATAATACATCTCAAAATTGTAATAAAAGCACTCTACAGCTTATAATGTTTTATAGTTATGACCTATTAACTATATATCATGCAAAGTAATTAACTAGAATAATAAAACAGATTTTTAAAGAGCTCACCTGTTCTTTATGTGGTAATATATTGCTAAGGTCACACTGTAGAAGGAAAAAAAAATATTTTAACAACTTATCTGTTATAGCTGACATTTTTTTTTTTTTAAAAAAGTATAGGGGACTTTCCAATCAGCCCTGAAATCTCCAGTTCAGAACAGTACCATTGGGCATCTTATCCTTTATTTAATTCTGTTGATTATTACATACAAAATATTAAATATCTTCCCTGTCATTTGCCCGTCTACCCACAGAACCTTTCATTCCATGCGAGTTGTATTTGTCCACACGCTTAAGTTTAAGCCATAGCTTTTTTTTCCCCCCGAAGTTAGGCCCAGCATTTCAACTGATTTAGTTACCTTATCCATCTACCCACCATTTTTTATTACCCTAAAAGTAAAAAAGTGAAAGTGCTATACACCAGATAAAATTACTTTTGCATTACTAGTAGAAAATTAGTAAGTGCCCACAAAAGATGAAAATAGGTCTAGCCCATCCTGAATAAGCAGTGCTGACAACGTAGCATAATACCAAACAGTATAATATTAATGGCAGATATTTCCAAACTGGAGTAAGTGAAATATTAATAAACAGACAACTTTTTACACATTATGTTACTGTATTCTTAAGTTATCCAAAGATTCTTTGTATTAGGGAAAAAAGGGTTCTCTTAGGTAAATTTTGATTCCATTTGCTCTGTCTAAAATGAAGCTCAAAATGAGGGAAGGCAAATCTGAATTTTAAAAGCAGGTGTATATGCTATTTTAAATTTTAAATTAAAAAAAAACAATATTACTGGCATCAAAGATGGATACTTCTATAGTGCTTCAAACAGTTTTATTTCCAAAATTGATTTTAAAATCACAGAATTTGATGTTATATGCTGAAAAAGGACCACTAAACCTTATATGGCATTTTCATCCAACACATTGTACAAATAAAGGGGATGAAGGCTTAAATATGATTTGCCCAAGGTCCCACTGAACAATCAGAAACAGTTTTCTATACTCTTTAATAAGAGTGGCTCCCAAACTTCGCTGCACATTGGAATTGCCTGAGGAGGTTTAAACAGACCTGACTTCTTGAGACATTCCAATTAATTGGGCATTAAGAATGATTTTAAAGTTCCCTAGGTAAGTGCAATGTGCAGCAAAATTTGAGATTGACATAGGGTTGAGATCAGAATCACCTGAATGTTTTGTGCACTTTATATCCACCACCAGTTTCCTCAAAGGCTTGTGAGTGTCTATGGATGAAGGGGAAAAGGAAGGTGGGAAAATTCACGTTTGTAGAAATGTATTCTGAAAAAAAGTCGCATAGGTGATTCTAAGAAGGCTTAGAATTCCCCTAAGAACATTCCCTTAAGAACAATGCACTAAATCCATGAAAAACATTTTTCAGAATTTTCCTAAAAGTCAATTTGCCCTATTAATTCTCTCAATAAATCTTTCTTTCACCAATAGTGAATGTACTGAATGATTATTTTTAGAATTTAATGAAAGAAACTAAAACTTACTGTACTTCCAAACACAAGACTTCTAAACAACAAACTCAGTTAAGAGATCAAAAAGCATGAAACCTACATATGTTAGCAAGGTTACTCTTTAAAATTATATTCTGAATTATACACTGAAATATCAGAATCTTTTGAATTCAAAAGAACCTGAGGGTTCTAGCCAAAGTAGAGTGGTTTTTTAATCATGGCTATTTAGGGCTGAAAACAAACATTCAGTGATTACTTAATAGATGCCAAATCTCAGAAAGGGCTTAGTTTTTGCTGAAACATAATTCAATCTCAACTACTGTTATATGTGTGAGAGAAAAGTTACACTACTGTAAGTGTGAACTTGCAGTTTTCAAATGAAGTAGAAGTTACTGATAATTTAATTAGCTAAGAAATTAAAAAGCTGGTATATTCGAATAAAATAAGGCTAATTAGGCTTTTTAGACTAAAAAGTAAAATTAGGGATAAGAATATTAACATTCTAAAACAGCACTTTCCAAACTATGTTCTAAAAAAATCAATGCTCACATCCCAAGAAGTCATTAATAATGTTCCCTGGACAACCCCAACATCATGGGGGAAGCTCTCTACCCGGTTTTTGTTGATGTCATTTTAATAAGTTTAAAAGGTTCATCTTGGAGTGTTTTGAAAGTGCATCTTTTATTTCAAATGCCAATATGCTTTGGTGCCAGGAGTGGACTAGGTAGTCCTTCCTCCTACAGTAGTTTCCAAAGTAGTTAACAAGTATTTTAGATATGAAACTCATAACTATTTTTTTCCAGAAACATCTGATAAAAAGCACCTCTTCTTATGTTCAATAGTGTCTTAACAACATAAATGCATCAAATAAAGAGGTACACTTTTCCTGAGATTCCTTATTTGCTAACTGGCTTTCCCTTTCACCAAAGTCTGAGATTAAAATGGAAATTGAAAACTCACATTTAGGTCCTTAAAAATCAATGTATACTTGACCCCAATTTTGTAAACTGAGCACTAAAAAGGACAGTCAATAGCTGAAATTACCAAGTATGGCTGGGATGCTTTTAGCAGAAAGGGGTCTGTCACTCAGCCCTTGGCAACCTAGTTGTACTCACCATTTTATTGTGGTTCTAAGATTAGGCTGGCTGACTGTGCTGTCATCTAGAAATATTGTTGAGCATGAGCTATACTTTTTAGTAAGCTGCCCTGGAGATACCTGAAGGGGAGGGAAATAGAAGAAAATGTCACAGTAAGTTAAATCTATAAAATGTGTTTATTTTCCTTGGTTAAAATGTCAAACGATAAAGCATTAAGATATTTCTTATACTCTGTGAACTGCCTGAGTGTGATATCATGTGTGGCTCTATAGGAAACCCATTGGAGGCTCTTAACTTCACAGATGATGTTTGAGGAATGGATTATAAAATGCTGCCCTTGGTATGGTACCTATAATCAAACCTGGCAAGCATCTATTATGAATTAATCCCCTTAATAAATACTGGAAAAAGTTTAAAATAAGATTTCAGTGTTTTCCTCTTAAGCAATAAAAAGCAGTTGAGAAGGTTCTGTTTCTACTATTCAGTAACTACAATAAAATGTAATGCCTTAAATAATACCAGCACAAAAGCATTGTGCTGCACTAAATGAAAGCCTAATACCAAATTTACTGATTTGCTAGTACTAAGTGTCTAAGTGTAATTACACAAATGTTTTGGAATCAGAGGCTATGTGCCAGGGCTATTTAATAACTAACAAGGCTTGGGACCATAGGTCTGAGTCTATTCTCATATGTAGAGGGTAAAATTATTGCCTTAAGATTGTTTCACATTCAAAATCAGATGATAAAAAACAACTTTGGGAATTTAGCTTTCACTTCACTTTTAAGTAGATTGCCATTACATTACTTATATGAAAACCTCAGCCATTCATTCAAGATTTTATTTAGTTTATTCTCTTATTTGATCCACATCACAACACCTCCCTGCCTCATTAGTGTTACTCTCGGCCCAAAGTCTTTTTCTTCCTTGCCCCAGAAGCTTGACTCCTTCTACCTTCTGGGATACCTTTGCCAACAGCCACATCACAAAATTCATCCTCCAATTCAATACTTGCAGGGAGGTTATCTCCCACATAAGAAACTAAGCTGCTCCAAAGAAAGGGGGACTCTTACTGCTCCTATCTCCAGCTGCTGAGCATAAAATTGGGGACAAGTTAGGGAGTTCAACAACTGTCTGACAAATTATTAATTAATAATCAATTACATGTTGGAAGACAAATCTTGCTACAAATACAAATTAGTGAAAATTTACCTGAAGTGATACTAAAGAGATGACAATGAACTTTTTGAGGCCTCTAAATAAACTATCATTAAAACACTTTAGAAGTATCCATTTAATTGCAAAGGGTAAAAGAGTACAAGGATATAGAGCAACAGTCAAATACTGAAACAGCCTAAACTACGTTAAAACAATTCTCATCCTTAAAAAGCCAATACCGAATCTCATCACTGAATAGTTGAAGATTAACAGCAGCATTTTTTAAAACCACAGATTATCAACAATTTTAATGTTTTTTTTTAAATTAAAAAAAAAAAGCTAATTCAGATAAGCCTTCCTTTCTCCTATCAATATAACGGTTTTCATCATGCTTTTACTTTCTCCCATCAGCAACCCCTACAAATAAATGAAAGATGGGACAGGGAGAAGACCTAGCTGAAAGTACAGAGCACTTAAAAGTCACCAGTAGTCCACAGTCAGAAATATCCATAAGGTACATAAAATTGCATTTTGCTTGTTTTAGATGTTTTTATGGCAAAGTCACTTCTTTTCCTTATTAACAAAAAGTGTCAGAAGTTATATTTTTGAAAAGTATAACTATTTTGGAGGAATAAATTCTCCTTTTAACTAAAAATGTTTAAACTATATCTAAGTTTGGATATGTTTCTTAAGCTATTCAGTTAATATGTATACTGTTGAAAAAAAATCACTATACTGGAATAAAAAGAGGGGCGAAAATCAAAATGTAGACTAGTTGGTAGAACTTCAGGTGATATTTTCTTCCATTTTCTCTATTTTCAAATTTTTTTGTATCATGAATGTATATATATTGGCTTGTCTTTGAAAACATTAATGCCAAGTCATTAAAAAATTTTTAATTAGATGTGGTCTTACAAACTATGAAAGCTCCATTAATGAATCAGCAACTTATTGGCTAGATCCAACCAAAAAACATTCATCACTTCCTTTTAGTCCAGGCTTACTCTAAACTGATAAAGACAGAGGAATCATTCATTTTGTAGGAAAAGTCATTTCTGTTACCTTCTCTCCTACTGTAATCAGGCCATTCTCAAATTTCAAGATGACTAGAAAAGCTGAGTGCAAAAACTCTCTGTTGCCAATATATAGCAAACGACATACCATCACTTCCAGCTATTCCAACATTTCAGTCTTGATGACTAGAGGGTGGCAGAACGAAGCCTCTAAGCAAAGCCTAGAATATAGCTGTCAACAAGTAACTTTCCCCTCAGCTTGCATGAAAAATTAGGACAACTTGCCCTTTATTGTTAAATCGTTACCACTGCTGGCTCACAACCACAAAAAAACTACACTGACAAACATAAGGATATAAAATACAAATACTAAAAAAAAAAAAAAAAAAAAAAAATAGAAAACATTTCTGACAGATGGTTACTAAAAGAAACACAAACAATAGCATCTTTCTTCTTCCAATCAGCACAAATGATAAAGTACAGAATTTTGTAATTCTTACAGGAAAGAGAGTACTTAAGTAGACAAAGACTAGAAAATAATACCTACTAATCTGGTAAATCATAACCAGAACCTTACCATCAAAGGTCAAGAATTTGTTGAAATCCTGTCCCCACCCATTGACTTTTCCCATTGTGCCTATAGCCACTTATCTATTAAAAAACAAAAACGAAAGCCTGAAATCCTCCCCCCCATAATACATATTTGGGATATGTTTCTTTTTTTAATATTTATTTTTTTAGTTTTAGGTGAACACAATATCTTTATTTCATTTCTATGTGGTGCTGAGAATCGAACCCAGTGCCTCATGCATGCTAGGCGAGCGCACTACCACTTGAGCCACATCCCCAGCCCCTGGGATGTGTTTTTAAGAATCAATAACATTTAATCAACCTCAAATTTTCTAACACTTTATGCATTCATGAAAACTATTCCAACTTTTGTTGCACAGTAACAAGACAATACAGCAGGATGTGTATTTGAAAGAATTCTAAAACATGGCCTTATATATGCTAATTATAGGTAAAACTGCATATTGATTTTGTGCTTGGATATATACTTTAAATACAGGTTCTAAATTCATTTATTAAACATTGAAGATTGACCACACATATATACCCCTTTCCTCCTGAAATCTCATTAAAGGTATAAAATACAGGTTTATAGCTAAGACTAGGAGTCAGGACAGAGAGATGATTTTTATTGTTTGAAATATTAAAGTAGATAAAAGAATAGTAACATGACAGAAGAGTAGAAATACAACTCTGGTGGCCATGAAGAATCAGTGGCAGGAATAAGCAAGCCAGTTTATCTTGCAGAACCCATAGAGACTCAGATTTCAGAGGCACAAAGCATCTTGGAATGAAACATAAAACGAAGATAAAGGAGGTCAATTGGAAATTTGTAGTTAGAACCCAAAGTCCATCTGTCCTCCATTTTATAGGGATCTAGATATTAATTCTCCAGATATATTAAACCTGACAGTTTCTGGGCTTAGAGTTACCATTCTCAGAGACACTGTGGGTAAAACTTGGAAAATAAGAGGAAAAAACTACATACTCCACACCTCCCTTTTCCAACTTCTGAAAAATAAGCAGCCATGCTTGTACTCCCTAGGTAGAAAAGTGGAAGATCCTTCTCTGAAGAAACTGAACTATCCAGAGACAGGGCACCCCACATAATAAAAATACTGAGGTCCCAACAAATGAAAAGCTGGGCATGGCCTCCAAATCCTTGGGAGTGAAATCCATCAGTTAACAAGTCCTTCTCATACATAGTGCTTCAAACCAGACAAAGTCAGGGTCTACCACACATTTGAGGCAAGCCTCGATCGAAGGATTAAAAAAAGGAATTCATGGGAGTACTTGAAATTTAGGAGTAAGTGAAAACTCAAGACAAAAAATTCAAGAGAAGGGCTGAAGAATCTCTAACTAGGACAAAAAGACAAACCAGAAATTGGGGAGGGAATAGAAATTGGACACTGGTGTAGAAATACTGTCAAAGAGGCCCAACATCTGAATGACAAAAATACAAGGGGGCAAAAAAAAAAAAAAGAAAATATCAATGAAATTACAAGAAAATTTTCTACAAAGAGCTAATATGCAAACTAATGACCTCAATTAAAATAAAAAGGTTCCTAACAGCCAGGCATGGTGGCACAAGCCTGTAATCCCAGTGGCCCAGGAGGGTGAGGCAAGAGGATTGTGAGTTCAAAGCCAGCCTCAGCAAAAGTGACTCATTAAGCAACTTAGTGAGATCCTGTCTCTAAATAAAATGCAAAATAGGGCTGGGGATGTGGCTGAGTGGTTGAGTGCCCCTGAGTTCAATCCCTGGTACCAAAAATTAAAAAAGGTTCATTAACAAGCCATATCATGCAACTTCAGAATCCCTCAGATAGAGAAGATACTAAAGCTTTCAGAGAAGTTATAGGGGAAAATTACTAAAGTTGGTTATATATAATGTAGAATACAATGGCAAAAATTTATAAATGAGGAGACAATAAAGAAATATCAGGACTGGGGCCGTGGCTCAGAGGTAGAGAGCACTTGCCTCATACATGTGAGGCACTAGGTGCAATCCTCAGCATCACGTAAAAAAATAAATGAATAAATATATTATGTCCATGTGCAGCTAAAAAAAAATTTAAAAAAAAAAGAAGTATCTTCACCACTGGAATAATTCATTTCAACCTAGAATCCTACTTATACTTTTACCAAATAGGAGGAGCACATTTATGTGCCCTTTCCCAGGAAAATGTACAAGAGGTATAAGACGACAAAGGGAAACACAAAAATTACAGGATCCAATACAAGAGAGCAGTTATTTGAGATCCCAGATAACTTCAGAAAGATACCCCAGGAAAAATAGGCAGAGAACTGCTTAACAAAAAACCAGTCTGTTTTAGAGTAGAATGATAGAAGACTGAGAAGGGTTGCCTCCAGGAAAAAAGACTAAATAGATGCGATTTAGTAAAGGAAAATTTTTTTTATAGGCATGTGACAAATGTTAAAACATTTGGGGGGGGAACAGACAAGTGAAAATATGAAATTCCACAAAAAATTGAAGAATATGAAAGCAAAGAGGCCAGTGAGGGGGCCATTTACTACATGTGGCTGTGTGAGTTAATGTTCATTAGGAAATGGCGGATTATCACAGGAGGAATACAGAAGTGCTCAGACCTCAGAAATATCTTTTTAAGAGGAAAATTAAGGGTGAACAGGAGGTGGCACAAAGTACAATATGACAGCAGTGAAAAATATTTGCAAGTCAATGTAAATATCGATCAGTGATTTAATAATAAAATGTGATACATGTCAAGGAAATACAGCAGGGGAATAAGGTCACAGTGGAATGAGGAAGCTAAACTTTCACCTGCTATAAATTACAGGAAATCAACAGCTAATGCTAAAAACTGACTTAATAGTTTGCTACTTTAATTAAAAAAAAAAAGACCAAAAAATTAAGGCAAAATATTTCAGGCATATCTTTATATCACAACCACGTTACTGAAATTTAACTGTCAGAAACCTTTAAAAACTGACATTACTAAGTCAAAGATTTCCCTGAGTAAATTTAATACTTAAGAAATTGGAGAGATTTAGAAAATCCACAAAAAGTGGACCCTGATAACATTAATGAATCACCATTACATATATATTTTAAAAAATCACAGTAGACATACTTTTAATTCACTATAAGTTTAACTGTTTACTTACATGGTTTAAATGGTTGCTCTTCCTCTTTTCACGCACTAAGAATAAAAAAAAATTAACTGATCAATTCTGGTACAAATGTCATAGAAAAATAAAAAGTAGCTAATTATCTGATGAATTACCAATATACAAAATGACAAAGTTAATTCTTTTTTAAAATAATTTCCAACAAAATTAATAATCTGAATTTTCTGGCAAGATAAATTTCATAATAAAATCTAAAAACTTAGTTCTACTTTTTTACTAGCAGATAATTTATTACATATAAATAAGAGACTCTCCATATACAAAAGGGGCAAAACGAATTGAGCTAGGTAGGAAATATAGCTAATAAGATAGTACACATACTGCATACCTGAATAAATAGTAGTATTTTCTAGTTCTACATTTCCTTACTTTAATTACAAGGATCTAAGAGGTGATAGCTCTAGGAAACTGTTTTTGGCTAGGCAGCCATTTCTAGATGCATCTGAATCCTAGAAACATCCTGAACCACCTATTGATAATCTACCAAAATAAAAAAATTAATGGGCCTTTATACAATTGGAAAGTAGCCTATCTTAAATTTAAATTTTTAAATGAGTGTGCTAACCTAATTGAACATGATTATCTACAGCACACTGATTTCATTATGCTCTAATTAAGGCCAGAAAAGTATATGCTCCTAAGAGGGACTTGGGCCACACTTTGTTTCCCACACTGCCTCCTCCTTTAACGCTAGAAGGCACTGTAGTCACACATTCCTTCCCACTAAAAAGAGCAGCAGGGATAGTTTTTTACTTCCTCACACTCTAGAATACAGTTCTTAAAGAAACTGAGACATAGCAATGCTAATCAGAAATGGCCAGCTGAAGACAGGAAAAGTACACACATAGCAACCACTAATTTTTACTGTGCTACATTACCCCAAATGTAATACAGAACCCTCCACTTTTTATATTATTCTTGTTGTAATAAACTAAATCAGTTTTGTCTTTAAATTTTTTGCTTTTTTACTTGTACATGGACACAATGCCTTTATTTATTTTTATGTGATGCTATGATAAAACCCAGTGCCTTACACGTGCTAGGCAAGTGCTCTACCACTGAGCCACAACTCCAGCCCCTCATTTTTGCTTTTTAGCAAAAAAAGGATTTGACCAAACATTAAGAAAAACAGCACAGATGAAGAAAAATCCTACAGTTTTAATGGTTCATCCCAAAACAATCAGGACACATGAAATTTACACTAGTTTCACACACTGGCTAACCTCTTGGGAAACACCATAATTCACGTTTGTTCCAGTTTTTAATACATTAGGATGAAAAAGCTTTGAATGGCTTAAAAGTTCTGAATAGGATAAATCAAGATGTGAGACCGGCTCATTTATTTAGAGGACTGTAAAATGAGCTCAAAATCAGATTTAATCCCCATATGTAAACAACTGATTTTTTAAAATTTGTTCATATGAAAACCTAATTAAAACCTAAATCATATTATTTATCTTTAAAACATGCTCTGAGGATCAAGGGGGAAGGTTAAAAAAAATATGGAATACTAGGTATAAATCAATGACCACTTCTAAATTGTGTGGCAACTGTCTTTATTAAGAGGTAACAAAGTGTATAAACACAAAGTCTAGGGGCTGGGGATGTGGCTCAAGCGGTAGCGCGCTCGCCTGACATGCGTGCAGCCCGGGTTCGATCCTCAGCACCACATACCAACAAAGATGTTGTGTCCGCCGAGAACTAAAAACAAAAAATAAATATTAAAAATTCTCTCTCTCCTCTCTTAAAAAAAAAAAAACACAAAGTCTACCTGTATTAATTAAGGGAGAGTATATATCATCACATATTAAAAAGTCATGTAGAATATATGTAACATTTAAAATTTTAAAGCAGTGTAGGAGTTCTTCTAAATATTTTCTATGATATGCCATATAAAATAGTCCTTTCTTTGGAAGGGAAAAATATTGTCTTACCATAGGGAAAAATATTGTCTTACCATCTGTCTGAGATTTGCTCAGGAAAATTGTGCTTGCCCTTGGATGGTCAGAAGGGTTTGATTCCAAAGCTAAATCTATAGAGAAAGAGAAAAAGATGTGATAATTTAGTTCAATAAAAGAGTAGATGGTTTTTAAATAGATACCTATCAGGTTTAATCACTTTCAATAGTCTTAGAAAAAAATTTTAGTTATGAACATGTAGGAAACAAGCAACAATATAAAAACACTACAGGGTAACTGTAAAATCCTAGATTCTCTCCGCACATGTGGAGCAAAACCAGGCTAGGCTGGGTCTTAGACCTCTTTTTAAAAAAATAATTGAATGCAACTTTTAGATAAACCGTTTACAAGACCACCTCTTCTCGTCCTCCAGAAATGCAAGCACTCTTCTCTGTGCTGATATTACCAGCACATTTCAGGAACAGTCTCAACAAGTGATGCTGCCCTGGCCAATTACTGTCAAACACTGGCTCAATATATCAAATATGCCAAAACAAGATTGTTTTGACAAATGTTTTTCAGACAATCACAAGGCTAATTCTAACTTCTTTCAACAAGTAAATTAATCTAGTTAGCTTTGGCTTATTTGTGGGCTATTAATCATGGCAGATATAAGAGGACTGCATAAAAATTCAATGTCCTAACCTACAAAAACACTTCCATGAAAAAAACTAATTAAAAAACAAAAACAGAAACTTCTGTCCTTAATTTCAAAGACAACATTCTTTTCTCTTCATTCTTAATCCCTACAGTCCACACTGGGAACAAGACGTGACAATCTATTTGGTCAAGACTATAAAACAGATTCATAAATTTTGTTTATACTTTGCCATCATGGGACAGCAAAAGTTGTCAGAATGTGGGAACCTACAACACTCCTCAGCAATGTCCACTCTCAAGCCATTTAAGATGGACCAAGATCTAAACAGAGTAACAGTAAGGCAATTATTTCCCAAACCATATTTTAGTAATTGTCCTACTTTAAAAGAAAAAAAAGAAGGATTCAATGTCCAAATCACAAAACACTACCATCCAAGGCTCTTACAAAATCAAAATGTATACTGATATATTACTCAGTATATTTCACAAATTTGTCTACTTAAAATACTTTCTCCCCCTCCAAGTAATATTGTTAGAATCTTGCATGAACATAATTTGGGACTTCCTGATTTAATGGAAATCCAATTCATCCATTTTAATGGTACTGTTAGATCATCAGAAACTTACATATTTAAACCAACCACTCTGTCCTTCATGGAAATTTATTCACATAAGTTTATTAAACTGCTTTTGAAGAAAACTATTCTTATGTAAAAGACCCACAAAACAGTTTTTTTCACATGATGAAAGGATGATGAGACAATGTGAGCTATGTGGAAAAATAAAATCATGTGAGCACAGAATGACAAAAAGACTTTCATAGCTATCTCCCTAAAGCTTCTGAAGGGATTTGGGACTACTTTCTCCCCCAAATAAAGCAAATATATTACAATTTGAATTTAAAACATAATTTGCAGAATTATTAAAGTATCTTAAAAGTTTGCAGAAATAGCCATATTATATATTAACAACAATGTAATGATAAAACTTAATTCAAAATGTTCAATGGAAGTCTAGGGAAATTAAGTATCACAATTACAGAAAAGCAAGCTTAAAACACACACACACACACACACACACACACACACACATAAAAATCCTAAAATCAAAATATGCTACTACGAATATTAAACAACATTCAGAGAGAGATATAAAAGAAATTACAACCCGCAAACAAAAAGCAAAATTAGCCCAAGTGACAAGCTGACAACTCTCTACCTCCCACCCTAGGTTTTAAGGTGGGTGCAAGACCCTCGGCTAGACAATTAATTAGAGCTCACTTGAGACTTACCAAGTACTAGAGGAAAACAGCAAAGCTGTTCTCTAGGACCATTAACTAGCCTAGTCAGCAGCTGTGGCTGGCTAACTTTGCAATCGTGAGAAATAAAGCCTTTTCAGGCGAGATGAATAGCGGGGGAAGAACTGAGATAGGTTCTGAGATCATGTAATTCCCGAGTCAGGTTGTACCTAATCTCTGAAATCCTTGTTATACAAGTCTATTTAGATATAGGTTTTAACTTGCAAATGTAAAAGACCTGCTTAATCATAGGTACTAATGAAGATACCAAAGGTAGCGATGGATTAAATTATCACTTGCTCATTCAATGAATCTTATTAAACAGAAATTTGCAAAAGCCAAATTTAAAAATTATTGATACTCTTATAACCATTACTTTTAGTTGCTTTTCTTATTATTTTTTAAAAAAATAATTATTATTATTTTCTTATTATGTTTAAAAAACTGCTCTTGGGGTTGTGGCTCAGTGATAGAGGACCTTGGGGTTCAATCCCCAGAATGGTAGGAACAGCTCCCGGGCTGGGATATAGCTCAGTGGTAAAGTATTTGTCTAGCATGTCTGAGGCCCTGGGCACTAAAAACAAATGAAAACAAAAAGACAGAAAATCCTCTTATCAGTATACCATTTATGTCTTATTACATGAAAATGACTTCTACCCCCCTTACAGTATATTTACTATTTAATGCATACATACATAATGATGCAGCCAAATGTCACTCCTATACTTAATCTATTCTGGGGGAATTTAGGCACTTACAACATTCTATTCTAATATTATGAAGAAAACCTTCAAGAGCATAGTTTTTAAATTATTCTTTTTATTTCCTTGGAAAGACTTATAAAAGTGGGATGACTAGAAAAGCTTGGATCATTTTCATGGTTCAATATGTACAGTGCTAAAATTGCTTTCTAAAAGAAGAGCACAAGCTAACAATTATAACAATAAACAATTTTAATTTCTACCCCAGTTTTGGATACCTAAAAAAGAAAAAAGTCCTGTTATGTTAATGAGGTACATTACCGCAACTCTAATTGACTATTCTCCAGTGGTTAACAGTGGTATTTCCATTTTGGTGAGTTTCATATATTTATATATACTGTAGGCATTGTATCCACTAGGGCCTTAGGGTTGTCAATTTACACAAGATTTTCAGAAAATACTGATTTTTGTCTTTAGCCCATCATAGTTTTCTATATAACTTGCATTTCTGATGATGCTAAGTACCAGATGTTGGTATTACATGTATAGAATGGAAATTTAAGCCATTACATAGTAAACTCATATACATACTATTATTTCTGCAATCTCCATTAAATCTACTGCCAAGAGCCTAAGGAGACTCTGATAAATCACACTACACTATTTTCCACTATCACAAAGGTAAAACTTTCCACTATAAAGCAAGGCATCAGGTCCCACAAATATGCACACAGCATACATAGAGATGTCAGGAAGTAAAAATACATTAATTACCATGCATCTTATGATGTGAATCCCTTTAAAATCATTTAAGAAACCAGTAAAAATGTTTTAAATTAAGAAAAATATTCTTTTATCTCAATGATTAGGGGTGCTGTGATTAAAATTGTAAGACAGACTTTCTGTTATCAATTTAAATTGTAATTTAATTGGACAGTATGATAGACTGACATTGGAAAAGCACAATTTAAAAAAATTAAACTCCAGTCTTAAGGTAAACATCTTTGATATCAAAAACTGCTTTTTCGGACTGGGGATGTGGCTCAAGTGGTGGCACACTCACCTGGCATGCACAGGGCGCTGGACTCGATCCTCAGCACCACATAAAAATAAAAATAAAGATGTTGTGTCCACCGAAAACTAATAAATATTTTTAAAAAACTGCTTTTCTCTAGTCTATCAGTTGTTATGACCCACTCTGACTGCACAGATATTTAAAAATGTGAAAGCATATGCGACTAACTGAAATACATTACTAAAGGCTGAAAAGTTGAAGTAACCATAAACTGTCATGAAATTATTTCTTAGCCAGGTGTGGTGGCACATGCCTGTAATCCCAGTGGCTTGGGAGGCTGAAACAGGAGAATAGCAAGGTTCAAAGCCAGCCTCAGTTAACTGTGAGGCACTAAGCAACTCAGTTGAGACCCTGTCTCTGATAAACCACAAAAATAGGGCTTGGGATGTGGCTTAGTGGTCAAGTGCCCCTGAGTTCAATCCTCAGTATCAAAAAAACAAAACAAAATTATTTCCTTGTCAAAATATTCAAGGGAGAGGGTAGTGACCAAGAAACTATTGGACCTTGCTGCATCACAGTATATTTCAGAAATATACTGATTTTAACATTGATTTCAATATATCCTAATTAAACAGATGTCAGCAGTTTCGGGGCCAACTTCTGGGCAACTATTTATTGAAAGGCTCAATCCATTTACTGATCTGTTCGATTTTCCCTTACTGTACATTATAAGAATACACAAATATTTCAAGTGCCACAATCACCATGCAAACAATGATTTTATCTCTGAGTCCACATTTTCTACCATCATAATTCTTCACCTGGCAGCCTTGAGCTGGCCTGCTTCAGCAGAGGGCAACAGCAGAGCTCCTGCATGCTGTTAGTGCTGGCTCCTATCTGGTTTCTCTTTTCTAGCCTCTGATGGTACTAATTCTGGCTTCCAATTCATTTCTGGACCTGCATATCCGTCAGTTCTCAGTCTTGCCCTGTTTTAATTTTCCATCTATGTTTTAGTGAAAATGAAATGTGACATTTCAGACACAGTAATATACCTTTCCTCCATTATTTTTTTCTTAAGAGCACTTTACTCAGTTTCTTAGAGTTCTAAGAACATTCCTAGGTTACGAGATACTACCTTCCATTTCATTGTATATTATCCAATGCTACTGTTTAAACAGCAAGACTTAATTATTTTAATATTCTGGGGGCAGGGAAGGTAGCATCCAAAGAAGCCTATGAGTCAGTCTATAAATTATTTTCCTATATGCCACATATCTGGAATTTACATTCTTGAACTACCAAGTTTTATTTTTCAAAATCTTGGAGAATGTAATTTATACTTTTCAGAGGCCATCTTCTCATATGTAAAACAGTTTTAATTGCTATATTGTCTAACCTAAAACACTGAGAATCAAATGAAATGCAAGATGAGTCTTTATAGTGTATATTACAATCACAAAACAAAGCTTTCACAAACTCAAAAATAAACAAATAAACATTTAGCATTTCACTGGAAAACTCATACCAAAAATAACATCCCAAAATAATACATTGAGCAAACACACTTTTGCTACCCACTAAGGAAAAGGTACACACAAGATCATCAAGAATTCCTCCCAGTGTTGTTAGAGTTTTAAATATGCAAATGCATATTGTTTTCCTTGCTTTAATGTAGATTACTGTACTTTTTAAAAATGTATACTTTGGAGATCATTCCATAAGCATTCTTTTTTACAGCTCTAAAGAGGTTACATAGTATTTACATTCACTATATGGATGTCCCAGTTTCTTTTACCAGTCCCTTACAAGACATTTGAATTATTGTCAACATTTTGCTATTGAAAATGATACAATAAACTTTGTACATATGTTGTTCCATATTTGTGGTGATGTACCTTTAGAAAAAATTCCTTTAAGCAGGACTTCTGGATTAAATGTATCTGCAGTGCTGTGAGATTATACCAAATGTTTATTGATGGAGTCAAAATATTTTGTATTTCCATAAGCAATACATGAATTTAACCACCTTCATGGCCTCACCCCCAAGATTGTATTGTCAAGTTTTAGGATTTTTCCCCTCAAAGAGAAATTGCCACAGTTTTCATGTGCATTTTTCTTATGTGTGAAGGTATGTTTAAGGATCACTTGAATTCCTTTTTCTGTGACTTGTCTATTCATCTTTGTTAACATTTAGATTCACTCAATTTCTTTCTTTTTTTTTTTGTACCAGGGTACCAATTCAGGGGTACTCAACCACTGAGCCACATCTCCAGCCCCATTTTACATTTTATTTAGAGACAGGGTCTGTCTTACTGAGTTGCTTAGCACCTTGCCTTTGCTAAGGCTGGCTCTGAACTCACAATCCTCCTGCCTTAACCTCCAGAGATGCTGGGATTATAGACATGCGCCACCATGCTGACCTCAATTTCTTTAAATTAGCCATTTTAGGCCCTTATTAATATTGCTTTTTTGTCCAGATCACTATTGGCTCTCCCCTGAACTACGGGCACCTGCAGGTAGGTCTCCCTGCTTCCACCCTTGCTGCATCACAATGCATTCTCACAGAACAGCTAATCTATTTGTTTTTTTGTGTGTGTTTTTAAAATATTCCCTTATCTCTAATCCTCCAATGGTTTCCCAATACTACTGAAGTCCAGGTTCTTTGTCAAGATCTGCTGGGCATACAAAGCCTTACTTAGAACATCATGTTCCTCCTGGCATCCCTTTCACTCTGCTACACTCAGCCTTGTGTACTGTCCTTTCCCACCAGAAGAAATCCAAAAGGAGTTATCCCTCTGCAAGGAAGGTTCCTCCCACCACACACAGTTCCCTCTCATTTTTAGGACAGCTTACACATCACTAAAGGAGAACAGACATCTTTCACCACCCCACATAAAGGCATGTAAAACTGCTCTCCTACCCAATCATTAGCCGGTTGCTTTCTTCTCATCACCTCACTACCTGATATTTTTTATTTTTTATGTGCTTCCTACCATCTCCATTCTAGCATGTAAGGATCAGGGTTAGGAAGAGCGCTCTTATATACCACTGTTGGCCCTAGATCTGGAAAATTGCCTGATCATTCAAAGGTACTCAATAAATGTTAGTGTACTCAAAATCAGTTAAGTTGCTCCTGTTTGCCCATTATCATCTAAGATTTCTTTTAATGCTGTTTCTTATTTGACACCTAAAATCAGCATTATTTGCAGATCTCTTAGAGTGGTAGCTATTCAGAATTAAAAACATGAAATAAACTACCAAGTACCAAGAAACAGAGTTCTAATGTCCAGCAAAACATCAATTATAACTAATTTCGCATAAGAACATTTAATACTAAAAATACCTTACCTGCAAAATGACTCATCCTAAGGACTTAAATTGTGTCACAAGGGAAAATATGCCATCTGAATTCTATAGTAGAAAGGTCATCAAAATGTGTTTTTACCTGTGTCCCCAGAATCAAACATTTAATGGTCCTGTTTGATTTTACTATAAAAGATGCCCAATGATAAAGGTTAGGGAAATAAATGATGCTCTAACTACTCAACAATACACTAGCAGTTATTAAAAAAAAAAAAAAAAAAGCAGTAAGCACTGGCATGGAAAGACATCCTGGAGCACTCTGCATATATCAAGCACCGTCCCAGGGACTTTGTGTCTTATTTCATTGTTTTAAAAAAGTTAAAATGCAGCACATAGAGTGATTTCATTTTTATAAAATAAACAGAATGTTATAATTATATGCATATAAAAGGGTCAGAATAATCAACACCAAAGTAAGCCTTGGTGTGAATGAAAGATTTTTATGTTTTTACTGAATCTTTTACATCAAATACACTTGATAATGTAATTAAAATGGGGAACTGGGGTTGTGGCTCAGTAGTAAAGTGTTTGCTTCACATGCATGGGGCAATGGGCTTGATCCTCAGCATCACATAAATAAAATAAAGGTATTGTGTCCATCTACAATTTTTTATTTTTTAAATATGGCGGTGGGGAAAGGGTAGTAAATCATCTACTAGAAAGAAGATAGATCTGTTGCCCAGGGTTGCTGTTGTTTGTTTTGGGTACTGGGGATTGAACCCAGGGACACCAAGTCACATCCCCAACCCTTTTTGTATTTTATTTAGAGACAGGGTCTTGCTGAGTTGCTCAGAGCCTTGCTAAATTATTCACTGGGATTATAGTCCGTGCCACCACACCTGGCTGCCCAGGACTTTTTTCACATCATATTGCCATTTTATTCCCTATCCTACCCCCTTCAAAGGGGTCACCTGAAAGAGCACTCTTAGCCAGCAAATTAGCAAAGCTCCTAAAATTGGAGCATAAAAGGCTATATGAAAAGTTGAGTAAGAAAATTGGATAAGATCTTACTACTTCATTTTGTGATACTGATATTACCATCAGTTATATTAGATACACTGTCAAATAAAGACCAACTACTTTAGTCTATTTGAAATCCATATTAGGTTCTTAAGAAAAGCTCTGAAATAATCTTAATACTGTTCTGAAATGTTTTGAAGAGTAAAAAGTACATCATCATACTGTACGGTTTAATCTAAAAAAAAAAATCAAAACAATTCTTCATTGTAGAAGAGGTAAAATGTTTTATATCTAAGGTATTTCTTAGTTTCCAGGGAAACCAATGTAAAATTGTCTGAAATAAAGATATTAAAAGCAAACTTTCAATGTACTTATACTTTATAGTTGGTGCTCTAACTTGTTTCTAAGGAAACTTAAGAATAATAGCCAAATGTTGAAACTGGGTTCAATCCTTAACACCACATTGCATACATACATACATAAATGTATTGTTTATACAACTAAAAATATTTTTAAAAGATGGGAGTAAATTGTAAGAGACGGGTCTACTTTATAAATGCATTTTTGAAAAGTTTTTTCTTAGGAGCTGAATTTGGCATATCTGCTACCTCTAATTAGACATAGCCAGTTCCTATCTTCCTTTCTTCATCATAAATGCAGGTATAATACACATATGCTTCCTTTGTATTTGGAAGGGTCAAATGAGACCACACATGAAAATGTTGTGAATACTAAAGATTTAAATAAAGGTTTTACTTGAAATCTATCCAAACTACCCCAATCTACTAATTGGTTTGTAAAATCAAACTTACCTTTCACCACCCAAGCAGAACAGCTTTCACATGTATTTACATGCTTTATTTTTAAAGGTACAATTAATGCATATTTTTTCACAATTTTTGAATATTCTGAAAAGTTACAAAGGCATGTCCATCATGAGCCTTAATTATTCTAAAAAAAGGAAAATAACTGCCAGGCTGGGGAGGTAAGCTCAGTGATGGTCTTTGCCTAACATGCCTGAACCCCTTAGTTCAAACCCCAGCACTGTGAAAACAGGGGAAGAAGAGACACAAACAAGCAAAAGAAACCAAGAGTCCAACTAAAATTTACATAGAACTATAAGACATCTGCTCTATAGTAATGAAATAATCTCTGCCATTTAAATGAAACAAATGGGTCAGCAGGGCAAACATCTGTAGAATACAACGTTTTCCATTTCAAAAGATTTAAGTCTTCATTCAAGAACCATCTAGTTACTCAGAATTATATTTACCTAGATGTGTCCATTTCCAAAATTCTATGGTAAAAATCAAAGGTTCCTTTCTCTTCTCTCACCTCCCATCCCTCACGGTTTAGATCATGAAAAGCTTTCCTTTCACTTAAACATTCTAAGTGCTGAACAGGATTCTAGTGATGGGAGGGGGGGGAGGGAAGGAGGGGAAGCCATGGAAACAAACTAGCGCCGGCAGGGTCTGGCATTTTAATTTCCAAAACCATTACATTACTAATTAAAGCCTAAATTTGTTTTGACTACTTTGAAACGTTTGACCAGCAATCTCATGGACCACCTCACCTCTCCTCCCCTCTCCTCCAGAGATAAATGAAGTCCGCTAAGTGACTGAGTAGGGCTTCAGACACATTTGTCAAAGTAGGAATTAAAGTAATCGGAACTCCGTGGGTAATGTTCTTTGGGTGAAAAACAAAAGCAAAAACCGAAGCCCTGGCAGTAACCTTCGACACTTTTCAGAGTTATTTTAAGGCCCCCTTCCCCCGGTTTTTTTCTTTTGTGTTCAAATTACAGTTGGAGAGAATAAAGCAGTTCTATCCAGGAGACTTAAAACAGTCTGCTTAATATCAAATAAACTCCTATGGCAACCTCTATTTGAGTCTAAAGTAATCCTCAAACGTTTGAGTCTGAATTACTCGAATATCAGCTACCTTAACCGGTGTTTGGAATAAACAATCAGGTTCTCGCCTGGCTTCTTCACTTAGGTACCATCTGGATAGATAAGGATAGGGAGGATGGGATGGATACTCCGAAGTTGGGGCAACTAAATTTTCACTAAGCAAAGGAAGCAAATATACCAAAACAGTCGTGCAGAATCCCAGGAGACACTGAATAGAAAGAAAACCAGAAAGGGCCGAAAACTGGAGGGTCCCAGGACAGCTTGGGGAATGTGAAAGGGGGCAAGAACTGGGCGGCAAAATAGGGAGGGAAACAAGTTGGACAGACGAGGAAGGGAAAGAATAAGGGGTGGGGACGCCAAGCAGAGCCAGCTAGCATCCCGGTGCCCAGCCTTGGAAAAGCCGGCTCTGGGCAGGAAGGAGCTCGAGGCGACGGCTGCCTCCCGAGGACCCTGAGGGCGGCGGAGGCCAGAGGTGCTTCCTAGAGCGGACGGGGTCCACCGCCCCCTTACCTTCCGGCATCTCGCGGTCACTGATGTGCTGCAGGTGGTGGCCCTCGCCGGCTCCAAAATCTAACTCGGCGGGCTCCACGGCAGCGGGCGCCGGCGCTACGGCCACCGCCACTGCGTCCCCAGCCGCCGCCTCATAGAGCTCAGACTCGTAGTCCGGCTCCGCCGGCCCCGTGCGACGGCCTAGCTTGGGGCTGGCATTGGGGGACACGCAACAGGTCAGCGTGTTCCCCATGGGGCGCCTCCGCTCCTCTCCGCCGTCGCCCGCGCCTTCACTCGCCCCCGACTCCGCTACGCTCAGTGGCCGCCCCCTCCCCCAACAATGGCGCGGCCGGCGCTGGCAGCCCCGGGCTATGCCGGGGCTGCTCCGCACATGCAGACGCGGCCTCGCCCGCCGCTCGCCTGCCCGCCCCGCCGCCCGGCCCCGGGCAGGGCTCCGGCCTCAGCCGCACCCCCGCCGCCACGCCGCGGCCGCTTTCTCAGAGCCGACTAGTCTGCGAGGGCGGCGACCAACCCGGCTTATTTAAAAGGGGTGGGGACCCGACCAGCGCTGAGAGGCGCAGCCACTGCCGGCTGAGAGCGGGGTCAGAGCTCCTCCTCCTTCCGCCGCCGCCTCCCGACTAAGGGCCGCTAGCCTGGCCTGCACCTGCCAACCGGAACGCGTTCTGCGGTCACCTGGTTACGAGCAACCAATCAGACCCAGAGTTCTCTCCACGCGCCCGCCTGGAACCCAGGCACGTGACTCACGATGCCCCGCCCCGTCCACGAGTGCCCCGCCCCTCGCGAGCGGCGTCCGGCACTCGGGTTTCCATTCATCGTAGGCTTCCCGGAGCTTTCCGGTCTTGGGAGAAACAGCGGGCGTTGTTACTCGAGACCGTCCCGGTTAACAGACTCTGCAGAAAGCCCCGGTTAGTAAAGAGCTGGTTCCGTTAGCAACTGGATTTTTCGGAGTCAGACAGCTTTCATTCGCTCAAGGAACTTAGTTACACCAGAATTATTGATCATTTTTGTAACTAAATGCTCCTCTCTCGTCTTCGAAGGAGTGTTGCTTTTTACATTGAATTTGACTGAAGCAACCCCAGGAGGCCTAGCCCTACTTTCAATAAACAGTTGTGGCTGTGTCTTGAATGAAACACTAGGACATGTCAACCCCCACTTCCTCGTTCGTAAAAGCACAGACCAAACTGGCCCCTCCCAGTTCTAAATCGCTGCGACTCACCAACCCCTTTTCTCGCCTGTCTCTCCCTTGCACGGCTGGAAATTTAGCTTCTTTTACTAACAACACATAAAGCTTAATTTTTTTCAACTAAATTGAGAACCAAAAAGTAGGGTGCCATGATCCCGCTTCCAAAATGATAGGGAACAGTTAACATTTAGCAAGCACTGTGTGTCCAGTACTGTTGCATCTGAAACACTCACTTAATCCTCAAAAGCGTTCCTATCTTAAATCTCACAGATTATACAGAAGAAAGTGAGATACAGAAGTAATTTTCTCAAGAACAGAGGAGCACTCAGAGTGGGTAGGAATAGTCTGGATCCCCACAAGTCATTATAGTCATCTGAAAATAAAAATAGAAGTTGAATTTGGGGAAAGTAACTTTTTTAAAAAAAGAATGGTTTTGCTATATGGTTTTTAAAATGCCTTCCCTTCAATCAACATTAAGTACCTTCTCTGTGTCAGCCACTGTATGTGTGAAACAGTCCCAACCCTCCATGAGGTCGGGCAGATAGGAAAAGAAAGGCTTAGAGAGTCTAATGGTCGGAGGTCACACTGATGGACCAAACTGGAATCTGGGATACAAGCTCCCATCTATCTGACTCCAAAGTAGATATTGGGGTAAAGGAGTTGTATCTTGTCATGAAAACGTGAGAGTCATTGAATGATGTGAACTTCAGAAGTTACTATCAGGTATATTTTTGGCAAAATCACTCGTATAACAAGGAGATTGAAGGAAGAAGCAACAGGACTGATTAAGATACTATACTCATCTAGGAGAAGAGGGGTCTTAAACTAAAAGCAGTGATAGTGGCTGAGTGGAGAGAAAGAATTTGTGGTAATTTGTGAGGGAGTGGAGGAAGAGAGAAGTAGAAGGCAAAAAAAAAATACTCCTAAGGTTCTGATTTGGGGGACCCAGTAGATAGTGGTCCCTATTTTGGGGGGGGACTCAATAGATAGTGGAGACAGAGAATGCAGGATGAGGAATAGGTTTGGGGAAGAAGATAGTTTTTGACTCTGTTAAGTCAAAGTTGCATATAAGCCTCTATAGGATAAGTCTATTTTGTGGCATCCCGAGTTATCAGGTTATACTTTTAAAAATAATACACATTAAATTAAATCAAAAGGAGTGGAGAAATTTCCTGAAACTTACATGCTAAGAATACTGTATCTTTCTTTTTTTTTTTTAATGTTTTTGGTGATTACTTCCAAGAAGCAACTTGGAATTTATGGTTTTAGCAAATGATATATCTTGTGTAAAATAAAACTGTTAAATGAAAACAGCTCAAGTTATATTGTCATCAGTGAAAATAGACAGTAATTGAAGTCGGGTGGGTACAGAAGTGGTTATCTTAAGAAGACATAATAATTGGGCTGGGGATGTGGCTCAAGCGGTAATGCGTTCACCTGGCATGTGCGGGGCACTGGGTTCAATCCTCAGCACCACATAAAAATAAAATAAAGATGTTGTATCCACCAAAAACTAAAAAATAAATATTAAAAACTCTCTCTCTCTCTCTATATATATATATATATAATAAAGAAGAGATGGTAGGTATGGGAAGGAAGGAGACTTGGAGAACAGGGAGCATAAAGTGAAGCCTGCCAAGGTGAGCAGTGCAAGTCAAAGAAGGAAGGTGGATCAGTAATGGCTCATCAGGAACCATGAGTCCCAAAGAAAAGGGAATGGCACCTGCCTCTCATTTCTGTAATGGCAGCACTTTGCACAGTGGCTGGCCAGAAGGCAATCAGTAAATGCCATGGAAAGCTGAATGCTGCCAAGAGGCAGCAAAGTTACAAATGACATTTTCTATAATAACTGGATGCCTGAGGATGAGTATAAGCCAGTTGGACAACAGGGAGAAGTGAATAGTAGGTGTTTCAGTTAGCTTTTCTGTCACCAAAAGACCTGACAAGGGCAAAGTAGAGGAGGAAAAGTTCATTTTGGCTTATGGTTTCAGAGGTTTAGTCCATGGTTGGCTGACTTCATAGCTCTAGGACCCAGGAGAAACAGAACATCATGGTGGAAGGGCATGGCAGAGGAAAGCAGAGTTCCACTCACCAGGGTCAAAATGTAAACCCCAAAGGCCACTGATCAACCTCCTCTTGCCAGATGCTACCTGCTTATAGTTACCACCGAGTTAATTCATATGAATGGATTAATCCACTGATTAGGTTAAATTTCTTGTGATCTAAGCATTTTGTCTTTGAACATTCTTGCATTGTCTTACACACGAGCTTTTGGGGGACACCTCATACATAAACCATAACAATAGATGAGAAGGTAAGGTAAAGACAGAAACTGAGGGCTTCACTGTCCAAACATTTGGCTGGAAAGAGAGATGTGGTATTATTTAAAGGGAGATGTACAGTTAAGGGAGTTTTCTCTTTTTAAGTCCAAAAAAGGTCAGGTGGAATGGCACATGCTTATAATCCCACATACTTAGGAGGCTGAGACAGGAGGATCACAAGTTCGAGGCCAGCCTGTGCAATTAAGCAAGACCCTATTGTTAAAGAGAAAATGAAAAGGATAGCATGTAGGTTAGTGATAGAGCACTCTTGGATTCAACTCCTAGAACTACAAAAAAAAAAAAAAAGGATTGGAAAAAAGGTAAGTATGATAATGAGTTAAAGAGTAAGAGCCAATGGAGAAAACAAACTTTTGAAATGAGAGGAAAAGAAAGAATTAATAGAAAAAAGGTCCCAGGAAAGCAGAAGTGGGGGTAACCCAGAACAGGAATAGCTTTAGGATACTAAAGCAAGGAGGCAGAAACGTCTCTGTGAGTGGAGGAAAGATTTAGGAAGAACTCACTTGATGACCTCTATTTTTCTTTTACTTTAGGAGGTTTCTTTTTGGAAAATCATTATTTGAAAAGAGGAGTTCTGTTAAAAATGAGTACAGAAGCTTGACATACCTAACAAAAACAAATATAATTGCTCCTTGATATACATAGGATTGGTTCCAGGAACCTCCATGGATACCATTATAGTTTAGAAATAAGATGTCCCCCAAAAGTTCATATGTGACAATGCAAGAAGGTTCAGAGGTGAAATGATTAGGTTCTGAGAGTTTTCAGCTAACCAGTGCATTAATCCTCTAATAGGAATTATTGGGTGGTAACTCTAGGCAGGTAGGGTGTAACTGGAGAAGATGGGTCATTGGGGGAATGCTTTTGGGGTATCTAATTCTTGGTGAGGGGAGCGCTCTCTTTCTCTCTCTTTCTCTTTTTGCTTTCCTGTGCTTCTTTCCCTGTCATACCCTTCCACCATAACAGTCTGCCTCACCACAGGCCCAGAGCAATCAAGTCAACCATCCATGCACAGAGACCTTTGAATCATGAGCCTCCAAATAAACTTTTCCTCTGCTAATTGTTCTTGTTAGGTCTTTTGGTCACAGCAGAAAAAAAAAAAATTGACTAAAACAGGAGTCAAAATCAAAGGACGCTCAAGTCCCTTATATAAAATGGCATGGTGTTTGCATGTACTTTAAAACATCTATTATTACATAATACAATGTACATGTTATGTAAATCGATCCATACTGTATTGTTTATGAAATAACAACAGAAAAAAGTCTGTACATGTTCAGTATAGGTGTAATTTTCTTTTGAATATTTCAATCCACAGTTAGTTGAATCTTCAGATGCAGAACCCACAGATAGGAAGGCCTGTTGTAATTTCTTCTTTCAAATATGGGTAAATTGAAGATAAATTTGAGCAAAAACTAAGAGATATGCCAACAAAGTGAAAAAAATAGAACTTATTATTTTTGCAATATATATCAATTAATACTTTTTGCAATATATATCATTTTCATCATGCAATATATATATCATTTTATAAAAATATAGATTGCAAAAAATATTAATTCACAAGCTCTTAAGCCATGTTACAGGCCACACAAACAGCCAGAGGGAGTGTTATCCTTTTAATAGAAAGAAAAACTCATTTCAAAAAGCAAGGAAGCAGAGATGCTTAATTTTAATTTAATTTTGTTTAAAAGATTTAAGGTTGAGAACAAAAATTAGATGACATATCAAAATGTGGAAAATCACAGTGCAACCAGAAAATATTTCAATAAAGTTCAGTTTCAGTAACATATATCTAGTTAAATCCTTAGGACCTAGTGACTGCATTCCATGATGATAATATTGTTCAAAGAGCTAGGAATGTCATTAGCTATCATTTTGGATGATTCCTTTAGACTTGAGGTAACATCTAAGATCAAGCCACAAAATAGTACCTGCATGCAACAACAACAACAACACATACACACACACACACACACACGATAGCTATGCATGATCTTGAAAATTCAAGAACTTAAAAACTTTCTGAACAAAGATTTTGGGAAGCATTATTATGAAAATATACTTTAAAACATTTATTTGCAGGGAACATTGAAAAGCATTAAAAGAAAAAAATCTTTATCCTAGGATACTGGCAAGTCAGAGAGCAAACAAAGGAGAGCAGTAGGATAATGTGGTATGAAGGAAAAAAAAAGAGGTTGATTCTGTAAAGACTGCTGAGACTTTATTTTTATGGATCTGGAGTAAACTCAATCGCTCATCCATTCACTCAGTACCCATGCAATATCTGAGCCTTCAGCACAGTAAGTGCTGGTATGGTTGCTTCAAGGAAGATAAACAAGATTCCTGTTCTCATGAAACCTAATTTCTACAAAGGAGATCAACAATACTGTCTATGACTCCCTCTCTGTGGCCCAAGATGGCAAGGTAAGAAGAAGGAAGATTTTTTTTTTTTTTTCAGAACATTCATAGCCTGGTGCTTACAATAACATTGTTTTAAAGCTTAGCAACCTGGCCACACCTAGCTGCAAGGGAGGCTTAAAAAACATAATTGTATATTTTAGATGACAGATGCACAAGGTACAACTAGATATTGGAAGGCAACTAGCTGTCTATGCCATAATCTGTAAGGAAACATTAGGAAAATTTCTGCCTAAATCAAGAACGATCATGATAAATTTGTATAGCCTTTTGCAAGCACATATGAAAACCTATACAAGATGTTTTGTAATGATCTTCTCTTAAGCTTAGAGGATAGAAACACTGAAGAGAGGGAAGCTTAAACTATAGAATGAAATTAGGTCAGATGCAAGAAAGATTTTTATGGCAGTCAAATGATCAGGGATATGTATCATCTGTGTGTTGTAACTGGTTTCCATCTTGAGGGCCGTAACTATTTTCATAAATGGAATTCTGTGGGTAAATTATATGTGTATTTCTTTTCTGGGCAGCCTATAGTTACCATATTCTTAAAGTAGTCTGTAAACAAAAATGCTGAGAATTATTATCATACCTGATATGATGTGTGACAACTTGATTTCTCTCATTCTCAACTCTGAAAAAATTATAATCTGTTTGTTGTTGTTGTTTTAGTAAATTGGACATTCAGTGGTGCTGATACTCACATTTTAGTCACTTTCAGGGCCTTTTCCACCTGTCTCTTTACACTCCTTCTCAACTATCCTCCCACCTTTCTTTCTATGAATAGTATGTGGGTTTATTCCTGTCAAAATGAGTCAGTTGAGATGAGAATGCTAATTTACCTGAAATGATGCTCTGAAAAAAAAAATCAAAAAGAGTGTCAGTTTGTCGTCCCACCAGTACACATAATGTCCATTGGTTAAGTTAGTTCTGGCCCCAGATGTTGGATGTGATTCTAATTCTTAACACCAGGGCATTTTATGAGAAGCACTTGCCATTTTAAGAGACACTAAGAACTTCCTTTTTCTCTCCTGAACCCTTTACTCTTTTTCATCTTATAAAGTTTTTTTGCTTCTGGTTTCTTTTGTCTAGGTGCTACAGAAAATCTAAAACCTTGCTCAGCTTATGCCAGTACTTCCTCAGATCACCCAAATGAGGATAGAAGAGTGGTGTTTAGGCAGGATAGAAGAGCGGTGTTCAGGCTTCTATTCTCAAGCAGATGCCAGCTCTACTCTCAGTGTCAAAGACTCTAATGGTACGTGGTCTGCAGCAACTAATTTCCTAAAAGAGCTACCTTCTACATTTGGCCAGGAAATAAGCTTACTGCAAAATCTACTTTGGAACAAAGAGAATATAAATAAATAAATATATTGAATACCTAGATTTTTTTCCCCTCTCCAGTCCTGTCAATGCTCTCCCCCCTACTCCACACCCAGAATTTAAATGTTTCATCTTTTCCAGTTGTTTTATTAAATGAGATCTTAGTATTTTTAAGATGTGTCAAATTCTTCCCCTCATTTCCTCTTCCCCCGCTGTACTGGGGATTGAACCCTGGGGTACTCTACTGCTGAGCTACATACCCCACCCTTTAAACTTTTATTTTAAGGCATGGTTTCACTAAGTTGCTAAGGCTGGCCTTGAGATCCTACTGCTTCAGCCTCCCAAGTTGCTGGTACTACAGGCATTTGCCACCACACAGGCCCTCCTATAGCATTTTTTAAAACAACCTCCACTTCATAATGTTCGTGACTTGAAGTCAGAATCAGCCTAGGCATGGTGGGGACTGTTCGTCCCTACTCCCGGATGTCTGGAGCCTCAACTGGATTGGATTGATCTAGCAACTGGATATGGCTGAGATGGTTGAGCAGGGGCCATATTTCTGAAGTGCCAGTACTGGCTGTCCCTAGGTTCCTCTGTTTTTTTCCTTGTCAATCTCTGAGGTGGGAAAGTCTACGGTGACTTCTTCTCTGCATGTCATGCAATTGGCTTGCTAAGTCTTAGATTTGTCATCACTTTTAATGGGCTGTTAAGAAAGAAAAATGCATTATTTTTCTTTTTCAATGGGGAGTGGTGGGAAACAGAAGTAGGCAAACTCTCAGAGCCCTGTGGCTGAGAGCATGACCTCTGCAGTCTAACCAGGCTGGGTTCAAGTTCTCTTTGCCACTTTTTAGATGTGTAGTGTCAGCCAGTTACTTGCCCTGAGTCCTGGTTTTTCACCTGTAAAATGGGGGTAATAATGATATCCTTAGCACATGGGGCTGTTCCCAGTCTCTGGCCAGACCAAATTTGATTTCTTAGATCTCCATGATTTGGAAATGTCAGGATACCAAGGGTCAGAGATGAGTTCCAAATTTAAGTCTTATGTACTATCTGGTATCCAAGTAACCCTTTTCCCTACTGGTCCTTGGGCTTTTTAGTAGCTAGAAGGAACATATATTTCTGCAGGTGCTCTCCAAAACACTTGCCATAGGTTAAGTCTATTTTGTGATGCCCCACATATTAACTGAGAACACAGAAAAGAATTATTAAAATGTACACATTATATATCACATTTCCTAGTGATTATTTTTTATAGCAAAACTTAGAATGTATGGTTACAACAAGTTTGTCTTATGTAAAATGAAATTATTACATAAAACATGATTTAAAATGATTATTGTTGTTTGGGGGGAGTATAGAGTACTAGGGATTACACTCAGGGATATTCAACTTCTGAGCTACTCCCCAGTTTTTTTTTATTTTTTATTTATAAAATTTTGAGACACCATCTTGCTAAGTTGCACAGGCTGGTTCAGAACTTGTGCTCCTCCTGCCTCAGCCTCTTGAGTGGCTGGGATTACAGGTGTGTGCCACTGTTCCTTTACCCAAATGCAATCTTCTTTAATTGTTGATAAACTAATACCTACAAAAATCCCATGATGTGGTAATATGCAAGTCCCTCAGGGAAGCCTTCCTCTGGGACCAAATGCCGGCTTGACTCCATCACAACTTCTCCAGGGAAGTTGGTGGAATAAATGTACTATTCTCTGTTGCCTGCTTTCTCTCTCTCCTTTTTTTTAAATTTTGATTTTAATTTTTTAAAAATTTATTTGTGTTTTTTAGATAGACATGACAGCAGAGTGTATTTTGACATATTCTACATATATGGAGTATAATTTCTCGTTCTCACGGTTGTACGTGATGTGGAGTGACACTAGTGGTGTGATCATGTATGAACATAGGAAAGTTATATCTTATTCATTCTACTGTCTTTCCTATATCCATCCTCCCTCCTTCCTCTTTGTCTAATCCAATGAACTTCTGTTCTTTCCCCTCCCTGCCATGCTTATTGTGTGTTAGCAGCCGCATTTCAGAGAGACATTCAGTCTTTGGTTTGGGGGGATGAGGTTGCCTGATTTCATGGCAAGATGTGCCAAGGTCTACGTGCCCTTCTCCAAAAGTATCAAGGGAGGAGTCTGCAACATCTGCAAACTCTGCTTAGTGATCTTTTGGGTAGAAATCATGCTCTGCTGGCATTTTATGTTTCTATAAAAGAACAGAGAGAAACCTGCCCCTCCGTCTTCAATGACATGGGAGACCTATGATTAAGGAGCAATTGTGATGAGGGAAAAGGAATGAACAGGATCAGAAACGTATATATTCCCTCACTGGCAACCTAACAGGGTTTTCACTGAAAGCCAAATAATCATGGAGTAAACAATGCTAATTCTTAGGCTCAGAATAATTCCATCATCAATTGAAATAAAGCAGTACTAATAATGATCTGGACAATTGATGATCCCCTACCTTCAGGCTGTGGGCTGGAAGCAGTGCTTTTCTGAGCCATAATGGAGCATGAAGCAAAAGGAAAATCAGTAATACTTGTCCTATATTTATTGAAATTGTTGGCTTCTTGTTTATTGCAGATTTTTACATAACTTTTTATTTTTTTAGGATAGTGCTCTAAACTATTATTTGATTGCTGAGTTTTTGTGGTGCTTCTTAACTTTGGTGACTGTGGCAAGTGCCTCACTATCTCACTCTAGTCTGGGCTCTGTGCCTGGAGCAATGTGAGTGGTATGTGAATATTGTTTTGGTCTGTGCTCAAAAGTAAATAAAGAGATAATTGAACTCAAACTCATCTCTGACCCTTGGTGCCCTGACATTTCCAAATCATGGAGATCTAAGAAATCATATTTGGTCTGGCCAGAGACTGGGAACAGCCCCATGTGCTAAGGATATCATTATTACCCCATTTTACAGGTGAAAAACCAGGACTCAGGGCAAGTAACTGGCTGACACTACACATCTAAAAAGTGGCAAAGAGAACTTGAACCCAGCCTGGTTAGACTGCAGAGGTCATGCTCTCAGCCACAGGGCTCTGAGAGATTGCCTACTTCTGTTTCCCACCACTCCCCATTGAAAAAGAAAAACAATGCAGTTTTTTTCTTTCAACTTTTAGTAACTTTATCTTTTTCCTCTTAGAGAAGTACTATATAGCCATTGTAGAGAAATTGCAAAATACATATGAACCAAAGAGATAAAAATAAATCAAAATCCTACCCCAAGAGCCACCTGCTATTAGTATTTTGTTGTATATTTCTCTAAACTTTAATAAAAATAAATTGTGATTTTAAAATGAAACAATGCTACCCATATGGTTTTTGTAATTTGTTTTCTTTGCTTAACAATGTGCCTTGAACATTTTTCTCTGTCATTGCCTTTTTTGCAGAGTAATGTATAATGACTGCACAGTATGCATTCATCTACTCATGAATATTTATTAAGGGCCTGCTTGTCTCCAGGCATTGAGCTAGGCTCTCAAGATATGTCAGTTCACAAAATAAAGAAACTGGCCCTTTGGGGTTGATATTTAAGTAGAGGGAGACCTTTAAAAAGTAACATAAATAATAGATGAATAAATGTGCCAGTTAACAGGGGCACTATTTTATATGGAATGGTCTAGGAGTCTCCCCTGGTAAGAGGCTGTTATGGGCTATATTGTATCCCTCCCCCAATAAGATTTGGATACTGAAGTCTTAACCCCCAGTACCTAAGAATGTGACTGTATTTGAATGAGGATCTTTATGGAGGTAATAGTTAATGAGATCGTTAGGGCAGGTTGCAGTCCAACAAGAGTGGTGTCCTTGTAAGAGGCAGTGTGGATACAGACACATAAAAGACCCTGAGGAGATACAGAGACAAAAAGGGAAGACTGTATCTATAAGCCAAGGAGAGAGGCTGGAGTGGATCCTTCCTTCATGGATCTCAGAAGAAACGAATCCTGCCAGGATCTTAATGATAAACTTTCAGTTTACAGAATTGTGAGGTCATACCTTTCTGTCTTTTAAGCCATTCAGACTGTGGTACCTCTGTTTTGGCTGCCTGAGCAGATTAATAAGGGTTGGAGAAAGAGACCCAATTGATATGAGAGGGTGTGAGCCCTGTGGGTTCTGGGGAACAGACGGAAAACAAGGCTTAGTAGTTTGTCAAGAGGCCATGTGTCTGGGAGGATAAAGGAGATGGGGTCAGAATGAGAAGCAGATTTCACCAAGTCCTTAAGTCTCCCAGGCCTTCAGAAAGATGTCAGGGGGTAGGGAAGAGGAAGCTGCTGGGCAGCTATTGGCCATGACGTATTTTACGGAGATGTTTGTGTGGGGTCCAGATTAAAACTTTATTAGTCAATTAAATTATCTATCAGTTTCTTTTAAAGGTTTGGGTTGAGAAGTGGGGGGAGAGGCTTCTGGAACACTGGCCCCAAGCTCTAAGGCATCTTTGAGAGAGAGAGAGAGAACTTCTTTTTAATATTTATGTTTTAGTTTTCGGCGGACACAACATCTTTGTTTGTATGTGGTACTGAGGATCGAACCCGGGCCGCATGCATGCCAGGCAAGCGCGCTACCTTGAGCCACATCCCCAGTCCCTCTAAAGCATCTTTATAACCCCACCATCCATCCACTTGACCACCCTAATAAACTGGATAAGCCATCATTTTAAACCAGGATTAGACCCTTCCTTGAGTCCTTCTCCATAAATTTATTCAGTAGGACCTCTCTTCCCCTATTTAAAGGCCAGCTGGATAATGTCCTTTCCTTTCCCTTACATCCATTCCATCTCCCTGGATCTTATACCCAGGCTCCCAGTCCCCAGATCTTTCTGCTAACTGGCACCAACTGCCATCTGCCAAGATTCCAGTGCTCACTTGCACCCTCTCCTCCCCCACTCCTCATTCCTGTCTTCCTCTGGGGCAAAGCAGAAATGTAAGCCTTCTCTGATAACTACAAACCAAATTTCAGGGATGCAGACAATCTCCACCAGTTAAGTTGGGGAACAAAATCATGAGCGCTCTGCCCTTCTTGGAAACTGTTATCAAATCAGAGGTCATGGCCATATAGGAAATAACACAGCCCAGGGTTGGACCCAACTCTGACCAACATGCTTCCCTTGGAAGACTTTGTTATTCTCCCAACCATTCTTATGCTACTGATGGATCTTCTTATGGACAGAACCCTCAGCAGTATCTTTTTTTAAGGGTATTTTTTCTTCCTTTTCCTCAAAGTCCTCCAATACCACCTACCCATACAAGACCTAGTAACTCTATCAAGATACTCTTGTCCTTTTGCTCTGGGCTGCTTTTTACTTTATCCATTGAAAACAGGATCAAACCCAGGGCACAGTGGAAAAAATAAATAAAATGGATGACATTAGTAAGTATGTCAGGTCAACTCAGGCTCCTGGATTTATGACCACAGAAGAAAGTTGACATTAAAAAGACAGGCAGTGGTGCTTCTCTATATGAGCTGGGCAGTCTAGGTGCAAATGCCCTAAGATAAGAAGGACAACCCCACCAAGGCCTTAGGCCTGAGGCCTGAATGCTGCAAAGGGCCTCAGTGCCCCATGGTCATCCTTACAGCTACAGAGAAGCCCTGGTTGGTTTGAAGAAGGAAGACGTAAACAGTCAACTGTATCTCCTTACAGGGCTTCTGTCATGCTCCATGAGCCAATTTCTTAATAAACCCCCTTATAACTCCCTTATCACTTCAGGAATGACATAATTTACATTGAACTGAATGTGTGTTGGAATTGTTGACATGTTACTTATTGAGATCTAAAATAGCCAGCAAGTTTCATAGCTTGTTTTCAGCATATCTTTCTCCTTTGGGGATTTTGTTTAGTACAGAAGTGGCCAGTACCTCTCTTGACCTCTGAAAGGTCCTACGAAAATCTGAAACCAAGGCAGGGTGACAAAGACTGGTCATTCAGCACTAAGGGCCTCCTCGTGTTACTTCTTAGGAAAAGAAAATGTTGCTGCAAAAGACCCAGAGGCACAAATGTTCTTCCCAGGCCAGTCAGCTTCTGAATCCTTCAATGCTTAGCTTAATTTACACATTAGGAAATTTTCTAGACTAGAAATATCTGATCAAAAATGAACCAAAATCGCAAATGTGAACCCATATCTTCCCAGTTGGGCATGAGTCAAATGGGCCTCTGGAGTGAGGTGAGCAATGAAAGGGATGTTTATCCCACAGAATCATCTCAAAATCAGATAGAAAGTGAGGAAGAAATTGGTGTGTCCTTGCTGCATATGTTACCAGATTCTCAAGCTTATTTTCCTATGCAATTCCAGTCTACCTTATTAGGAATGTTTGCAGGACTATAGTTGAATCTTTGTAGCTGCCGTTACTAATCAGAAACTAACATGCCCACGTGGTCAGCATAGAAAGGACAGCATAAAATCTCTCAACGCTTCTCTTCCGTAGTAATGCTGTCATCTGGAGTCTGAGGGATCCTGACCCCGTCTGTATGTAGTTTTAAATTCCCCAGTGATGCCAAATATATTCATGTCAACAGATACTGTTCCAAAATACCAGCGTTCAATTTAGCTGAATACCAGGAGACTGACTCAAACTACTTTGAAGGAAATAAATATGTCTTTAACTCATATAACAAAGTAGTGAAAACTCATAAAAAATCTACTTTCCAAAGGAAAAAACATTAAAGTAAGAATTTCCAAAAAAGGCTCATAAATTGTTTTCTTTAATTATGTTGTTATAACTTTTTAATTCACATGTTAATTAGCCATATGTGAAAATGCTCTTTTTTTTTTTACCAACTCATGATAACATCTAGTTCATTACAAAAACTAAATCATTATGAGAAATGTAGAAATCCATCATATACTACACAACTATTAGGTAGAGTTTGACTTTTTTTTTTTTATAGTCCTGTAGATTGAACCCAGGGCTCATGCATGCTAAGTATATTTTCTATCACTGAGCTACATCCCAGCCCCTATTCAGCATAGTGAAATACTGATAATCATGTAAGAATAACCATGAAAGTCATGTCTCTCTTTGATAGGAGCTAGAAGCTTTGCTGAACACTTTATGATTGGCATATATAAACTTCTCAACAACTTTATGAGATAGTAAAACAATTTGTTAATTAATGTCCTAGTGATTATATGGCTAAGGTTTTTATTGAGAGCTTACTGGGTGCCAACTGCTATTCTTAGTGCTGTATATGTATTATTATTTCCTTCATCCCTCATAATTTTTTATAAAGCAGTGCTTTCATTATTCCTATTTTAGGGATAAAGAAACGTGGTACAGAGTTGATGTGGCCTGCCCAAGATCACATAGCTGTTAAGTGACAGAGCCAACACACTCAAACTTGGGCAGTTTGGCTCTCAGCTCAATCCCTTCCTTGCTAAATAGTTGCTCAACACTAGCCACATTGTCTTTGAGACCTTTGTGTACAGGCACTGTATAAGATGATCCTCATGTTGTATATGTTAACCAGCTTTCTCTCTCTGGGACAAAATACCTGAGAAAAATAACTTAGAGGAGGAAAGATTTATTTTGGCTAGTAGTTTCAGAGGTTTCAGTCCATGGTTGGCTGGCCCCATTGCCACGGGCCTGTGAAGAGGCAGAACATCATGGCAGGGGGTGCAGGTGGAGGAAAGCTGCCCAGCTCATGATGGCAAGAAAGCAGAGAGCAGGGGAAAGGAAGGGGCCAGGGACTAGACATAGTCCCCAAGGACACACCCCCAAGGACCCACTTCCTTCAACTAGGCCCCACCTCCTACAGTTCCCACCACCTCCTTCTAGTCCATTCCATCATGAATTAATTATTTGATGAGTTTATTGCCCTTATGATCTAATCACTTCCTCCTAAAAGTTTCAACTCTGAACATTGCATTGAGGATCAAGCCTTCAACACAAAAGAGCCTTTGGGGCACCTCCCAGATCCAAACCATAACCCTGTGTGAATTATTTCTCCACGAGGAGCTCATTGTTCTCCCAATTCTTAAGATGAAAGAAACCCTTACTGACTTAGTATAAACATATCCAAAAGATCAAATGAAGTAAACCAATACTCCATCACCTTTGCACCTAACCGGTAAACTTGCTTTGTCAGTTTAAGTGCTACGTGCTCAGGGTTTAGAGCTGGAATTTAAAACCAGCTCTTGCATAAATCCCGAGCTCATACTCTTTCCACCTTATTGTCCAGGAAGAGTTGGTATGGCTTCTATGGTGCAGAAGACTGACTCCATGGGAAAAGAATAAATACTGTGAGAATCCACTTAGGTCATGAAATAGGAGAAACCAGCGAACAGTGTGCACACATTAAATCCAGGACTAGACACACCTGTGATGGTCTCATAAAGGAGTCTAAGGAAGAGCAGGGTAAGTTGCCATCGTCAGGAAACCAGCCCTGGAAGGCATCCTTCAGTTTCAGTTGTAGGAAATCCAACTCTTCATGGGCTTGTCCAGGCTGGAAGATAAGGGGTTGGAATCTATCCCCATGGTTTCTTGTATTTGTTAGTTATTTGTTTAGACTAAAGTTCAAAAAGACTCAAATGACAGGCAAATGGTGGAAGCTCAAAAAAAAATCTATTCTTGTGATGTGGAAATCAGTTTGTAGTTTTTCCTGTTATTCATTTTGAATTTCCTCTTCCTTACCATTGAATGCTGTTTAAGAAATTACTTTGGTATTAAGTTGCAGTGGTTTCTATCTTCTTAAAGCAACTTTTGACATTCATTCATAGCCTAAGCTTTTGGCAGAGAGCTTTCAAAAATGTGGAGAGGGTTCCAGCCTAGCCTAGTTCACTGTGCAAAACATTTCTCCTGTAAAATGGTGTTTCATTTTTCTGAATGGTATACACGTTACCACTTTTCTTTCTTTTCTCAGAAATGAGTCCCATTACACAGTAAGCTGTTGTCATTTCTGTTTTCTAAAGTCATCTCAGTCTGTTCCATTATTGAATTACACTACTTGAGTCCACAATCAGGGCTCACTATGAATAACGCCCCCTAGGGTTAGTCAGTGCACAAACACACAACCACAGGCAGTGGCCCTGTAGTTAGAGCTCTGCGCAGGAACTGAGCACTGGAGGAAAGAATTTAATAACGGAAACTACTGTCCTTTTGATTCTTCCCCCCACCCCTTCTCTATCTACAACCATCTGCCTTATTTCTTTGCACCATGACTTTATTTTCTCTGAGCAGAACCTAAACAGAGAAACTATACATCTATGTATGTGCACAAGACAAATGAGAAATCATGCTGATCTTGAAACAGGTTCAACTTAATTTAATGTTTTAAGATTTAAGTTGCCAGGGAAATTTTTGCTATAGAGTACATTGGTTTTATTTGATCACAGGGTTGGTGGTGTTTTCTTAGTTGAAAAAATATAAAGAGCTGGCATTTGTAAAGATGCTCTGTTAAGTGTATGTTCCACTTGAGCAGACATTTTGGAAAGGCCAATATAGTTTTCAAAGGTAGTTACCAAAGTTGCCATCAAATCCAGAATTATCATTTGGGAGCAAGTTTGGGATAGTGATAATTTGATTTTCCTGACTGGTTTAGTGCAGACATATTCTAGAGATCAAATGAAAACAAACCAATACTCCATCACCTTTGCTCCTAACCAGTACACTAACTTTGTGAAATCTTTAAGTGCCCATCAAATTTCTTCAAATTAGGGTTTTTTGCTGTCTTAGAACATATAAGCTGAACATAAAAGGAAGCTGAATTCTTTGATGTTCTTTTATACTTTTTCCCTTTTTTAATAAATGTGCAAATGCACACACACACACACACACACACACACACCAAATTTTCTCCAGTGCATGTGATGACTTTGATAATTAAAGAAAAAAGAAAACCACAATAATAATTGTATAGAAAAAAATTGGCTTACATATAGGATATACTCAGTAAATTTAGCTCAATTGAAAAAAATACTTTTGAATACATAAGTCAAAACATGTCTCTTGACTTTAAAAAAATCATAATATAGCCTAAGAACATAATTCAACCCACAAGTATTTATTGCAGTTATAACAGTGAACAAAATAGAGGCAAACTAAATATACAATAATGAGAATTATGAAATAAATGCTATATCTATCCATGAGGAAATATTGTGCGATTATTTAAATTATGATTATAATAAGTTATAAGGACATAAAAATACACATGATACAAAGTTTATAAAATTAAAAGATACACTGAATTACATTTTTTTTGAAAGTTTAGCTTCTAAGGAAACGTGGCACAGGAAAAGGTATCGGAAAGAAATATATTAAAACATTAATAGTGTTTTTGGATATTGAGAATATGGTTTTTTCCTTGCCTCTTTTCCATGTTTTAGTATTTATTTTGAATAATAAAGATTATTATTTTGATAATTGAAAAAAATAAAAATTATAAAAAACATTTCTTAGGGAAACTTTATTCAGATAGCAGCTCAAACAATAAAAAGTTTATGAATTTCCAATCTAAATCCATTGGGTAGCTTTCAATACAAAATGTGACTCTCCAGTGAGAGTCACATAATTAAGTTTCCATAATTCCTGTAGGTAATTCACTCTAAAGTCTAACCAATCAAAAAAATTTGAAGCCTACCTTCAGTTTTCTAGTTTCAATTTGACCCCTCTATCCATCAGTGACCCTGTAGGAATATGTATAGTTATGTCATATTTGAACACTTCTTTTTTTTTTAACTATACCTCATATTCATTTGATCTTTTCCTCTTTGTGTTCATTTACTTGATTGTCTTTGTTTATTATCTATTATCTCAAGTTCTTGGGGGTGCTAATTCTCTCCCTCCCTCTTTCCTAACTTCCTCAATGTATCACTTCCTCTGTAATTTTCAATTGTAAGCATATCTTTAGAAGGTCCATCTACCTTGAGTTATAAGGGTTTCCAAAATTTTTTGTTTACATCTTAACTGGAGCTCTCGTGGATTCCATACCACCCAGGACCCATTTTTATGTTGATTTTTAGGCTTGTGTTCTCATACCATGTGAGCAGTACAAATTCAGATTTTTTTTTTTTTTGTACTAGGAATTGAACTCAGGGGCACTTTAACACTGATCCCCATCCCTATCCCCTTTTTATATTTTATTTAGAGGCAGGGTCTCACTGAGTTGCTTAGCACCTCACTTTTGCTGAGGCTCGCTTTGAACTCGGGATACTCCTGGCTCAGCCTCCAGAGCTGCTGGGATTACAGGCTTGCGCCACCACCTTGGTTAAATTCAGACCTTCTACCTTCACTTGAGCTCCATTTCTTTGAGCTCCCTCCACAAAGGGCACATGCTTCCTTTAGGCCACGGGTGTGGTAGTCTAGTGCTCTTTTCACACAGGGACCAGCACCGAAGCAGAGGTCCTGATTCCAGCTCCCTAACTCAGTGGGGAGCCCTCAGTGACTGACCTTCATCCTTGAAGGAATGCTAAAATGCTACTTGGAGGCCATCAGGACCTGTTTGAGAAGGTTACCCCCAGGCTTCTTTAGTATCATCCCTTATACATATTGCTCTACTTTTGAGTTTTATCTTTTCTTTTGGTGCCTAGACATTTCTTTTTTTAAAGGCTTTGTGTGTGTGTGTGTGTGTGGTGTGTTTTTAATGTTGTTGTATTTGATCCAGAAATTTTGTTGTTTGCAGTGGGCGGAATTCTAGGGGACCCCTGAATTTGGGAGTGGAAAGGCTTACCTCATCTGGACTCAAGGAATGTTTTAGACAAGACCATCTCAGACTGCAGCTGGTGGAACTATCCATTTTGAGGGATTCCACAAGAGATTAGTCATTAACAACGGAGCATCTACATGTTCAAAATTTTTACTTTTTCAAATAAATTCATGGCTCTTCCGACATGACACCAATTCTTTATTCTGCTGAAATTATCTCAGGATGTCATCTTTTGCATGTGTTGAGATGGGCACCAAAGCTAAGAAGTTAGGCTGCACTGTATTCATGATCCTCTTAGGCACCCTCTGAAGACACCCTTAACCTTCAAACATTAAATATCAATTATTAAAAAGCAAACATTGTGCTTCATAATCACAAGGAGAAAACTAGATTTCTTTCTGCATCTTTCCCAGGATTATCCCCATGATATATACTGAAGTGTAGTTTCACTCAAATGAGACATCATTGGTGAAATACATGTTATTGCTGCCCCATTACCATAGAAAGAAATGAGTTGGGCTTCTTCCCTCATCACACTTTCAGTCCTGACCCTGCAAAAAGACTCAACAGAGCAAAAATGAAGCCTACTTTAATGGGGTGTCCCTAACCTTGTGCCTCTTCTCCAAACAGCTACTTTTTTTTTTTTTTCTTTTTGGTAGCAGGGATTGAACTCAAGGGCACTTTACCACTGATCTACATCCCTAGCCCATATATATATGTATATATATATATGTATATTTGTAGGTGGACACAATACCTTTATTCCATTTTTTTTTAATGTGGTGCTGAGAATCAAACCCATTGCCTCACACATGTTAGCTAAGCACTTTACCACTAAGCCACAACCCCAGCCCACTCCCCAGTCCTTTTTTAATATTTTATTTATATTTTATTTAGGGACAGGTCCTTAGGGACTCGATAAGTTGCTGAGGCGGGCTTTGAGCTCATGTTCCTCCTGTCTCAGCCTCCTGAGATGCTGGGATTACAAGCCCGCACCACCAGGCCCAGGCCATCAGCCACTCTGGCTCTGGAGGTCTCCAGTGTTTCTGCCCATTTTGTCCTTATTGTTGGTTAAAAAAATAATAATAATCAGGGGTTAGATACAAATAAGCACAACCCAGGAGGTAATTGAGTGGTAGTTCTGATTTTTATCTACAGAACTTAAGTGAGTTTTCTTTGATTACATTAAACCTAAAAGAGTAATTTTTTAACCTAAATTTTTTTTTTCCTGCAGAGAACATTACCAAATTTTCATAAGCTCTTGTTGTCACCTGTCACCTCAGTGTCTTTAGGAAAAGTCCTCTAAGGAAAGGAGAGGGAGTTCTAACTCCTTTTATTTCACGGCAGAAGCTGCTCAGTGATGACATCAGGGCTAGAGGCCCCTAAGCCATGGCACCCGCAGCCTGTCCACTAGGTGAACCTGGGACAGTGAGGCAAGCACTGTTCTGAAACCTTCCTTAACTCAACCCTCCCTTTTGCAGCCATGATCTTGATTTTGCAATTCTCTCGACACGTTCTTTCTCTCAGCTCCAAAGATGGGCCTAACCTTCTCATTCTAATTTCTCTACGTGTCCGTTCCAGCACTACTAGAATTCTCACACACGTCTTACCACCATAAATCATGCTCCTGTTGTTTCTAAAATGAACCTACATGAGCTTTCACATGATCCCACTGCACATTTATCTCTGCCTGTGTTGACCATTGGCCACAATCTCCAAAGCTATAACTGATAAACCAGTGTGATTCATGCAGGAATGGTTGGAATGACTGTGACAAATCTTTGGAAAGACAAACATTACTTTGTACCTCACTTGTGATGGGAAAATAGTCTAACATGCAAAAGGCAGCTGAATTTATTAGGTTGATGTAGTAATACTGTAATTCCTAATATATGGGATTTTCTCACCATCTGATAACAGCTATATTGCATGTAAGCCCTTGTCATTTATTGCTTTCTAGGACTATAAAAACAGGAAAAAAAAAAACCAACATGTTTTGCCTACACTGGATGACTTGAATTTGTGTTTTATTTAACCAGAAATGTGCCCTCTAACCATGGCACTTCAGTTTATGGTCCGTCATAGTTGGTTTGACAGAAAATTTTAAAAAAACATGATTAAAGGGAGCTCAGGAAATTGAGCTACTTCCCAAAATTAGAGTTTCTGATTTGGTTATCTATTTTAGGCCCAAATTCTGCTTGAGTTTTTATTTTTGTTCTATGACTTGATGAAACTTATACAAATTAAGTCAAAAGGGCAAACTAGGTGATTTTAAAAGGTGAAAGTCTATTCATATTGCTTTGCTTCGGCCCTCACGAGAGGATCTGCCCAGGATTACACCCAGATGCACGAGAACTAGAAGCAGAGGCAGACAAGAGAGTATAAAGATGGAAGTACCTCTGTTGGCAAAAGAAAACAGAGAGGAAAGAGGCTTGGTCCTCAGCTCTGCCACCATCCTGCCCACAGAAACAGTGGCATAGTATTCTCTCAAAGAGAACAGAAGAGAAAGGATGTACGAGTAATGTCACTGAAGGGTGGCTGGCATGTACTATGGGGACAATCTACAACAGACTAAAATGAAGAGTAACTGAAACTGGCAGTTTCAGGGGGGAAAAAAAGATATATATTTTGCTACACTTAAAAGATATATTACACCTGATTTTAAATTCCTCTCCCCAACTTTTTTTTTTTTTTTACTTGTCAATGGAACTTTATTTATTTATATGCGCTGTTGAGGATGGAACCCAGTGCCTCATACAAGCTAGGCAAGCACTCTACCTCTGAGCCACAAACCCAGCCCATTTTAAAAATCACAAGACTGAAGCAGAAACTATGGCTATTGTGAAAATAGGTGAGAAATCTGGAAGTTAGCACTTACAGGTTCTTATTCAGGAATCTCATTTAAATTCCTGAGAGAAGAGAAAGGAGATCAAGGGAGGGTGGAAGTAAAGGAGGGCAGTGAGGGGTGATGAACGTGTGTTATATGTATGTACAAATATGCCATGATGAAAGAAACAAAAAATCCCAAGTACACCATGTGAGAGATGAGAGAGTTTTTTCAGACAGAAGCTGAAAAACGATGAAGAGATAAAAACGTGCAACACGGAACACCCTCAAGTGGTGTTTCTTCTAGCATTGGAACCTTTTTAAATCTCACAATTTCAAGGTAGTCCTCAAAAAAAAAATTTATTTTCCATTTAACAACTGATGAAGAGGTTTCAACTTCCCACACTTGTCATTTCTTCACATAAAAACCATTCTACTTCAGGGAGAATATTTTTTTAAAAAACCTGAGAAGTTATCTTCTTCCTCTTCCTTTTTCTCTGCATGCTCTTTCCCTCCTTTCTCTCCTCTTCCTGAACGAGTTGGTTCTAAAGCCATTGGGTGGGACGAGTGAGGCTTGTGCCTGTGGTGGGTGAGGTGGGGGTTTGGTTCTGTAAAGCCCCAGGGTGGGGTGCAGGAGTCTGAAGGGCAACCTAGCTCAAGCCTCAGGGCCCCAGTGGAGGCCATCCTCATGGAAAGACTGACATGGACTGAGAAGGGAGAGAATGACCAGATGCTATGGTCTGAACATGTCCCCCAACCGTGTTAGAAATTTAATCCTAATTCATATATTGACGACATACTATGACTGCATGATGAATATACTGATGGATTTGGAGGTGGGCTTTGGGAAGTAATTTTAGATGGGGTCAGGAGGCTGGGGGTCCCAGCGATCACATTAGTGTTTTTATGAGACGATAAAAGAGACCTGAGCATACACACTGGTTCCATCTCACCTGGTGATGTCCTCTGCCATGTTGTAATACAGCAAGAAGGCCCTCGCCTGACACCAGCACTTTAACATTGAGCTTCCCAGTCTCCAGAATGGTAAGAAATAAATTTCTTTATAAATTACCAGACTTGAGTTATTCTATCATAAAAGCAGAAAACTAAGATACCGTGTGTAGGGGGAAGGAAAAAAAAACAGAAACAGCATGATGTCTGATGAAATTTGAATTTCAGATAAACAATGAATAATTTTTTTTTGTATAAATATGTTTCAAATCTCACTGCGCTACTTGTTGTTTATTTGAAATCCAAGCTTAAGTGGGCATCCTGTATTTTCCTGAGAATTCCACGAGGAGGGCATTCACATAGAGGGCGACCTGGAGTGGAGTGCTGAGTTGAGGTGGCTGAGGAAGGCATCTGGGAGGCAGGCAGAGGTGACCCCTATGGGGAGGAGCACGAGCAGAAAAGCCAACGCCTGAGCACAGGAGATGGCTTGCAGGGGTGTGAGATTTCCGGAGTGCAAACTTGGTGGCCTAAAACAACAGAAATGTGTTCTCTCTGAGCTCTGGAGGGCGGAAGTCTGAAATCAAGTTACCTGGAAGCCTGAAATCAAGTTATCTGCAGGTTGTGCTTGCTACCTCTGAAGTCTCCAGGGGAGAATTCATCCCATCTTCTGGTGGCTCCAGGCATCCCCTGGGTTGTGGCGGTAGATTTTCAGTTTCTGCTTCTGTTGTTGCATAATCTTCTCCTTTCTCTGTGTGTCTCTTTATAAGGGCACTTGTCATTGGATTTAGGATCAGCCTGGATAATCCAGGATGATCATTTCCATCTCAAGATCCTTAATTTAATCCGGTAAAGTCCAGCAGCATCACTCTGGGTAGCGTCACTCTGCCTACCAATCCTTTCTTTGCACCTGAATTTCTTCAACCCCAGGTGTTGCCCAATCTGGCTGGAGCCCCTCCCCCGCCCAGTGTAAATTGTCTTGGGTGGTTTACTCACACCTCTGCACCTCTGCACGTCTAGCACCACCTCCTCCAGTCCAGCTTCTGCTCATTCTGCAACTCCCAGTTCCTTTGGGAGTTCCTGAGTCTCCCCAGGCTGGTGGCCCCCAGAGACCACCTCCTGAATCCCAGCACGAACATTCATCACACACTGTGGGCACTGCATATGTGTTGAGTGAACGTTGTTATCACATTACAAGCAAATTGAGAGCATGACTGATGCTGCTTTCTAAACCAGGGCAGTACAGCAGTTGAGGGGAGATATACAGCAAGAACAAAAAGATGAGCTGGGGCACGGTGGCGCTTGCCTGTAATCTCAGCAGCTCGGGAGGCTGGGGTAGGGGGATCACAAGTTCAAAGCCAGCCTCAGCCAAAGCCAAGCGTTAAGCAACTCAGTGAGACCCTGTCCCAAAATAAAATACAAAATAGGGCAGGGGATGTGGCTCAGTAGGCAAGAGCCCCTGAGTTCAATCATCAGTAGCCCCCCCCCCCAAAAAAAAGAAAAAGTCCAGGAGGAGCATTTTCCAGCATTCCCTGTTTCCTTAGTTTAGAGCAACACCAGTTCACCTTCCTGCTGTGGTCTGAATGATTGTGCCCTCCCCGCCTCCTAAACACTCCTCATATATTGAAACTTAACTTCCATTGCGATGGTTGTAAGAGGTGAACATTTGGCGAATGATTAGTTTATGAAGGCAGAGGCTTACTGAATGGGATTAGTTCCCATATTAAACCAAAAGAAAAGAAGAAGCCAGAGATGGCCGCCTTATTCTTTCCACCATGTGAGGACACAGAGAGAAGGTGACATTTACGAGGCAGAAAGCAGGCTTTCGTCAGACGCCAATTCTGCTGGTGCCCTGATCTTGGGCTCCTCAAATTTTAGAACGCTGAGGGAGAAGTTCCTGTTGTATACAGGCCGCCCACTCAATGGCTTCTTGTTGCAGCCACCCAAACAGATTGACACTCCCCCTGCAAAAACATGCCAAGAGCAAGGGGTCTTTTATTCTCTGCAGGCTGGTATCGTGGTGACCTTTAATGACAATTTTGCCGGGGGCCCCTTCCTGCACACTGCTCTCTTGGTGACATCTATGTGCATGGCCAACAGAGGCTCTTCCTGGGACACCAGCATTACCAATGCAAAGTATTCTGGCAGCCTGAGAGCGTCCCTTCTTCCTTCTGGCCACCATGGCTGGTGGAGGGCTGGCAGAAGTGAGACATGAGAAAGTCCCTCAGACCCTCCCACTCTTCCTCGTCCTAACCTTCTTTGAAATCTGTGGCCTTCTTTTGTGTGACCACCACTAGCATGTTATTGACTGGTCAACCTATTTTTCTTTTTTTTGTTTACTTTTTAGAATTTTGGAAAGGTTAGAGATTCCACTTCTATGTTACTTTATCTTACCCCATAGGGGGTATACCACTATTTTATGTGTAATTCAATCTTTCTAGTTAATAACAATCACTTTCTGAAAAGAGATGTTTTTACTTTTACATTAATATTTTGAAAAAGTATCATTAACTGGAACATTTTCCTCATCAGTGAATAGCACTCATAGACCAGTTCTTCCTAGTCCAGGGAAAGGGATTAGGAAGCTGCAGGGTTTCGGTTGGCCTTATGATTCTAACAGAGTTCACATCAATGAACATATCACAGAATGTTACCTGTTGTCTGCTGACATTATGCGGGGTATACCGAAGTTTGAACCCAGCGGTATTTTACCACTGAGCATTGACTACATCCCCAGCCTTTTTTATTTTTTATTTTGAGACAGAGTCTTGCTAAATTGCTGACAGTCTCATTTAAGTTGCCCAGGCTTTCTCCTCAAACTTTCAACCCTCCTGACTCAGTTTCCTGAATAGCTGAGATTCTATGTGTATACCCTCAACCCAGGCTCATCTGACAATTTTTGAATGATGAATGGGAATCTTTTTTGAAAGAAGAGTTGAACCCTTTTTAATGTAACTCAATGAATATTTAATAATCTGGGAACACTTTGCTGAGCTTTGGTGAAATAAATAGATGAATAAGAAACTGTCTTGGCCATCCATGGATGATAAGACATGAGCCCAGACAACTTTACAAGAACTATTTCAGGCATCCTTATGACTACCAGTTCTGATAGATTGGGCCTTAGACCAAGAAAAGTTTTTTCAACTTACTGGGCAGTGAACCAAAAGTAGACCTCTCAGGTTTTAGATAACATTACATTTTTTTTTTTTTTTTTTTTTTTTACAGATTACAAGTTTGCTCTTGTAGACATTTCAAACTTTTTCTATGTTTATAGTTAAAGTGCTGTTTTTTTGAGTGTAATTTACATTTGGGTATAAATGTAGATTTTGACTTTTTTTCACTTGAGAAGAATAAATACACAACTTTCCCCCTCCCTTCATAGGAAAAAAAATCAGGAAGGAACTTAAATACAAGGCTTTTCCTCCCATTTTACATTCAAACTTGTCTCACAGGAAATGAACAAATAATGATTCTTGACTATAACATTGTAATTCTCAGTGCTGCAGTACAAACAGAGCTTTACAGGAATTTCGTGTGTTCCGGAAGCTGAGATTTTTAAGGACAAATGTGAAACTTAGATTTTCATTTCCTGAAGAATAAATGGCAATCTCCTCAGCCTGGTGTTCAAGATCTGCAAAATCTCATCCAAGCTCATTTCAACTTTGTCTACATCCATTCTAATTCTGCATATCCACCAATGTCCTCTGAACCATGCTGAAATTTTTTTATTTCCACACTTTTTGGTGGGGACACTGAAATGCCCTCTTATCTTTTCTTTCCTCCCCAATTCTACTGTTAAAATCCCTATCTTTCAAGGCACATCTTCCAAAAAAAGGCATTCATTAAGCTTCCTATTCACTGTTCTCCAAATGAGATATTCCCCTTTCCTGAATTTTCATAAGTTTCTGTAATTAAAAATTAGTGTTTATGCAATCATGAATAAAGATTAAAATTAGTTAATATCTTACTAGATAAAATATAAACTAAACTTTTTGAAAAGGGAAGGGAATTCTTTTAGAACCAAAGTGGTGTATTTCTACGTCTAAATACTTACTATTTCAAAAGGAGATGTAAGTTCCAGGCAATATATGAAACACCAACAAGACATAAAGTTGTCCTATAGACTGCAAATAATTAAATTTTTGTAAGTAATAGAAGTGGGGGAGAAGCAGTAAAGACCTAGAATTACCTTAATAATAATTTTTTAAAAATGGATGTGACCTATAAGAAGAAAATCACATTTTAGTGGGAGTTTTTTAAAATAAAAAATTAATGTATACCATATTCCTATACTCTTTCTTCATATTAGTATATGGGTTTAATGCAAATACTAATAGTTTTCTTTTTTTAATTAGAAAAATGAAGTTAAGTTTATTTAAGAAAGCTAGACAAGAATTAAAATACATTTTGAATAAAGAATGCAATGGGACTGATATAAAGATATATAAAGGGGCTGGGGATGTGGCTCAAGTAGTAGCGCGCTCGCCTGGTATGCGTGCGGCCCGGGTTCGATCCTCAGCACCACATACCAACAAAGATGTTGTGTCCGCCGAGAACTAAAAAAAATAAATATTAAAAATTTATTAAAAATTCTCTCTCTCTCTCTCTCCTCTCTCACTCTCTCTTAAAAAAAGATATATAAAATCTACAATAATTAAAGCAGAATGCTACTGGAAGATAGAGAGCTACTGGAAGCTACTGGAAGATAGAGAGGCAAATTAATAGAACAGAAGATATTGCAGAAAAAAATTCTATTTTGTATAAAACTTTTAGTAAATTATGAGAAAAATAATTTTCCATAAATTCCACTGAGAAAATTTTAGCTTTTATAAGAGAAGCTCTCACTTGATAATAAAATGTGCTCTAAGTAGAATTATAAAAAGATAAAAATGTTTAAAGATAAAATAGTAAAATTTTCAAAGTAGGGAAAAATGAATATTGCCAGGTGTGGGGGTTCATCCTGTAATTCCAGAGACTTGGGAGGCTGAGGCAGGAGGAAGTTTGAGGCCAGACTCAGTAACTTTAGTGAGTCTTAGCAAGACCCTGTCTCAAAAATAAATAAATAAATAAATAAGTAAAAATAAAATGAAAATAAAAAGGGCTGGGGATGTGGCTCAGTGGTTAAGCACCCCTGGGTTTAATACCGTGTGTGTGTGGTGTGTGTGTATACACACATACCACACACACCACACATACACACATATAACCTTGGAGGCAAGAGTGTTACAAGAATGACAAGAAATCAGAAGAATGAAGTACTATTGAACCCCAAACTTTTGCATACAAAATATAAATAGAAGTGAACAAATAACATGCAGCAGCTTCATGCTCTGATAAAACTCCCTCTCCCCCACCTTCAGCCCCCACTCTCTTTCTAAACACATGGCAACCATAAGGAGGATACAAAAAGGGAAAATCAAAATGATATAATTTGGTTCAGAAAGCATAGATGTAAATACTTCTATGGCACAGAAACAAACAAAAATGGCCCCTTGAAGAACTGAACCATAGTTGTACACCTGCTGGCTTTGTGTTCCCAGGTCCAGAGCTCCCGCTAACACAGATTAGTGAAGACCTGTGTTAGTGTCCAATGTGGTACAGGGAACCTTGAGGCTAGGGCTGAGGGCTGAGGCTCCCTCTTGGGATAGGAGATTGGAAAAGAAGCTGGCTCACCCACTGCTTATCACAATGGGCTCACTGGAAGCTCTGGAGGCTGGGAAATGGAAAGTAGAAACTTGAAGCCTGATGTAGTAATGGAATCTGTGACGTCTATAATATGAAAGTAAGGCAGAACACCAAAATATGGCTGTGTTCCTCCTTCTGAACTGGGGTGCCCAGGCTGCCCTGTGGAGGCAAAAGCAACATTATCAGGTAGGAGACAAGTAAGCACACAGGAAAAGGGCAAGTGGAAATTAACAAAAGACTAAAACACTTTCCACTCAAAATGAGCCTTCTGCAAAGTAAAATTTCAAAGCCACACTAAAATATCTAACATAATAAAAAGTATGAACCCCATGTCCCTGTTGAAACATCAATTCACTCTAGATAAAATTAATTTTGTGGAGCTATTTGATAAGGAATTAAAAATAAATGTGATTATGGTGCTCAACAGAGTAATTGAAGATATTTTATTTTAAAAAAGGCATGAAAGTATGACACACAAAAAATTTGAAAGAAATAGGTGGATCTGAAAGTCTCAGCTTTTCACAATTAAAAAAAACTCAGGAGATCTGTTGTACTACAAAGTAAACACAACTTAATGCCACTGAACTATACACTAAAGAAAGGTTAAGATAGTAAATTTTATGTCGTGTGTTCTTTACTATGATAAAAATGCTCATTCTCAGGCCCCAAGCAATTCCAATTTAATTTTTCTATAGGGGCAGGCAAATAGTGGGGAAGGAAAGCAACAGGAATTTCTATAAGTTCCTAGTTGGTTTTTAATATACAGCAAAAGCCAAAACTGCTGAATTGTACACTATCTTTACAGTCTCACCTAGAACAAAGCCACATGAATTTGAAACCAAAAACTAAAAGGATGGAAGAAAGTGTTTCTGAGGATACATAAGAGGTGAATATAGAAATAGAAGAAATACCCAAACAAAGGCCAGTGTAACGATTATTGATATTAGACAAAATAGAATGCAAAGCATACACTTAGATAACAAGGATGATACAAAATAATCAAGGGAGGAAATAGCACATTCAGTCATAAACTTGTATGTACCTAACAACATAGTTATAAAACATGAAAGGCAAAAAGTGATAGAGTGAAAGGGAAATAAAGATCTAAAATCATGAATGGGAAGCTCTTTGTCAGAAGCTATTAAATCTATCACAGGGGACAAAAGAAACTTTAGGCAAGATATAGAATATTTAGAGAATAAAATTAATAAGCTTGATCTGATAGGGATATAGAGAATCCTAGAATTGGTAGACAGAGTATGTTCATTCTTTTCACTACATGTGAGATAATTATAAAAATTGACAACATACAAGGTCACAAAATAAGTCTCAACAAATTTCAAAAACATTCATTGTACAGATTGTATTTATTTATTTATTTTTAAATTTATTTTATTCTGATACATAGTCAAAATTATGGCAGCATATTATTTGGTAAAGCTGTGTAAATAAGCTGCTTCAAAACTTCATGGATTAAGACAACAACTTGCTACTATCTCACATGGTTTTGGGGGTTGATGGGCATTTCTTATTTGGGTGACTCAGGCAGGTGAGTCAAATGACAGCTGAATCACAAGAAGTCTTCTCTGTTTCTTCATAGAATTTCTATATGGGGCCAGCTTGAGCTTCTTCACAGCCTGGTGGCTTCAGGGAAACTGGACTTACTTTGTGACTCCAAAAGAGACTCTTTCAAGAAACAAGAAGAGGAGCTGGGGGGTTGGGGCAGGGCGGTGGTGGGTAGGTGGCTGCTGTGAGTCTGTTAAGATCTAGGCACAGAGACAAGACTAGTTGCCATCACATCTACTGTATTCTACTGATCAGGGCAGTTGAAGAACTGCCCAGACTAAAGAAGGGGGACCTAGACTCCACCTCCTGATATCAAAGAGGAGTGACAAAGAACCAGCAGCCATCTTTAATGTGCAAAAGGATGGTAGGCCACACGGATAATCTCCATTATCCTGGTGGATAGGCGACCACTGGCTTACGTGATTGGCAGCTTTTGTCCTTGTTGTGCCTGAGTTTCATTCATGGGAGAGTGTCACTGTTTAGGCCAGGGGAGGGCAGAATACCCTGATGAAAGTCCCACTAAAGACATGCAATAGAGGAGAGGTAGGTCCCCAAAAGAAAAATCAAGGTGGCAGTCTCACCACAGAAAAGGTGAATGGGTGCTACAGAGGTAAAAAACCAAAAAAGAAAGTCAAACAAAAACCCCCAAACAAACAAACCAAACCAATGTCTGCTTCAGATATTTATTGTTTGTTTTAAATCTACTTTTTTCCTAAGTGAGAATATTCACACTAACCCGTACTCTTGTGTTTCTCCCCTTTACACACCAAACTTATTCTGTATCCCTCATTTTACTCCAATAAAAAATGCTTCCCAGCAGCAGGCCTTGGCAGGCGTGGGGGATGTGGGGTGAGGATCAAAGAAAATTCAGACATGGCATTTGCCCTGAGTGCTCACTCTCTAGTTGAGAGGAAATCACAGTCACATCAGAGAGAAAGAGGAACGTGCCATAAGGGGCACAGAAAAAGTGCTCTGGAAATTCAGAGGCGAGAGATTACTTCCAGCTGCACCCTTAATCACAGGCTGCCTCCCGACATCTCTTGTAGTCTTGTCTGGTTATTGACTCTGATGTTGAACCACAGCAAAGCAGTCACACTGAACAATCCACAGCGCTGCTCCTTCCCCCACATCCAGGTCACCAGCTCCTCCAAGGCAGGGCTGGAGAACTCTGATGGGCATATTGCAGAGGCTAATAGCTATAAGCTTAAGAACACCTGCTTCAACAGAAGAGCATGTCAATCAAATGTCATTCGAATAAAGCCTATAACAATGCAGCCCTCTACTAACTTCCTAATATTTCTTTGTGCGTTAAAGGAAATAGGAAATTTGAAGAGATAGATTAAAGATTGCTTTTTTGTATTGCCACCTTCATCTTTCCTGGGAGGAGGAAATGTTTTCCTATTGGTGTCTCCTGCTTCCAATTACTGACATCGCAGTTGGGTGTGTTCTTTCACCTTGGCTATGTAAGAAAGTCAAATAAAGGTAATTGACTGTAACAGTGAAACACACCTCAGGGGCGTAGACCCTTTATATTGTAATCTCAGATTTCTTCATGTGTACATCATCAGAGTACCGCTTTTTGGCATCGTTTTCAAGTCTTTCTGAAAAAACCTACTATGCTTTTTTTGTTGTTTGTTTCTTAGATTTCAATGACAGATGGTTAGGAAATATCTTCTTCACTCTTATAATTATTTCCCCCAGTTTTTCTCCATTAAACAGCAATTACTCTTATGCATAATCTTCCTAAGTAGTTATTTTCTAGTTCCTGAAGAGAATAATCACAGTGAATGTATTCATCTTATGTACTTCATGGTTTTTCTCAGCATGAAACTTCTACTGAATATAATTTGTACCACAGTAACTAACGTAGACTTTAAACACGCTTGGCAGTTAATTTTTTTTTTAAGTGAACCATTTTTTTTTTTCTGATGAAACATTCATCTGTTTTATGAAGGATCATTTTCTTGGACTGTATCCAAAAGTACCTTCAAAGAGAAACTAGAAATATGACTACCACATTTCAAACATTTTCCAAGGGAGAGGTGGAGCGAAAAAAATCCTTTTCTTTGGCTTAAATTACCTCACATTTATGCCATAGTAAGCAGTTTACAAAACATGCAAATTATCTGCTTTGTGGAGAAGTAAAACCCCTTCTGAATTTATTTCTTAATGCTAGCAATGTTGAAAACAATTTAATTTACAATATAAAAAAAAAAAACACTTTAGGTGCATTTTGTGCTGCTTTAACAAAACACCACAAACCAGGCAACTTATAAGACACAAAAACTTATTTCTCAGTTTGGAGGCTAGGAAGTCTAAGATCAAGGAGCAGACAGCTTGGTTGGATGGTGAGGGCCTAGTCTCTTGTGTCCAAGATGGCGCATCAAATACTTCATCCTGGAGAGAAGACAGTATCCTCACGTGTGGCAAAGGGAGAAAAGGCAGGAGCGATGAACTCCATTTATCAAACGTTTTTATAAAGTCATCTAATCCCATTCACTAGGGCTCCACCCTCAAGCCCTAATCACCTCCAGAAGGCCCCACCTCTTAATACTGTTACTTTGGCAATTATGTATCAAAACATGAATTTTGGAGAGGACACCCACATTCAAACTATAGCAGACCCCCCAGTACTTGAATTTCAGTGTGGCCCACTTTCCTTGCAGAATTCACATGCTAAATCTGGAACATCATAAGAAGGAAAGCATTTACCACTGTGGTGTGCCTCAAATAGGGAGACTTAAAATGGGCTCACCCAGGATGCGCTTCTGGAAAATGACATGCCATTTCTGGAAAATACCATACAATGGAGATAAAAGAAAGATGAAAGTTAATGAATTTCTGGAGCTAGTCCCCAAATCAGAACTCTTAATTAATTTAGGAGAATTGCAACTTTAAGTGATAATATTCAAGAGAATCAATACTGTTGTTAAAAAAGAAAGAAATCAGTAAGAAGAGGTGGATGAATCCTTTTCTCTTTCCCAGAGTCACGCAGAGCAAAAATTACAAGCCAGTTACTGTAAATTCCTGGCAGTGAGTCTTTTGTGTCAAACTACCTCTCTGGCATTATCAGTAGGATGGCCAGCTGGACAAGGCCCAGAATTACCCAGCCCGGCAATGTGCATGATTATACACCTCGGGAATAATGATAGTGGTTCCCGGCCACTCCTGCATTCCTGAGTGCTGTCACATCTCCTTCCTGTTTCTCTCTGAGCCTGTCCCACCCTCCTCAGCCCATGTCCGGACTGTCCCAGGCCCTACGGCTGGTCTCCAGGTTCCAGTCTCTTCTACTGTGAAGCATTGTCCTCGGAGGTGCTGCTGAAAATGCAGGTGTGAGCCTGTTCTTCCAAGCTTTAAAATCTTTCAGGGAATGGCCTAGTTCTGAAGCATGCCCCGCACCCCGCCCATGCTCTGGTCTTGAGCTTCATTCCCCTCTTCTCCCTATCACCCTTCTCTCTGGAGAAATGAGTTCCCTGAGAGTCCTTTTAAAAAGGTTGTGCTATTTATATCTCCACACACAGTTCCTGAGGTGGTGGTCCCCTCCCTCCTCAAACACATCTGAAATAGTAGGACAAAATCTACTTCTGTCGTAAAGAGAGATCACCTTGAGGGAATCACATTTGGGGAAACTACTCTCCCCCAGTTTGGTAGCCTGCCACCTCTTTGCACAGAACTGGGTTGACCTTCCTCTGGATCATCAGTTTATCTTATGTGCAGGACTGGTCAAGAGCATTGTTTGTTTTTTTGTTTAATTATCTGTACCTCACCTTCTTCAACCAGACCATAAGTTCCTTAAAGTCAGAGTTAATAATATTTGACTTTCAAACTCCAAAGCCTAGCATGAGGGCAGCCAAGAAATCTGTATTGTTAAATATTTTCTGAGGGAAGGAAAGTTTGGTGGGTGGGTGGGCAAGCAGGCACAAAGAGACGCAGGACCAGGCTTCCCTCTCTCCCCGCCTGACTCCTTGTCCTGCCAGCTCTCTGCTCAGGACTAGAGGACTTAATTACCCAGGTGGTTGCGCTCAGGCCTCACATACACCTAGTCTCTACTTTCGAAGCTAAGCATTCTTGAATCCTCACAAAGGTGACCCTTCTGCTTCCAGCTGTGGGGACCAAAGCAGACCTGAACTTAGAGCCAGGGATTGCATACGGAGTGTCCAGTGCAATCTGGCCACTCTACAGATCAAGCCTTGGGTAACTGAGGAGAAGTCACTGTTTAGGAAGCATTTGATCCATGCCGGCTAACACATAAAGGCCTCCAGATGTGTCACCACATTCTGGCCTCTTCAGTCATTTGAGAGAAGAGTTAATATCCCCACTTTCCTAATGGGGAAAGTAAGAATAACCAGGATTCTCAACTCATGCTTTGATGATTATATCATGACTCTTCGTGGTTGGAGTCCTTTCAGATTTATAATGGACACCTTTCACTGTTATAATAATTACACTTGTATGCCACTTAATGATGGGTACATTCTGAAAAACGCATTGTTAGGCAATTTTGTTGCTGCAGAACATCACAAGAGTGTACTTACCACAGGTCAGTTACTGAGCCACAGTGACTGCGGGATATATGAAGCAGCCGACCATGTAATGCTGTATGCTGTTTTTTTTTTTTTTAACAGTCTACTTTTTAAAAAAATATTTTACAAAATGAGGGACTACACACTAAAATAACAATAAATAACAAATCCATAACATAGTCATTTATTATGATTATCAAGCATTTTGTACTCTGCCTGATGTGCTATACTTCATACCAGTGGGAGCACAGTAGGCTCGTTCATACCAGCACCACCACAGACATGGGAGCAATGCATTGTGCTCCAGTGTCACCAGCTGACAGGAGTTTTTCAGCTCCATATATAATCTTATGTCATAGGTGCCATCTGTCATTTACTGAAATATCATTATGTGGCACCTGGATATATTTATGGTTGCCTGCTGTAAAGGTTCATCATCTTAGAGACTCCTGGAGCTGGGAGACGTCTTAGAGACCCTCTAGTCCCCTTCTTTTATGAACAAGGTAGCTAGCAACTTGACAGTTTTGTAAACTGAACAATGTATCGGATTATAATACAATCATGCTCTGCAGAGATTTTTAAAGGTTTTTTTTTTAACCCCTTGAATATAAGAGGAATACAAGCCCAATGTGGAAAAATTTAAAACTCAATAAAATCAGAATTTAAAAATGATCCACATTTTATATATCAATAATATTATTTTATTGATAAACGTGGTTTGAGAATGAATTCATTTGTGTCTTATATTCAGGCCTTAGTAAAAAGATGTATTAGGTGAATGGTTATTTATTGATATCAGCTTTTATATATGTGTGTGCAGAGATATCATTTTCTTTATAACATGTACTGAGTATTATGATTATTTTATTTTAAAATTTTCTATAAATATTCTTAACTGATAGAAATGATTTTTTTTACCATAATCAGTGAATAATACTGTCTCATTGAGGAGAAACATTAAAAAGTATAATTCCTAAATAAAAACGACCTCAGCCCACCATCAAGAGCTAATGCCACCGTTACATTGATTTTCGTGGTGTGGGGTGTCATCTTTTCTGTTGCATATGTACATAATTTAGACAAGTGGAATAGACATTTTAAACTCTTGACATACTTTCCCAAATCGTTTTGAAGAAACTTGTCCTAATTTAAATTAACAGCATCAGTGAGATGAGAATGTTTATCTCATAATGTCTTTATCAACTTTACATATTGAGTTTTTAAATTTTTTTGCTAATTTTATAATGGGAAAAATGGTTGTAAGCATGAACTAATAAAAAATAAATATTGGTTGTTGTGAATAGTGTTGCTCCCTTATAATTGTCTTATTTTATAGGGCAAACAAGATTAGGCATATACTATTAAGAGCTCAATATAATTAAGTTCTACTTTATATCATGCCTATTTACACTCTTTTAAACCAAGGGGAAAATGACTTACATACAGTTTTGCAAAACTGCATTCATTGTATTAAATGGAATCAAAAGAACAAGAAAGTACCTGGTAAGGCAGAACCTCAGCATCACTATGTAATATATTAATTTGTTTATCTATTTATTTCCTGCCATGTTCCAAAAAGGGATAGCAAGTAACATATTGTTGCATGCAGCACCTGGTGAAGCAGTCTGACCCCATCCACAATCAAAATTTCTCTGGTATTCTACTTGGTATACTTTGCAGCCACACCTGATTTGGAGAATCTACATCAGACCCATAATTCTCTATACACCAGAGTCACAAAGCACAAGGATTTCAGAAAAAGCTGATTATCAGTTCATGTACTGCCCTGCCCAGACTCCCTACTGCTGGTGTTTGTGCTCCTCCAGTACTTTAAGCCTGAGCATTTTTGAACAGATATTTATGCCAGCTAAATTTCTAGTATGAATGAGACACCATTGTTGATCCTACTACTGTGACTGCACTGTCTGTCGAAGGGGAGAAGAAAGAACAATTGTGGAAAGTCAGAGTGTGGGGTCAGTATTTAGAGTACACAGCCCCGAGAAGGTTCCTCTTCCTTATCTAGGGACAGGACAGCTGGTTTGTGATGTCAGTGTGCAAAGCTTCTCTAGATAACTGCGAGATAATCGAGGGAGAAGTAGAGCAAGAGTCAAGTAGAAATGCCTGGATTGTATTTCGTAACTCTCAAGACACGGGGAACAAGTGTAACACTTTGAAATCCATCACAACTGGTGAATGCAATATGATGCTGTCATTAGCGTTGCCATCTGAAAATGAAATCTCTTCCTTCTGAATGTATTTTGTGGTTTGCCACTGTTACTTGTCTGTGATCAATGCTATCATTGTTCTGAAGCCTTTGTGTTAAAAATGCATGATAATCATGATAATGGAAGTATGGAATTCCAACTCTTTCTCTTGACATTCAAGGCCTTAGATAGCGGTGACCTAACCAGTCTTTGAAGCCTGATCTCTTCCTTGTGCAAAGCTTTGCTCCAGGAAAACTAGTTACTCAGCATTCCCTTCCCTCTGCCGAGGGCCATACTCTGTTAATGCTGGTCACTCCATCTGGACGGCCTCTCTTACTAAGGCTGTCTGGGAGTTCTTTCTCTTGTTGCCAAAAGCTCAGTCCTTGTCCCCAAAGCCAATCCAATAACAAGGACATGGTTTTGAGAAAAAGGAAAATATTTAATTTCTTTGCTAGCAAAGGAGAAACACAGGGGACTCCTATCCCAAAGGCTGTGATTCTGCCCATCAGCAGGAACAGGGGGGGTTTTAAAGAGGTGATTTAGAGGAAATGAGATTAGGGAGGAGAGATCAGGAAGATCAGGGAGGAGAAGTTTAGGGAAAAGGTTAGGAAAAAGATCAGAGATGATCAGGGAGAAAGTTGGGAATAAGAAAAAAGCATGTTTCAATGCCACAAGAGATACAGTCAAAGCATCAAGTGAACCCCTGTTGTTACGCCATCAATCAAGGGTCATTTCAAATGAAATGACCTCACGGCATTTTTCTTCCATGAACTCTTTTCCCTCTGATGCAAGTTCTTTTTTTCCTTTTTCATTTATTAGTTTAAAACTTCATAGTTTTATAGAAGTTTTAGGTTCATAGCAAATAGAGAGGAAGGTGCAAGGATATCTTGTACACCCCTTTTCCTCACATATACATAGCTTCTTTCATGATCAGTGTCCCCAGGTTGGTAAGGTGGTTTCAAGGAGCTTACCCTTACCCATCATAATCATCCAAAGCCCTTAGTTTACATTTGGGTTTACTCTTGGTGTTGTATATTCTATGGATTTATGTATAATGACATGTATCCACCATTTTAGTATCATGGAGGGTGTTTTCAGTGTGCTAAAAATCTTCTCTGAACTACTCCCTAATCATTCCTCTGATCCCTCTGTCCTTGGAAGTCACTAATATTTTTACCCTCTCTCCACAATTTTGCTTTTTTTTTTATGTCATATAGCTGAAATTATATACAGGTGGAAGCATATAGTTAAGATTGGCTCCTTTAACTTGGTAATGTTACCAAAAGCTTAGTCCTCATCCCTGATGCCAATCCAAGACAGGGTTTTCAGAAAAAGGAAAAAGAAGTTTCATTACTTTGCTAACAAAGGAGAAGCACAGGGGACTCCCATGCCAGAATCTGTGACGCTCCCCTTTCAGGGAAGCAGGGACCTTTTAAAGAGGTGATTCAGAGGAATCTGTTTCCTGAAATTAGGGAGAAGATCAGGGAGGAGAAGACAGGGAGGAAAGATCAGAGAGAAGAAGGTCAGGGAGGAGAAAAAAAAAATGTCAGTTTTGGAGCAACAATGAACATAGTCAAAACATACAGTGAATCACTGTTACAGTAATATGCAATTAAGATTCCTCCATGTCTGTTTTAGTCACCTTTTTGTCACTGTGACAAAAATACCCGAGAAAAACAATTTAAAGAAGGAATGGTTTATTTTGGCTCATGGTTTCAGAGGTTTCAGTCCAGAGTTGGCTGTTTGCATTGTTTTGGGCTTGAGGACCGGCAGGACATTATGGCAAGAAGGGCATGGTAGGGGGAGAGCTGTTTACCTCATGGCAGCCAGGAGTCAAGGAGGGGGACGCAGGGACAAGATATCGTCTCCAAGGACACCCTCAGGCACCCCCTCCTTCTTCTTTTTTTTTTTTTTTTTAATATTTTTTAGTTGTAGTTGGACACACAATATCTTTATTTTATTTATTTATTTTTATGTGGTACTGAGGATCAAACCCAGGGCCTTGCACATGCTAGGTGAGCGCTCTACCGCTGAGCCCCAACCCAGCCGCCCAGGGACCTCCTTCTTTCAACCAGACCCTACTGCCTACATTTTCCACCACCTCCCAATAGTCCTATCGGATATGAATCCCTCAAAGGATTAATCCACTGATGTGGATAGAGTCCTCATAATCCGATTGCTTTCCCAAAGCCCTACCTCTGAACATTGCACTGGGGACCAAGCCTTCAACACAGGAGCCTTTGGGGAACATTCCAGAATCAAACCATGACAGTGTCTTCTCATGGCTTGATAACTTTTTTCTTTTTTAGTGCTAAATAAAATTCCATTGGATGTATTGCAGTTTATTAATTCACCTACTGAAGGATGTTTTGCTTCAAAGTGTGTGTGGTTATGAATAAAGCTGCTATAAGTATCTCTGGGCAGATTTTTGTGTGGACATACATTTTTAGATCCTTTGGGAAAGTACCAAGGAGACCAATAGCTACAGGATAAGAGTATATTTAGTTTTGTAAGAAGCCTGCCAAACTGTCTTCCAAAGCAGCTGTGCCATTTTGCATTCTCACCATCAATGAATGAGAGTTCCTATTGTTTCACCTCCTTGCCGGTATTTGTTATGTTATCATTGATCTGGATTTGGGCCATTCCAATAGGTTTGTAGTGGTACCTTATAGTTGTTTTAATTTGTATTTCCTCAATGTCATATGATATAGAGCATCTCTTATGTGTTTATTTGACTTCTATGTAATCTTTTTGGTGAGGTGTCCGTTAAGGTCTTTTGCCCATTTTTAAATTGAGTTGTTTGTTTTCTCATCATTGAGTTTTAAGAATTCTTTGTAATAATCCCAGCATCCTTCATACAAAAGAAATAGAGTTCTTTGTATATTTTGATTAAATAGAAACATTTAATCAGATGCATCTTATAAAAATATTTTGCCTAGCATGTTCAAAGGCCTTGGGTTCAATCCTCAGCATTGAAAAAATAAAAGAAACAAAAGGGGGGGGTAGGGATATTTCATTCTCTTCACATTTTCTTTTCAACAACAGAAATTTTTGACCTTAATAAAATCTAACTCATCTATTTTCATGGATCATGTCTTTGGTGTTTTGTCTAAAAAGTCATAACCATCCTCAAGGTAATTTAGGTTTCCTACTATGTTATCTTCTGGAAGATTTGTAGTTTTGTGTTTTAGATATATGATCTGTTTTGAGCTAACTTGTGTGAAGAGTGTAAGATCTGGGGGCTGGGGTTGTGGTTCAGTGGCAGAGTGCTTGCCTAGCATGTGTGAGGCACTGAGTTTGATTCTCAGCACCACATAAAAATAAGTAAAATGAAGGTTCGTCGACAACTAAAAAAAAAGTAAAAAAAAAGAGTGTAAGATCTATGTCTAGATGTATGTATTTATTTTTTTGTATGTGAGTGTCCAGCTCCAACACCATTTGTTGAAAAGACTGTCTTTGATCCATTGTATTGCCTTAGTTCCTTTGTCAAAGGTGGGTTGATCTTTTCTCCCCTGTAGTGCTGTTGGGCCTGCAGGTCTGTGTGGATTTGCAGACCTGGCCGGGTCTTTTTTCCGCAGGATGGGGTTTATTAGAGTTGTCAAGAATAAGGCCTACTTTAAGAGATATCAAGTGAAATTTAGAAAAAGATGAGAGGGCAAAACTGATTACTTTGCTCAGAAACGCTTGGTGATCCAGGACAAAAGTAAGTACAACACACCCAAATACAGGAGGATAGTTCGTGTAACTGACATAGATATCATTTTCCAGATTACTTATGCCTGTAGAGAAGGGGATATGATAGTTTGCACAGCATATGCACATGAACTACCAAAATATGGTGTGAAAGTTGGCCTAACAAATTATGCTGCAGCATATTATACTGGCATACTGCTGGCCTGCAGGCTTCTCAATAGGTTTTGTATGGACAAGATGTATGAAGGCCAAGTGGAGGTGACTGGAGATGAATACAATGTGGAAAGCATTGATGGTCAACCTGGTGCCTTCACCCGCTATTTGGATGCAGGCCTTGCTAGAACTACAACTGGCAATAAAGTTTTGGGGGCCCTGCAGGGAGCTGTGGATGGTGGCTTGTCCATCCCCCATAGAACCAAAGAATTCCCTGGTTATGATTCTGAAAGCAAGGAGTTCAATGCAGAAGTACATTGGAAACACATTATGGGTCAGAATGTTGCAGATTATATGCATTATCTAATGGAAGAAGATGAAGATGCATACAAGAAATAATTTTCTCAGTATATAAAGAACAACATTACCCCTGACATGGAGGAGATGTACAAGAAAGCTCATTCTGCTATATGAGAGAATTCAGTCTATGAGAAAGCCCCAAAGAGAAGTTAAAAAGACGAGGTGGGACCTAAAATGTCCCCTGCTCACAAGACAGATCGGGTAGCTAAAAAGAAGGCAAGCTTCCTCAGAGCTCAGGAATGGGCTGCTGAGAGCTAAACCAAATAACACTTTTTCTATGAAGTTTTTTTCAGATAAAGATAATAAACTTATTGAACAAGCAGATTTAAAAAAAAAAAAAAAAGATTGGTTGAGGGTATCCACATGGATCCCCTCTGGGTTCTCCATTCGGTTCCATCAATCTGACCGACTGACTGTTCTATTATTTCCGCCACACTTTTTTGATTACTGTAGCCTTACAATAAGTCTTGAAGTGGGTAGAGCCAATCCTTCAACTTTGTTCTTCTCCTTCAATATTGTGTTGGCTATTTGGTCTCATTGCCTGTCTGTTAGGATCAGCACATTGATATCTACAAAATAATTTGCTGGGATTTTGACTGTGATTGCATTGAGTCTATAGATCAAACTTGGAAACACTGCTCGACAATATTGCATCTTCCTATCTGTAAATATCTCTTCATTTAGTTAATACTTCTTCTGAGAAAGGTTCTTTGAAGGTAGAAGCCACTTCTTATGTGATATGAATCAGACATCTCCAGCTTGTTCTCATCCATTTCTAGTGTGAATTTGTTGTAGAGAAGTGACTATCCTGTTATGGCTGTGTGGGTCAATAGTTTGTATCCAGGTGTGGCTGTGCAACTTGTTCTTAACTGTAGAATGCGCATGGAAGTAGTGGATGTCACTTTTGGGCTGGGCATTTTAAGAAGTGGTCCTGTCTTTCACTTCTTTGTTAGCTTGAAGCAGAAGAATCTTATACTGTGCAGGATAGAAGAACTCCAGATAGGAACTGGGATCACTGCTTTACCATGTGGAAGAAATTTGCCTTCTGACCTAGAACAGCAACCCTGTGCTGTTAAGTGAATGAAATAAAAGTTTATTGGGTTAAGCCACTGTAATCTAATGTTTTATTTATTACAGAGCTAGAGCCATTTCCCTGGCTAATACAATTTGGTATCCTCTCAGTGCTTAGCTCATTCCATTTCATACAGCAGGTGGTCAAAAGTATTTTATTTATTAAATTGAATTAAAATTTCAGAATCAAACGCAGGAAAATATAAATTAGTTACACTGTTAGGACACAGTTTGAGACATCTGATGACTCCAAAAATTCTCTTCCAATCTTACTATTGAGAGTATTACTGAAAAAAAAAAAGTCATTTGCTTTACATGATAAATGGTTACATTTTGAAATCAGTTGTCACTTTGTTTCTGGCAAAGAGAAAATAAGATGTTTTGAGAACTGATGGTCATTCTGGCTGAATGTGCATGCCAAGTTTTCTTCTGGTAATGTGAGCCAGATGGCATAACTGCGAACAAATAATGGCAGGATGAAAAGATATTTCTTTTTGATTGTCAGATACTTGGGTCAGATCTTTCAAATGAGACATATTTAGTAAATAGGGGCCCTTGGCCAACAGTACTTCCACTCAACACTGCTATTAGACTTTCATTATAAAGTGATAATGTTATTAGCCCTGGTATTATTTCTGAGGTTGAGCTAAGTCCTAGAAAAGGGAGGTAACTGTTAGTCCTAATGCCAAGATGTCACCGGGCCCTGAATATCAGAATCTAAAGCTTGAAGAATATGAGGGACGAGATAAGGTAACCAGAAGCTTGGCATACAGCTTGCCTTCTCTCTCCTTTTGGTACTAGGGCTTGAACCCATGGCCTTAAGAATGCGCACCCTACGGCAGAACTACACCTTCAGCCTTTTTTGTTTTGAGATGGGCTCTCATTAAGTTGCCCAAGTTGGCCTTGAATTTTCGATCCATCTGCCTCAGTCTCCAATACAGCTGGGATTACAGACAGGCACCATCGTGCCTGGTTTAACCCTTTCTCTCTGTCTTTTTTGGTAGACAGCTTTTGGTACCCATTTTCTTTTTCTTCCATCTCAATAAAAAGGCTTCCCCGTGGAGTCAAGTTCAAAGACATTTTCTTATGGTTTATCTTTTATCTAGATTGCTTGACTGACCAGACTGATCTACTGTGCCATTTCCCACAAAAATGCTAGTTAACTCTCTATACATTTGTTTTGGGGAGTTTTTTTTTTTCCAAGTATGAACTCATATTTTCTGATAGCCAGTGAATTAAAGATGATTTAGATCTACTTGGGGGGACACATTAGTGAGTCAACTTACTGAATTACAAGCACATTTCCAAAAATGAAATAAAATAAATTAAATGAAAAATAAAATGTCAGAGTATAGTATAGCAGTAGTTACAGTAGTAGTGTATTATAGTTGTGGAAAATATCAATTCATGGAAGTTCTGTTTAGGTTTATTTTAGTCATTATGTACTGTGAGGCAAAATAAAACATTTCTTAGCAGGGATTGCATTTAAAAATTGAAACCCATTTACTTGGCAAATATATTTCTGGCTATTATTGAATTTATAATTTAACTACCTATTATTGAGGCTTTGAGAAGGAAAAAAAAGGTATGCTCAGATTTTTAATAATTAGTGTTGCTTCTTGTGGTAAAATGAAGACATAGAGGTAATTCCTTTACGAAGACATAGAATAAATACTATGCAAAAAAAAATTACATTAAAAAACTTCAAAAAATGTTTTCTAAAACAGTCATAAAATTCATGAAGAGATTATCAATTGTACTAGAGTCATATGCACTAATATAATACATTAATTTGATGAATTATTAGCTTTAAAGACTTGCTTTTTAAAAAGAGCTTTATTGAACTATAATCCACATACTACAAAACTCACCCAGATAGAGTGTGCAATCATTTTTAGCACATCATCTGAAAAAGAAATCTCACACCCATTAGCAATGACTTCCCCCCACCCCATCATCCCCAAACCTGGTCGACCACTATTCATTCTCTGTCTGTATAGATTAATTCTATTCTGGACATTTCACACAAATAGCATTATATAATGCATATAGCCAAACATACATACATATGGTCTTTTGTTGCTGTTTTATCTCATTTAGCATAAAAATGTTTAGTTGATATTTTCAGGGTTCATCCATACTATAACATGTATCAATACTTCTTTCCTTTTTATGGCTAAATAGGATTCCATTGTAAGGCCACAAGATATCTTGTTTATCCATTCATTGTTTGGTGTTACCTGTCTTCTAGTTCCTCCAAGTAAAATATTCATGAAGTTGAAAGAAATGGTCATATTTCCCAACAGTTTTTTGTCTGTCCTGTTTTGTTCCTTATGAAAGGGAAGTCTACTTATTCTGTATTACAGCTGTCTCAAAAGCTGGGCTGAGCTGCAGACTCTTCTCTGAATACTCAAGGCCATGAGAAGGTTTATATTTTATGCACTGCTTTGTTAACTACTTTTTTTCCCCACTCAATCACTCAGTGTGAACATTTTCCAGCGTCTTCCAATAATATAATCTATAATGACTGCATAGTAATTCATAATGGCAAAAAGGAATACTAATATTGGTCATTTGGTTGATTTCTGACTTTTCCCTGTTAAAAGTATTTCAGAGATTATTAATAACCTCTGCAAGGACCAAAACCTTTATTATTTTGTTCTTTGTTGTGTTGCAGCATCTAATAGAGAGGTAAAGGGCACCCAATGAATGTGTTTGAATAACATGCATTTATGTATTTAAACCTTTTTGACAAATCTGAGTATTTCCTTTGAGAAATCCCCAGAGGAGAAAATGATGAGTGGGTGGATGTACACACTTTTTGAACTCTTGATCAGTATTTTCAAATTACCTACATAAAGATTTTGCCAATCTCTGCCCCACTGGATAAACACAGGAATGCCTCTTCTTTAACCTGACCATCTGCTGCTTGGTTTAAATCTCTGAAATTAGTGTTCAAAGAATAGGGCATTCTTAACAGTTTTAATGCGCATTTCTTATAAGTCAAATACATTAATTTTTTTTATTTGTTCTAATCAGTTTATACATGACAGCAGAATGTTCTTTGATTCATTGTACAGAAATGGAGCACAGTTTTTCTCTTCTCTGGTTGTTAATGAAGTAGAATCACACCATTTGTGCAATCATACATGTACTTAGGGTAATGATGTCTATCTCACTACTTCATCTTTCCTATCCACGTGTTCCCTTCCCTCCACTCCCTCCCCTTAGCCCAATCCAAAGTTTCTCCACTCATCCAATGCCTCTACCCCCTTATGGATTAGCATCCACTTATCAGAAAAAACATTTGGTCTTTGTTTTTTGGGGGGGTTTGGCTTACTTCGCTTGCTATTCTCCAACTCCATCCATTTAACTGCAAATGCCATAATTTTATTCTCTTTCAATGCTGAGTAATATTCCAATGTGTATATATACCGCAGTTTCTTTATCCATTCATCTATTGAAGGGCATCTAGGTTGGTTCTGCAGTTTAGCTATTATGAATTGTGTTGCTATAAACATTGATGTGGCTGCCTTAGTATAGTACCCTGTTTTTAAGTCCTTTGGGTATGAACCAAGGAGTGGGATAAACAAGACCAATGGCAGTTCCATTTCACGTTTTCTGAAGAATCTCCAAACTGCTTTCCATAGGGGTTGCACTAATTTGCAATCCCACCAGCAATGTATGAGTGTACCCTTTCCCCCACATCCTTGCCAACACTTATGGTTGTTTATATTCTCGATAGCTGCCATTCTGACTGGAGTGCGATGAAATCTTAGAGCAGTTTTAATTTGCATTTCTCTAATTACTAGAGATGTTGAACGTTTTTTCATATATTTGGTGATCAATTGTATATCTTTTGAGAATTGTTTTTTTACTTCCTTAACCCACTAAATACATTACATTTTTGAAGTCTTTTCCATTTCTCTTCCTTGATGGACCCAAGCACATGGACTTGGGGAGGGTCCAGGGACTGCCACTTGTGGCTGCTCAGGCAGTGAAAGGATTGTTTGTGATGGGCCCAACCCACCTGCTTTTAAGGCAGCCTCACAGGGGTTCGCCCTCATTGGTAAGGAGGAAAGCAGGAAGAGGTCCAGTTGTACTCTGCTCTTGGCAGCGTCTCCTCTCTATCACAACCTAGGCAATTCAGGGTTTTTTTTTTTTTTTTTTTCAGTTTTAACCACTGAGCTACATTCCTGGTCCTTTTTATTTTCTGTTTGAGACAGGGTCTCACTAAGTTGCTCAGGTTGCCATCGAACTTGGCAATTCTCCTGCCTCAGGCTCCTTCTGAAGTCAATGGGATTACAGACGTGAGCCACTGCACCTGGCCAGGTTTTATCTGTGACATCTTAAGAACTTAGTGTGACCTCTCACGACCGTTACTCATTGATGTCCACCTTCTTCTAGATAGATAGCCTTCAAGCTTTTTTAGTTTTGCACTCATGGTGGTAAGCAATTTTCAGTCAAGCCTTTCCAACATATATCAATTAATAAAGTCTATACCTTTAGTTTATACAGGTACTATAATATGAATATATTAAACACATATAAGTCTATCACACAGAACTCAGCATTTTCAAGGGCAAGGATATATATAATCTTCTTGTTCAGTAACATTTCCATTTGGGCTCCTTTGCTTTGGAATCCACTGATCTAGTGCATTTGCAGAAAAATGGGTTGTGTTTTGTGTGAGCAGACACAAGACATACATTTCTCAAGGAGTTTTGTAGTCAGCTGTCTACAAAACCAGCATTTTCTATGGTCTGTCACAGAGAGCACTTGAAACTACTATCCAGCAAGCTGAACCAAGTGCCATCTAATGCAAACTCTCTATATGGATCCATCCCGAGGAGCAAGCAGCACTAGCATTCTTTCCCAGTCTCTCCATTTTCCACTGCCTCCAAGTAACTCCTCTGCTTACTTAAAAATTGCCATTGACATTTAAGGGGAAGCATGAGTCTAGTCAGAACCCGCCCAATGCTGTTAGATTATGCTTCCTAATGATTCAATTGAGCAAAATATTCACATCACATCATACTGTGAAAACATGTAAGGTCTCTGTTCAAAGAAATATTCATGTCATATAATGTAGAAGCATAAACTAAAATAATAAAAATAACGACATACAAATCAAAGTTACAAGGAAATTTCTTTCCAGAAAAATCTACTAGCAAGTGTGTTCATGGTGATACCTTTCTTTTTTTTCCTTTTTTCCTAAAGAAAAAAGGAAAATCATCCCATAGATTTTAGTTGGAAACTTTGGGTTGGGGAAACGAGGCAAACGGGACCAGGGCCCAATGATGCTACCATGATAATTCATGCTGTGATTGAAAGGTCAAGGGGCTTTGGAGCCATACAACCACATTTCATCTGGCTTTGGATCCAAAGTCTGTCACATATTAACAATGTGATCTTCAGCATTGAGATTTTTTGGACTCTAAAGAGAGGATAATCATCTCTTTACCTTACAGCAAGACAGTAGTCCCTCCTTACCACAGTTTCACTTTCTGCAGTTTCAGGTACCCTTCTTGGTCAACCATCCTTCAAAAATATGACATGTGCAATTCCTGAAATAAACTATACATAAGTTTTCAATTATATGCCATTTGGAGTTGTGTGATGAAATCTTGCTCAGTCCCTGTCTGTCCAATCTAAAATGTAACTTGTCCCTTTGTCTACTGTATCCAAACCATATATACTACTTGCCTGTTTGTCCCTTAGCAGCCATCTAATTATTAGATGCACTGTCATGGCACTGCAATGATCATTCAATTAACACTTGTTACTTAATGATGGCCCCAAAGGATAATAAGTAACAAGAGAGGTGATGCTGGTAATATGGTTATGCCAAAGAGAAGCTGTACAGTTCTTTCTTTGAATGCAAAGGCAAACATATGGGACTGGGATTGAGGCTCAGTGGTAGAGCACTTGCCTAGCACATGTGAGGCACTGAGTTCGATCCTCAGAATCATATAAAAAAATAAGAAAAGGTATTGTGCCTATTTACAACTAAAAAACATTTTTTAAAGGCAAACATACCATAAGATATTTAGAAAGAGAGATAGCATATTCACATAAAATTTATTACACTATATTGTTAAAATGATTCCATTTTAATTATGGCTAATCTATTATGATGCTAATTAATAAATTCAACTTTATCACTGGCATGCAAGTATAGGAAAAAACATGGCAGGATTTGGTAATATCCATGATTTCAGGCATCCATTGAGTGTCTTGGTATGTATCCCCCACAGAGAAGTGGGGTCTACTATATTTTCAAAATCAAATGAGGGAATATCCACCAATGATCTTGCATGTGATAGTTGCTCAGGAAATGTTATTCATTTCTTTCTTTCTTTCTTTTTAGGCCATGGAATTTCTTTCATTTCTTAACTTCAAAGTTTGCCTTTTCGTCTTTCAGTTTAAATGATGTAGAAATTTCTCCTAGGGTTCTTTCAGCTTTTTAAAAAAAACGCTTAATCTTGAAACATATATTAGATACATTATGCTCCATTCAATCACCTCTAAGTCCATAACAAAACCAAATGGGTTTTATTCTGATGAAAGCTGGCACATACAGCCTCAGGTACTTCTGTAACATAATTGGCACCAGAATTATTCTTGGCATTCAGAATATGGGTTTTTTTTTAATTTTCATTTTTAATTTTAGTTAACTCTGGTGTTCTAGAAACTCACATACATAGCAAAACACATCCCCCACACCTACTGGAAAACCTGTCTTGGGAGAAAAACCTCACCATCCAGCTCTTTCTGTTCATATTTTCTTTGCTCCTGATTCAGTTCTGTATATACAGGTTTATATTTAGCCCCTCTTTGGGTCCCCATATGTTCCTTCTAAAAACATTTCCTATTGAGGGATTTCAAACAGTTGCTCTCTTGGAGAAACCACTGAGTGAACGTGACCCCATGTAGGTACGTGTGGGGCTTGTCTGCTGGTGGCACTGTGGCGGTCCCGGGAGTCAAGGAAGCTCCTTACAGACAGCTGTCCTGCCGCATGGCTTTCCTGTGTTTCTGAAACCTTTGTTGCGGAGGGCCACACACAGTGTCTGTGGAGGTCAATTCATGTCCCCCAGGGGTTCCGCTTTTCCCTGCCTTCCTCCTTTGGTCAGGTGTTGCTCTGTGGTAGGAGGTGAGGAGTGGGCAGCCAGAGACTGGGAGCCGTCAGATCTAGCACCACAGGCCAGAAGGTACACAGCAAGAGACTAGAGAGCACACACTGGCAGGGAGAGGCCACGGAGCTCTGGCTCGCCCTGCGTGGCTGGCCCAGAGTGTCCCAGCCCCAGCCCAGGGCCCTGGCTCCAGAGCTGCAGTCGTATAAATGATCTAATCCTGGCCAGGCAGGCCACAGGCTGCACCTGCTCTCAGGGAAGTCACTTACATTTGGTTAAAACAGCCAGCCAGGAGAGGGAAAGGGCTTCAGAGCCAGTGAGACTGGTTCTGTGATCCCTCAACTGGCCTTTGGGGATCACTCTAGGGGTTACTCAGCCTACTTTGTAGGGTCCCAAATGTGAAGGACCCACCAGGTCTCAGTGATTGTGATGATTATAGCTTACCCACTGGCCACTGGCCTCTGCTTGATCACCAGTGTGAGCCTGGGCCTTTTCTTGTTTTCCTGGATTTAGCATCTATTTCATCAGCACATCTTGTGTGCCGCCCCCTACTCCTAGTTCCTGGCTTTTGCTGTAGCTTTCAATGTTCTTCACTCCTATGGATTTACCCCAGTGGATGGTGGGCTCTGAGTCTTTCTTTTTAGTTCTTGTTTCTATGGTGACTAAATGTTACCATATTTTACCATATTTTCTTGAGCTAAGGGCCCCTTAAACAAAGTCAGAATGACCACGGGCAGGGCATTGGGTGGTCTTGGCTTGGCATGTTTAAGAAATCTTTCTTTAGCCTTCATGGACTCCAGAGCCATGAGGACCAGGTTAGTGAGGCATGCGGGGGCAAGGAGCTCCCTGTCCCTGCAGGCCTCTCTGCCCTTTCACGTGCTTTAGGAACAATATGCTCCTGATGCGTGGCTCAGTCCCCTCCTTTTTCCTTCTGGAGTAGGCTGTGGGCAGAGCCCTGTTGTCCATGTCCCATATGAATGATGGATTCACGTTGGCTCTGTGTGAATGTGGGCTGGCGATGAAAAGACCACAGACACAGAAATACCTTTTTTTGGGGTGGGGGTCAGAGACAGCTCAGCAAGCTCAAGCTTCCCTCTTGGAAGGCAAGGGGAGCAAAGGAGGCAGGAGGCAAGGAGCAAGAGCAGCAAGAGAGCCACCAGACTCTCTGATCCCTGGTTTTATACAGGGGGAGGCATTCCATGGAACATTCTACCCAAGTAAGGCAAAGGATTGTGTTACAACAAACAGGTGGGTGTAGTTCAGCCCCATCGGGTGATGCCCAATCCCAGAGCTGCACCTCTCTAGCTGAGCAGAGGTCGTCCACATGCTGCATGCAGCGGGTACAATGCCAGTCCAATACCTCCTTACCCAAGGCTAAAAGAGGTGTCCTGTTCAAGGCGGCCTCCCACAGAGCCCACACTCTTCCTCTGCTCCTCTGTGCTGTAGGAATTATGTGGGAGCCCTGCCATGAACCTAGTTGCCCGTAACCCAGCTGGGTAAGTCAGTGTGGTGTTCCACGGAAGCCATGGTCTCCCACCTCTTCTCTCTTCCTAAATAAAGGAGACGGTTTGGCCTCAGCTTTACCTATTGTTTTCTTTATCATCTTGTTTAGAACCCAGAGAAGGAAAAGTTAGATGCTATTTATGGATGCACCCTTGGAGACTCCAACAGGACTGTGACTGAATGAAGCTGGCACAGGTGGGACCACAAGGAGCCGAGGGGACAGTGGCAAGCTGAAGTGAGCATACTTCCCAACAAGGGGAGGGGCAGCTCCATTCTAGCTCGTTGCTCTCTTGTGGGCACGTGGACCCAAGCATTTCAAATTTCTCAAAGAAATCCAGAGATCGGGATTTTTATCTGGCATGCTCCTACTTTTAAATGTTGACAAAAACAAACAAACAAACAAGACATCATGAAAGTCAAGTCTGTGTGGGACACATAAAACATATTTCTGGCCCATGACTGTGTGGTGGCTGCCAATCTGGGATCCTGCCGGGGATCCTGGGCACTGCATCCTCCCTGGTCATATTTACTGTAATTTGATCCTTACTTTCTTACATCCCATTAGAATAACTTGAACTCCAAATGCCCTATGATGTCTGGGAAGGGGCACTGCTGTAATGTATGAGTTCCTTTGGAACTACAAGCTAGCAGCCTCATTTGATAATTTGCTGTTCTCCTTTGGATGAAATCTTTTGATCTGTCTTGCAATGTACCTACTTTTTACATACGACTTAGCATACAGAGGATGGAAAGGCAAATGGCTCTATCCCTCTTCTTGGCACTGTCAAAAGATAGACTGTCATGATTTCTTGCCCAAACATGTACCACATCAGTGGCAATTACTGAACCCCAGGTTAATGAAACACATACAAAGAATGAAAACAACCACTAATTCTTCAGCATCATTGACTCTAAGGTATCTAATAAGTGGAATTTGAACTTAAAATCTGTAGTAGTGAGGTAGTCAATAATTTGTTGTGATGGTTCTATATTGTAACATTCGTTGAGCCGCTTAACAAATATTTATTCAGCATGGTTCATCTGAAAGCCACAAATGTGACTGCAAAACCCACCAGCACACAAGACTGGAAACTTCTCCCCAAACTGCTGCTTCCATTGTGTGGCTGAACAAGAGCATCAGGCACCACTGCGGTTGTTGTCAGGCAGCTGTGAACAAATGTGATTGACCAGCAAAATGAAAAGCCCGCATGCTGCAGTTTCTGCGGCGTATTGCTTCAGAATAGCAGAGCAGTTGCCTTGGTCTCTTTTCTACACGGTCAGTTCCTACAGAGGCACTTAAAACGTAAAGATGGCGAGGAGCAGTAATATCAGGACCCCATTACAGTTATCTTTTCATTGGTACCACCTGAATTTAATTCCGTTTGAGTCACCCAGGGTTTTGTGACTCAAACGGAGGAGCTGGGTAGTGATGATACAGAAGTACCTCTTCTTTGGGGCATCAGCTGTTTGGGAGTCTTGGCACTTCAGAGAGTTTGATCTTATGACTTCTCCTCAGGCTTACCTTGCACCAGCTCCTCCTTGCTTGTGGCTGGTCAGCTGAACTTTTCTCTCTACCTATGGGCTTTTGCATGTTCTGTTCCCTTGCTTGGAATGCCTTTCCACTGGCACTTATTGTAGCTGTTTCCTTCTAAACTTTGAAATTTCTATTTAAGTGTCACCTCCTTGGAGCCCTCTCTTTCCCCCACTCAAATGGCCTGCCCTTGTGCATTAGTGAAGATGGGCTAGACTGCAGTGCGATAGTGAACCAACCCCAGATTGTGAGGGCCTGGCCAACAAAGGTTTATTTCTTACTCAGTGTCAGTTGAGCAGCTCTCCTCCAAGCAGTGACTCAGGGATCCAGCTCCTCAGTTTGCCTATCTGAGGGTGTGCAGATCAGGGAGAGAGGGCTTTCATGCAGAGGTATTATGGCCTACCTACTGATGGTTAGAACCTTAAGTTATTTGAAAGGGGTAAAAGGGCTGGAAAACAAGTCTTCTGTTACATAGGCTATTAATTTAATAATTATAGTAAACCTTTGAGGAAAGTCATAGTATCATACTCATTTTACAGATAGGACACAGAGGCTTAGAAAGAGTAACTAACATACCAAAGGCCCCACAGCAAAGAATTAGGATAAGAATGCAGGGCTCAGGCCACACTGAACACAATCTCTGTATTATTGTATTGCTTTCATGTCAAAGATAATAAAGAAAATTGATAACATGACAATCATATATTTGCATCTAGTGTTGGAAACTCAAAGAGTTTTATAAGTATTCTTACTATTTATTCCCAGAACAATAGTAGCTTAGATTGAAAAGATAGCTTTGCTAAGAAGGCTGAGGAACAATTAGACTAATCATTCTCAAATGTAGTCTATAGCTTCTGTGGAACACTGATACTTTTTCAGTGCATCTGTGAAATCAAAACTATTTTCATAATAATCCCAAGATGTTATTTGCCCTTTGCATTTTCTCATGAATATACTTTGGATTTTTCCAGAGGTTCCTTAACATGTGAGGATGTGATTGCTGTGATGTTAATATGTAATGAACATGTGGTTGTTACTTTTAAATGGACTAACAGTTTATTATTTTAGGTTACAACTTTTAAAAAATCAACACTACTAACAATAAATATCAATAGATATAATACACATAAAAAATAGTTCTTTGGGATCCTCAATAATTTTAAAACGTGTGATGAATCCTAGACCAAAAACTTGAGAATCTCTGAATTTAAATAGCTTAAAGCAATGTGTTTTCTGACAGTTTAATTTCAAGTATATAACAATTAAGAGCCTCAGTTTAAAAAAATTTTCAAACATGCTTATGTTTCAATATCTTTATTTTTTAAATGAAATCATATTATATTTATAATACTAATTACAGTATATCATGGAATACAAGATTAATTTAGAACATCAATCATAGTAGATTAGAGTTCTAAATTTTGAAGACAGAGATGAATATTAACAATTCTAAGAAATTTCCTCAATTTTCTGTTTCTTTTCGTGTGTGTGTGTGTGTGTGTGTGTGTGTTTGTGTGTGTGGTGGGTATTGAACCCAATGCCTTATACATGCTAGGCAGGTGCTCTACTACCGGGCTATATCCCATCCTAAAATCCCCTTCTCTTTCTCCTTGACTCCATTTTTTCTCAAGAGTAGTGAGAAAAAAATACAGTCTGTTAGCACCATGACATTCAATCAGTGAAGTCTTCTATTTATTGGAGATTAATTTTCCAATCAATTTACCTTGGCCAACAGTAAAGAAAATTCACTACAGGTGAAATTGTCAACAAAATTCATTTTAACTGCATTACTATGTAAACAGACAGGTTTTCTTCCTTCCTTCCTTCCTTCTTTCCTTCCTTCCTTCCTTCGTTCCTTCCTTCCTTCCTTCCTTCCTTTCTGCATGCTAGGGATCAAACCCAGGGCCCCTCATATGCTAGGCAAGTGCTCTACCTCTGAGCTAAGTCCCCAGCCCAACAGACTGTGTTTGAACTTGGCTGATGGTTTGGTGTGTTCTCCTGTACTGCTGTCATTATAGTAAATTTCAGTTTAAATAAAATCATGTAGCTACTCTCTTCCAGTTCTCTCCCATGCTATATGATATCACAAAACTTCATATTTATAATCCATGTAACATTAATATAGAAAGTAACCTGTGTGGGCACAAGATTTACCCAAGCACACAATAATACTTAATTAAAGACTTAAAGACAATGGATTTATTTTAAGTATCTTTTCAAAAAATTAAAATTAAAGAGATTAAAGAAATAGTAAGCCAGAATAAATTATCCAATACTGCTATAAGTTAATAATAGCTGTACTACTGAGTAAGTAACTACCACATGCAGGTGTCATATGTGGTGACTGACACATTTTAGTTCATTTACCACCACTTCCTAACACTCCAATGATGTTACTGTTATTCCAGTTTTACAAAAGTGAAGAAATTAATCTTTGCAGGATTTAAACACAGACAATAAGTCATTAGCTCATGCATGCAATCAGTAACCAATGTGTTTCCGCTATAAAATTGTGAATTTAAAACATTCTGAGTTTTAAAAAGAGGAGCATTTTCATTAAAATGTTCTCATTTGATTGTCTTTGCATCTTTGGTTGTTGCTAATGTGGGTTGAATTGTGCCCCCTCCCAAAGATATGTTGCAGTCCTAACCACCCACACCTGTGAATGTGATCTTACTTGGAAATATAGATGACCCTCAACCTACAATGGGTTCTGTCCTGATGATTCGACTGCAAGTTGATAAAATTACAAGTTAAAAACTCACTGAAGCTGGGCACAGTGGTGCATGCCTGTAATCCCAGAGACTTGGGAGGCTGATGCAGGAGGATCACGAGTTCAAAGCCAGCTTCAGCAATTTAGCGAGACACTAAGCAACTCAGTGAGATCCTGTCTCTAATAAAATACCAAATAGGGTTAGGGATGTGACTTGGTAGTTGAGTGCCCCTGAGTTCAATCCCTGGTACCCACCCCCCCTAGAAAAAAACCTGAATACTCCTCATCTGCATCATAGCTTTGCAACCATGTCTCACTGTAGAGTATTGCCCATTGCCATAGTGGGGTAAACTGGGAGCGGTGGCCCGCTGCCACAACCAGCATCTCAAGAGGGTATCTCACCAAATATTGCTAGCCTAGGAAAGAATCAAAATTCAAAGTACAGTTCCTACTGAATGCACATCACTTTAACATCATTGATAAAGTTGAAAACTGTAAATTGAGCCATTGTAAGTTGGGGGCCATGTATTTGTAAGTTACAGATGTAATCAAGTAAAGATGAAGTTGTACCAGACTTCGAGTGGAAGATTTGGAGTCACAGCAGCACAGGGAGAGGACTACCAGGAGAAGACCAAGACAGAAAGTGGTGTATGTTGCTACAGCCAAGAAATGGATGCTTAGGGCCAGGAAGAAGCCAGGAAGGAATTCTTTCCCAGTGCCTCTGGAGGGAGCATCACCTGATACCTTGATTTCAGACTTCCAGAACTGAGAGAAGACATTTGTCTTGTTTTTTAAGCCACTTTGCTTGGGGTCCTTCATTTTAGCAGCCTTGGGAATTAATACAATGACTTCCTGGGCTGGAGCCCCAGGTAAGCATAAGATCCTGCCAGTGGGGCCTGGACTCCTGCAGCACTGTGGTACCAGCAAGAGTAGACACCCCGGGAGAGACTACCATCCAGTGACAGGAGGACCCGAACGGACTGAGCTCTTAATTTTAATCTGGTTGATGAGCCTATTTTGATGGTCAAGTTTTGCAGTATGATCACTGAGAATTTTAGAAACACAAAAATGAAAGCTTGCCTTTTACTTCCTGGAACAAAGCAGAATTTAGAAATAACCAGTGACTCTTTCAATTTGAGACAGCAAACTTGTAGGCAGTGGGGAGACTCTGAAATGCATAGCTACAAAGGTAGTGAGCAGGAAAGGTGATGGCTGTGGGTTTTTAGAAGGTGCTACAAAGGGAGAGCTCTGAGCAACAGCGCACAGGGCGCCTGGAGACACACCCGAGGACACACCCTTCAGATTATGGGCAGTGTTTTTTTGGTTTTTAATTAGTTATACATGACAGTAGAATGCATTTATGCACTTTGATGTATCATACATAGATGGGATACAATTTCTCATTTTTCTGAGTGTACATGTTGCAGAATCATATTGGTCATGTAATGTCACATATACTCATACAGTAATGTCTGTTTCATTCTACTATCTTTCCTATCCCCACATCCCCTCCTCTTCCCTCCCATCACTTCCCTCTACCTAATCTAAGGTGATAGTATCCACATATTAGAAAAAACATTCAGGCAGTATTTTTTTTTTAGATGTTGATAGAGATGTTTAATTCATTTATTTATATGCAGTGCTGAGAATCGAACCCAGTGCCTCACCCATGCCAGGCAAGGGCGCTACCGCTGAGCCACCACCCCAACTCCTTGGGCAGTGTTTTAACTCCCTCTTGGCTACCTCATGTGCGCTGATGTCTTTGCATGGATGGGAACTGGGTGGCCAGTCTAGAAATATGGAGTTTGCCCCAGGGGAGAAAAGAAGGGTTCGGGGAGAAACAAGAAGGCTCTACTACACATGATGTATCTTCAAGTTCACACAAAATAAGCCAAAGGATGGCAGGTAACGGAAGTCCTTCACAGAGTCCACAAGCCCAAGGCAGACTTTACTGCCCAGACTGTGGAGGACATGAAGGTGAAGGTGGAGTAGAGGTGTCCTATCCTCAGCTGCCCAAGGCCAGTCTTGAAGACTCTAGTGAGAGCAGAGTCATTTCTTCACCACAGCCACCTGGGACTCCATGAGCAGTCACTAAATGGACCAGAAATATGGGTACTGAAGAGGAGGAAGGGGCTAAGTATGACTCAGGTCTCACATCCTGTTTACTGGGGACAAGTTGGTGCAGTAGACGAGAGTGAGGGAGTAAGGCTGACATTTAGTAAATGCTTAGGGCATGCTAGTCACTGTTCTAGCACCTTCCTACTCAGAACAAGCCCATGGGGTCTGGTAACACCCCCATTTTGCATATGAAGAAAATGAGATGCCCAAACACTAATTCATTGGTCATAGTTTGTACAATTAGGAGCATCCTATTCTTTGACTCCAAGCTTGTTCTCTTAATTCTTGTGCATTGTATGTGCAGCAATGTCCCCACAAGTTTTTAGGTGAGATGGGTATTATCATGAAGACTGTTTTGCAGATGAGAACACTGAAGCTCCAGGAGTTTTAGTGACTTGCCCGAGGTCATATGGTTAGAGGATGGCGAAGTAGGGCTGGTGCTCAAGTCTTGCAGTCACAGATTCCCCACTCTTTCCACGGCACCACTGTGACTGCTGGGCAGAGTACTTGGCTTTTTGAACAGGTTGAATCTGAATCACAATGAAACAGCGAAGTAGGCAAGAGTATAGGGAAAAGGGAAAACCAAATGTCCAGAGATGCAGCAACTTAAATACAGGGTAGAGAAGGTGTGAGGGGGGCCGGACTGGCAGGCCATACCAGAGTCCAGTGCTCCTGAGGTCAAGAAAATAAATCCTCATAGCCACAAGGGCCACCTCGAGCCTATGCTGTAGAGAAATCTTTGGGTGAGATGGGGCAAAACCTGGTGTTGTCTAGGCAATAGCTCAGAGAGAAAATCTCAGTCGGTCACAGAGAGCAGAAGACAGCCTGCAGGTGGGGGACCCGGAGACAGCAAGCCTTGGTCACTCTTAAAATCCTGACCCTGAGGGTGGGAGAAAGACAGGATGGTGGAGAGGCCATAGAAGTAGTTCAAGTGTCTTTGGGTAACAGGGAACAAGCCTCCTTAGGACTGAGAAGGAAAGAGAACACCCAGGGCCATTTGTACTGGTAGCTGGTTGCAGGTGGTGGTGTCAGTTTTTCATCCTAGAATGGATAGAAAGATGTATTCAGAGATTATATTCCATTTCACAACTATTTATGGAGTTTTTTAAAAAATGTGGTAGTTGTAGATGGACAGAATGCCTTTATTTTGTTTATTTTTATGTGGTGCTAAGGATTGAACCAGTGCCTCACACATGGTAGACAGGCGCTCTGCTGCTGACTATCGCCCAGTCCTATTTATGGAGTTTTGTGCTAGCCCCAGTCGTTGCTGATAGTGAGTGTGGTGATGGGCCATATGTCTTCCCAGCACCATCCACCTGTTAGGATCAAAGTGTATTTATTTATTTATGTAAAATATGACAGCCAGTTATCTGTCACCAAATCATGTATGAGGAATTTGCAGGATGTTTACATTATTTCTAAAGACAACAAAAACTATTGGGATAGTATTAGGCCCTCAAACCAGCTTAAGCAAGAAAGGGAAATTTATCCGATTACTTTGGTGTCCCATGGGACCCAAGAGTCCAGGTACAGCCAGGAACGGCTCAGGACCCAGAGGGCCATCGGGAAGTCTGTCAGCTCTGACCAAAGCTTCTGCAGAATCTTCTCTGCCCCAGGTTTCTGCAGGCTGGCTTCTCCATTTACACAGCAGTCTGAGGACAGCCCTGCACAGGCTTGACTTTATATTTTCCTTGTTAAGGGACCAGCCAGATTGAATGTATTAAGATGGTTTTTCTTCTACAGGGGACCAGAAAAAAAAAGTAGCTCAAAGGGCTTAAGCTAATTAGGGAATTTAACAGCTCATATAACAGAAAATTCTAGGACAGCTGGATCCAGGTGGTCAAAGGGCACCATCAGAAGCAGCCTTTCCCTTCACTAGGGCCACATTGTCTACATTCCCTGCTGGTAGTGTCCTCTTGGGACAAAAGACCAATAGGACCTCCAGATTTCTCTCCTTTCCCAACAAAGCTGGGCTCTGGTCAAGCTTAGTGTTGGTCACATGTTTACTTCTAAATCACTTATAGCCCAAAGGGAGGAATGTGCTTATTTGGCCAGGCCTGAGACATGTGCCTGTTGTGGAGCTTGAGTTGAGGTTAGCCTACTCCAAATATAAAACAGTAACAGCACATTTTTATAGAGTTCACTGTGTTTTGGATTAGTTCTAAGTAGGCAACTCATTTTAACCTCAGGTTATTATTATTATTTTTTTTGTTAACTAATTTAATCCTGATGTTATCCTTATTTGATACACAGAGAAACTGAGACACAAACCCTCACAGATAACCAGTCTCCAACTTACAATGTGCAAATACAACATGCGCTCAGAGGCAACTGTATTTTGAAGTTTGAATTTGTATCTTTTTCCGTGCTAGTGATGATATGCACAGTATAATCCTCCCTCAGGACGCTGGTCAGGGCATCAAGCTGCAGCCTCAAGCCAGCCACTTGATTATGAGAGGAAACAACTTACTCTGTAGTGTTCTGTGTTGTTAAACTATGATACTTATTAGGTTAGGTGTATTCAATGTGTTTTCAATTTGTGATGGGTTTATCAGCATGTAATCACTTTGTAAGTCATGGAGCATTTGTAAATTGCAGAGCTAGAAGTTGACCCAGAACTTGGACACCAGAAACTGGGGTCCTAAACATTAGCAGAAGGGAACTTCTGCCAGGAAATTGGGAGATAGATGCTGGGCAGGTAAAAACAACAGATGTCCAACAGTCACTCTGGATTCTTGTTCCACAGAGAAGCATTTCCCCAGCCCAGGGTTGGATAACCACCCTGGTGGGGTTCAGGAGAGGATGGAGGGATCAAGTTGTTTGCTTCTACTGTGACCTTGAACATGGACTAGTTTCAGAAAATAGAAGGGAGGAAAAAACAAGTGTCCTTCTATTGTTATTGTCTAGTGAGGTGTCATCTGAGTAGGGAATTTTAGTCATGCAAGTAAAAAAGGTGTATGGGGGAGGGAACTTATAATTGTGTCTATGAAACAAGCTGAGTAGACAGATTAACAGGAGAGAAAGCGTACGAATTTGTCACACACATGGGGGATTCATATGAAAGAAAAGTGAATATCTCCCAAGCCCAGTGAGATCTGGTAGCTTATATAGCATCCTGGACTACTGAAAGCAATAGGGGCAAGAGGCTTATTTGGGACAGTAGTGATGACAAGCTATGGGAGGGAGAGGGGAAGAAATGTACAGTGTGTAAAAGTTGTCTTGGTGTGCACATAACACTTCTCAGTTAATGAAGGTTGCCTCAAGGAGGACTTGTCAGAAGAATAGGTGCTAGCCCATAGTGGCAGCCCATCTGGGCAAGATAATGACCCATGGGGTGTCTTTTCCTGTGATGTTATCTTCCCTGGTTGATGACTCTCCCAGGGGAGAAGATCCATGTCAATTGGTTTCCTTTTTGGAGGATCTCTGGAAGAACCAAAGAGATGAGGGAGGTTCAAAGAAAGCCTGGTTAGCATCTACTGATCATCCCTGCCACCCCACCCCACCCCCACCCCCACCATCACCATCCCAAGGCCTCACAATTCCTGTGACATTTCCAAACTCCTTTACTGTCACCAAAGGTCTCTGGGGTTATTTATATTCTAGCCCATCCTAAATTCTGCTCCCCACAGGGATGGAGTGATTGTGAAAGACTTCAGCAATCTGAAGGTGCACAGGGAATCCACAGAACTGGAGGGCATGCCCAAGCTTGGCTCCTTTTTGGCTGTAAAGGTCCAAGAGAGGGCCAGAGAAAGGAGCCCAGCTCTGCTTTTTCTAAAGAAAAGGCATAATTCTAACTTGTTATTATGATTAAGCTGCACTTTGGAGTCACTCACAGATAATGTGAAAAAGTAAATCTGCCTTTCTGGCACATGCTGATGGGGGAGGTGGGTGGGGAGTTAGATGGAGGGCAATGAAGGAAGTCTTTATGAGCAAGGCAGACCTCCAAAGATAAAAGTACCTACTTTGCTGAATAGCCAAACATCCATACTAAAAAAATTCTACCTAATTTTTGAATGTCATAGCTTGTTCATACCTGTGTTCTGATAGCTTCTAAGTAATACTGTAATAACATCCAAATTTCAGTCATTACAAAAGACGTTTATCTCTCATGTTTCTAGTCTTGCTCCAACTGGGGACCCTGGTGCAAAGGGCTTCCTAACTTGAGACCTGTAGTCCTGAAACAGAAGCAGAACAGCAACAGCACAGCATAAGAGGTACCCACTGCTCCTGCTTATGGGTGGCAAATGCCACTCCCATTTTGTTGGCCAGAGGAAGTCATATGGCCAGGTTTGACCTCAATAGGGTGGAGAGACATTCTTCCCTCCGGAAGGGACTGGCCTGTGAAAGGCTGAGTATTGTAAGTAATATGTAATCTACTACACACCGTTGTTTTTTTTTTAAGGATTAAAATGTTATTTTCAAATATTCACAAGGAGCCACTGGTTGTTTTGGTTTGTTTAGATAGAAACAGAGCTCTGTTTAATGTCTACACTGCTGTACAAGTTGCATATGTTCTCAATTGTGTGTATGCACACACTTCCTGAGCCAGTTGGTACCAATTACAACATTGGGAAGGGCTAAATGACTTTCTTGCCTATTGCCTTTGAGAAAAAGTGCACAACATCTTTGTAGACAAATTGTAGGTAAATGTAGTGAGGCAGATAGCCTATGTTAGTAGAGTGCTGAAGAGGTGGGGAAGGTGATTTAAAGTCGACTATGACTTGAGTAGAAAAGATGGAGAACAGGGAGAAGGAATGGCAAAGGGGGCAAACCCTCTGTGCCAGGCTTTAGCTAGAACGAGGAACCTGAGACCTAGCATTTAGTAATTACTCAAGGCCATCCCATTTAAAGTGTCAGAGGCAGAATTTAAATTTTCAAGGTTTCTCTGGCCCCAAAGTCCATACTTTCTCATTCCTTTAGTGCTTGCTCTCTAAAGAGATAAGAGAAAAAGAGGGGAAGAAATGGATTTTTCTTTGTTTTTTTCGATTAACATGTAATAAATGTACATAATAATGGAGAATAGTGTGATATTTCAACACATGCACATAGCATGCACTGATATATCAGGGTAATTAGCATTTCCCTCTCTTTGTGGAAAGGGAGGTTTTAAAAAAAGGAAAAGAAAAAAATCGAGAGGCAGAAGCAACCCAAAGTCGTAGAGGGCGTAAGAGAGGATATACTAAAAGAAAAACGGAGAGTGTGAGAAGTCCACATTAGAAACAAATAAAGAGGGGAAAGGCTCTCACTGGTGGTCTTCAAAGTTCACGCAAGTCACCTTGGGAATCTGAAGAGGCCGGGACGCCCCCTGCCGGCTGGGAGAAGTGAGGACCCCGAGCGGCTCAGGCCACGCCCGAGGCTGGCACCCACCGTAAGCCGGGTTCCTGCGAGAGCTTTCAGAAATATCAAGTGGCATTCAGGTGGCGCGGGGTCCGGGTTGCGGGAGTTTGTTCCAGTTCATTCTAACGTGTAGCTCCGGCTAAGAACCATCGGGAAGGAGTTGGCCGGGTAGGGTGGGTCCGGGGGGGAAAAAAAGGGAAATCTTCAAGAGGATGCTGGTCCCCGCGCGGTCACACTCGCGTGTGCTCACTTCGATCCGGCTCTCTCCCGAGGCCTGCGGACTGGGTGCCGCTGGATTTCCCGGAGGAGGAACAGCAGGGATCACAATTTGCACCAACTGCCTGGATCAGGGCCTAGGGCTTCCGCCGCCGCGCCCACCCGACCCATTTTAAAATACGGACCTGGGTGCCACGTGCCCGCTCCTGGTTGGCGCTTTAGTTAAGAAGTGCTTGGCAAGACCAGCAGAGAAAGGGGATCGCGTGGAGGGAGGAGGGGTGGGAAAAGGAAAGTACTGGGGATTGAAATGGAGCAAATTATAGGCATCTGTGAGTGTCAAAAATGAACCCCACTGTTACATGTATAGCTACACTGCGCTACTAAAAACGAAAATATTCAAAAAGTGTTCTGAGACTTTTCCACTCATTGCCACCCAATGGGCGGTTACGCCTCTTTGGACCCCATTTAGGAGACGCGGGACGCATTCTTCAACTTTCTCTTTCACCGCTAAACTGGACGCCTTTAAAAATAAAAAACCAAAAGAGCCAAACGGACAAGCGAGCCTAAGAGCAGATCCGGAGCAGGGCTTCCCTCTCGCTGTCACCAGATCACTCAGGCTCTCGGAGCAGCACCCTCCAACTGCTCAGCATCTCGTCTTCTCTCCTTTCCCCCCTCGTCCCTATTCTCCCCCACGACACCCCATCCCTATTCTCCCCCGCCCCTCTTCTTCCCTCTTTTGCACCCACCCCTTTTCCTACCCTCCCTCCCCCACTCCTGCTTCTCTCTACCCGGTTACCCCCGATCTCCTGGGCTAACTAAATTATGGCACCCAAACACTTAAAGGGACTTCAGCGAGGAAGCCGGGATTCGGCCCCCGCCCCGCAGCGCCTCCTCCACGCCCCGCCCCCAGGCTCCCAGCGCAGCGGGGTGGTAACACCTGCCCCGGGAAGGGAGGGGGTGAGGAGCGCCGGAAACGCGTGTCTGGAGGACGGGGACCCGCTCCGACCGCCTCTAGACTGTGGGGCTTTTTAAGGCCAGTCCTCTCCGCCGCCAACCCCGGCGGGGAAAACGTAGAGCGCATGCGGCGCCGGGCACCCTCCAGAGAGTAAGTACCCGCGTGGCTGCGCCCCCGGGGCTGGGTGTCCCGTGAGCCCCGCTGCGGGGCGGCCTCAGACTCCTGTGGCCTCTACCCGGAAGCTCCCAGAGCCCCAGGGTGCAGCCGGCTCCCCGCGCGGCCGGGGGATCCCAGAGGGCCCTGTGGAGCACCCCTCGTCTCCCATTCCCACCCGTGACTTATTCCCGGAGCTCTCGGCCCACGGGCCGGAAGGGGCACCTGTCGGTCCTTTTCGGGGCGGGCGGGGGCAGGTTTAGGTAAGGGACTTAGTGGAGGCCTCTGAGCCACCCCACAGCCGCGCTCTGCTGGCGAGCGACTCGGAACCCCTAGTGTGGTTGCCTTCCAGTCTCCAGAAGACGGTACAGTGTCCACCGCATAAATCCGGCTGTTGTTCAAAGCGTTAACATTCAGTTCCATTATTATCACTATTGAACCTAGAGGTTTAGACCGGAGGACCAGAATAATAACACCCACCCCCTCCCCCCAGCCAAAAAAGCAACAAACCCGAGGCTGGTTGCAGCTGCAGTGGAGTGCAGTGCAGGCACTTTGGGGTCCCTGAGCAGTCACCAATGCTTGGTGCACTGTTACGCAGCTCCGAATATGCGCAGTGGTAACAGTGGAACTGTAGGGCATCCTATGGGTGTTGGAATACTCAAGGACTTTTTGCTCAAAGATATCCATTGGCACGATTTCAGAGCCACATCTTACCTCCCGTAGGACTGAAAGGAAGAGCCATGCTAAAGGAATTAGTCGGGCTTCAGCTCATTTCTTCTTCTTTTGAAGTTATAAACAAACTTAACAATCATTTGGAGTTACTTAAAAGATAATGCAATTTCTGGCCAGGGTGTCACACAGGATACTTTTGCACGACAGGTCTCAGCAGAAGCGTGGTTAGACAAAATGGCCCTGGTGCCCTATGAGGAGACCAGGGGAATGGGGCTCCAGAAATTCCACCAGCCTCTTGCCACTTTCTCCTTTGCAAACCACACGATCCAAATCCGGCAGGACTGGAGGCAGCTTGGAGTCGCAGCAGTTGTTTGGGATGCGGTAAGCAAGCCCCAGAGGGTCTCTGAAAACATCCTCAGTTATTTGAAAAGAAAAATACCTTTATTGAGATACAATTCAGGTACCATGCACTTCATGCATTTCACTACACAAATTCAATTTTTTTTTAGTATATTCAGAGTAGTGCAGCCATTACCACTTTAATTTTTAAAACATTTTCATCACCCCAAAGCCCCTTCCCCTTACCAGTCATTCCCTTTATCCCCCACCTCCCCAATTACATTGCATTTTAATGGTGGTTAACTGAAAACAGAGGGGAGTGAAATGGCTTGCCAGTAATTACCCAGTGAGTAACAGAAGTCTGAAGTCCTGACTGCTTTGGACGCTCACTAAGTTCTTTTTCTAAAACACTGCACCAAAGAATACATAAAGTGACAAAGCCCGAAATGAACATCATGTTTCATTTTTAAGTTTTCCATAGCTGTAAAATAATAACTGCTTTTCTACTTCTTCCTCTTTAAACACTGTTCTCTTTGCTTGAGAATGGTGGCTTGTGACTCAGCCCCCTAGTGTGTGTGTGTAGCCCCCTAGTTATTCCTGTTGAATAACTGGCCTATATACGTTCTACAGTCTTAACATTGTCTTAGGGCTGTTAAAGAAACATTAAGAAATAATAATATTAATCTGACCTGGTAATACTACTTCTGGGAATCTACTTCTGAATAACTGCATGAAACTATTCCCATAATTAGTACCAATGATAAATAATAACAAGAAATAGGATGCCTCCTATAAGCTGACTGAGGAGAGGAATTGCCAATTTACTCCTAGTACATGGCTATGAAAAACAAACTTTAGTAAAAATTTATATTAACACTATACCATTTTTTCTATAGGATTATAAGTAAATCTAACTTACACAAGTTCCAAAACTGGCCAAAACTTACCTTCTGATGCCCAAAACATGTGGTGAGGGCCCCTGTGGGGTGATGAGAGTCAGGGATGCAGTTCAGGGAGCCTTGGGCACTGTGCTGCTTTTTCCTTCTAGGTGAAGTGTGGCCTTGCTGACCTGGCTTGGCTTAGGAATTGGACATGCCTTAAATAAGACTGTTCATGTCAGTTCTTTAGAACGGTTTTCTAAGTCTCAGTGTGAAAATGCTGTGACAATAAAAAATTTAAGCTTCTCAGATTCAGCATGCTCCTAGCTAGCTGTGCAGCCCCCTGTTGGGGTGCTGGGTCTGCTGTGTGTGCCTCTGTAGGAGGTGGCCTCATAGCAGCAGTGGCTAATTTCCTGTGCACATTAGTGGACTGGGCAGTGTGGGGCTGGGGAGAGGGGTGCACATGCAGTCTCCTCCTGCCAGTAGCACATAGGCATCCTGACCCCACAGCTCCTGAAGCACTTGTTGACCTTAATCATACTCGCACTGTGTTTTGACTCAGGCTGTTGTCCTTTCCACGTTTCTGGAGATGGGTGCTATGGAGCTCAGGGACTGCTCTGCCGTGGAGCTGGGTGCTGGCACAGGGCTGGTGGGCATAGTAGCTGCCCTGCTGGGTGAGTGTGATGCACTGCTTACTGCATGGTGAGCAGAACTCCCTGAGAGCTGCGTTTGCTTTTTTCCTCACATAATATCCATTGTTTTTCCCCCCTTCCTGGGTTAATTTCTTTTGCCTGCACATATCTGAGTTGTGGGCCAACTGCTGATGTTCATAGTAACTCCAGAGGCTAACAGGCTATTCTGCTTTTCACAGAAGATCACTTTGCCTCCTTTACTTCCATGTTGCTGATAGTATGATCTTAAGGTGATTTGATTTCAAGAAGAATAGTCTCATCTTTGTATCTAGGTTTCCAGTTTAAGGTGCTTAAATCCATATGCTATTGGATATAATCCTGTGTTTTAATCAGCTATTTTGCTGCTATAAATAAAAGACCTGACAAGAACAATTTTAGAGGAGGAAAAGTTTATTTAGGAGCTCATGGTTGGTTGATGACCAGCTCCATTACTCTGGGCCCAAGGTGAGGCAGAAAATCATAGCGGAAGAGTGTGGTGGAGGGAAGTGGCTCATTACATCATGTCAGGTAGTGCAGAGAGAGAGAGCTCTTCTCATCAGACAAAATATGTACCCTAAAGGTATGCCCCTGAATGACCCACCTCCTCCAGTCACACTCCACTGGCCTACAGTTACCAACCAGCCAGTTAATCCCTGTCAGGGGATGGATTCACTGACTGGGTTTTAGATTCTCATGACCTAATCATTTCACCTCTAAATCTTTTTGCATTATCTCACATATGAGCTTTTGGGGCTACACCTAATATCTGAACAATAACACCCTGTGAGGTTGGTGGCACATCAGACAGTCTCTCCTCCATCTAAGGGAACTGAGGGTTTTTTTTTCTTCTTGGGAGTATCAGTCCCTCCAAAGTTTGTACAGACATCTGTTTTAAGAAATTGAATTACTGGTGTACAGTTTTGAATTGATAGCTGTGTTGTTTTTTTGTTTGGTATACAGACATTAGTTTAAGCTTAGAGCATTTTTAAGCTTTATTAATATTTTTTAAAAGTTTGCTGTTGACTTTTTTCTACAACTTGTACAGTTGAAGCTATTCAATGATGAGAATAGACCAGCTGCTAAGATTATCACATATAATATTTACTAACCAGAATTGTCAGCTGGGGCACTTGTTCCAATGTGGTTTCTGACTCAGAAGGTCTGGAGCAGGGCCCGAGAGCCTGCACTTCTAACGAATTCCCAGTGATAATGATAACCTGCTAGATTTCAGACCATACTTGGTGGGAATGATCTGGGTTTTGAGAGCACTGAATTCATTACACTATCTGCAGGTATCCAGGTCCTGCTAAAACCCCTCTTTTGTTCTGTCTTTTTGCTGGTAACTCATTTCTTTTTCAGTATTGCTTTTTCTGCTTACGTATCTTTTCCCAAAATCTGATGGGAAGCTTGGGCAAGGTTAAAAGTAGACATCAGTTGATTGAGGCCCCTTTCTGTTTTGAACCATGGCCCTCTGTGCTCGATGAGGCCTTTCATGGTCCTCTGCTTTTATTTTCCTAGGTAGGCCTTATAATGTCCCCAGGTATGTTTGGTATCATTTTTAATTTTTCATTTTTCAAATGAAACGCATTCTGGGCCTGAGGCACTTTCTGAAGTTCCAATTAGTGATGATCTGGGACTCAAAACCAGGCTTAATAGACACAGCAGCCCAAGTTGTTGTTTTTCTATGTTAGCAACTTTTCTCCCTGCTGATAAGAGTTCACTTGAAGATGAAATGAGGTTTCTTCTGTTTTCTCCTGAGAACCAGGACCTTGGTGGTAAACTGCACAGTTTAGTTGTACTTGGTTTTGACACCTCTTTTTAACTCTTTGTGACTTAAGGCAAGTTGCTTAATCTCTTAATGTTAATTTCCCCATCTGTAAAATGAGGTTAATAAGAAAGAGTATTTACTTCACAATGAGGATCGACAGAGATTGTGCATGGAATTTGTTAGCTCACTGATCAAGTAAAATACCGTGTGTCAATTGTTCTTCTGAGCATTTATTTTTCTAATCTAGAAATCTGGATCTGTGGGGCTGGGAAAGTTAGGAATAAGGTATTTTAGTTCTGTTACAGAGCAAAGGATTAGTTAGTTATTGCCACAAAGACTTGGTTGGTTCTGAGAGTGAGCTGGAAGGGCAGAACAGCGTACTTATTCTGTTGATTTGGAAATGTGTGCTTCGTAGCCCCACTTCATTCTCACCTCTTGAAGTTCTTTCCTGCCCTATCCCAGAGAATTCATTGCTGCCTTATTTCTTTTCCCTGTATTAGGCAGTTGTTTCATATATCAGTCTCTGGTAGGCTGAGGCTTTTTTTTTTTTTTTTAAAGTGAGAGAGGGGGACAGAGAGAGAGAGAGAGAGAGAGAGAGAGAGAGAGAGAGAGAGAGAGAGAGAATTTTAACATTTATTTATTTTTTTCTTAGTTCTCGGCGGACACAACATCTTTGTTGGTATGTGGTGCTGCTGAGGATCGAACCCGGGCCGCACGCATGCTAGGCGAGCGCGCTACCGCTTGAGCCACATCCCAGCCCCATAGGCTGAGGCTCTTGAGGAATGGGACCACATCTCAGTCTGGGTGTCTTTGGCCCTAGTATAGCACGCATTGCTCAGTAGATGCTCAAATAATTCTGGAATAAGAGATGGAAAAAACTAGTTTGAAGGCTTTTTGAAAATGAGGAAAGTTAACGTTTTCATTATAGAACTAGATGTAATTCTATTACAAAAATAATTCTTCATCACTCTACAACATAATTACCTTTAGCATTTTGGTATATTCCATTCTTTTCCTCCATCTGTATTTTTAATTATGATTTTATATATATGTGTAATGTCTGCACATGTGTATATATCTGCATATATACATATGCATATACAAATGATAGTTAATTTACCATTACATCATAAGCATTTCTCTTTAATGCTAAGTGATTTTCATACTGACTATTTGTAATCACTGCAAGTGTTAGGCTAGAAAAATTTTGATGTTCAAACCTGAGGTAAGAAAAAAATCATCTTTTAAAAATGGAGTCAGTGGTTGTTTTCAGTCAGCTTTTTTACTGCTGTGACCAAAAGACCTGACAAGAACTATTAGAGGAAAAGTTTACTTGCAGGCTCACAGTTTCTAAGGCCTCAGTCCACAGCCGCTCCATTCCTCAGGGCTTGAGGTGAGGCAGATATCAAGGTGGAAGAGTGCTGTGGAGAAGAGTAATTCACATGATGACCAGGAAGCAGAGAGAGGCTCCACTAGCCAGATACAAAATATATACCCTAAAGGCACACCCCCCAATGACCCACCTCTTCCAGCCTTTAGTTACCTGCCTTTAGTTACCACTCAGTTAATGCCATCAGGGGATTAATTCACTGATTGGGTTAAGGCTTTCAACCCAAACATTTCACCTCTAAGCCTTCTCACACAGGACCTAGGGGACACCTCACATACAAATCATACCAGTGGATTAAAAAAAAAAGGATGGTAATTTTAATTTTGAAACATCTCAAAGGAATTGATTGTTCCCCTTTGAAAAATATTTTCACATTAGCTGATCCAGGGTCTGCATAGTGAAAAAAAAAAAAAAAGTGGTGGTGGGGGTGTGTTTTCATTTTTTGTAATCTTCGTCATTTATTTCTGAGTTCAGAGAGCATCTACCAAGTGCCTGGTGGAATCAGTGTGGATCGAGCAGGGGCCAGGCAGGTAGAAATAAAGTCTTGGGAAGCTTATGTTCTGAGTCGATGGGTGGGTGGGTAAAGGGAGATAGAGACAAATTGACATTAAAAAGCCCCACTCTCACAACAGTAAGTGTTCTACAGAATGTTAATATAGGGCTGCTGATCACTGAGCACTTTCTGTGTTCTGAGAGGGGCTGTGTGTCTGCAGTCTCATTCTCACAGTCGGCCTACATGGTAAAAATGTCTGACCCATTTATAGTAATGTTCAAATGTGAAAATGAAGGGTTAACAGAGAGTAGGTAACTTGCCCAAGGTCACAAAGTTAATAGATTGTGGTTAGAATTAGAATCTGGTTCTGACTCTCAAATCCTGGTTTAGTTTGAAAGTTTTCCCAACCGTTATGCTACTTGGAAACTACTTATAGAAGAATATCTCACATGAGTTAGGTTGGGGTCAGGGAATCTGGATTTTAGAAGCTTCTAGGTGATTTGAAGCCTGACTAGGCTTAGGAGCCACTGTCTTACAATACAACACTCAGGAAGAATTTGCCTTTATTTTTCTGATTCTAGTTCACATCTACACTGACTGTTTGACTTGCACATGTAACTTAAAGCTGGATCTCTCTACTTGACTAATTTCCAGCACCACATGCTAACTCCTGATGCTTCTCCCCTTCCCAAATATATTCTTTCTCCTCTGTTGTGAGTTGGCATCACTGTCCCTCACCTAGTTCTCTTGAACTTGCAGATTCTGTCTTTTAACTCTTCCTCCAATTACCCCACATTCCACTCCCCATGCCTGGCTTGAGCTCTCGTTATGTCTCCCACATGATCATACAACCCTCCCACCTGGCCTTTCTGCCTCTGCGGTGGGTCTCCTCAGACCCACTCTCACAACAGCTGTCAGAGTGTTCCATCTGAAAGGTGAAATTGATGGGGTGGCCTGTGTTTAAATGTTTCTTTGCCTTCCCATGGCCAGTCTGCAGGCCAGATGCCAGGCCTCCCAGCAAAGCTTTGCAATCTTGTCGGTCTCTCTCATGCTTTGAGACATTCCTGGGACACACACACTGCTCTGGCCTGTGCCTTTTGTCCCGAATATGCTTTCTTCACTCTTTTCCCTGGTTCGTGCTGTATCTTAAGTGTAAGTGCAGGTTTCCCTTCCTTCAGGAATATTCCTTTGGTCTCTGCTCCTTTTGAAGAATTTCTCCTTTGTGACACATGATTTCTTGTGCGCACCCATATTCCTTTATTTTCCTTCTCACACTTATATTTACTTATATCCCTCATGCGGCTCTGAGCTCATGAGCTCATTTCTTGCTCATCTTTTTGGCACATAGTATGTGCTTGAATGTTTGAATAAATGTTGCTTACAAAACTAGGTTTAATGATGTCTGTCTTTTTTTTTTTATTTCTAAGTGAATAACAGGCTGCTGTGTTGTCTTATGGACTTCATTTCCCCTCCTTGCCCAGTGTAAATCTCTTGGGCAGTCATGTTGCCCCCATCTTCACTTATCACTGATACCAGTTCCTTGCTTCATCTTACTCTCCAGGCTAAAGAAACCCAGGTCAGATGCTTTCCCTGTTCCAGGCCTGGTAAGTGCATGTGGGTATGGTTGGCAGGAGCAGTGCTCTGCTGGCTTTCACTTTAAATTCAGATCAGAAACCTCAGAGGGGTTCTTTTTTCCATACCTTTTTTATTGGTGAATTATAATTATGCATTAATGGTGGGATTCGTTGTTACATCAAGGGGGGCCTTGACTCCTGGACAGTCATACTCTGCTTCCTGTCTTGCTCTGCTAACTGACTCTTTCATGATTTTGCTCTCAAGGCTCCAGTCTTTCTTTCTCTATTCTCACCCTTAGCCAAGGACATTTCTGCTTTCACAGGGGAGACTGAAGCTATCTGAAGAGAATTTCCACCCACCCCCACCCCTGCCCCACTGCCTCTAACCACACTAGTGTCTGGTGGACCACCATCTCTGCCTTTCTTCCTGAGGTTGTAGTTGAATGTCCTTTTTAGGGCCAGTGACCTCTCTGTGTCTCAGATCCTGCCCACTCTCACCTACTCAGTGACATTGTCCCTGCATTGCTGCTTTTCTGCCCTTCTTCCCAATCATTTCCATCAGCATATAAACTTGCTGTTACTTCTCCCATCTTTTCAAAACAAGAAATACAAACCTAAGTGCTTGGTTGTAGGTCTGTAGCAGGGAAAGCATTAAATGACCCTGGAATATCTTGCCATACCAGATAGCAAGGAAGCTTTCAAAGATGACCAGGGTTGTGTCAGATCAGAGGCCACTAGCAAAAAATGGCTCGATTTGAACATCAATAATAATAATTTCAATAGATCAAAGTATGTCAAATATGTTTAATTCATGAGTTTACAGCAACAAAATGAACCTAGGTATCTTTGGAGAACCAGCTTTTTATTTCAAAATAGGGTTTATTAAAGGGGATGGAGAAGCAAAATGTATCCTGCCTGTCCTATTCAGACAGTTGATATACAAAATGAGTAGCCATTTCTCTTTATAGAATGTTCTTAACAAATGCAAAAAGAATAATAATGAACTGGGGATTTGGGCACTAAGCACCAGTGGCTTCTCATGTCATAAAAACGGAGTCTACCAGACACAGCATACCTCTTGATAAAAAACACACTGCTATCTCTGAAATAGTCCCATTAAAAAAAGACAAAAACAACAACAAAAAACCCAAATTTATAGGAGATGCAGAGGACAGAGTCCAAACAAATGATGCTGTCTGCAAAATTCAGACTACGGGAAACTACAGGAAAAGTGATCTGTTTCTTCCTTAAACTGCAAGGGAAAAAAGGATGAAAAGGAAGCTAATATTCAGAAGATAGACTCAAGATGTCCTCCACACCTCTCTTCCCAACCAGGCAGAAAAGAAAAAAACCATGGACAAAGTTGTAACATGTAGGGAAAGACAATTGGGTGATAAAACCTGAGTCAACAGTAAAAGACAGGGGCTCGGGATGTGGCTCAAGCGGTAGCGCACTCGCCTGGCATGGTTTGATCCTCAGCAGCACATACAAACAATGATGTTGTGTCTGCCGAAAACTAAAAAATAAAAATATTCTCTCTCAAAAAAAAAAAAAACAACAACAACAAAAATAAAAAACAGTAAAAGACAGATTCCGAGGAAAGCTGGTGTGGCACTGAAGGGTGGGCCGCATTTGGGAGCTGGCCAGACCGGTGTTTGAGGGTGGTTTTAGCAATGTGCAAGCTACTGGCATCCTTTACTTAGACCACTGGGGGGTCTTCACTGATTTTCTTGCTACTGGCCTTGCTACTGCCAGATATTCTGTTAAACCCAAGACACACCATTTGTACCTCTGCTCAGCACTCTCCAGTGGCTTTCTGTCTCACTCAGTGAAAATCAAAGTCTTTTTAAAAAAGTTTTTTTGGGGGTACCTAGGATTGGACTCAGGCACTCAACCACTGAGCCACATCCCTAGTCCTATTTTATATTTTATTTAGAGACAGAGTCTCACCGATTAGCTTAGTGCCTCGCTTTGGCTGAGGCTGGCTTTGAACTTGGGATCCTCCTACCTCAGCCTCCTGAGCAGCTGGGGTTACAGGCCTGTGCTACTGCTCTGAGCTGAGAAAACTGAAGTCTTTTTGAAACTTGGTTAATGAGGCCATACATGGTTGTCCACCTTCCCCATGACTTCTCTGACCTCATCTCCTCCGACTTTGTCCCTTATTACTTTGTTCCAGCCATACTGATCTCCTTGCTTGCCTGCACACTCTTGAGTTTTTGCACTCGTTCTTCCACCTGCCAGAAATGTTCTTCCCCCTGATATGCTCTTGATTATCCCCACACACCTTCAGGTCTTCCCAGGTCACCTCAGTCAGGCATTTCCTCTACCCAATCTAGAATTCCACACCTGCCTCCCTTACTTCCTGACATTTCATGTCTCTTCTGGCTTTGTTTTTTCCTTATCTTATATCAACAACAAACAGATATTATACCTTAAAATAACCATAGTGCTTATCTCCTTACTTGAATGTAAGCTCTGTGAGGGTAGGATTTTTGTTATCTAGCTGATGGTAGCACTTAGCTATTTGTAGAACTCTCTCAGGATGTTATGGGAAATAGTCAACTGACATTCAGATCCTATTCAAACTTCTGGAATACCTAGTTGGGCAGAAGTAGCCTCCAAAACCCTCAAGACAGGCATTAGAGGAACTGTTAAAATGGATACAGAAGTGATGTTGAAAAGACTAGATCATTCTATTATTGCCAAGAGAGTTGGGCATGGTGACACATGCCTGTAGTCCTAGCTCCTTCCAGGCTGAGACAGGAGGATGGCTTGAGGCCAGCTTTGACAACATAGTGAGAGAATGAAAGAAAAAGAAATCCAGAGAGAAAATCCTAAGTCAAACCAGGAGGAGTCTGTCTATGGTTTGCATAATTGGAAGAAAAGAAAACTATTACTGAATCCTGCTCCTCAGGTAGCTCACTCTCTAGCCAAGTGTAGTAGTTCTAGGCTGGTGCAATCTAATAGCATGAAAATTTTCATTGTATCATGCTCTAGGACTACAAATATCAAATGTTATGTGTCAAGATAAGAAATCCTGGGTAAAAGCCACCACTGAAGTGGTGCTGAACATTGCTGGTCTGGAACCTAAACTGAAATCTTAAACAGAAAAAGGTGCAAATTAGAAATACTTTCATGAAAGAATGAAACATTTTTAAATTTCAGAATTGCAGGGGCCAAAACTAAACAGGATTTTCATTTCTGTAGATGGCGTTGTATTAGGGCTGTTGTTATTTCACTTCAAGGGTAACTACAGTTCAGGTTTTCTCTTTCATTGAATAAAAAAATTAGATCTTACAGTTCATTGTCAATACACCCCCCCCACACACAAAAAAGAACAATAATAAAATACTGCACCTTAATTTTCTATACCATATCTAGTAACTTAGCAGTTAACACAAGCTGGCATTTTAACTTAGATCTTAGATTGCTTTACTACTATACAGTAATTCTTTTTTTTTTTTTAAAGAGAGAGAGAAATAATTTTTAATATTTATTTATTTATTTTTTTAGTTTTCGGCGGACACAACATCTTTGTTTGTATGTGGTGCTGAGGATCAAACCCAGGCTGCACGCATGCCAGGCGAGCACGCATGCCAGGCGAGCACGCTACCGCTTGAGCCACATTCCCAACCCTACAGTAATTCTTAAATTTAAGAATTTTCAATAATTGAAGATGCTTATGTAAATACATGCGGGTTGGCTGCTTTAAACAACATTAAGAAAGATGGACTGGGGTTTCTCAGTATCACTTTTGTGTTGTTTTAAAAAGTTTAACCTCACAAAACAGCCTTTCCCCATTTTTGGGATCTTGTCATCTTTGTAATAATATTCTGCTCCCAGACTTTTCATTTTTGGATTATATTTTACCATGAGGTCTGCTATCCTGAGTTCATGAAGCAGAAGAAACCTATGAAGGGTGAGCTAGCTGTGTTTGCAGCATTCAAAAACATCAGCTTTCTTTTCACTTGGTGACTCTGTAATTTATAGGCATAACTTCAGCAACAGCAGTTGTGTCATAGGGGCAAGTCAAAGGTTTACTTTTACCAGTTGGCAGTGCAAAAGGAGCAACCAGTTGCTGTTCTGATCCATTGCAACGCTCCACAAAGGGTGTGGTATTCTGCACATCAGGTGGAATATTTATAGTGTTCTATGTTTTAACTTGACCCTTTCTTTCCTTCCTACAGTTGTACTGATATACACCTTGCTTTCTCTTTATCTCATATTATAGGTGCTCATGTGACTATCACGGATCGAAAAGTAGCACTAGAATTTCTTAAATCCAATGTTCAAGCCAACTTACCTCCCCATATCCAACCCAAAGCTGTTGTTAAGGAGCTGACTTGGGGACACAATTTGGGGAATTTTTCACCTGGAGAATTTGACCTGATACTTGGAGCTGACATCATATATTTAGAAGAGACATTCACAGATCTTCTTCAAACACTGGAACATCTCTCTAGCAACCACTCAGTGATACTTTTAGCTTGCCGAATTCGCTATGAACGAGATAACAACTTCTTAGCGATGCTGGAGAAGCGATTTACTGTGAGTAAGGCTCACTATGATCCTGAAAAAGATGTACATATTTACAAAGCACAGAAAAGAAACCCACGGGATGACTTATAGTTGGCTACGCTTATAAGAATATTGTCATTGAGTGTGTCAGTTAAGGTCTTAGACTGGGAATCTAACCATACTTAAATGAAATGGTTGTTGTACACATCTCTCTAACCAAAGGTTGTCAAGGGACAAAGCACATAAGCAGTGTTTTATTCTATTGCTGTGAGTTTAGTCCTATCTTACTCTGAAATTCCATCAACATTAAAGGAGAGTGTGAGATTGTCATTTATGCTGTTTCTGTCTCCTGCATTGCTCCCTCTTGGTGAAGGGCTGATATAAAGGTGACTTTAAACCAGCTGAGTTGTTTTTGGCAAGGTTAAATCATGTAGCTTATTTTAAACACATTTGGAGATTCATAATGTTTATTCTAGTTTTGTAATTTTTTGAGGTTTAACATACATTTCCTGGACTATTGTTGCTGTTGAAATCTTGTCCATTTAGATTCTAAGCACTTTTTTGTCTGTTTGAAATTAAGTTGTGAGTTTTCTGCGTGGTCTCATATCTTGCTTTTTAGTTTAGTTTCAGGCTTAGGAGTGTAAACAAAGGAATAAATAAAAATAAAATCTTATTTATTTTTTGGAAGTACCTAAAGTCTTGAAAAATGTGGAGAAGTTGTCTTCTCCGAATTGAAAGCTGTGGCTCCCCTTCACCTTTGCCATTTCTCATGCTTTTGTTTATTTATTTCCTAAGCTTTCCCTTTTCCTTGTGCTCTTATAATGCATAGGATGAAAGGTTAAAAGAAAAAAAAGTTTTAAATCTCATCCCTCCACAAGAAGGTAGCTTCTGTCTTGTACCTGCAATTGCTCATTCAATGAGTATTCCCTGCAAGGTGACAGCTTCTGGAGGGTCAGAAATATTTCTGCTTCTTTCATTGTTGCTTCCTCAGTATCTAGTATGTCACAGCCAAATTAAGAGTATTGATCTTTGGATTATGTGTTTGCTACATTTGTTTTATGATTATCTTTGATAGACTTTATGGATGAAGTCACCATACATGAACTTTTGGCTTAAACAAATTTAGACCACAAGACTATTATAATCTCAATATGGTATTTGGCACCGGAGGTAAATTCATTTTACAAAATATTATCAATCAGACCTCCTTCTTTTTAACCTTTTGATGAATATTTAGATATGAAAATACCCAAGAATATATTAGTATCTACATATATTTAAAATAAAGATTTTGCTTTAATAAAAGTGAATTCAAAGTTGTGGGTATTCTGTGATATACCAGTTCAACACAATTCTGATAAATACACATGAATAAAAATGTCCTAGCTCACTGAGTCTATAAGATGCTAACATACCATGAACAGGGATGCTCTCATTAAACAAATTTAAAGCCTGGCAATATCACCAATACTATAATGAAAACCCAATCTCATTTAGGTTTGATATTAGAAATGAATATATTGCAGTTCAGTTCCTTTAAGCTCTTTGGCATTGGAGATAGGTATTACAGTGGTAGGGGTAGGGAGCTTCAGGAAGTCCATACATTCCCTGGACTATTAATGCTGTATCAGAAAGGTACTTGGATGCTGTCCTAAGTGAGAAAGTGAGGTAAGATGTCATTGAATTATATATTACATTTTCATAAAATATTAACATGAGAATCAGAAAAGGTTGAAAAATCCCCTAACCTGCTCTACAAAGAGAACATGGAAGAAAAAAAAAATCAGCAGGAATAGTTTGATTGTCTGAGTGAAAATCAAGTGACTTTTCTTGGCTTTGGGTTTGAAATGTCATTGTAGGACAGGTTCCTTGGGGAAACAGACTGAGAGATGGAGATTAGGCTGTAGAAAGTTTAAATGGGAAGGCTCCCAAGATAAAGAAGCCATGATTGGGATAGAGGGAGCATTTGGGCTGTGATGCAGTCAGGAAAGTCCTTAGCTCCTTCTTCAGAGCTGCAGTAGCCCTGCAGTTAGACCATATTGAGGCAAGGTGATGGGCCTTCATGCCCTAGTGTGGATTAGTTTGAATGGAAGGGGTACAACCCTGGGCTAAAGACAGTACTACTAGAGGGACAAAGTTGAGCCATCAGCCACCAACATCCCAAAAAGCCAGGGAAATGAGTCCTTTAGAGGTATATGTAGGAATGGAGGGAGGGAAAATGAATGAGTAGCATACTACAGTGTCCCACAAATGAAATTATGACATACCTTTTACTGTGTTAAAAGTATTCATTTATCTGATAAATGTACACTATAAGTGTGCTTGTTTTTGTCCTCAAGTTAAAGATAAAAACCTAGTCCAAACCTATTTTATTAATAAACTTTGACTCTTGCATTGCTTAATTTCTTTTTTTTTAAATTTTTTTATTTTATTTATTTATTTATTTATTTTTTATTGTTGGTCGTTCAAAACATTACATAGTTCTTAATACATCATATTTCACAGTTTGATTCAAGCGGGTTATGAACTCCCAACTTTACCCCGTATACAGATTGCTGTACCCCAGCTTAATTTCTTTAAACATTTGTGCTGTTAGGTAATCCAGTGTGTATCAGTAACTTTCCCCCCAATTAATGTCATATACTGCTGCCCAGATGCTATGTTAAAACATATTTATGGCACCAGATTCTTAGCACTCCACTGGAATGAATGCTGTTGTTTGTTTAAGCAGATTCCCTCTTAAGGATAGCTTGATTTAGTTATAACAGAGCTAGCCAGAGCCTTGCTATACCATTTGCAGGAAGTTTTTTCACACAAAAGGATTAAAATTCTAGCCCATCAAAATACTTTCTCTAAACTGAACACTAGATTTTTTTTCTTTTTAGGGCAAAATAATGTTTTCTGGAATGTTTTATCTTAGCAAATACAATTTATGGTCCCAGAAGACCAAGATGATGATACTGTGTACTTTGTATTTCAAGTGTTAACATAGTGCCCTGTTCATAAAGGGAATCCCATAAACGTGCATGGAAAATAGATTCCTTCACAGTTAACTTATTAAATTACCCAATCTCTGTGCTTTATTTCTCCTTGCCCAAAGGAAGAGAAGTGGATTCTTGGGAATATTAAAATAACAAAGCATATGCTTTTAAAAAATTTTTAATTAGTTATACATGACAGAATGCATTTTGATACATAAATGGAGTGTAATTTCTTATTCTTCTAGTTGTACAAGAGGTGGAATTATACCGGTTGTATAGTCATATATGTATATAGGGTAATAATGCCCAGATTCATTCTACTATCCTCCTTACCCCCATACCCCTCCCCTTCACTCCCTTCTACCTTCTATCCGAAGTACCTCTATTCTTCCCTAGCTTCCCCCCTCCCCACTTATTGTGAATTAGTATCTGCATATCATGATGAGAAAACATTCAGCCTTTGGTTTTTGGAATTGGCTTATTTTGCTTAGCATGATGTTCTCCAGCTCCATTGATTTACTTGCAAATGCCATAATTTTATTCTTCTTTAAGGCTAATATTGCATTGTGTATAATACCACATTTTCTTTATCTATTCATCTGTTGAAGGACACCTAGGATGGTTCTATAGTTTAGCTATTGTGAGACAAAACATACACTTAATAACAAAATTACATGAATTTTTATGTGAGTTAAAAAATTATTGGTGCAGGGCTGGGGATACAGCTCAGTTACTTGAGTGCTTGCCTTGCATGCACAAGGCCCCGCACAATCCCCAGCACTGCCCCCCGCCACACACACACACACAAAATATATAAATCAGTGCAATATAATAGGGGGATTTGTTATACCATATTAATACATGCATATCATTTGATCTATTTCCCAGTACCATTACTTTCCCTCCCTCATCCACTTGCTCTGCTTATCTTTTATTATTACAATTAGTGCATTTACATTATATACAAATATATAAAAGCAGGATTCATTGTGGCATATTCATACATGTACATAGCAGATTTTGTTCGCTTTCATTCCCCAGTACTTCTCTATGTCCTCTCCCTGCTCTATTGGCAAAATCACATGAATTTGTATCTTAATTTTTCCTTTTTAGGATACTGGGGATTGAACCCAGGGCTTGCTACATGCTATGCAAGCACTCTACCACACAGCTACAACCCTGGCACTGCCCCAGCTTTTGAGACAGGGTCTTACTACATTACCCAGGCTGAATGTGAACTTGTGATCCTCCTGCTTTAGTCTTTTGGTAGCTGGGATTATAGGCCTGTGCCAGCCACAGTACATGGCTACACTATGGTGTTTTTTTCCCCCAGTACTGGGGACTGAACGCAGAGGTATTCTACAAACTTATGTACGTTCCCCACCATTTTTGATTCTTTGAGACAGGGTCTTACTAAATTGCCTAGGCTCCTGCCTCAGCTTTCCGAATTGCTGGGATTATAGGTGGATACCACTGCATTAGGCATACACAGTTAAGTGTTCTACAAGTGTAAGTATTACTTTTAAAAAGTTGTTAAAAAATGATAAAAAAACAATATCCTTTGTTATTATCAAGAAAGGATATTATCAATTTGGCAGAATTGGAGAAAATATTATAAGGGTCTAATATACAGAATATATAAGAAATTCTAATAATAACTCAGTTAAAAAACAAGCAAAGGACTTAAATAGGCATTTCCCCAAAGATATGTAAACAAACAAAAACATGCTAAAACATGCTAAAAACATCACTAGTCATTAGGGAAATGCAAATAAAAACCATGAGTCCATCCATTCACATGAGAGTGGTCATAATTCAAAGAGTAAAATAAGTGTTGGTGAGGAGGTGTCAAAATGGGAACCCTCGTACGACCATGGTGGAATGTAAAATGGTGCAGCTGCTGAGGAAACGTTTGGTGGTTCCTCAGAAAGTTCAAGAGAACTAGCACACGACCCAGTAATTCTACTCCATGGTATATGCACTCAAGAATTGAAAAACAGGGACACAAACATTCATAGTAGCACTAGTCACAATAACTAATGGTAGAACGAATCCACATGTTCATCAACAGAGTGAATGGGTAACTGAGTATACACACTTAATTGAAACTTATCCTGCTATAGAAAGGAATTAAGTACTGATACATGTATAATGTGGGTAATCCTCAAGGAATGTGTTCAATGAAGAAACCAAACACAAATCAAACATTTTGTGTGATTCCATTTATTTGAAGTATCCAGAATTGGCCAATCTATAGAAACAGAAAGCAGACTGGCGGTTCCCCGGGGCAAGAGGGAGAAGGAAATGGGAAGAAAATTTATTTAATGTGCAGGGTTTTATTTTGGCATGATGAGACTATTTGGAAACTGGATAGAAGTGGCAATAGAACATTGTGAATGCACTAAATACTACTTAATTGTTCACTTTACATAATAATTCATGTAACAAAATTCATAATAATAGTGCTATTATGAATTTTGTTACATGAATTATAAAATTAAAACCAAGCAAAAAGAACCTTCAAACTCCTGGAAATTACCCTTCTTTCACTAGATGTTAGAATTCTCATCTGGTTTGGTTAGTATGTATAAAATGTAGAGAAATTAAGGGTGGCACTTATATAAGGCAGTACTTTTCTGGGTCTGCCTTAGGCAATTTAGTGGACTTTAGCACCATTTATGAAATAGAACATGCCAGCTAAAGGAAGATTGGGAGGTGAAATTAGTTTTGTTTGGGACCCGTGTTTTGCAATCTGAGTGGAAACGACAAATCTTGAGTCTAGAATTCAGGGGAAAGGAAAGAGTCATCCCTGTGTTATCACAATTGTATTCTTGAATATTTTGGAGGAAAGGGACTTTTCTTATTTCAATATTTGTCAAGTAACAACAAAGATATGAAGAGAAGACACGTATTCTGATTTTACTGGTGGTCTAAGCATCTGAACACAGTTTACAGGTGACCACATGATCTGACATTCTCAGCTATAATCTGATTTATGCCTGTTGTCCCCTTTAAATTAATATCACTTGTTCATGCTCAAAAACATCTCTGTACAATAAATTATGTGGTCACTCTATGTAGAAGAGGAAAAATGAAATGTAATTCTTTCAGTATAGTGGCAGGTATACCAGGCTTAAAACATATCTTGGCAATTAAGGAATACCATACACAGGAATAAATTAACTACTTACTTTCAGAAATCCCAAACCTTATTTCAAATATAGTATGGGAGAGAATCTTTTGTTCTTAGGCCTCAAGCAAAGAATAACCACATTTCCTTCCTTTCTCTTCCATTTTATGTGATCACAGACGTTCTCGCTTTTCTTTCCATGCAAACATGCATTTTATGACATTGGAGAGAGTTGGCCATGTTTTCCTTAGTATCTCAGGAGAACAATAACATCTCCAGATCCTCAAATAGGGTACTGTTCTAGCTTACTCAAAAAGTCTTGTGCTAACTAGGAGTGAAGTAAAATTAAGTAACTGAAGATGTAATTCTAACTGCTGTGCAACACAAGCTTGTGATAATACTCTAATGTAACTTCTGCTTGCTTAACAAAATAAACCCAAGTCCAAGAAAATATGATTTAAGATTGACAAGCAAGTATAAAAAGATAGATTCCCATCCCCAAAAAAGAGACTTACAGAGTTTTAAAAAGCATATTTATGTGTCTGCACATAAATGTTTGTGTAAAAAGGGCATTATGACAGTTGATACCACAAAGATTACAGTAAGAAAAAGCACTTTATGACAATATTTCACAAATTCACAAGAATCACTTTAATATACAAAGCAATTGCTACCATTCTGAACACAAAGCAGCTACTATGTACATAGTGTTAATAAAATGCATTGTAACTCAGTACATTTTTTCTTTACACATAAAGCACAAAAAGATTTAGATAAAAAATTAAAACAGGGATGTTTTTAGAATGTAGGGAATCTTATATTTACTTAGTATTCAACTCCAATAGAAACATCAGAGCTAAAAATTGATACCCTGTTTTGTGCTGATAGTTTTTGGGGAGGTATTCTTTACACTAATCCTCAAGGAAAAAACAAAAAACCAAACACTCCAAACACCTTTCTAGGAACTTCCCTGGTTATTCTGTTTCTAAAAAGTTTCAAGGGATGCATCTGGGTTAGAAATAATTCCTTTTGCTGGAAGGGGAAGGGAGGATTACAAGGGATGCATAAAAATCAGTCAAGGACAACTTCACAATGGAAAATTGCTAACTAGCACTCTTCTTTGCCACCCCTAATAAATCTATACTCACAGAAAAATGTTGACAAATTATTTCCCACTTTTAATATAAATAATTTTATTACATACACATTGGAGTGGCAACCTGGATAAAAATATGTCTATAAAGCATTTACCAATTCAATTTTTAAAACGTAAGAAAATAAAACCTCCCAACACAATGGTAGATCGTTTCGTGTGGTTAATTAACATATTATCTACAGGGATTTTCTTCCTTCCCTACCAATTTTTAAACCATCTCAGATTTATTCTCACAGCTCTGAGATGCTCCTCAGACAGCTTAGAAATGCCATGCTTCTACAGACAATTAAAAATTAATGCCTGTAAAAGTAGGCAAAATGTGAATTGCCTACTCTTTGACCCTTTTTAAAGATATTTCCTGTAGACTATTCTTTTTTCCTTTTACCTGCTGGTGAGAATAATTTAAAATGTATCATGTTTTATCCAGCTGGGATCTGCACCCCATAGTACAAGGATGCAGACAGGTCAATATTTTCTCTCTGTGCTAAACATTTCTGCCTGCTTATAATATCAACTTGCTTCACAGGCTTTTTTCTATTTTTTTTTTAATTTTTCTTTTTTTAAAAAATAAAATTTCAAGCTAAAACACCTGAAATATAATTCTTCTATTCAAATGTTATCTGGTCCCTCTTAAGTTTGTCTGCCCCCCGAGGACCCATACAAAGGCTTAAGCTACATTCACTCATCAGTAAGAACTTATCATAAGCAGATGAGACAGATGGAACTGCAGCACCCTGTTTGATTTGTATGAATTCTTCCATACTGACTCAACTTAATGATATGTTCAACCCCTCAAGGATTAATGCCTCTCCTAGCCATTGATTCTAGAATGTCAAGGAAACCAGTTCCTAATACATAGAGTGACTCTAGTCAACTGAAAACCCAATATTATTAATATTAACAATATTCAAGATGTATGTAAGCCACCCAATAAAAAGTTCTAGTTGTTCTTTGTACAACTGAGTGAACAAATTCATTTCATAATTTTTCACCTAAAGGCTTACTTAAAGCACACTTCATACTTCCCCCTTCTTATCTGAAATTCAAATTTAGGTAGCATTTGAATGTTAACAAAGCCAATTTAAAAATAAGAATAATTTAGTAAAAATGATTACTACATTGTGGTCTCCCATAATAATACTTAATTGCTTTAAAAATATTTTACTATTCTGAAAAATGAATTATTTTGGCAAACTACACATGATATTAATGTTGGGGTGAGTATAAAGTTACTCAAAATTAGAAACAAATATTGTTCTTTTATTTTCCCTTCAGTCTTTATCCATGATGAAAAAACTTATGTTTGAGTCCCTTTTTTTAAACTGGGATAATCAAACAGAATTTCCATATTTTTGCTTTCACAACATTTTTAAGGCAAGCTTTTAGATGCTAAATGTTTTAATTAATGAAAAGCTTCCATTTAAGAACATCACATGATTTGGAGAGAAGAGAAAGACTAAAAAGTCAATTGATGATGGATGAGGAAATTTCTTAAGTTGCTGATACCCAAACTGGGTCTTTTTTAAAAGTGCAAGTTACACCAAACATTTACAAAGAATTAATGTAAATATAATCCAAATAAATATACAACTTTTGTTTTAGGTCAATGGGAAATAATGTACCAACAGTTTTCTGGGTTACAAAAGCAACAAAATTGGGAAGAAATGAAAAGGTATATAATTACTGTTTCTACTACATGAGTAAGTCCTGCAAAATGAAGCAGCTTTTGATAAACAGAGGCCAATTTGTTAATTAGCTGACTATAGTTGATCACAGAATTAAAAACTTTATTAAACATTAGAAGAAATCTAGATTGAAGTCACTTCAAGTAAGTAAGAGCATCCTGGTTTATACAGCCTTGTTTTTTCCTAAGCCTTTGTATGATTCCACCTGTCACAAATGGTCAAACAGTAGGGATTAGTCCCAAGACAAACTTTAGCCAGATGACTTCTGATCAGACAGCCTGCTTGATTGGTATTGTGCTTTCAGATACTAGCACTGTTGCTGACCTACTGCCAAAACACATTTTCTGACAAAATCCCTGCTCAAATAAAACAATAAAATTCCTCCCCCAGGATGATTTTTGAAAATCAGTGGTTTCTTTTAAAAGCTATCTTCAAAGTGTTCTTACCACTGTTAATAGCTGCCAGAGACAAAGCAGAAAAAGAAAAAAAAAAAAAACTTGGGGAGAGGGGAGAACTTTTCAAGTGACTAGTAGCAAAGAAAACTAATGAAAAAATAAAATACTTGGAAGAAAATTAGAAGATAAAATCAATCATTGAGTGCCAGAGTAATGCAGTCATAGAAACTATCAGAAGGGATGCAATAGGACACATAAAAATGTAAAATTTCATCTGACCTCAATATACTATAATACTCAGCATTCCTGACTTAAGAGCTCTCAGAGCTTTAGATTATATACTGTATGTATATATATATATATGTACACATATATTATACAAATGCCATTTCTTCACCCCCCCATATCTAAACAAACAGAGCACCTATGACAATATTATGGTTGCCAATATGGTACTTGAGTTTGAAAAAGAATGAACTTAAAATTGCATCTCATGATAATGTGAGCACATTGGATCTAGCCCTTTCTAAGCCACTTTTCAGTTAAATGCTATCAAAGCATGAAAACTCATGAGTAATATATCAAAAATAAACCCCTCCCCAATCATTTTTATTAGTTAATCTGTCCTATAGATAAAAGTGCCACATGGCCCTATATTTGCAAAGTGAGCAGTACCAAACTTGCTATTTTCTAGGCAAATCAGTAGCATATGTACAGATTCCTATGATATTTTCATTCCCTTTTGGCCAATATGAAGAGAAAAACATTTATTACTGGTTATGTGGCCACATATATTCTTGGTACAAGATTTTTTTTTATTATGTCATTTTCTTAATAAAGATTCTCAAAGTTACAAGCTTAAAAACACACTTTTTTCCTTATTCTCATATTAAAAAAAAAAAAGCCTGCACAAAAGATGCTTGATTTCTGTCTGTATAAACTGAAATCTTCAAGTCTCTCCAAGAGTCTAAAACAGATTTAGCAACACAATACATTTCTCACCTCATTATTAAGTAACTGACTTCAAACCAGTGCAATCATACTCAAGGTACAGAGAACAGGTCTTTATAACTTATAAATGCACCCAGGTAATATGAATGTGATTGCCTTAATTTATCAGGGACCAAGAGGACCACCAACTTCCTAGTTAAGTAGAAAGCCGCAACTTTTGAAAACTTGGACAATTTTAGAGATTACAACTTGCTACACACCAATTTTTCACTTATAAAAGACATTCAATATGTTCAATTTGACATTCTGACTAAATGTGAAATAATTCCAGTTTGTGAACATATTTGTGATTTTTGCTTGGTTTCTGTTAACACCAAGGTTAGAAAATGATATCTATGCTGGTATACAAACAATTTTTATGCTATCATTTTCCCCATAAGCTCAGCAGGACAAACATCAAACTTTACAGCCGTTTGAAAGCCTTCTTGAGAATCTGGTGAACTGTCCAAATATAAAGACTACATCACTCAATTCTTAGAATGATGCTCCTTCACAAACTCTGTTCATCCTTGAAAAAAGACAATGGTTTGTTACAAACAAAAATATAACATTTACAAATATTAAAAATCTTTTTTTAAAAAATGGACCCAATAAACTAATACTAGTATCTGCACAATGTTATCATGATAAACAAATTTAACTTTCTTAAATAAACTATGACTAAATAGGAAACTAATTTTCTAAGTTGCTTGACTTTTTAAAAAGGAATTTCCTTCTCAAATAAAAAATCATAATCTAACATCACATCAGTCTCCAATTTAAAAAAATCTACCTTGTTCTTATATTTTTCTTTTAAAGGGTAACTTTTAAATTTATCAAGCTTAGTGAATAAAATGAGTTAATTAAAAATATTACTGGAAACAATGTATGATACATACAAATACAGACTGTTATAGCCAGAAATTAAAATAGGTAGCTCCTTTATAACTGACAAAGGCTATACAGCATATTGGAAACATAAAACATAACTATCCTTTTAAGAAGAAAACAAATGTTTTGTAAGAATGATAGTCCAAATATTATAGTACTGTAGATTCTGAGGAAAATTACTTTACTTGTGCACATCTAACACTGTACTTCTTAGAACCATATCCTTATCACTTCTTCACTTAAAAAATTCACTAGAGGTTCTCTGATAAAAGTATGTGAATCTGGAAAAGATTTAAAAATCAGTATTTTTCTATAACACATAAATATACATCACTTTGTTTTCTTTAACATCTTGAAGGCTTTTCTGTTGGTGGTACAATGTAAGTGCAAGGGGCAGCAGCAAATTAGAAATATCTTTTTAAGTAAATGAGTGACAATATAAATATTTTTGAAGGCGAGGACAAAAACTTTTATTTAGAAACCTTGTTATATAACTCAAGGGATGGTTTACTAGCCGGCATCTTTTTACTAAGATTTAATACTAACTAAAATAAGCTTTGTACTTTTATTTACTTTGATTTAATTTAAAATTCAAATGACATGCTTTTTCATTCAGTTGCTTACTTCTTTTAATGTATTCAAAAATGCTGAACACACCCAGAACTGGATTAAGAAGCAACAACTGCCCTAGGAAAGAGCTATCGTTAAATACAGAATATTTTTTTAAGAACCAAGGACAACTTTTCCGTACTAAAGAAAAGAACATACAGAGAAAGTACTCCGAATTCATTCCTAATTTCTTCAACACCATACTAAAATTCTTTTTTAGAGGGTGTATCTTTTAACAATTTTACATAATTTACAATGAAAATGTGAAAACATGTCAATTTGGCAATCAACACTTCCTCATTGCAACTTACTTACTTTATGCATGCGGCCCACACATTACTTCAGCTCAAGAGGCTGGGGAAATTCTGTCCCTAAGGCAATCAAGGAGCTCAGCACAAACCTTGAAATCATTTAAAATTGAAATCATTTAAAAAAAGATTTCATTTTCCTCATTTCCCCCATCAATTTACAAGTAAACAAATTATTACTTCTTGAGGAGGGTTGGAGTTGAAAAGCAGAAGTCTCTTCATGATTCCTGGCGCTGCAAATTTCTTGAGGGGAGAAGTGGAGGCAGGTGTCGGAACATTCACAGTTTAATGCAAAAGCACAAATGAATGAAATTCTGTAGTTGCTTTCAGGCAGTTTTGCGCATAGAAAAAAAGAAATGTTTAGAAAATAAAATGTTTATTTTTGTCTTTCTGGTTGTGGCCAATCCAGTCCATTTTCCACCTTAACAGGTGAAAATTTAAATCCCAAATTAATCTGATTTGTGGCAGTAAAGGTCCTTAAGTGCTTTTAGCTCCTCAATTAGTGTCTTGTTTTGGTTTTCAAGCACTGCCACTCTGTTTTCTAAACATTTCACATATTCTTTCTTCTTTCTACGACACTCTCGTGCTGCTTCCCTACAAAGAAAAAAGAATGGGAAAAATTATACATGATTTTCATATCATTTATTTTAGATTGCTTTATTTTTAGAAAAACAGTTCAAAACATTTTAATGTGTATTGTGTCTGAAAGATACAGAATGACTTTGCAATTTCCTTATATCAAATTTTGATATTCTATATGGAAGGCTGATTAAAAAACAAACATGAAAACTCCATAAGTAAAAGTTAAGTGATCACTTAAAAGCTTCATCTTAGTATTTATTAAAATGCCTATCATACCTGTAAACTTGACATTGTATCCATATCAGTAATAACTAAGATATACTGAAGCAAAATTCTTTAAATAAGAAAATCTTATAAACTGATAATTTCAGGGCATTTAAAAAAATCTATCAGAATCTCTTCAAGATGGAAAGACCTACAATGTTCGTGGATAAGAATTAATATCATCAAAATGGCCATATTACCAAAAGCAATCTACAGATTACAGATTCCATTAGGTTCCCATCAAAATACCAATGATGAGGCTGGGTATAGTTCAGTTGGTAAAGTGCTTGCCTCGAATGCACAAGACCCTGTGTTCAATTCCCAGCACCACAAAAACCAAACAAACAAAAACAACAACGACACTGGAATCAACAGTTCTAAAATACATATGGAAGAATTAAAGTCCCAGAATAGCCAAAGTAATCCTGTGCAACAACAGCAAAGCTGGATGAATCACAATACCTGATCTCAAATTATTCTATAGAGCTACAGTCATAAAAACAGCAAGGTACTGGCATAAAAACAGATCTAAAATCCTCATACAGTCATATGGTCCATGACAAAGATGCCAAAGCCATATGTTGGAGAAAAGATAGCCTTTTAAACAAATGGTGCTGGGAAAACTGATCTGAAGAAGAATGAAACTAGATCCCTCCCACCCTATACAAAAATCAACTCAGTGTATCAAGGAAAGACCATTCCAGAAACAATGGAAATGCTAGAACTCCAACATACTTATTTTGTAAGTGCTGATTAATGAAACTCCTAACACTTCAGAAATAAAACCAAGAATTAATAAGTGGGATGGCACTAAAATAAAAGCTTCTGCACAGCAAAGGAAAGAATAGCATGAAGAGAGAGCCTACAGAATAAAAGATAATCTGCCAGGTACTCTCCTGATAGGGGATTACTAAAAGAAACTTAACCAGACAAACTAATAAATACTAAACAAATGGACAAAATATCTAAAAAGGCACTTCTCAAAAGAAAAAAAAATACAAATGGCTAACAAATATATGAAAAAATGGTCAATCTCCTTACCAATCAGGAAGGTGCAAATCAAAACTACTGAGATTTCATCTCTCCAGTTAGAATTGTAATCATTAAGAATACAAATAACAATTGCTGGTGAGGATGCAGAGGGAAGGTACACTTATACATTGTTGGTGGGACTGCAAAAAATTATTGAAAGCACTTTGGAGATTCCTCAAAAGACTAGAAATGAAATCACCATATCAGGCAGGTATCCTACTCCTTGGTTATCTATCCAAAAAACCTAAATACATGCACACCAATACTTATAGAAGCACAATTCAAAATAGCCATGGAACAAGCCTAGCAGATGAATGGATACAGAAAATGTGGTACATACATACAATGGAGTTTTACTCAGCCATAAAAAAAATAAACAATGTCATTTACAGGAAAATATATGGAGCTGGAGAACATCATGCTGTGTGAAAGTAAACCAGACCCAGTCAAGGGTCCAATGTTTTCTCTCATATGGGAAAGCTAGAAAGAAAAAAGTAATTAAAAAAAAGGATCTCTTGAAAATATAAGGGAGATCGATAAAGCAAGGGTGGGGGACAAAGGTAGAGGGAAAAGGGGAAGAACTGGGGAGGTAGACTAAATTATGCTATGTGCATGTAGGAATATATCATAATTCCTTCCACTTTTATATAACTATAATGCACCAATTAAAAATAAAACAGAAGGAAGACCAATGAAGTAGAGGAAGGGGATTAGGGGAGGAAGGAGAGGAGGGAAAAGGGAAGTACTGGTGACTGAAATAGAGTAAAACATGCTAAAGCATTTATGAATATGTCAAAATGAACTCTGCTATTATATATAACTGTGTTATGGTTTAGATATGAGGTGTCCCCCCAAAACTCATGGGTAAGACAATGCAAGAATGTTCAGAGGCAAAGCAATTAGATTACGAGAGCTGTAGCCTAATCGGTAACTGTAGGCAAGTAGGGTGTAACTGGAGGAAATAGGTCACTGGAGATATGCCTTTGGGATTTATATTTTGTCCTGGGTAAGCAAGTTCTCTCTCTGCTTCCTGCCTGTTACGGCCTGAACAGTTTTCCTCTGCCATGCCCTTCTGCTATGGGGAGCGGTCTCACCTTGAGCCCACGGTTATGGAGTCAGCTGACCATGGAAAATACACTTTCATTTGAAAGCCTTTGCAGAGCTTCCACAGAACTTGGAGTTGATTGGAATCTCAGCAAATATTTTTTCACCCGATCTTGTTGATACTTGGCAGGAAAGATGGGTATACCAGTTACCCTTGGCTGCCCAAATTTCATTCTTCTAGGTTGAAGGGTTCATTGGCAAGAACTCTTTGAATTTTGAACCTTCCAGGTTCTTACTGGATATATTGGTTATAGCTATAAAAACTATAATGCACTAATAAAAATGTTTTTAAGAAAGAACATAAGTGATGTTGGGAAAACATGTAAAAAGAATGAGATTCTTCCCCTACCTTATATAAAAATAACACAAAATGTAGCAAAGACTTAAACTTAACACCTAAAACTATAAGACTTCTAGGGGAAAACCTTTCTGAAACTGGACTTGTCAGTGATTTCTTAGATATGACATTGAAAGCATAAGCAAAAAATTCTGTACTTATAAGCACACAAAACAATGAAAAGGCAACCTATGAACTGAAATAAAATATTTACAAATCATGTATTTGATGCGGGAATAATACCCATAATATATAAAGAACTTCTACAACTCAACAACAAAATAACTAGATTAAAAAATGGGCTTAGGCCATAGTAACAAAAAAGGCATGCGGGCACCAAAACAGGTGGTAGACCAATGGTACAGAATAGAATAGGGCATGGAAGAGGAAAACTGTTCAGGCCATAACAGGCAGGAATCAGAGACAAACCCACACAAATACAGTTATCTCATACTAGACAAAGGCACCAAAAATATACACTGGAGAAAAGATAGCCGCTTCAACAAATGGTGTTGGGAAAACTGAAAATCTAAATGTAGCAAAATGAAATCAAACCCTTATCTCTCATCCTGCACAAAGACTTAAGACTCTAGAACAGAGACCCTGCGCCTAATAGAAGAAAAAGTAGGCCCAAATCTTGTCAGCTTAGGAACTGACTTCCTTAACAAGACCCCTAAAACACAAGAAGTAAAATCAAAAATCAATAATGGGATGAAATCAAACTAAAAATCATCTTCACAGCAAAGGAAACAATGAAGAGAGAGCCTACAGAATGAGAGAAAACCTTTACACATGTACCTCTAATAGAGCATTAATCTCCAAGATGTTATCAGAAGAAATATAATCAATCAACAAATATATTAAAAAATGTTCAACATCTTTAGTAATGGCAATTATCAATAATAGAAGCAACAATACAAGTTGGTGAGGACGTGGGGAAAAAGGTACACTCACACTTGCTGGTGGGGCTGCAAACTGGTGCAACCACTACAGAAAGCAGTATGGAGGTTCCTCAGAAAACTTGGAATGGAACCACCATTCAACCCAGTCATTCCACTCCTCAGTTTATACCCAAAGGACTTAAAGTCAGCATATAATGACACAGCCACATCAATGTTTATAGCAGCTCAATTCACAATAGAGAACTATGGAACCAACACAGTGTTCTTCAACAGATGAATGGATAAAGAAAATGTGGTATATATACACAGTGGAATATTAGCCATAAAGGAGAACGAAATTATGACATTTACCAGTAAATGGATGGAACTGGATAATAATGCTAAGCAAAATAAGCCAATCCCCCCAAATCAAAGGCTGAATGATTTCCTCTGATATGTAGATGCTAATTCACAATAAGGCGGGGTGGAATGGTGATGGAGAAGAATAGAGGTACTTTGGATTAGACAGAAGGGAGTGAAAGGAGGAGAGGGTATATGTGGATAGAAGGATAGTAGAATCAACTGGACATTTTTACCCTATGTGCATATGTGGATTACACAGAACTGGTGTAACTCCTCCACATCATGTATAACGTTAGAATGAGAAGTTATACTCCATTTATATAAGATGTGTCAAAATGCACTCTATTGTCATGTGTTATTAATTAGACCAAATAAAAAAATAAAATAAAAAATGGGCTTAGGACTTGAATAGATATTTCTCCAATGCAGGTAAACAAATGGCCAATAAACATGAAAAGATGTTCAACATCAACTAATCTATAGGGATATGCAAATCAAAACCACAATTATCTCACAGACATTAGGATGGCTATCATCAAAGACAACTACCACTTCTTTCCACCATCTGAAAACACCTATTGTGGACATGAAAAAACTGGAATACTTTTGGACTTTTGTTGGGAATGTAAAACAGGACAGCTGCTATGAAGAGGGTTTCTTGAAAATTACAAAAAGAATGTGTCATGTGATTCAGCAATTCCACTTCTGAGTATCTGTTGCATATTTGAGAATATACCTAACCCTACTTAATTATACACTTAAAAATAGGATGTTAAATATTTTTAACCACAATTAAAAATTATTTAAAAATCTAATAGATTGACAAGAAAACTATTATTTAATAAACTGATAACCATAAACTAGTAAACTCTTTTTTAGCTCTATGTGGTCAAAGGCCCTCTTATTTTTTATATCCTCAGTCTAGTAGGATGAGTAAAAGATAGGTACTTATTTTTTAATGAATATTAGTTAAAAGCAAAAAGATTTTAACTCTTTAAAATATGAAAACCAACAATTTATAATCAATCATTTACAACAAGGGCAAGATAAGTGTAGTAGTTAATAATATCTTCAGTGGCAGATTCCTGGGTATAAGAGGTTTCTATCCCTTACCAGTTATATAAGGCAGATGTAAATTATTTAACCAGATGAAAACTCAAAAGGTTCATGAAGTGGTTGGGGCTATAGCTCAGTTGGTAGAGTGCTTGCACAAGGCCATGGGTTCAATCCCCAACATCCCCCCCCACAAAAAAAAGGTTTATGAGAAATAAATGTTAACATATATAAAGTACATGAAATATTATTGTATTGTTAAAATGTTACCTACTATTTCTAGATAACTCAAATGGTAGGATAATTACATCAATGTTAATGGGGAGTGCTGCATATAATGTTTCTTTTTTTTCATGAGAGGCATGCACATAATCTACTGTATCACTTGGGCATTTGAGAAAAGTTGTTTGGAAATGGATTAAAAATGGTCCAACATTCCTATAAATACTGAAAAAAACAAGTCAAGAGGTGCTTTGGGGCTAGAGGAAAGCTGGGATCTAAAAAGGATGATAGTGGGAATGATTTAGAGGTCAATTTGGATGCTCTCTACTTGATGAATTCTAACACTCAGAGAAATGTAGGCTGTATGCGTATTCACAAGTTTAATTTCAATCACGGCTGACTAGTCTTTTTTCTCTTGCTTTCTCTCCTCCATTACCTGACAATGTACAGTCTACAAGTTGAATTGCCCATATGAATGCTATATCTACTTGTTAGTTTCCAAAGCTAAATTAATATGATCCTATAGATTAGTACCTCCAACCTTTTTCTACTATAATCATATACTGCAGTATTGTGAAAGATTCAAGTATATATTCCTCAAAAGAAACATGAAACATTGGGCGAGGAAAATTAACTTTTTCTTTTTGCAAGACCTCTTGGATCCTTTCCATATACTAATGTGAAATGAGGTCCTCCTCCAAAGAGAAATTCCACATAGCAGTCCTAAACATGACTCTCTTGGGCTGGGAGAAATACTAAATGTATTTCTAATAACACCAATGTATAGAATGATGCTCAAGTTAATCATCATTTAAAATAAACAAACTTGGATACACATTTAATACAATATAGTATACTAGCAAGAGTTCTGAACTGAGGATCAGAAATTCTGGATTCAGATCCTGGCTTTGACACTAACTAGTTGAGTAGTTTCTAGTGGGTCCTTCCCCATTCAAGAACTGCTTTCCCATCTGTTTAAAAATAAAGAAAAAATAAAACAAACTCATCAACACATCCCAAACTAAGGTATAGGTTAGCTTTGTTAGGTACATGCAAAGAATAAATACGGTAAATCATTCTAAAGCATTAATTTTAATTGATGAGGTGGAAGGCATTTTAATATTAAATACTATATCTCAAAGGAGAATACAGTATTAAAATGAAAAATAAAATTTTAAAATTGAAGATGGCGACTTAAATTAAAGCTTCTTGAAACTTTCTGTCAAGATATTTTAAGAGCAAGAGAACGAAAGAACCTACCCAAGGAACTGGTCTAGGGACTCAGTGTGCAAATCAAAGTGACCTCTGATGTCTCTTCTAGTACAAAAATAGGATTTTGTGATTCTAAGAATTTATGCAAACAGATGGCCTGTAAATTCTGAAACTGATTTAGACATACTTTTAGAAAAAAGTTCTTTGCTTCTATAAGATATTCTTATCTTATTTACTCCTCTTTCAGCATCTTCAATCCTTCCTTACTATGTGCTTTTTCTTGTTTGCCTTTAAATATTTATAGGTTTTTACAGTCTTCATCCACATGAATTATTATATTAATTTAAAAATGGGTATATTGGTTCTGGCTTCTACCCTAAGATGTAGAGAAGCAAAAAGAAAGATATTCTACTCTACCATGGGAAAAAGGACGAACCAAATTCATGAGTGTTTTCAAATCTATCAGAGACCAAAGGCTACACAGTAAATTGATCCAAAATTTAAGGAGGCAATGCCTCAAGAAGGGAGGAGACAAAAACATGTTTATCTTGGATAGAGGCAACTGGACAATGGTAAAAAGATGGAAATCTGATAAAGGCCAGAGTGAGTGTAAGCTGGTGGGACAGTATTTAACCTTTTAAAATTCCAGTAATTAGGGAAGTCTGAGTGCTCTTGAAGTCTTTTCTCCATGAACACACTATCAGTCATTCATAGAAAAGACGTCAAAGAGTCCACACACCGCGGAACAACATTTGAGTGGGAGGGAGTTTATCTTCATTTTGGAACAAAAGATTAATCCATTCAGGCAGGGCAACTACCACTGGCCTTAGGGCATTGGTGAGTACTGAATACAGTTTGGGGAATGTGTGAGGCCCTATTTCTTTAAGGATGTGCAAGAGAAGACCATACCTATGAGACCAACAGAAACGCAAAGTATGCCTAAAACCTAGTCTTAATCAGAACAACAACTTCAAATAGCATTAGAATGCTAATGAAAGAGGAAAAGGAAAGAAATAAGAGCTTACAGATAGATCCATGTAAAGCATATCACTGGCTGGTGATCCTGATGAAGGACATGGACATTCCAAGTCTTCTCATCATCTGCCTGATCCTCTCTGCATTGTGTTAACTGCTCTGAAGCTCCACAGCAGCCTCCTGACCCTGGTGAGAATGGCGACTTCTCCTTATGATGGTTTCCTCAACTGGCTGTCAACTCCACACCAGGAGAAGACTCCATCGGTTCCTGACCTGGTCACTGTGGTCTGAGTGAGTGTGCATCTGCTGGACTTAAGGCCTAAGACCTGACACTCTAGATCTGGCACTTGAGCTTAGCATGCAGAGGGAGTATCTGTATAATCTGTCATGATTAAGTGTGTTTGCAGTACTTAGAGTTCACTTAGAATTACTTGCCTTGAATTGATTATGTCTATTGCACTGTCCAGGATTAAGGATTGTCATTTTCTTAAGAACGTATAGAGTGAAATTGTATTAAGTGATTTGAGTGTATAAAACATTAAAAAGGGCAGAAGCATGTGGATCTTCTTTATTTCGACTCCCCTTGACTTCATAAGTCACACCTTTGCCCCCCTCACAAATCTCCTAGAACTAATGAAATTTAGAAAGGTCATAGGGTAAAAAAAAGGTCAATATGATTATTTGGTCCTCCTTTTGGCAAAATTCCTAAAATCCTTGGATTCTCCATGGAATAAGGTTTTGTATGCTAATAAGTTGACAGATGGCTTGTTAATCCCTATGTAGTTTCAGAATGAAGACCAGAAAGACCGGGGTAGGATTAGAAGGTTGGGACTTTCAGCCCTATTCCTGAACCTCAGGGTAAGAGAGGGATTTAGGATAAAGAATAATACATTGAGACTTAAAGGAAATATCCATGAACCACTGAGATGCAGAAAGCATGGTTGTAAATCTTGAGCAACAGATCCTTGGTTCATTCCCTTGTAAAAAAGAGAATATACACATGCAGGGGAAACTGGTAGGAAATTACATAGACCCACTCGCCTCTAGTCCCCTATAAATATTGAATCCCCACACAAAGGCAAGGCTTCTCATTTGAGACAGCCTGAATTCTCCCTTGAATGTATATTTGTTTTCTAAATAAACCTTTGTGTATGCCTTTATCTAGCTCAAGCTGAAATTCTTTTTCATCATGTATGCCAAGAACCTTGTTGGTCATGAGTTAAATTCTCTGCTCTGCTCTGGAAACTCCTGGTACCCTTGTCTAGAGACTTCTCATCTCCCATGACAAGAGGAGGAAAAGGGGGTAAAGGTTGAGTAGATCACCAAGGGCCAGTGATTTAATCAATCACGTCTAAGTAATGAACCTTCCATAAAAACACAGAAAAACTGGTTGAGAAATTTCTGGACAGCTTAACACAGGGAAGCTGCCTGTAGGGTATTATGCCCCCACTCCACAAGAACCTGGGACCTTTCTAGATCTTGCCTTACATATCTCTTCATCTGGCTGTTTACTGGTATCCTGTAAAATATCCTTTGTGACACATAGTAAAGGTGTTTCCCTTTGTTCTAGCAAATTAATTCAAACCAAGAAGAGTCATGGGAACTCTGATTAATAGCAGGTTGGTTAAGATCACAGAAAAAAATAACCTAGAGCTTGCAATCAGAATGCAAAGTAAAGCAGAGGTCTAGTGGGACTGAGCCCTCAATCTGCAGGATCAGATGCAATTCCCTTTTTTGTTTAATTGTTTCTGAATTAGAGGATACCCAGCTTGTGTCCCCTGAAGAATAGGTTGATTGCTTGGTGTTGTGGGAAAAACAATCTCCATACTTTGGTCACAATAGTCTTTTTTTTAAATTTTTATGTGGTACTAAGCACCTCACATGTACTAGGTAAGCGCTCTACCACTGAGCTACAGTCCCAGCCCTACAACAGTCTTCTATGTTTACATGGTGAGTGAGAATACAGAAACTAGGTTTGGCCAGGTGCAGTGGCGTATGCCTATAAGTCCAGCAGCTGGGAAGGCTGAGGTAGGAGGATCAGAGTTTAAAGCCAAAGCCAGCCTCAGCAAAAGTGAGGACCTGTCTCTAAATAAAATACAAAAAAGGGCTGGGAGTGTGGCTCAGTGGTTGAATGCCTCTGGGTTCATTTCTCAGTACAAAAAAAAAAAAAAAAGGAAAGGAAACTGGATTTCGTTTTTCCCATATTCTCAAAGTCAATTTTATTTCTATTATATACTAGCAATGAACTGTTGAGTATCATTTCAAGTAGTACCTGCCCCCAAACAAAAGCAAAAACCTCAGAACTACTTAAGACTTAGTATTGTTAAGAATTAGTTCTCCTCCATTTGATGTACAGACTCAAGGCAATCCTAATCAAAATATAAGCAAGCTTTCTGTAGACACTAACAAGCTGATTTTAAATTTATATGAAAATCCAAACAATTCTATCCTAGAGTAACAGGGTTGGAGGACTCCACAGTCAAATTTGAGACTTGCTATGATGCTGTGGTAATAAACATGAGAATGTGGAACTGGTGAAAGGATAGACACACAGATCAGTGAGGATGTTAGCCCAGAAAAAGACCCAATCAACAGTCCATTAATTTTTGACAAAAGAGCAAAGGGAATTCAATAATCTTAAAATTTTAATAAATGGTGTCAGAACAAATGGATACCTATATATAAATAATGAATCTTGATATATCCCTCGCATATCATATAAAAGTCAACTCAAAAGTGATCACGGGCCTAAATGTAAAACTATAATGTTTTTAGAGAAGAACAGGAGAAAAATCTGTGTGATTGTGGATTAGGCAAATAATTCTTACATACAATACCACAGCATGATTTATAAAAGAAAAAAACATTGATGAACTGGATCTCATAAAAATGAAAACCTTTTCTTCTACAAAATACAGTATTAAGAAAATGAAAAATAAGCTACAAACTGAAAATACTTGCTAATCACATATCCAACAAAAGACTTGTATCCAGAATAAAGATCTCAAAAGAAAAAAACACCAACCCAATAAAAAGTAGGCAAATGATCTAAATAGATACTTTAACAGAGAAAATATTCAGATGGCAAATAAGCTTAACATTAGTAGTTACAAGGGAAATGCAAATTACAACCACAATGAGATACCATTTATATACCTTATAGGATAAGGATTAAAAAAAAAAAAGAACTAATAATATCAAGTTCTGGCAACAATATTAAAAAACCTGGAACTCTCACACACTGTTGGTGGGAATACAAAATGGTACAGTCATTTTGGAAAACAACTGGGCATTTATAATAAAAGTTAAATATATATTTACATTCTACCCTGCCAACCTCCTTCTAAATATTTACCCAAGTAAACTAAAAATTCATATAAAAAACCTTTGTCTAAATATTTATAATAATATATTCCTCCCAACAACCAAAATAAACTTCAAAGTGAAAAAAGATAAAATAAACAAAAAACCATAGTGCATCTATATAATGAAATGTTAGTGATAACACCAACTACTGATTCCTGCAACAATATTAATGAACCTTAGACACATTTTTCTAGGTGAAATAAGTGGATCTAAAAGACTATATGATTCTGTTTATATGAAATTCTGGGAAAGGCAAAACTATAACTGTTTAGTGGTTTTCAGGGATTCAGGGAAGGCGTAGAAGCTGATTAGTATCACAAGGGAGTATTTTTTATTTTTTTATTTTTTAAAAGAGAGAGTGAGAGAGAGAATTTTTAATATTTATTTTTTAGTTCTCGCAGACACAACATCTTTGTTGGTATGTGGTGCTGAGGATCGAACCCGGGTCGCACGCATGCCAGGAGAGCGCGCTACCGCTTGAGCCACATCCCCAGCCCAAGGGAGTATTTTTTAGGACAGTATTACTGTTATGTATGGCATTATGGGGGTAGATACATGATACCATACATCTGTCAAAATCCATAAAACTATATAAAAAAAAGTGAACTTAGCTGTATGTGAATTTAAGAAGAAAAAACAGAATATTGGGGAATCCTAGACTGAGTGAAGATGATGAGAAATCTAATGTTGATGTAACTTCACTAAAGCAGGGTGGAGAAAAGGAATCCTAAGTACCTTTGGAAAACAGCAATTTCATGCAATACTACAAGGCTGAAAACAAAAAGAAAATAAAATATTACACTATAATTAGGTAAATTTATTTCTCACAGGGGTACTCATTATCAACTCTGAACCTGCTTCACATGTACATTAGAGCTAAACAAACATGTAAGCCTAGTTTCTGTCATAGAAAGAATTACAAATAAGCAAAGAGGGGGAGGCTAAAATGAACCCTGTGGTTATAGATTAGTCAGTGATGTTATTATGAATCCATTCATTTTAGTGTACATGTATAGATATAGAAATAAGGACGTATACATACACATCTTTCCTAGTTCTATGTTGAGGCCATACAAGTGTGACCTTGGTAGCAAATAGCATAATCTAGTGCCCAGTTCTTGGTTTCTAAATAGTATTTTCCAATAAAAAAGAACAGGGCTCATTGGAAAAATGGCTGATTCTGAAAACAAGATGAAAAATTGAGTATAGATAATCCAGTAGTGCAAGAGAGGAAGGTGCAAAAGCGGGGGTAGAGGGCATGTTCAAAGGATACAGAAAACAAACTGGAAGAGCTCCCAATGGCTAAAGTTGGGACAATCTGAATAATATAATAATGATAGTAATGAATTATAACCTCCCCCAGTTACCATGAGTCTATATTGATGTAAATAAGGGGGAAGGCACAAAATATCCTTATAGAAAAAAAAAAGTTAATAAAAGTAGAAGGGATGAGAGAAATAGAAAATTCCCATGAGAATACCATAGTAATAATTACTGTGGTATAATTCACTGGTGAATATAGGTTGAATATCCCAAATTTAAAAAATCTGAAACTTAGGAACAGACACATTACTTAAAAGTTCTGGATTTTGGATTTTCCAATTAAAGATGCTCAACTGGCTAAGTCTATATAAATATTCCAAAACCAGAAGAACTCTGAAATCTCACATTTCTAATTCTATGCATTTTGGATAAGGAACACTTGACTTGAACTAAAATCAGTGGGCAAAACTTACAGGGAGATACTTACATAGCTTCCAAGCATCTTCTTTAAAAAACAAACTACTTTGTTGGTTATAACATGTGACCACAAATTCTTTGATAGTCTTCCCCTTAAATGTAGGCTGCACTTAGTGAAATCATTTCTAAGGAATGCAGTATACAAAGAGAAAAATTCTACAGTGGAGTACTTCAACCAACTGATCAAAAGTTAATATTACCAGTAATAAGTCTACTGGTTATGTTTCCTGATATGATGTAGCAAGAGGGGCACAATAAATCACTGCAGGATTTTTTCCCCAAAATTGATGACCTCTATCTAACCATAAGAAAACATCAGACAAACCTCAAATGAGGGATATTCTATAAGAAGTCAGATCCCTACTCTTCAAAAGTGTCAGATACAAAAAGCTATGAAACACAAGGAAACAGAAACAATTAAATGCAATGTGGTATCTGGATTGGATTCTACAAAAGAAAAGGAATATAGGTATTAAAAAATGCATAAGTCTGAATAAAATGTATAATTCACTTAATAGTTTTATACCAATGTATTTCTTAGTTTTGATAACTGTTATTCTGCTTATATAATATAGTAGGAATACAGGAAGCTGAATAAAAGGTATCGGAAACATCTTTACAACGTGTAAGTCTAAAGCTATTTGAAAATAAAAGGTTAAAACTGATCTATTAAAAATGTATATATAGTGCTGGGGTGGTAGCTCAGTGGTAGAGTGCTTGCCTAGCACACTGAGTGGCACTGGGTTCAATCCTTAGCACTATATGAAAATAAGTAAAAATAAAGGTACTGTGTCCAACTACAACTAAAAAAATAATATTTTAAAAATGAATATATGTTTTTATTTGTATCGAGGAAAAATATACTCTATATAATAATTTGGATGGTTCAATTAGAGTTGATATTTTTAGTTTATACTTTTCTAACTTACTTATAATGAGCTGTTTTATCTGTGTAATACATCTTTAAAAATGATAACATATATACTCTTTAGTAATCTGCTTCTGTCCATGAAGAACATTGTTCCTATCTCAGTAAAAAAATACATCTATTTTCTTTCTTAATGAACAGCTGTATGTAGTTGAATGAAAGTACCTTAATTCATATCAAATATACGTTGTTTACCCTATCATTTGTGAATCTGCCTTTATATCTTCATTAGTCTTCTGACACTGTTAAAATATTGTTTGTTTGCTTTGCTATTTTATATAAATCTATTTAACCTTTTCTTTATTATTTTTGTCCTTAAAAGTCTGCTATTAAAACCCCCTGTGCACGCTAATGTTATATAAAAGCAAAAGTGGTAAATTATATTACTTTTGTAATTTTCCCCTCCTTGCTTCCTATGGAAAGAGCTCCCATCCAGTCTGCTGACGTTGGGCTTGTCCTTGTCTGTGCTGTGTCCAATGGAACACAAGTAGACATGTTGTTCACCATAGTCAAGCAGACGCTTTAAAAAGCATTGCCCTTTTGCTGTTGTCAAAGGCTCCTCTCAGAGGTGCTGCTGCTCCTTGGGGCTGGGATTCACGAAATAGACAGCATGTGAAGAGGAGCCATGGGCAAGTGACTTGCAGCTGTCAAAATGTAACTTATAAATGAGGAAGAAATATGTGTTCTAAGATACTGAGATTTTGTGATTGTTACTGTAGCAACACAAATAAATACAACAGCCATTTATATTTCCTCTTTCACAATGCTTACCACTTATTTTCATTTTGGAATAAATGGCTATTTGGAGACTGTAGAATTTCTGAGTCCAAACTTTTCCTGTCCAAGCTTAGTTTAATACAGGTTATGTTTGATGTATATAGGAGACATTATTTCTGGTGAATATGTCAAGAGTACTCACTATAAGCAAGGAAATTTATGGGGATTCTGGGGTCACAACCCAAAGCAACTACTGTAGTGTGAATCTTTTATTATTACCTTAAAAATAATTTTACTTGTCTCTAATCTGTGAGCAAAATGAATACCTAAGAAAGCATTCCATGTTTCACTTCCTTGTTACATATCCACCCCACTGCCGTGTGCTCTAGTAAGAGCATCATAGCAGTGAAGTAGCATGTTAACAGGCTTTGGCAGCAGACACATGATCAAATCTCAATTCTACCAGTTTCTTAAAAACTGTGATGTTTGGCAACATTTAACTTCTCTCTGGTATCTGTGGGAATAAAATTCCACCTCACTGTAGAAGAATTAATAATGTATATAAAGAATCTAGAACTGCCCATACCTAATATAGAACTTAATAAACAGTACCTCAGAGGAAAGGTCAATATCAGAATATATAGAATTATTGATACCTGCATATATTGGTACCTGAAATACATGACTATGGATGAAAGTTCCAAGGGGAAATTTGAAAAGTAGTCAGAAAACCAGGTGGTGAATAAACTAAAGAAGTATTTTGGGATAATGAGCAGTCAAAAGTGGTACATACTTCACAGAGGTGAAATCAAACAAAAAAGAGACTACTGGATCTGCCAAGTGTGTGTTTTGGAATGTGGGTATGTACCTGGTATGTGAGTTTGCATGGTATGATGGTCACAATAGCCAGATTTGACTGAAAGCTCAAAAAACAGTCATCTGATAATGAAGGAAAAAGGAAACTAAAGCACTATATCTAAATTCAAACAAAAGTATTTTACCAGAGTACATATCAGGTGGTTTCCCTATAGATCTCATTTAAAAAAAGCTTGTGAAGAACTGAAGCCCTCTCCATAACTTGGAATGTGTTGTAGAGGTAGGATGGGGATCGTAGAGAGGGCTACAAATCTGAAGGAAAAAAAAAGAAATTTGATCTGCTAAAAGAACAAGTTTTCACAAATGGGCAGTGCTCTAGGTTGGTCTTTACGTAACAGTAGATAAGAACCAATACTGCTGCCTTCTTACATACTATAGAAAAATTTTTTCCTATTTTGTTCCTTCAAAAGGACACTAGAGTTTATCCAACTGTTGGAAAGGATAAAAGTAAGTCCAAATCATGACTACAATTATATTGCCTCTGTAGTCTTTTCTGAATAAGAGGGAAACATTATTATTATTATTATTCTTTTGGTACCAGGGATTGAACTCAGGGTCACTCAACCACTGAGTCACATCCCCAGCCCTATTTTGTATTTTATTTAGAGATAGGGTCTCACTGAGTTGCTTAGCGCCTCGCTTTTGCTGAGGCTGGCTTTGAACTCACAATCCTCCTTTTCCAGTCTCCCAAGCTGCTGGGATTACAGGTATAAGCCACCACACCCACTAGAGGGAAACATTTTTTGTCCCACAGAGGCAAACTACATAGATATAATCTGAAAGTTCTTCTGCCTTTTTTTTTTAATTTTTTTTTTTTTTTTTTTTTAGTTGTAGATGGACACAATACCTTTATTTTCATGTGGTGCCGGGGATCAAACTCAATGCCTCATGAATGCTAGAGGGCTCTGCCCACTGACACACAACCCTGTCCCCTCTTCTGCTGTTTTTAGTAATCAAAAGGACTTATTTTCTGATCGCTCTGCTATGTGTGCTTTAAACTATTTTCTTTAGTAAGTGCTGTTTTTTAAATTTTATAACCAAGCTTTTGCTGGAGACTTCTTAAAAGAGAATTGTTTCTAATTTTAAAAAGGGTTAAGCATCCTTATGAGTACTTTAAAACTGAGAATATTTAAATAATGCATAGTTTAATTTATATTTTAAAATACATTTAAATAAGAATGCAGCTTTTATACTTTTGTTTAAAATTATAATTTAAATACTTAAAAAGAAAATCACTGGTTGATAGAGAACAAATAAAATAAAGTCACTCCACTCCTTTGCAACTTTTCTCCTAATCCCAGAATGTTTCTGCCATTGCTCATAGCTTAGATAATAATTTATTAATACAGTGACAGCTAAAAATATTTTAGAAACAAAGAGACTGATCTGCTGAAATATGAAATTGCTCAAGGAAAAAAAAAACATTTATGTTTCAGACCACTGTGGTTACAAAGTACTTTCAGAGAAATAATCTAACTTGACCCTTAGAACAACACTTTAAGTAGATTGTGGAATCCTATTTTACAAAGGAGAAAACTGAGGTTCAGAAGATTAATAGGTTCTCTGAAAGTCACAGCAAGGGTGGAGCAAGACATCAAGCTTTATCTTCCAAATTCAATCTGTTTCTTTGACTTTATCATGAATTTGAATAATCCTGGGGTAAAAAGTAGAATATTGTCACCAATTTAAAACATTTTATAACTTCATACATCTTTATTTTCATTTTTTTCTGTTTGTCTTAGTCATTTTCATATTAAAATCTTAAAACTATATGAGGCATGTGGAAATAAGCCTATAATCTCAACAAACAGGGAGGGTGAGGCAGAATTGGAAGGGTGAACACCCAGCCTGGGCACCTTAGGGAGACCCTGCCTCTAAATAAATAAATAAGTAAGTAAGTAAATAAATAAATGAATAAGCCAGCCAGCCAGCCTGGGCACCTTAGGGAGACCCTGTTTCTAAATAAACAAACAAATAAATAAATATCAGACTGGGGATGTAGCTTAGAGGCAGAACGCCCCTGCATTCAATCCCCAATACAAAAATAAGGTACTTTTATTTTGATGTCAAAACCATTTAAAAATGGCTTTGTCTACATGTCACAGATTTTGGTAAGTAGAATTTTCCTCATTCAAGAACTATAACTATTTTAAGGTTTCTGTCAGTAACGTGGTATTAAGTTACTATTTTGAGTAAAGAAAATATTGGCCATTGATATATTTACTTTATTATACATAAATTTAATGAAATTTAACATTTAATGTTAATACACATATCTGATGCTCTTGAACATGAACAATACTACTCATGAAAAAATTTGTAAATAATCTAGCTAGTTGGTTGGAGCAAAATACAAACATAGCAAAGCTGCATATTAAATCTCCTGTGAGGAAACTGTATGAAAGAAAACTACTTTATTATTAAAGACTGACCCATAATCTCATTAGTCATTTCACATGCAACTTATTAAATAAAGAAGTTTTAGTAAGATCCATCAATTCTGGGGGATGGTGGTGGTGGAATTCAAGGCAAAGATCCTGTTATCAGTTGTAAAACACATTTGGCAGAATTTGTGGACATACTCAACCCATAACAATCTAAGTAAATGGATTACATGTACCTGTTCTTCATTAGACGAACCTCTCTCTTTCGTGCTGCTTCTTCAGCAGGCTGTGTAGGAAGTGCTGGGGAGGATGCCATAACAACTCCAGGGGCAATGGTGCTAGTAGGTGCTGTGCGAATCTGATATGTTTGTACATCTCCTGAGGCAGCTGAAAAGAATGGTGAGCAAGGTGTAAGGCACAGAAGTGAAGTGACTCGATTCAGCTGTGTGTGTTAATCATCAGTCTAAACATATTTTTTGAATTAGAAAAGAAACAATAAGGAACAGATGATTCTGGCTAAAATGTTGAAAAAAAATCAGCACTCTTTGGGTCATTACTGAGAAATAAACCCCAGTTTAATGGACTTATTAGTATAGACACTCAGGTGAAATACATCTAAACCTATGTCTGCTGGGTCTTATATTTATCTTTCATTGGAATGTAGTTCTATTCTGTTAACATGCTTACCAACCTTAAGTCTAAAAGGGAAGTAGGGCACAGCTTGGATGATCTTCCTAGATAGAGTATAGTCCTCAATGTCTTCCTTTGATATTGGTAAATTCATATTAAAAAATTTCAAGTAGACTCTTGCCACGACATAAAAACGACCATGATTTTTCATAAAATAGCAAAATGGAAGAGAAAATAAAGCATTATGGTCAACTATTGTAAACTTCTAATTCAAACAAAACTGAAAGTATGAAAAAGTGTACTAATTGATGCCAATTATATTATTTGTAAACATTGTTTTAATATAAATGATAATGGCTAGATAAACTCTTAAGTTTTAATTTCCTAACTAAACAATCCACCATTTGTGAAAAGAAACAATCACTGTTTGTCAAATTTCTTCTAATATCAACTTAATATGCTCTCCTAAGAATAAGGAACCTAACATTTGAGAGAATTTGAAGGTCTTTATATATAAAATTATTCATATTAGATATCAATATCAATTAAAATGTGTAGTTTGAGTGGAAAAGATTTATATACTAAACATGTTACCATCTTCAAACTGACGTTCAGAATTCAAATTCACTGACATCCTGCTTTACATTTTTTGAGTACCTGCATGTAAAGTGAAAAGGTGTTTTATTCCCATTAATAAGCAAAATATCTTTTTCAAATATTATTTGTTTAAAAACAGAATATATTCTGTAATTACACTAGGGCCCTTTAAATAAATTATGATTCTCTAGTTAGTGTTTTAGGATTATCCAAAGGTAATTATCCATGGCAAAGGGATACAACTGCCACTACCTAACATAGGCAAAATGCATTATTATTAATGAAAATATTTTTAGAAACAAATTATTATTTCCTCAATCTACAAATTTCCAATCTGGCATAAATTATATTGTTGAAATATTCAAACAGATTCAACGAAAAATAATCAATTCCTAGCCATATATTTCTGAAATAAATGTAACAAAAAAATTAAAATTAAAAAAAATCTACTTCATAATTCCTCAAGGGTTTAACTACTACTTTTCCTTCTAAGACCGGTGGACTTGCATACTCGTGTGTGGTCTTTTGGAATATAATGTTCTTATACAAAATATAATAATTTCAGAAAAGACGACCTAAGTTTCTTTTGAATAAAAACAAGAGAAACAGAATTGTGGACCTCCAAAATTCTTATGTGATTTAGCGCAATTTCATTTGATAAATGAAAAACAAACAAAAAGGCCCAGAATAATTGGATCCTGCTCAGTCACACAGCGGATCCATTCAGAATTACATCTAAAAATCCATCTTTCCTGACTTCTGATTTCATTTTTTTGTTCTAACCTACCCTGTTTCTCCTGTTCCCAAACAGTAAAGGTGTTACAGATAGACACTATATTTTTAAATACTAAAAATAGTTGTTTTTATGCCATGACATTTTGGTCCAATTTTGGGATAATGGAAGAGTTCATGGAAAATATTATCTATATCAAAGAAAAATTGACTACATTTTAGTTGTGTTTTATAATATGATACTTACTTTTTCTGAGTTTATAAAATTTTAATCTTTTAAAGAATTTACCACACCTGTGAATTCTGAATTCCCTTACCTTGAACAACAACTTGGTTGCTGGGCACTAAGATCTGCTGTCCATCAGTGGTCTGTGCATACTGTAGAATGGTAGTACCCGGCTGAGTGGCAGCTGCATTGGTCATGGTTAATGTTTGCAGACCCTGTACCCCATCGGTACCATTGTTAGCCAGCTGTATTGCTCCTCCCTGGGTAATGGCAACTAAAACCCAATGGATTTTATTGTTACAAGTTTAATTAATACCATGTAAGACCTTTAAGACACTCTAAATTCAATGTAGAATAATTTGTAAGGCATCATCTAGGAGAAATTATCACAATGAATCTTGGTATCCCCAAGTAGCTTTCTACTACTCTATGAACTGCATTACAATTTATAATATAATGCTGTTAATAATTTTTTAGAAACTGAGAAAATATCAAATTCCTTTTGGAATTATTTGGTTACAAAGATATCCTGCCTGTGATCCACACTTTACTTTATTCTAGTGTTAACCATATAATATATTGTTTAATATTTGTTGGGCAAAAACTAAATAAATTACTTGAGGGTAGGAAATGTGATTTTTCTTCTCTACCTTTAAAAATGTAGTCTTTATGCTCTCAGCACAGTGGTGAGCCTGTAATAGGCACCCAATAAATGGTTATTTTAAAATGTAATCAATAGGGCTGGGGATGTGGCTCAAGCGGTATCATGCTCATCTGGCATGCGTGTGCCCGGGTTCAATCCTCAGCTAGCGCCACATACAAACAAAGATGTTGTGTCTGCCGAAAACTAAAAACATAAATATTAAAAAAAAATTCTCTCTCTCTCTCTCCTCTCTCTTAAAAAAAATGTAATCAATAAAGCAGCACATCAGTGCATTCCATTTATCTCTTCTAGCAATTCATAAAATATATCAAAAGTCTACTCAATTATCCAGGTGTGGTGCACACATCTGTAGTTCCAGCTACTTGGAAAACTCAGGCAGCAGGATCACTTGAGCTTAAGAGTTCAAGATCATCCTTGGCAACACAGAACCATCTCAAACAAACAAAAGCCCACTCAATGAAACAACTGAAAAATAGATGGAACTCAGCACAAGAAACCTCTTGTGGAGCTTAAAATTAGAACTCAAGATCATTAATTAGAAACAAAAACAACCAGTGTGATGGTGCACACCTGTAATCCCAGCAATTTAGGAGGCAGAGGCTGAGGCTGGAGGATCACAAGTTTAAGGCTAGCCTCATCAACTTAGCAAGGCACCAAGCAACTTACCGAGACCCTGTCTCAAAATCAAAAATAAAAAGGGCTGGGGATGTAGCTCAGTGGTTCAATACCCCTGGCTTCAATCCCTGATAAAAACTGAAATCACCTGTATGCTACAGTACATGGAAAAAGTTAATAGAAAGAGAAGCTATTCTTTTTCTTGGAAGACACAGATACTAACATTAAGAAATTTAATTCATTCACAATCTCCCTGCTAAGGGTCAGGTTTTCCAGAAAGAGGAGGAGGAAACAAATAATCACAGTATTACATATAAAATCACATAGGGTTTTAACTGAATTAAGAGACAAGTAAAAAATATGAGATCAACAGATCCAACTCAAATACAGTACTGTCCATTAGAAGGGAATTAGTTTGATATCAACTGCCTGTAAGCTCTGGGAAACTATAATATACTAAGTCATCAATCAGTACATGTAAAGCTGATTATTCACTACTCAAATGATTAGTTTAACAAAATAATACTTGTGGACATTAAGACATTGGCATTTATAATCCATCCATTTTAGTAAATCTCAGACAAGGGGAAATACTGGAATATATAAGAATTAATCTAATTCTTTAAGATTACTTGAGAGAATCAGAAGGTTAACAAAATTAATCTACAATTTCACATACAGAGTTAATATGCAAATTCTATTCTGTTTAACATATTACTTTCTTTTTGGTTACAGCCATGAATTCAATGTTGGAGGAAGAAAAAAAAACTATACTTGGAAAAAAAAATTACACTTAAAAATATTTGGGCTATAGTCCAAGTTCTGTTACTAAATCATTACTTGATTCTCTTATCTCTTCTGTAAAATAAAAACATCTAGTTGTAGCCACAAAATATAATTCCTGTAAGCATTAAATAAGGTCATGTATATCAAAGTACTTTCAAAACTGAAGTCTGGTCCTACTGAACATATTTTCCTATATAACACTGATTTATACATTTGATTATTCCAAAAGGATTTGAGAGTTTCAATAAAATACAACTGAAAAGATAGAAGTCAAAAAACTGTTATGTCTCTAGGTTTACATAATGATCTACTAGAAAAATCTAGACTTAAGGAAATACAATAAATAAACTTAGTTGAGATTCCATACAACATGTAAATGTATAAGACAACATGTGTATGTAAACAGAAGGAACAAAGGGATATTTCACCTTACTATTGAAGAGGAACATTTTAAGTTTTATTAACACTCTAACACTTTACCACTTGAATTGTGACATGCTCATTTTTTGAGCTAAGAATTATAAATGTTGTTGTAAATGTATTAGTTATATTGTTCCTTAATGAAAAATCAACTAGTTCTATCAAAAACTGTGTGTGCACATACAGAGAAGAAATAAAAATAAAGCTTTAAAAATCTCAAAATGTTAATCTCTTGAAATTATTTTTGGTAGCTGGAAAAGGGAGTGCAAAATTAGACATTTAGGGGGATAATGGGAGTTCTCTAAATTTCACTTCCGTCTTTCAGATTTCTGGTATGTCTGTTTCCTAAAAAGCATACTTTCTAGTTCAAGTGAGAACTAGAAAGTCCTCCAGTAGTGAATCTGTTACCAAAGGGAATGTTATACCCCAGGATGCTAAAGTAGGCAAAAATAAAAGTCATGTGCTAATGTTGTAAAATCACATCTTTATTCAAGATGTTTACCTGGACACAAAGCAAAAAAAAAATACACATACACACACACAGAGGTATAGATATGTACCTCTTTGCATCTGTCAACAAGAAACTTAAGGAAAAAAAGAATAACTAAGCTTACTGAGTTTTAATAGTAAACCATTAGCTTGGTCTGACTATCAAAAATTTTAGCTATGAGAGAGCTAAAAAGTTTGCTACTTGAGAAATCTGTTTTTAAGACAGAATGCAAATTACTGTTAGGCAAACTGACACTGGATTATAAAACAAAAAGTAACCTAGGTGTCAAGCATTAGGCACACTAAGAGATAAGAAGAGGCCTCTAAGTGCCAGATAGAGACATCATGAAATGAAAATTTGAATAATTTTGTAATAGAAACCTTTGCTTTTTGTGAGCCAAAAAACCAAGTATCCAGTTAATTTTCCTTGTGTTTATATAATCTTAATTTGCTATACTACCTTTTACATGAAAAGAAATAATAATTGAATGTGCTAGCAGACTACAACAAAGTCAACCCCACCCCCCCTTGAAACATTATTAAATATGAATATTTTTAAATGCAACTTTTGGAAGGTAAGATAAAGTATTAAAATAGATGAATAGTAAGAGCATCTTTGGCCTTAAACATAGTCAAGGTATAATTTTTTTTTCCTTTATCTGAAAAAACTCATGTTATTCTTGAATATTATGTGAAAACTAAAATCTTTTTTTGCTGCTGGTACTGGGAATTGAATCCAGGAACCATACATTCTAGGTAAGCACACTTATCACTGAGCTACATTCCCAGCCTGAGGACTAAAATCTATAGAGGTTCATTTAGTTCTTCAAAAAACTTCAGATTAGGCATCTGCATAAAACAAAGGAACGTGTAAATAGCTCACATAATTGAGTAATCCTAAATAAAACTCTGAAGAAAATACTCCTATTACATATAGACCTCTGCATATTAAGCAATAGAGGAAATAAAGTGGCAGTAAGAATGAGAAAAAAATTGGAAATTACATAATTCCCTTAAAGAGAATAAAACATTAACTTTTCTTTTCTCTTTACAAAACAGAAATATCTATTACTCACTATACTGTCCACTGCTAGTTTGATAAATCGGAGTTGGCACCGTTACAGTGGTGATGGCAGGGGCTGAAGTCTCCTCTTCAGACTTCTCTTCTTCAATCCTTGGCACTCCTGGTGCATCAGAAGATAAATCATTCAGAATTTTCCTAGAAAAATAGAGAACTATCTTAATTAAAAGTAAAATTTACTGTCTAAATTCAAATAGTAGTTAAAGATTAGAAAATTGGCAGAAAGGTGGTTAGAACAGAAATTTAAAAATTGTTTTTATTTTATACTGAACTTCAGACAATTTACAGTTATCACTACCATTTTATCCTGTTTGTTTCAGCTTACTTATTTTCCTATCCATGAGGGTACTTATCTGTTAAGGTTCTGTCACTTGAAAATTTGATAAGCACAACTTCTATGTTTTTCAGCTAGATTGCTGCTAAAAATATCAAGCCAAATGAGACCAAGAAGAGTGCTTTTCAAGTACTTCCTGTGGATATAAATTTATCACTATAAAGATAGAAAGTTGTTCCAATAAAAAAAAATGCATCTTCTATTATCAATTAATTCCTATTTCTCCAGCCTTACACATATATATTAAGAACTTTATAGTAGATACCGTACTATAATCAAGACACAGAAGCTAGATTTCAGGAATTCATAAACTTAAACTAAAGGTACCCTAGTGGGGAGTTTGATTGTAAGTGAAGATGTCATTATCTTTAATAACTCTTTCTCTGGACTTCCCAAGTAGATTTCCCAGATAGAAGTCAAATAACTGTTACATCTCTAGGTTTACATAAAGATCTACTAGAAAAATCTAGACTTAAGGAAATACAATAAATAAACTTAGTTGAGATTCCATACAACATGTAATTTTAATCAATTAAAAGAATCTTTGAATTGATCATTAAGGTGTTACTATTTAAATGACCTTTACTACAATGTAGGCTACAAGCCAATTAAGAAAAATTAGGATATTTTTCAATAAAAAAAACGCATGTTAAAAGGCCTATAGCTAATATTTGCCTAAAATTTATAGAGAAGCTATATGCATACCTGGCTGGATCTGCTTCAGGATTGAAGGTGTTATATATACTATCATGAGTTATACTTTGAAGTTAAAATCTAACGCTAGTTATATTTAAAACAATAGAAACTATTAGCATAAAGGCATACAACATATATCTAGTATCATAAAAGTTAAGCCCTCAAAATCAATTTATTTATATTTACTTAGGATCCTTAATCCAAATGTGGGGATAGAGAAAGGGGTTGGCTTAGTAGCTAAACAAGTAGGAGCAGGGAGTGACAATCACCTCTTCAAAAAAATTGGCATATACATAAATAGAAATGTTAGACTAATAAAAAGGAAGATAATTATAAGTCATTAAACTCTAAATTATAATTCATTAAACTCTAAGGTAAATTTATCAATATTTTTGGAATTGTCCTTCCTGCAGATGTTTCTACATATGACGAATGGTTTTTTTCTACCTTGGAGACAAAGCATGGACTAAGTAACATCTATAGCTGAAAACAAAAAGTATAGTATGGTGCCTCTAAAATTAGAGAATGTTAGCAAAGCATTACCCTAAAACAACTATTAAATAGTTATCTGCTAAGTACCATGGCATAAAAATGGCTTGTAAACATGTAGCCACGTAGATGAATAACAGCCTCAGAACTGACATGTAACTAGAAAATCCGTAACTATCAAATGTATTTTTTTTAATAAAAAAGCAGCACCCAGCAGTCTACAAAAACAGAACCAGAAAAAAGTAATGTTTATCCAGAAATGCTCAGAGTTAAGAACAATTTATTTTATAAGACAAGCTTATTCTATATGATAAACTTATTTGGGAAGTAACTTGAGATAAAAATAAATCACCTATAATACTGGCTTGATCAGTAAACCAATCTTCTGAAATATCTTTACCTGCAACTATCTAAGGCTTCCTGTACATCTTTGATTCCAAGTTCTAATTATTAAATTTCATACCTGTAGGAAGGTCTCCTTGAAAGAATCTCCCTTCGTTTTTGAGAATCAGTTACACTATCCACTGACTCTTGTGAATCTTCGCTTTCTGCAATAGTTGAAATCTGAAAATAAAGAAGAACTTGATCTTGATAATCAAATTTAGTTTCCAAAAAATTTCATTAACTTTAAGGTTGAATACAAAAGAATACATATATTTAAGTCTTATACATGGTTAGGTTTTTAATGGGAGACAACTGCAACAACCACTCTCCCTTCCCTTTACTTAACTTATAGAATATTTAAACTGAATTTAGAGAAACTAAAATATTTGTCCTGAAAACATCTGTCTTTAATTTCTTTCAAGACTCCATGTAATCAATCCTGAACTCATCAGTATTATTTGTCAGTTTTTTCTTGTCAGCTGTTAGGACAAGACTGCCAATTTAAACAAGGTTTCTGACATTAGGGAAGGAATGACTAAATATTTGCTCAGAAGTCTATATAGAGACTATACAAACATTTCCCCTTTAACTCTGATGCAAACACTTATGCACTACTTAAAATTGTACAAATAAAATTAATGATCCCTCACCACATTCCCCAGTTGTTTCTAGCAAGTTAGGGAAAAATCCTGTTTCATATAGACATGTTTAAAAGTTGGCATTCTAAAATTACTTTTTAAGCTAAAATCCAAGGTAAAGAATCATGCATTTCTGGTAAGCATCCCTAGACTGAAAATAAATGAAGATATATGAATAAAGATTTTACATGGGATAATACAAAAAAGAATTTACTGAAAATTTACTGTGTCAGGTGCTATACTAAAGCACTTGCATATATTCGTATATAGTACATTACTTAGTATAGTAACATCAGGCACCAGATAGTTACTAGTACTATATCCATTTTATAGATAAAAGAACTAAAGCACAAAGGTTAGGTAACTCACCCAAGTAACAAAGCTATGAAGAAGTAAAACTCCTGTTAATACTTAGCATCTGTTTTAGACAGCCTTACCAGCATCAAAATCTTGGTGGTTCCTTCCAGTCTCATTCCAGACTATTTCAGTCTGAAACCAGTACTGTCAGAAGTAACAACCCAGTAGCATTTTTAGACTGTTTCTAAACTAGAAGTTCTCTCACCTAAATGTGCTTGTCTGTCAAATTCATATTTACAGATTTCTATAGGCTAAACTGTAGGGGTCACGTATTCTTTTCCGAAAGAGGTGGACATGATGCTATCAGAATTAGAATTAGATTTAGCCAAGACAAAGGGATCTGTGTGGGTTAGGTCCACATCAAAATATATGACCATGGCAATATGAAAAATCTTAAGTACTTCAAAGATATTTGAGAAATTCCATAGATATTCTGTATGCAGTCAGAGCCTAAGGGTTCTAGAGAATAGACATTCACTTTACAAAGAAATCAGTTAAATCTAGTAATGCTTTGTAAAATACACCTATAGTAAAGTAATATGTCCATCAAACTTTAAAAGTATATGAAGCCTAGTTTGAAAGACCTAAGAATCAGCAGGCAACAATTAATGGATCCAGAAATGATGGGCAAGGCTGAATTCAATCTATAATTCTCAACAGAGTAATAATGCTACAAAGTACTGCCAAAGGAACATGAAGGAAAATTTCCCAATTATTAGTTGTAGCTGCTGTAACTAGCCCACTCAACACAGCATCTGCATAAACTTTCTCATAGATAACTGATCTGTGAACAGGTCTTAGCAGAGAGTCAGAAATTCAAGGAACAAGACTACACTCAAAGTGGACGATACTGATAAACAGTTGTTACCTTTATTAATACTGCACTCAGAATCTACTTAGTTCCTCTGTGGCTTTCTTTGCCTTCTGCTTCACTTATATATGCCCATTCTTATATAATGACCTTTTTAAAAAATTATTTTTATTTGTTCAAATTAGTTACACATGACAGGAGAATGCATTTTGACACATCATACATAAATGGAGTATAACTTCTCATTCTTCTTGTTGTACATGATGTAGAATTACACTGGTCATGTAATCATAAATACACATAGGGTAATAATATCCAATTCATTCTACTATCCTTTCTACCCCTCCCTTCATTCGCCTCTGTCTAATCCACCACGGCCCAAATCCCTCATTATGAATTAGCATCTGCATATCAGAGAAAACATTCAGCCTTTGGTTTGGGGGGATTGACTTATTTAGCTTAGAATGATAGTCTCCAGCTCATCCATGTACCAATAAATGTCATAATTTCATTCTTCTTTATGGCTGAGAAATAGTCCATTGGGTATATATATATATATATTTTTAGAATTTTAACATTTATTTATTTTTTCTTAGTTCTCGGCGGACACAACATCTTTGTTTGTATGTGGTGCTGAGGATCGAACCCGGGCCGCACGCATGCCAGGCGAGCGCGCTACTGCTTGAGCCACATCCCCAGCCCTCCATTGGGTATATACACCACATTTTCTTTATCATTTATTTGTTGAAAGACACTGTGTTGGTTCCATAGTTTGGCTATTGTGAATTGAGCTGCTATAAACATTGATGTGGCTATGTCCTTTGGGTATAAACTGAGAAGTGGAATGACTGGGTCAAATGGTGGCTCCATTCCAAGTTTTCTGAGGAATCTCCATACCGCTTTCAGTAGTGGCTGCACCAATTTGCAGCTCTACCAGCATGTATGAGTGTACCTTTTCCCCCACATCCTTGCCAACATTTATTGTTACTTGTGTTTTTGATAATTGTCATTTTGACTAGAGTGAGATAGTCTCAGTGTAGTTTTGATTTGCATTTTTCTAACTGCTAGAGATAAAACCATATCTTAAGGACATATAGTAACATAGGAGGACTTTCTTCCAAGCTGAAACTTACTAAAGCAAGCTATATAAACCACCCACATAATAATTTTGAAATGATGTTGCTTTTTTATATGTGGCCTTGGATTCCCTCCCCCTCGAAGTGAATTATGGCCCTTAGTAGAAATTTTGCCCTTCTCTGATCTAAATTACATGGTAAAGACAGAAATAAAAACATATTAAAGCAATTTTAGCAATTTTTTCAGGATATTTATTAACAATTATCTAAAATAATTTATCTTTAGTCCTTCAGTAGTAGTCTGTTTTAATAATTCATTTTGTAAATCTTTGCTAAATTTACATTATCTTTGGACAAACAGATTCTAGATCCAAGAACTTTAATATATATAGAAACAGAATTCAAAATGTTCTTTAATAGCCACAAATTCTCCGTGATAACTTCAAGCTGTGAAGTATCTGTTTATCCCCTACTTCATTCACAGTTTAGTTAATGCCAACAATGTATAGAAACAATATTCTAACTTCTGTTTTTGCAGTTTCATTTGTTTCTGTCACTAAAAAACGATGTTGCACTGAATGGCAGACACCTGGAATCCCAGCAACTAAGGAACCTAAGGCAGTAGGATCAGATGTTTCAGGCCAGCCTCATTAATTTGGCAAGACATCTTAAAATAAAAAACAAAAAAGGGCTGGGAATGTAGCTCAGTGATAAACCCAGTATTGGATATTGGGTTCAATATCCAATACTGCAAAAACTAAAATTCCCAAATAAATGAAAATGGTGCTTTCCTTTCCTTACAGGGAGTATTTAGATTACTGAACTGCAAAGATAAAAGATTTGGGAAAAAAAAAAAAAAGTCAATTCAGATAGACAGAATTTACTTACCACAATTTAGTGACTAACTCTTTAATATAAACAGAATAGTGACTATTCAATATCACATAATGAATGTAACACTTCCTACCCTAAATGAAATCAAACCACCATGTAATGTACCAATGGTAAGAGTGCAGCCTAATGTCAGCTATGGGCTTTGGGCAATGTTGTAAATGTAGGTTCAGTTTTAACAAATGTACCAATCTCGTGGGGAAAGTTAACATGAGCAAGGCTATACAGTGGGGAGGGTATTCTATTTTCCATAATGTTACTGTGAACCTAAAACTGCTCTAAAAAACTTAAATCCTTAGAAACAAAAATTATATTGAACCCATACTTGAGAATAAAAATCATATCAAAAATCCATTTTATAGTTATTAATTATAGTTCAATATAAACTTAACAGATTTAAAACAACCATATATTCCAACTAGAAGTATCACAGGTAATCTCATTCTAAAGATAGTACAACTACTTCTGTCCCTCACCTCTTGTCATCTCTCTTATTATAAATCTCTTCCTGAGTTCCTTTGATACGTCTTTCATTTTGGCTACTTTTGAAAGTCAAGAAATTTTCAAATAATCAAGTCACTACTTATAGATATAAAGCTTTAGCTCCATATTTCTCAACTTTGATTTGTTTATGTTTATATAAATATAAAATTTTAAAAGTATCTACATATTTATATAAGTATATAAAAGTATTTATATAAATATTTTTATAATATATAATATAATCTTTTAAAAAGATTATAAAAGTGATTCAGAAATATGATTCTGGGCTTAGGTTATTTAAATGTTGATTTAAAGTTTGCTAGTTTTGAAAAGGGGAACTCAACTGAATATGTAGATAACAAAAGTTAAGTCTCAAAAGTATACTTTGAGACTGTACTTACAAAATAAAACGCTTTTCCATTTTTCTCTACAAATTTTGCTAGTTATTAATGAAATCTATCTAGTGTATTTTCACTCCCTGGCTTCAAGTCAACAGGAAGGTGGTGTTATAATTTCATATTTTTAACAAATTAAGTTCAACACCTGCTAAAACTAGAAGTCTTCTGAACAGTTGAGAAAATTCTTTTTTTTTTTCCTTTTTCTATTCTTTGGGGATATTAAAAAAAAAAAAAAAATTGGGATTGAACCCAGAAGCGCTTAACCACTAATCAGCATTACTAGCACTTTCAACTTCTAAGCCTCCTGACTCAGCCCTCTTCCCCCAGCTGCTGGGATTATACGCATGTATCACTGTGCCCAGCTATTTAAGTCTTAAAGTACATAGATTTAAGGCAAACTTTCATGGTTCGCAAGAGAAAAAAAATTTTCAAATTTCTATTTTCAAAATGCTATCTCCACAGCAAAAGTTTCTTTAAAAAATTATCACATTCATGATTAAAATAACACTTCCCCCATGAAAGGTAATTAAAATGGATTTCTTTTTTCAAAAACATCTTAGGTAAGATATCCCTTGTAAGTTCTTGCCTGCCATCATTGAAAAGATCAGAAAATTGGGAAAAATTATCTTAGGTTAAAAACAAAACACAACAAAAACAACAAAAAACCCAAAAGCAATCCATTCTGAAGTTAAACAACTCTTAAATACTTTGCTATATAATAATTAGACTATGTTGCACAAACGTTTACTTTTATCCCCACATTACAAAGTATTAAAAAGACTATCAAAATTCTCATCTCTACTCTCTTCCTTGCTTACTCTATTCCAGCAACACCTTGCTATATTTCCAAATCTTTGGATATGCTTTGGTTATCTTCTCGGCTTAGACACCTTTATGCTGTCTTCCATAAAATTAAACATGCTTGCCCTTCATGTCTTTCTCTATTCCTTTATCATTTTATTAATCTTTCCAGCACTTATCCTCACCTGACATATTTTATTTTTTCATAGTCTGTCTCTCTTCACTCAAATGTGATCTTCATGAGAATAGAGATGTACTGTTTGTTCACTGTGGTCTGATAGCACCTAGAACAATGACTGGCACATAGGATGTGATCAATAAACATTTGTTGATGAAATGGATGTAAGTAATATAATCTGTGAATCCTCTCTCACATTTAAACTGCACTATAGTAAAATGTGGCCAAAAGTAATGAATGTAAAATGAGAATGCCACTGACAACCCCCATACACAATGCAACTCCCAGTATTTCTGTGAGCATTCTCACACAATCTGTGAGGGAATTTATGTGTGTACATGGGAATAAAGTTAGAGTACCAAAAGTCAAGTTGTGTATGAAATATCATTATAGCTTAGTTCCTAATATTTTTAAACAAAAATATATAAAAAGAAGTCTTATTATCTTATTCGTCCCATCAAAAGAAGTATATATCATGCATAATATGGAAACTTTGCTATGTTCCAATATTCTCTCATATAGAAGTTTGAGGGGCAATTTCTATTCTTGTTTGATCACTCTTCTGATGTAAATTATTTCCTAGTTATTTTAATTTTTTTTGCAGAATATATGTAGCTTTATTATGACCTAGGAAAGACAGACATTAGAGCCTACTTATTAATAATTATTTCTGTTAGCCAGCTGAAGTGACCATTGAGGCCCTTTAAAGAAAAAAAAGAGTATAACTGTATCTCTATTTATAGAATCTAGGTTTCAAGAAGTTCAACATTTCTTTTGTAAATTCACCTTAATGTAAAATATGTTCTTGAAAATATGAATACATATTTCTATTAATGTTTACATAATCCTCAGAATTAAATTATGTTGCCAACATTAGAATTAAGAATATAATCAATTAAATCATATATTATAACCAAAAATTGTAATCTTTTTCACAGCAAGACTTTCTTCTTTAATTGAAAAAGTAAAAAGTAAAAGCTAACATGAACAAAGTCATTTGACTTATAAATATGCACACTGGATCTAGAATTTAGGTGTTCTGACTGATTAGCAGGCCAAGTTCTTTTCATTGTCATCAAGAAGAAGACAGGAGGGGGAATTAGTACAGAAGAGTATAGAGAATGCTAAGGTAGCATTCAATGAATTAAAAACTAAGGCGAAGGAATCAGTCATTGTGATTCCACAGAAACATCAAATTCTTTATAATTATTTGGAAATACTATCTCCTACTTACTAACAAAGTCTATTCCCAGTATCTTATGGAAATTCATCCAACTTGATTTCACATGGAAACATTATCCCCTCTGCTTAAGTAAAGAGTTGAAGGAAACTGAAAGCACAAGGACAGAATGAAGTAGAGGAACTAATAGTAGCTCAATGATCAGTATAATATGGCTGACAAAATCTCATATGTCCTTTGATGACATTAATAGAATGCTTCTAGGAGAGAGGGGACACCTCCCCACTCTATAGATATTAAGCAGTTCTGGCTATCATACTCAAGGAAAACACAATTCTCACTCAGTAGAAAACAACCAGGACGGTAAAGAGGAATACCAAAGGTATACCATATAATAAAAAGCCTGAAGAAAAACAAAACTTTGTCCAGTCTGAAATTTTTCTTATAAATAGGAAGGGTGAGGGAAATGGAGAAGAGAAAGCAGTTTAACAGAAAAGGAATTACTTGTTAATCTAGTTTCCGAGGACGGAAATGGGACCACCAGGTGAAAATTTTAGAAAGATATTCTGGCTAACCACAGGAAAGAACATTTTAGCAATCACCCCTAATTCTAAATAGATTATGCCAAGAGATACAGCTTCCTTTCTATGAAAGTATTCAAGTAATTCTGGACTACAATTTGGAAGGGAAATGTTATATAGGGGATACAAGTAATAAAGTAAGGGGTAGGTAGTCAACAAGTTTGGCTTAGATCTGAAGACCTCTAAGACTATTACTGAAACCATGAAATTCCATGTTTATAGAGAAGGACAAAGACATAAACAGTAATTTCTCACCTTCCTTTCTAATAATAGTTCTCTTCAAATCTAGGACCTAGGACTCACCTGCGTTCCGGAGAAAAGTCTTTTTAAGTCCTTACAGGAAGACTGTGAAGCAAAAAATATGAAATGGGAGGCTGGGGTTATGGCCTACTTGAATGAATGTTCAAGTCTTTTTTTTTTTTAATTTCAATAAGCTCAGTTGCAAATATCCTATACTGCTCTTGGTTCCCTACAGTTACACAGAGTAGTCACTTCAGAGGTCTAAAGTTCCTTTAGAGATCAAACCAAAGGAACAAACTCTCCAAAGAATAGGATAGATAGCACATAGTATAATCAACAGCCCTGAAAATGTACTTTCTAAATATATTATTATTTCAAAGTTATATACTATAAATGAAAGTTCTATATACAGCCAATATTAAAATATTTTATGTGATCCCTTGGTTCAAATAATATCAAGTAAGATTATTATTTTATTTTTTATCAAGATTCTTTTTTCACCCAAATGAGGGTTTATAAAATAATTACAAAATTACAATTTTTATATCTTAATTTTCCTTAACTTAGATGTGTCAGTCTCTCCCAAACATTTCCACTTTATCTCATGTATTTAACTATTTCCCAATCAATTCTTTATTTTTTTTCTGAAGCTTCAGAAAGAGTCATTTTTTTATGTCTCTTCTTGTGTATATATGTTCCTATACATAAGGTAACTATTCAGATGCAGCACATTCCTTTACTGTGAACTAAAATAAACTCTAAACTAGACGTGTCCTTATTTTCATAACTTATGAAAGGAGACAGAAATGGCTATTAACAACATATATAAAAGTATATGCAGAACTTTTTATACACATACCTGAACTGTCTGGACTTGTGGAGACTGAATAACTGATGGCTGGGCCGCCTGAATAACTCCATGGACTTGAACTGTTTGCCCATTGGGCAGCTGTACTAAAGTTACAGTGGGAGCAGATGATGTTGCGTGAGCTGCTGGCATAGAAACCTACAGTGTTGAACATGGAAAAAAATTACCATTACAGATACTTTCTTGGGATTACTCAAGTTCAATACAAAGTAACTTTTTAGAACCAAAAACATGAACTTTTTGAAACACAAGTACTCATTGATATAAAAGAAACCAGTGATTAGATTTAATATTTTCAAAACACAACACCCCTACATATCCCTCTCCCCTCCACTTACAACTCCTCTTAAGTGACGAAAAAACACAAGTTATTTCAATGTAATATAAAAATTCTAACAGACTTCTTCTAAACACCAAGTACCACTTTATTTGTATGGCATGTTTTCCCACCTACTTGCATATCCAACTATCATTTCATTTTTCCAAGAAACTGAAGACTGGGGATCATTACTGCTGTTTAATAACAAATCTTCAAAGAGATGGATTCCCCCAAGGTCAACAGATATAGTGGCCTTGATGGAACATAAAATTCTTCCGAGTATCATGTTAAATATGACACATTCTAAAATCTTAACTGTTCTCCAACTTGAGCAAAACTGACCTAAGAATATACACTTTACTGTATGCAATTCAGTTTTCTTTTTTAACTATTCCTGAGCATACCTTTTCATTAATGAGAAAGTATTAATAGACACTATAACTGAAAATTTCTAATCCTCTTCTTAAAAATGATTATAAAGTGACAATATATGATGTTTTAGAAGTTTGTTTTCATTTTGAATGAATAAAAGGATACAGCTGAAAGAATATATAAAAAAAATTTTTTCCCTTATAGCAAAAGTATGCAATTTTAATGAGTCAATAGTCAAATTAAAAGGGACTGTAAGTCATGTGTATCAGATGGTACTTATTGTTCTACTCTTAACACATTCAGGGTAGGAATTTTATTTGCTCATTTGGTAAACAGTTACTGGGACCTACTGTCAGGAATAATGTATAAAAAATGAAACAAAGATATGGGACCCTGACAGTAAAAAAATTATTGACATGTATTTATGAAGGAATGGGGTGGAGAAGACACACTAGTAAATGCAACTCAATGGAGTAATGAGGTTTGTTAAAAGAAAAATGAACATACTGAGGAGAGCTACTCAGTCCAACCTAAGAGGGGAGGCTACCAAAGAATGTTAATTTAAAACAATGAATACAACTTAAACATGTATTTATGATGATTTACAGGGGAGAAGGCACAAAATTTCATGCAGAGAGGGTAGTACTGACAAAAGCAAAGAGAAACAATGTGGTAGAGAGGGATAAACAATTCAGTACTACTACAGCAAATAAGTTGTTACTGTATCATGTACGAAATCAGGAGACATCCAGGAACAGAGGTAAGCAGGGAATAAATAAACTAGTCATAAAAGCCTTAGTATATGTCACATAAAGAACTTGTATTTTGGGCTGGGGTTGTGGCTTAGAGGAAGAGCGCTCACCTAGCATGCGTGAGTCACTGGGTTCGATCCTCAGCACCATATGAAAATAAAATAAAGCTATTGTGCCCACCTTCAACTAAAAAATAAATGTTAAAAAAAAGAACTTGTATTTTATCTTGAGTATTGGGGAAGGCAATGAAAAGCTTTTTAACTTCTTTAGTATGATAGTGAGGTTTTATGTTCATATTAGATACTTCCAGTGGCAGCATGACTGATTTATACATGGGGGGTGGTAGATGTGTAGAGACAAAATGAGAAAGTCAGTGCAGTAGTTAAGGTGAGATATGAAAGCAGAACACAGCGCAGTAGTAGTGGTAAGGATGGGAGTGAGAAAAGAGATTTCGTGAAGATCTGGAGGAAAAACAAAGACTTTATGAATAGGTGAGGGAAAAATCAAAGATGACCCACATGATTCATGTATGAGAATATGGGTAAACTATGCTATCAACAGAAAGAGAATGCAAGAAGTAAGGACAAGGTTTCTGGTAGTAGAAGTCATGGTAGAAGATAATGGAATTACTGACATCTGAATAGGCAAAGATGTTTAGCATGCAGGTAAACATTTCATTCCAAAGTTTTGGGGAAAGATCCCTACCAAAGAAAAGTCTTTGGCATACAGGTTAAAACCAGGAGGTTCCATCTTAAAATATTAGGAAATCCTTCCATATTAATCACTTTCTCTCTGGCCACTTTAAGGCTTAGTTTTATTTGATTCTCAAAATGTGTTCCCTGCACTACCTGCATTAATCATATGGGGTGTCATTTGTAAAGTCAGAATCTGAAGGGACTTAAAGATACTTCAACCCTAAAGTCTGAGAGGCACAACCTTAAGATTATTCAGAGTACCTCACCTTAATTCCATAAAAAGCTCTTCTAATATTTGAAGCAATTATATTCTCTTTACCAAGTCTTCTAGGGTAAATAACAATCTGACTTTAATAGATAATTCCTTTCCTACCCTGATCACTCTTCACAATAGTTCCTCTCATTTTAAGTTTATAAAATACACATACATGTCTAAAATCGAAAGCCTTTATAATCCTATCACACAGAGCTAATCATTGTTAGTATTTTGTTGTGAATTTTCTAGATGTGTTTTAAAGCATATAGGAACATTTGATTATTGTGACACACTATTACGAAACTGTTCCATCTTTAAGTATTATTAATAAATACTATTAATAATCTTCTTTAATGGCTTCAATGGCTTAATTTTTATAGACAGAAACAGACAAAGTTTAGGATAAAAGGAAAGGAAATAAATAATAGTAATAACCTGTTATTTTGGAGATTGGAGAGAACAGTAATGAATTAGGATCTGAGACTGTTTCATGAGCTAAGATGGGGCAAGCCTGACTGGCAGCACAAAATCACAAATCTCAGGATATATAGCATCCTGGAAGATAAGAGTGAAAAGAGGCTGAAAACAAGAAATGCTGGTTGAAGGTTCTTTGGGAAGCAACTGGGGATCAATGCCAACTCCCTATGGAAGAATAATCTACCATATTCTAAAAGAAAAATGGAGATTTATTCTTTGGACAAAGGGTTTGATTGCTTAAATCAAACATTGCTGTAGGCTACTGAACCTTAGTCTTCTTTTCTCACTTGGCTCTAGGCCTTTTCCCTGTAAGGCGACTAGTGAATCCTCTGGGGAACTTAATACCAAGAAGATCTAAAGACACTGACATTAGGGCAACCACGATTGCCCTATAGCAAAGTTCAATGCTCATAGCTATTAGGACCCTAACACATCTACAAAGCTTCTAATATAGCATCTTAGTCCCCTACTTTCATTTACTTATTTGGTGCTGGGGACTTCATCCAGAGCCTTATACATGCTAAGTGTGTGCTCTGTCTCTAAGCTACATCCCCCAATTTTAAACCTGAGCAGATAACCACATTATCAAATATTTGGAGAAAGCCTCTAATACAAAAGATGGAGACCAAAACAAATGGGAGGTGAACTGTATAATGGAAAGTCTATGTAGGAAAAAAAAACCTGAAACAACAACAAAAAGTATTCTCAAGATAAAAAAGAAATATTATGTTTGTGAAACACAGGATGCTATTAAAACATTAAAGGACTATTCAGCAAAACTCTTGGAAACATGATAGTAGAAATACAAATTCAACAGATGGGTTGGAATATATTGAGGAAGTATCCCAGAGAGCAGAACAAAATGAAGGAAAACAGGAGAGAAAATAAAAGAAAATGAGAAAAACATTCCTAGAGCTATAACCTTTGGATCATAAGAATCCTAGCAAGAATTGAGGGGGGGGGGAATCATCAACAAATAATTTAAAGAAATGCCCCATAATAGAAGACATGAGTTTTCATTACAAAAGGTCTCATTGAACATACAGGATAAAAACTGATCCAACTTATCAATCCCCATGATAATGAAATTTTGAAGTACCATGACCAAAGAGATTTTATAAGATACCAGAGATGAAAGATAAGTTTAGTCTTTTTAAAGAACAACATTAAAATAAATTGACTGTGGATCAATGCTTTCAAAATTAAAAAAAAAAAAAAATTTTTTTTCATCTTTACCAAGAATCTTCTCAAGATACCACTATACAGACTTTTCTGTATCAAGAACACAAATCCTACAAGAAAAAAAATCAGTAGAGTGAAAAGAATTCCCATGATGACACTATATAGAGGACTCAGAAGATAACCAGACCAGATAAAATAGTGTGACCAGAAATAGATATATTGAGAATTGAATCACTAAGATGCCTGCAGGGCAGAATGCTTGGATGAGCTCAGATTCTCATGTGTGCTTGTTTAACTTGACCCTATAATGTTTATGCCCTGCCTTGTCTGGGTAAATTCACCATCTCCAAGTGTATTCACTTTATTTTATCTTGAGAGCTGGAAGTGGGCCCTGGGTATCTTAGGAAAAACTCCTGACTATATTCCTGCTGGCGCTCCAGGATCTGGCCCACATTTTAGCTTAGCCAGTTTCCCCAGCCACGACACAAAACCCCAATTGTGATGAGTCCTCAATTTTTTAAGACTCATTCTTGTTCAGTAACTTCCCTCAGAGCTTTTAAACTCTTGGGAAACTACAGCTAGATATACCAGAGCTTCTACCAGGGTTATTTTTCCTAGGAGCTTTCATCTTAAATAGGCAATACCAATTTCTTGCCTAGCAGATTTCCATTTCCTATTTTCTTTTTATATTAACTACCTTTCTCACGTGTGTCCAGGTACAAAGTTGTTAACAAAATATTTTAGGGAAAAAAATGAGAACAAAAAATTAGTACAAGAGAATACACCCTTAAAGACAGGATGTTTAAGACAAAGACAAAAATCAAAGAACTCAGTATTATCTTTAAAATATCAATTTATTTGCCTTATCCTATTTTCTAGTTTAAGCATATATAAGCAGAGGCTTTCATACTATCTCTACCTTCATGTTGATAAGTTCTATGATAGGAAAAAAAACATCTGTCGTAACCAAGGTTCTCTGCCCTTGTTTGAAAGAGATAATTAATTTACACATCAGTTAAAAATGTCAATATTTCTGGATCGTATAACTACAAATACTGTATTAGTGTTTAATGATTTATTTTACTGAATTAATATTATTATTTCTAAACATAGCCCAATATTAAGTGAACAGGAAATGTGATATTCAAACAACATCTCTACAATAGAACCGAAATTCTCTTGGAAACATATTCCTCTTGGAAGAGACACAGGTTGGAATCTCTCCATATTTTATACCTGGGCTAATGTGGCAATCTGTGGCTGGGCTTGAACTGTCATTTGTTGATTTTCAGCTTCTGTTACAGCTGCATCTCCACTCTGCTGGTTCTCTGCTCCAGATTCCATGGTCATTTAGTTACCTACAATAATATGGAAGAGTGTTACAAGCACTACAGTGCTTTGTGTTTTTGTGACTTTAATTTCAAGTTATAAATAGGTATATGTGGTGGTTAGGAAAGCAAATGCATTTAGAAAACTAGTTAAGATATAATGTAATTGAATTATTAGCCAACTTGTCCCAATTTGCTTAGCTATAAAAGTTCTAGTCCCTTTAATAAAACAAAAAAACCCAACAGCAGCAACATCAAAAAACAACAACCTATTTCCTTGATTATTCTTCGGAATAATCATTAATTCATGTCGAAATAAGGGACTTCTTTATTCCTTGAATCTTCCCTTCTTAGCACCAACAATTGTAATTTTTCCAAATAATATCCATCAGGTAGAGAGAGGGTAGGAAAGAAAAGCAAGCTAAAAATGATAGTCTGTGAGACACTGGCTTTATGGTATGTCCTATAAAAGTATTTTCTTCTAAAGGAAGCAGCACAAAAATTATAAGGCACTCTCATAGGAGGTTTTGGTGGTAGAACAAAAATCAGCCCACATTTTAAGAGCCTAAGTTGTGTTTAGCAATACAGAAAGGTGAAATAAGAGACCACCAAAGCCAAAGTAGAGGCTCCAAATATTGAAAAAGTTAGTGTTCTGACTCCTACTTCATGTATAGTATGCAACATTACAATATCAACATACATACTCACACAGAGAAATAAAATACTTTTTTGAATGTTTAATTATGAAGTTCTGACTAAGTCAATCAGAACTGACATTTGTTAATTTACCTTGTTTTGCTAAGAGCTTAAAGGTATATATGTTGTGTAATCTGGTATTGCATGGCAGTAAGAGTTAAGTGAAGAGCAATTACTAGTAGCAAAAATAGTTAGGTAAGGGGAATTTTTGATAACTGGGGAAGCAATCCTGACTAAAACTTTGGGGAAAAAAGGGATGTTTCTAGTGTACAATTGTTATCATTCAGTGCCTACCATATTACTCAACAAAAATGAATTTATTATGAAGGAATACTTATAGTTATTCCACAAATAACACAAAAAAACCCCAATGTTTTTCCAGAATAAATTGCATTTATTTTATTACTCTGAAATTAATGTTAAAAATTGTTACTGATACTTATGTTATTATTATACATCATCACAATATATTGCATGCTTATACATTATAGAATTCTACAAAAGTGTTTTTCAAGTAACAAAAATGGAAGTGAAAACATTTCTGTGGAAATGAATATAAATAGTTTAGAAATATTAGAATCCACAAAACACAGATGACAAAGGCAAACATAACAGACTTGAGTACATCATTATTTAAAACATTCATGAAGTCCCCAAGAAAAGTGCTCTGAAAAATCTTCCACAAATAATCAACACAGTAACATCCAAACCACAAAACAACTATGAGTAAATGAGAAACTCTCATTATTGACTAGTTTACAAAGATACATTTCAGGGGCTTTCACTGTAAGATTTTTTTAATACCAAAAAAACAAAATAATCATCCATCATTAGAAGAACCATTTTAAAAACATTACAGCAGTAAAAAAGCATGAAATCTATATACAATATAATGACATACTATTAACAGATAACCATTTATGTAAAGCACATACACATACAAGTAAAACAAGTGGTTATAAAGATGCATCCATGTTTTAAAAAGGTATGAGAAATTAAGCACTAAAGTGGTAGCTCTGAAAAGGAAGAGGATTTATAGAATTTTATAGGTCAATAACTTTTAATTTGTATTCTTTATATACTTTAGAATTCAGTATTGTCTGAATTTCCCTTCTGTGAACATAGATTCAGGATTACACTTTACAATTTTAAGAAACCTTTTTTTATATTGGAGATTGAACACAGAGTCACTTTACCAATGAGCTACAGCCCTATCCCTTTTTATTTTTTTATTTTGAGACAGGGTCTTGCTAAGTTGCTGTGGGTAGCCTAAAAGTTTCAATCCTCCTGCCTCAGTTTTCCAAGTTGGTAGGATCATAGGTGTGCACTACCATGCCCAGCTAATTTTAAGAAACATATCAGATATAATGTAAAACATTTTAAAACTATGAATCAGATCTATACTCCAGTCATGATTTCAAGATACTGCTGACAAATTTTTTCCAAATCCCAGATAGTTTTTAATCTAAACTGTTTACCCTACATTTCCAAATAGTACAGAAAACTTTTTAAAAATTATCAAATAACTTTGATTATCATCATTTGACATAATTCCCTCAGCTGTTATACCAGGTATACTTACAATCTGTGCTCTTTTAAAATACAAAAATCTTTTTTAAAAATGTCAAATGTAACACACAACAACAACAACAACAACAGTTCATCTCTCCTAAAAGTCATCTACATTTTTGGTGGTGGTGGTGGGGGAGGGATGGCATATGAAAGCAAAATACTTAATCTCAATAACAATAAAACAAATAAATGAATCCATTCAACAGTATGGGACAAAGTAAATAGACTCCATAAGTTGTTCTCCACTAAATCATCACTTTAAACAAGAATGAAAACAAATACAAATTTATCACAGTTGGCAAAACATACATAACAATTTTAAAAGACTTCACTCCAAGCCATGTTTTTTTTAGCTATACTTTTATCCATATGCAGTTTCTCTCTACCATTTGGTTAAAAGCAGTCTAAGACATAGATAGATCACATTCTTAAATCTAATATACGGAGACTACTTAGCTTTGTTTTTGTTTTAATTTAAGGCATAGGGCATCTTTACATCTTTTTTTTTCAAAAAGGGGGGGGGGCTGGGGATGTGGCTCAAGTGGTAGCATGCCTTCGGCCTGGGTTCCATCCTCAGCACCACATACAAAAAAAAAAAAAAAAGATGTTGTGTCTGCCGAAAAAAAACTAAAAGAAAAAAAATACATTAAAAAATTTCTCTCTCTTAAAAAAAAGGATTTATCACTATATTTTAATGAAGGAACAAAGCCATTAATTACTAATAGGTACAAAGACACACTAAAAACAGAAAGCTTTCATCTTACTTCCCTCCTTAATTGGATTATATGCCCCCCTTTTCTTTAAGGTGCAAAATTTCCAAGGAATATAAGTCCTCATTTAAACTTCTAATATTTTATCCTTTAGTTCAGATGGCCTATAAATCTTTTCAGGGTAGGAGACAGCCTTAGTTTTAAAAACCTTTAGCTTCAGTAAATACCACCCACTTGGGAAATAGCAGAAATACAGTCTTTCGCTGGAAAATTTAAGCCTTTCTCAAAGTGCTGGTAAGAATTATTTCAGGAGAAACGACTGTTTCAGATAACAAACTCTTAAGACACAACTAAAACAGATACTACTTTTATATTTTTCAACTTGAAGGTAATAAAAAAGCAGTCTCCCAATTGGAAAAGACTCACATTTAAAGTAAATACATTAATTCAGGTCTTTGAAAGCTTTTGCTCTTTTTGTTTACATCTTCAGGTATGGGGAGAAGAGACTGTACAGCAAGTATCAGGTACAGAATTTTCAGTTTTTCTATTAATCCAGTATCAACCTAGGCAGCAGTGATACATCCAGACATAGGATTAGCTTAATTAGAACCAGTACATGGGTTGCTAAGGTTGTTTGAAGACTGCTAATTCACTAAACAAATGCAAGCTTTTGGGGAATCTTGGGGGGTACGGAGAACCAACACTGAATAATGCATTAAAATAAGAAAAATACCAGGTACATATGAACTCAGAATGTTGTATGAATACTGAGCCTGGAATATGAGAAACAGAATGAATCTGAAAATATAATATAGGCCTGATAGTTTTGTGATTTTTGTTCTTCCAATTATTCTGAATTTTAAAATTTATTTGGAATAGATGTTTAAGATTTGGGGATGTTCACAATTTATCCTAAAAAATTAAAGAGAGATTAATCCTTAAGAAACTGTGAATTGATAACAGTGCCATGCCTCAAAGAAATAATTTTTTAAATTATTTTTTAAAAATAACTTTTAGAAAAATCAATTCACAAAGATACATACATACCATTTTGCTATCATGGTCCTCAGAATTCTATCTTTTAATTTGGAAAGTAAAGTGAAGCAATTCTGTAGTATTACTCCCCAATCTTGAGGGAAAAAAGAATACTGCTATAGGTAGTTGAGGGAAGGAGCCTAACCCTTGGTGGAGCTGGATTTGTTGCCAAGCAGCACTGTCACCAAGTGGCTGCTGGATAAATTACTTTAAATTTTGTTTCAGTTTCCTCATCTGTAAGAACAAAAAGGATGGGTTAAAAGTCCTTGCTTCAATTTTAAATCTTCTAATCTTAGGAACTAAGACCACATGAGAGGTAGGTACGTACACATAATTACACAGGTCATATAAGAAAATAATATTTACTACTAAGGAAGTACTTTGTAATGAAGGATGCAAATTTACACTGTAAAGGAAGATAGATTCGTTAAAAACAGGTCACCTAGTCTCCTGATTTGGGACAGTGGTATCATCATTTAAGCATTATCATGAGAATGTAATAGAATTTTGAGATAGTACTTTAAAAAGTGCTACAAGACCAGACCATCATCCAATAAAGAGCCTCTGTTTCACATGGTAGACACTGTCTTACTACACTGCTCAGGTCATAACTACTGTTACAGTTATTAAACAATTAAATAGTCCCTTTTCTCAATTAGGAAAAAAAAAGAAACAAGCAATTATTCCTTTCCATCTAAGAAAGCGCTAAGAAATTATTAATCTGTTGAGGTTTACTAAGAGTAAAGGGCTAAATTACTTTTGCACCTTTCCACAGTGGAGATAATAACAGGTATTTAAAAGTTTTAGTTTAGGTAAAGTGTCAAATGAACGTTTCCATGACCTTTGAAATAAGAGAATGTGTTCTATAGTAGTCATGAAAATAGTGAAATTCCAAAGAGGCATTAAGAATGAAAACAGTATTAATAAACTTGGAGTATTAATAAACAGTATTAATAAACTTATCAGAAAAGTGACTTTTCTGATTAAAAAAAATGGTACATAAACAAAGGCTGAAACTATATATAGAACTTAAGAAAAAGGTGAAAGTCAGTGGTTGGTATCAGACTTTCCATAGAAAACGAGAAAAAAAAACAACAACAGTAATACAGAATGGTCACTCTAAAGCAACAGGTAAAATAAGAATATAAGAATGATGTCTCAGGACTGGGGTTGTAGCTTCGTGGTGGAACACCTGCTTAGCATGCGTAAAGCACTGGGTTTGATTCTCAGCACCACAAATAGATAATTAAAATAGAGGTCCATCAACAACTAATAATAATAATAATATTATCTCTTAAAGTCATTTGGTTTAGAACTTTTATAATACAATGAATTTTGCTTCTAGTCTATATAGCAATACCTGGGGGAATCTGCCATAAGTGAACAATACACTTTACTAAAACTAAAATAAAGTCTAATATTTTTGTCAATTTACATTATAGATGTCTTGTTTTAAACTATCATATCTGAATATGTATCAGGCATTGTTCAAGCTTCTGGAGATAAAACAATGAATAAAATAAATCTTTAGAAAAAGTTTGACTTTCTAGAGTCTATATCTAGCAGGTGGGAGCAGGAAACAAACAAAAAATGTACAAATCAGATGGTGAGAACTGTAGAAAAATAAAGTTGGGAAAGATGTTGAACTGATTTTCAATATTATAAAGGCTAATCACTGACCCTTACTGACAAGGTAGCATTTAAATTCATCTATACAGGACTATACTGTACTAATTCCCTATTTGTCTATAGAAAATTAACACAAATCTTCAAACTGCAAATTAAAGCTTACCAAAGAAAGCCCATATCACTATTTTTTTTTGCTAAAAATCACTAATAAAAGGAATGCTGTATATCTTCAATTTGTTGTTTTCCCTAAAATGTATTGACCTTTAAGAAATGCTCTAGTCCTTAAGATTCTTAACATTGTAATTTACGAAAAATAAGCCTACCTTCTCCACAGTCAACTTTTTAATCCCCCTGAATTTATGACAACTTTAATCCTGTTTTGGATGGGGTAAGTATTCAGAGAAATAAACTGTAAATTTTGGCTAAAGAAGAAATAATGCCTTTGTAATTAATGAAACACATTCTGGGTTGTTTTTATTGTTGTTGTTGTTTTTAATGGAAACGACTTCAATTAAAAATGAGGGGAAAAGTTTCCTCTGCACACTAGCAAGTGGAGAACTCCGGAACTCTCACCAACTCAAAATTTCAGGAATTTAAGATAATCACATAAGTAAAACTCCAAAGTCTCCGGGTTATTCATAGCAAAAGGCATATTTGGGCACATTTTTATTGTCACTGTCAACTACCTTAACTAAAAATATTCTGCAGAAGTATGCCCTCAAACACCTACATGTGATACATAATCTTTTATAGTTATTTTGTTTCTGTACTCAGTTTTCAGGATAACTGATTCAAAGTTTTGTTAACACATCCTTTGACATGTATTAATTTTTTTATGTATTATGACTAATTTACTAAAGAAAGTTCAGGTACTAAACAACAGACTTTCCAAGAAACAATCAACAACAATGTTAATCTAGACATATTTGTCATTCATCTTTATGTCTAATCTGTAGTAAATCAATACTGCAAATTTAGCAATGCTCCACATTTCTGATGCTAACAATAGTTTACTGGTGTTAAATACGGCATACCTTCATTGAAACCAAAGAGGAAACAAAGGATTTTCAAATACTGTACGAGTATGTATGCACATGTATACAAACACATATCCACACTCAACAAAACATATGTCAGCCTCATCTGTATAATGTATAGACTGATTACACAACAAAATAAGGTGATATACATCTTAAACGAAGAAGTCAAAAACAGGATTGTGTTTAAATAAAATAAACCAGTGTGTTTATCAGAATAAAAAAATTCTGACATTTTCCAGAAAGTTTTCTCTGTGCTCCTACGAAGGTTTGTCTGTCTTTCATGGGAACAAGTCTTCCTTTCAGGCTCTTATCTTCATATTAGAAGTCAAGAAAAGTTGTAATATGAAGTTAACTCCATGACTTGATGACATTTAAATTATTTATAAGACAAAAACAAGAACAAGCTTAAAGATTTCCATACATACTTTCATAAATTCTATGTGTTATTAAACACTAGTAAAACCTCACCATACCACCACCAGCAAAAAAAAAAAAAAAAAGAGGGGCACACAGCAAAAGGAAATCTTTGCAATGTTATTTAATAAACAAATTCCTCAATTTATTCACTAATTGGATTTAACTCAGCAAATGGTTTGGTTTCAACATATTTTATGAATTTAGTAGTTCTGTGATTACCAGGATATTTGACTATCAACTTTAATAAAGTCTATTTTTAAAGCATGTAGCACACCTTATGAAAAAGATGATTTCCTCAAAGTTAGTATTTAACATAAGTGAATCAGAAAAATGTTATGTGATTTACAGAAACACTGCATGATTTATGATAGACATCTCTGAATATATGACTACATCTATAGAACTTTCAACAAGAAAACTTTAGCACTTTCTCAAATCAAAATTTTTGTTCTTGTTTTTAAAATACTGGCAAAATTTATTTGCCTTGTTTTCCCTGAGGTAAGACTACTGGTAGCTCTGAAACAAGCTTTCATGTACCTGGTCACCAAGAGACAGTGTTGCTTAGCAAAGCAGCAACCATGACTATGCATTATTTTAGACGGTAACGTTTTTATCCCATCTCTTCCCATTCCCCTTTCTTATAAACACCCACCTAATATGTTTGTAGCTTTCAAGAAATGTTGAGGTATGAAGTGCTACTACATGGCTTTTTGAAGCTAGTTTTTTTTAAAAGATTATACACCTCCAATATAGTTACTTTTATATAGGCTATATTTATGTTGAATTACAAATAAAGCTATCTTCATTATTATGTTAAGCTTTGCTTTATAAACCAGCTCAATGATGAAACTGTAAGGACTCAAAAAGTTATACCCTAAATTTAAATATTTATAGCCTACTATTCCATTTATTTAACAAAACCTAAGTGACCATGTGAAATCACTACATTCAATTGGGAAATAAATAGCCAAGTGTTTTTGGTTTTTCTGCCCATAGTTTATGATGTAACATTTGTTACTTCGATGGTTCTGTTTTGAACTAATATTTGAAATGCTATTGTTGGTGAATTATTTACAAATCAGATACGGAAGAGTGAAAATTCAGCACATGTTATGCTAGGAGTCATAATGACAGGAATTCTGGTTTTACCTGACTTCACAGAGAACTGGAGATGTTACACCACATAGCTCAGTATTATAAAAACTACGTATTTGGCAATGAAACTGCATAGACTATGAAGCAATAATGCAAATTATTTCAATTACATGCTGCTTACTAGTCAGGCAGCAAAGAAAAAAGCCCAAGAACTCAAGATAATAAAGATATATTGGACTATATTTAAAAATTGTCCATGGCTAAACCATAAGGCTGATAAATGTCATGCAGTCAACAGCACTTTATGTACAGTTTGTTTTTGTTTCTTTTACATTAGAGTTCACTCTTGTGCTTGTACATTTTATGGATTTGGACAAATGTATAATGGCATGCATCTATCATTATAGTACCATACAAAATATTTTCCTCTTTGGACAGTTTAGACAAAAAACTCACTTCAAGGTCAAGTATTCTATCTTTAATCTTGAAACAATCAGCATCAAGTTTAACCTTGCAGGTACAGCAACTATTTTTTTTACCACCATGGGCCTGACTTCTGGAAAGATCATTTTGATTAACATAATATGCTATTCTTGTGTTTCAGAGGAGGGTAGTACTGGAAAATAAATCCAATTTCCTCAGTTAAAAAAAAAAAAAAAGTATCTGGGCTGGGGTTGTGGCTCAGCAGCAGAGCACATGTGAGGCCCTGGGTTTGATCCTCAGCACCACATAAAAATAAATAAATAAGATAAAGGTATTGTGTCCAACTACAACTAAAAAATAAATATTTAAAAAAATGTTTTTTAAAAAAGTATCTAAGTTTATTAGGTTTAAACTGACCAAAACATGCATGTCTGCTTCCTTTAATCTGCGCCAGGATTGCTTTAACCTTTCCTTTCAAATTGGTGACCCTCTAATAGAAAATCATTCATTAAAGAAATGTCGGGACCTCCTACATAAGTGTTTTGTTGAAAACTATGGGGCAATAGCATAAAGCATACAAGAGTCTTTTCCTCAAAGGGCTTACAATCTAACAAGAGACAAAACATGTACAATATATGAAAAAAGCTTGACAAGTACAAACTAATCCTATGACCAATTTACCTACAAATTCCCTTCAAACATGTAATAAGTGATTTAAAAATATAAACTTCTAATTAGAAATGACAGAATACAATGAATTATGGAAAAAAGGAAAATATGAGCTGGCCACTTAATCTTTATACTGATCAACAGATCTGATTAATAACATAATGAAATAAATACATTTTTCCATAACTTGGTAAAATATTTCCTTCAAGTGAGCTACTTATAAACCCAAACTAATACTGCTTATGAACAAAAATTTCAGTAGTCATAATAAGACAAGAACCTTGAAAACTAGAAAGAATGCTACAAAAGAATGAAGACGACTCTGCTTTACTATGAGGCTTTTACACAGCAAATACCTTAGTTAAGGTCTCCAGAACTCAGTTTAGTCATTCGTGAAAAATGAAGAATCACTACTCCCTTCATGCATAAAAGTCTGTAGTTGAATTCCCCAGTACAGTATAGTTTATGAGTAATATATTATGCCCACACTGAGATCATGAATACTCTTATAATAATAAATAAATCCTCAATGGTAAATCCAATTAAAATGTTTGATTCAAAGTTTTCATTTCCTGATTTTCAACTTTGCTTTTCATCAGTCACTCGCAAAAAGGAATATGAACATAGAATGGGGGAAAACTAGGAGGTGGTGTATAACTCCAAATATACATTAGTGGCTTTAGTTATTTTTCACTAAATAATGGGATCCTGTTTGTTGGGCTTTTGTAGATATTTAGAAAATACCTGAAACAGTTAAATAAAAATTTATGATGCTTTGGAAAACAGTCTGTTATTTCTTCAAATAGTTAAGTGTAGTAATCACATAACCTAGCAGTTCCACTCCTAGATATATAGACCCAAAAGAAAACATGTCCACGTAAGTGTCTCTTAGTCAAAAGATCCAACTGCATATGAACTAATGAGTGAATAAAATGCTGAATATTCAGAAAATGGACTATTATTTGGTAATAAAAATGAAACTGATACTACAATATAGATGAACTTTGAAAACATTATGCTAAGTAAATCACAATGAACAATATGATTCTATTCATATGCAATGTCCAGAATGTGCAAATCTGGAGATAGAAAGGAGATTAACAGCTGCCTAGGACTGGCATATAGGGAGATTATCAGGGATGGCTAGGAGATGTGGTGTTCCTTTCTGGGGTAGTGAAAATGTCCTAAGGTTGACTATGGTGATAGATGTACCACTTTGTATGCATACTAAAACCACTGAATTATACCATCAAATGGATGTAGCATATGGCATGTGAATTATATTTCAATAAAGCTGATAAACAGTCTGTAAGGTCCATTTTTAAACTAAAATACCTGGAAGTCAGGGAATCTACATTTTAGGCTAATTGATCAAATAATTCCTCTGTATTTACCTTTCTTCCCTCTTATGTATTTAAAGCTCCCTGCCTTAAAGTCAGAATTCCTAATATGAATCCATAATCTTTCTTTACCAATTCTGTACATATTCATAGTAAGCTCATTCTACTTCAGTTCCTTCATTTTTGTTTCTTTCAATGCTTTAAAATACACTTTTAACTCACTTATTCAAGTTCTTTTGAATTCAATTTAAATTCTACTTTCCCCACAAAGTCTCTTCTATTCTAAACTTAACAATTCTTCAAGGGAACAGTGAAAACTGATATTCTGCCATTTAAAAATAAAAAACAAACATTCTTCCTTAAGTATCATCCCCACTGTTGCATCAAATACTTTGAGGGTAGGAGCTGTACCTCAGGCTTTATTGTTTATAAAAACTAGCACAATCTTCATTTAATACCCAGGTATTGTTTCTATAAATACCTAAATAAAATTCCTTGTGTTCATTTTATCAATTATAATAAGCTCATGGCCAATGAAGTTTCAATAAATAAATGATTAAACAAATGGCAGTACACAAAGTCCATGTATTACTATTATTTCTTCACTATGGTGTTCTAAAACAAGATACTTCTGATCCTCCTATTACCATTTATATGAACAAGGATAAAACACTCAAAATGACTCATTTGGGGCTGGGGTTATGGCTGAGAGGTAGAGCACTTGCCTAGCATGTGTGAGGCACTGGGTTTGATTCTCAGCACTGCAAATAAATAAATAAATGCCTGTCAACAACTAAAAATGAAAAAGTGGGGGGGGGCTTCTTCACCCTTGGCTGGATTACAAACATTTTTAGTTAACATCTATGATACTATCATATAGATATTATATATACTATTAAAACCCACTCTCACATGCAGATAACCAGCTCATTAGGAATACACTTAAAACTGATGAAAGAAATCAGAAGTTTCAGGGAAAATTCACTAATCTTTGGGAAAGAAACTTATTACTGTAAGTCAACTTGTAGACCTGCTTCCCACTCCTACGAAAGGTCATTAGCTAGCTATTTTATCTTCTCACTTAACTCTTCTTCAGCCAAATGTCAGTCTTCTCTCCTTTCAATCAATCCCTCTGACCTCTTCCTCTCCAAACATGCTTCTATTTAGATTAGTGATCCTAGATTAATCTGACAGGAGAAAGAAAACTGATAGATGCTTTCATTTTTGTTCACACAGCCAATCTCATGTATGGTATATTTTTTTATTAATTTACTTCATTAGTGAGAAAAAAACAACGTAAGCATTTAAGAATTTATAAAAGAATAGTACTGGTTTATTTATTTATTTATTTATTTTGTGGTGCTAGGGATGGAACTCTAGGGCTTCATACATGCTAGGCATGTACTCTTATCACCAAACCACATCCTTAGCCCCAATTATTTTTTTTTTTGGGGGGGGGAAGGTGGGTAACCCGGGATTGAACTCAGGAGCACTCAACCATTGAGCCAACCCAGCCTATTTTGTATTTTACTTAGAGACAGGTCTTACTGAGTTGCTTAGCACTTCACTTTTGCTGAGGCTGGCTTTGAACTTGTGATCCTCCTGCTTCAGCTTCTTCAGCTGCCGGGATTAGACATGAACCACATGAACCACTGCGCACAGCCCAACTTCTTTTTTTTTTAAGTTGAGATATGTTAACTACCCTAAAGCACTAAGTGCAGTTTTAAATAAGTTTTCACTTATTTAAAGTGAAAAACACTGCTGGGGATGTACAATGTTTGTATCAAATTACAGATAATTATTCATCACTGGAGATATTCTTATCTGTTGGAATAAACATCAGAATATGAAAGATTAGATTTATCTTCTCATTTAACTTTTTAAAAATTTTGGTAATCTAGTTGATAGGTGACCAAATATTCAAATATCTGGGCAAAATACAATAAAACATATCTTCATAAGAATTTGTCTGGCAGATCTAAAGAAAGAGAATGCAAAACAAAAACTAGGACTCGGAGAGTGTGCATATGTTGTGATGAGAAATGTATTGTGAATTTAAAAATGAAATGATTTGTCTTACCTAAGTTTCTTCTCAAAAATCTAAAATTTATAGATATAATGTGGAAGAAATTAAAAATCATATTTACTTCCTACAACTTCAATAAGCTGACTAGTGTGGGCTTATATAAAATGCTGGAGCTAGCATATATGTTAAAATTAGCTGGAAGAATAACATACAGCCATTTTCACATCATCAGTTGCTTTAGTTCAATGACCTTTACTTCTACCCCAAGAGGTAATCACTGATTCTGTTGACATGCTGCAAAATCATTTAACTCTCTGGTAGCCTGTAGATGTGTTCCAGAAGGAAATTTTCTGCTTTTACACAGTTCAATCATCTATTCCATTCCAACCCCAAAATCTGTAAAAAGACACCTGGCTTTGTAAACCCATTAATCAAATAGCAGGTTAAAAAAAAAAAGCACATATCAACATTTTATTTCAAATACTAGGAAAACCTGAATATACTAGTAAAAAGGTAATTTTATATTAAAACCTTTGGCATTATGGTCATAACTACTTAACTATCAACTTCAGAAAATTAATTACACAATCACTATTTTATTTAATAATTTTTTGGAACACAAGTGGTATGTGTCCTTGTCTCTAGATCAGTAATCACTTTTGAGTTTTAGTCAACTTAGAAAATTTACAGCATGTGTATTTTAAAGATAAATACACTAAGAGCATGCATATTTAAAATGTACCATAGCTTAATGCTGCTTTGAAGATCCACGAAAGAAAAACAGACATTGAAACTTGTTTTGTGCATGAGAAGAAATGTGTATTACCTGGTTATCAAGGTAAGTTAATGAGTATGTAAAAAAATGAATGCAGGGAAAAAGCTAGTAATCAACCTTACTGAGTAATAATATCCATAAATTGTCTTCTTTTAAAGGGGGAAAATCTGGACTATATGAAACATTCTTTTCAGAGACCTTTAGAAACTCTTTTGGCCAGAATACCTGAAGGAAGCAGTCTCTTGAGGACTGTAAGAATCTCAATTAAAGTTAAACTCAGATGAATTTCAGTTAGCTCTTACACCCAGCTTTCTTGCCTCCTTTGTGTATACTGATGACTTTAATAAAACTCTTAAAAACTGGAGCAAAACACATCATTGTTTATAGCAGCTCAATTCACAATACTAAGCTATGGAACCAACCTAGGTGCCCTTCAACAGATGAATGAAGAAAATGTGGTATATATATATACAATGGAATATTACTCAGCCACAAAGAATGAAATTTGATGGTAAATGGATGGAACTGGAGACTAACATGCTAAGTAAAATAAACCAGCACCTCCCTCCCCAAAAAAAGGCTGAGTGTTCTTATGTAGATGCTAAGTCACAAAAAGAGAGGGTGAGAAGCAGAAGAATAGGAATTCACTGGATTAGACAAAATGAAGGGAAGGAAGGGGGATAGGAATAGGAAAGACAGTAGAATGAATCATATGGAACTTTCTTATGGTCATATATACACAACCAATGTTACTTTCCATCATGTACAGACATAAGAATGGGATCATAATTAGAATGCTATATTCCATATATGTATAATGTGTCAAAATATACTCTCTACTGTCATGTATATGTGAAATTTTTTAAAATGGAGCAAAAAATAAAATAAAGCAGTTGAAATATCAACTTCTGGTCAGAAATTATTTTGTATTTTTCATTCAAATGAAATGTTTCTCATGGCATAATGGTAAATTCTCATTGTTTAAAAAGTCCCAAAGATCTAAAAATAAAATCAGCTCACTAATTGGTTAATAGTTATAAGCATATCCACCTAAAGAAATGCTTCATAATTTATATATCTATATAAATAAAAGGGTCTTTTATATGTTGATACAAACCAATTGTTAAGCCATGTTGGGGATGAGAAAGGAACTGAGTATTATGAGTGTACAATATGCTATCATTTATTTAAAGGCAGATACAGTACATACATATTTGCTTGTATACGTATAGAATATCTCTGAAAAGACAAAAATTAGGCAACATTTCAGTGATGGGGAAAGAGAACAGGACATTTTGCTTATTTTATGCAAATGAATTATGAACCATGTGAATACATTACATGTTCCAAAAACAAAGCTGAAAATATAAAAAATATAGTCTTCCTCCTTACTTCACCAAGGGTGATTTCTCTTTCCTCTGATTGCTATCTGACAAAAAAGTATTCTGCCTTATTAGTCATTGTGTTCACAACTGTTTCTTGAGGGTAGAGGAAATATAGTGTAATTCATCCTTGGATTTACAGCAGCTTCTGGTCCAATGTATTAAATATGATTAAGTATGGATAAGTTAAGAAACTTGCCGAAGGTCCCACAGAGAGGAAGTTTAAATAAAGCTCAAGTTGAAAAGCTGTAATTAGTTGATTCTTCCCTCAGGTACTTAATGTTACATCCCTATAAAGCAGGTACTATTATTCTAATCTTATAGATAAAGAAACTGAAGCTAAGAAAGCTTTTTAAAAAATTTACCCTAGGTCACAAAACTCTTTGAGGGTAGGTACATGACAGTAGTGGCAAGGCTGGGATTCAAACCCAGGCCTAGGATTATTCCAAACCAGATATTCTTTCAACTACATTCTCTGTCACAGTAAGTGCTAAATAAATATTTGAATTCCCATAAAATGTTGTCTTAAGTGATTCTGAAGTAGAAATTAGTTCACACATGGGCAAGAAAAAAAAATCCTGTATTTTTCTACTCCCTGACATCTGTTACATTCTTAAATTCATATTTGAGCTCAATTCAAAATAAAGAGTCCATTATTAGAAGTTACACCATACATGAAGATTTTTGCAAGACTATTTCATGGACTTGGCTATAAGCAAAATTATGTAGGTATGGCTACAAAAATGTCTATGGAATAAATGAAATGATAAATTTCACTGATACCCTATAAGCATTAAGTTACAATAATACTTTCTACTGTGAAAAAAAGGAGAAATAAAGTGAAATGGAATATACATCATTCTCTGTAACTATACTGTACCCAAACAAAATCATATATCTTAGAATGAAAAACAAAATAAGCTACTTCTCTAAGAAGAAATCAAAATTTCTACTAATCAGATGTAATCATGAATATGAGTTTATGGAAAGCAGAAAAATGAATTTTATGGATCAGGTTTTCTACATTTCTTCAGGCTTTCTATATGAAAAATAATTTGTGCAAAAGAACTAACACAAGAGTTTTAAATTCCAAAATAAGTCCTCTTTTAACCTTCTTTAGACAAATTCTAAGAATTTATTTGCTCTTTGCTCTATAAATACATGTATCCATCAGGAAGCATTTTTACTGACACCTCCCCTCCCCCAGAGTAGAAGTACATTCTAGAACCAGATTCCAGGTGCATGTTCAAATATTAAAGAACATAAAAGTTTGAAAAGTACCTGAAATTGCTAAGAATCACAAATTATGAGTCTATAAATAAACTTTAAAAGATCTTTTGGATAAGACTAAAGAAAGAGCACATCAGAAAACAAATTTTTTTATAATCTCTTAATAATCATTGTTGTATGTTGTCTACAAAGGAAAAAAATTCTACTAAACCGATGCTGGTTGGTAGAAAATCTTTAAAGAAATAATAACTACTTATCAATACTATATTTAACTTCCTCAGTGTTTGGAAATAATTTTCTCAATCCTAACAGAAAAAAAAACTCACTTTACTGTATCTTTTAATTTCCTTGGCAATGACAATTTGCTAATGTTTAACAATTAGCAATGCAAAGCTGGTTTTGGACTTGGATAGGAAAAAAAAATCAGAAGACAGTGCTTATTATAAATCAATAAATTTATTTCTAACCAGAAGTTTTGTATGTATCACTCCCAATTCAATCATACAGCGACAGGTATATATTAAAAATAACCTCATCTTTCAAACCACATACCTAACTGTAAGGAGGACTTTACTTTAAATTAGAAAATGAGCAATAAGCGTAAAATATTTCAATAGACAGCAATCAAAACTATCTTGAACTAAATCTTTAGAAGGCAGACCTGATGCAAGCTGCGGCTAGAAAGAAATTTTAATTTCTTGAGAAGGTATGACAAATTTAAATAGGTCATACTGCAAGTCCTTTAAAAATGCCTTTTAATCTTTAATGTGTCAATGACTTATGAGGTCCCCTCTTCCCCACATGAGAAGAAAAAAATAAAGTTTCTTAGCTTAAATTGTTGTCGGCCTTCCAGTGGAGTTATCTACAGCATCAGAGACAAATAATGGATCTTTATAATGCCCATTTTAATAAACAGTATTAAATTTATTACTCATTAAAGTTTAGACAAAATACCCGAGAAACGTGGTATACCCCGGGGTGAGGGGAGATCCAGATGACTCAAACACCTTTGGCAAGATCGCCCCCACCAAAAAAAATTGATGTAAAACAAGAGTACTTTGGCTAATATTCGTTTCTAAGAAGGGTTTCAGAATGATAGACTTCAAGAGATTATTACCTTAGTGAAAAGGGTTAAAACCGAAACTGTTTTCAAACACCAGCTTCCCTTTTACAAGATCCCAACAGTTTCTTCAAAAAAGTTATAAATTTGTTTTTCTTAGCACCCCCTTGCACTCAAAAAGAATGTATTCCCATGACTACTTTTTTTTTTTTTAAAGCGGGGTGGGGGGGGGCGTGGAGGAAAAGAGTCAAAAATTCCCTTAAAAAGCACGAGCTCTCATCTCAAGTAAGCAGCGAAGGGCAGAAAACAACATTTCCCCAACGGTGTTGGGAGCAGGGGGAAAGGGCAAGAAAAAATACAGCACGAGAGAAAACCTTGGGTTTCGAACTTTATTGCACAAAGAACCGAGAGGAGAGCAGGTCGGACGTTGCCGCTCTTCCCCTCGCGAAGCGGGCGCGGCGGACACGGAGGCGACCGAGAAGGCGGCAGGCACCTTCACCTCCTCTGCCCTCAACTGTCGCCTTCTTCCTCCTCCACCCCCCACAGGCACCAGGCGGCGGCCGCCCCGGCGGACCGGACAGCCCGGCCGAGTCGGGCGGCGGGGGCCGGCGGGCGGCGCGGGGGGCAGCGCCGGGCCGGGCGGGCGGCCTCCCCCGGGGCGGCTCCCGGCTCCGGCTCCAGCTCCGCGCCCGGCCCAGCCCGGCGGCGGGAACGCGGGCGCCAGCTCGCCGCGGCCGGCCGCCCGCACACACCCCCGGCCGCCGGCTCCCACCCCGCCCGCCGCCCCCCGCCATGAGCGCCGCCGCTGGCTGCAGGCAGAGTCGCTGCCGCCCCGGCCGCCGCTGGCTCCAGTCCGCCGCCATTATTCTTTGTTCGCTGCGAGCGGCGGCGATGTTGTGGGGCTCGGGCGGAGGCTCCATCTTTACCGCGGCCCCTCCTGCGAGGGGAAGGCCCCGAGCGCGGGTGTCCGGCGCCTCCCCGTCCCCCCTCCGTCCCCCCGGCTCTCTCGGGCTCCTGCCTCCTCCTCCTGCTCCTCTTACCGGTGGTACAAGCTCCTCCGTCACTGCTTTCGTTCGCGGCCCGGATCTCGCTGGAGTTTTATTCTCTCCCCCACGTAACACACCGCGTCAAACTACACCTCCGCCGCGTCACTCACCAACACTCCGCTTCTCCCAGCCGCCCGGGCCACAGGCAGCAGCAGCCGCCGCCGACTGAGGAGCCGCAGCCAGGGAGCCAGCCAGCGCCGCCCAGTGCCGAGTGCGCAGCGGCCGCGCACGGAAACAGCCGAGCTCAGCCCGGAGCAGCTCGAGCGGCCCCGCCCCCGCGGTGGGGGCGAAAATTGCCGAAGACTTTCGGGCTCTTTCGGGCGAGGCGGAGGGCCTGTGCCGGGAGAGGGAAGGAGAAGGTGGGCCGAGACCCGCTGTGGGAGGAGCGGTTCAAGCCCTTCCACGGCGTTCGAATGCATAAAACCGGGTGGCGGAAATTTGGAGGAAGCGGGGTTTGTGTGTGGCCAGGTGGGGAATTCCCGGGGTGTGGGTAGTGTTGAAACCCCCGCACTAGGCTGCCCCTGCGGCGGTGAGTGGCGGGCTCTAGGGCGGCTGCGGCGGGGCGGGTCTGAGCTGCTGGCCCCGCGAGCCCGGGAACTTTCAAACGTTGGGACGCGCCTCCGGGGCTGCGACATGGCTGAAATGCGGGAGTCCTGCTGCTGCCCCTCGACCAACGTCCCCGGGGCCTGGGGACTGCGCTGAACTGCCTGTCGGGAGGGGTCGGGGCGTTGTGGGCCTCTGTGGGAGGAGTTTTTCCGACCTCCCGCCTTTCTGAGCGCCTCGGGGAGCGCGGTGGCCGCTGGCCGAGCTGTTCGTTTTCTGGGATGAAGGTTGCGGAAGTCGTGACCTCTCGCGGGGTTCAGCCCCGCAGTGAGGACAGGCAAGGCCCTGGGTGATTTCAGCCGCAGCCGGAGTTCTCAGAGCAGTGACCTGCCCTGACCGAAGCTGCTCTGCGACACTCGAAATATGTCCTCACTCCACCTGCCCGCCTTCCCTCAGACAACATCCTGTGTCGCTTTCTTTTCTCAGCCGTTTCGTACAGCAGTGGTTTGCACCCCATACACCCTTTTCTTCACCCACCCATCCTGAGTTGACGGTGTGACTTCCGTGGCTTCCAAGCTACTGCAAACTGCTCTCCGAGGTCTCTCAAGGCCAAGCATTCTCTTATAACTCTCCATTTTCTTATTTATTGAACCCTGCAGTCCTCTCCCTGGGCTTTCAAGTTTTTAAATTATTTCTGTTCATTCTGGACTCCGCCCCTTAACGACTTCTGTTCCAAAGAGTTGCCCTTCCTGTTCTCTTAGTTCCATCCCTGCTTTCTCAGAAACATTACACTGAAGAGTATCCTTTTATTTTTGGCTTTTCCTTTACAAGCTCTATCCCCACCAGTGTTTTAAACATGCTAATGTCTCTCATTTCTTTAAAAAGATTTCTCACCTCCTTAGATCACTAACAACTCCAACTGTTTCTTACCCCATAGATTTTCTCTCATATCCCTCTGCTTTATCCTTTCTGGTCCACATTCTGTCCCTACCACTCACCTGAAGTGGCTCTGAATTGTTAACAGACAAGCTTCATGTCTGTGATACCAGATGGTTTTCAACCAGACTTCATCCCAGAATTTGACACTGCATCACACCCTCTTCCAAATATACTCTTCCCCTTGCTCTTAAGTCAGTTTTACATGTATTTGGTGTTTGCTTTTTAGCTGTTTTTTTTTTTTTTTTTTTTGGCACTTGGAATACAACCCAGTGTCCAGGGGTGCTTTACGACTGAACTACATCCCCCAAAATAGAAATACTTTTTATTTGAGACAGGGAGGGCAGGGTCTCTAAGTTGCTGAGACTGGCCTGGAACTTGCAATCTTCCAGCCTCTGCCTTCCAAGTGTCTGGGATTACAGGCACGCACCACCATGCTTGATATCATTCCCCCACTGTCTTTATCCAACTCATATATTGGAATCTGCTGATCTAAGCTCAGATCCTCTTTTTGAGTTCCACAATATTCACTTTACTAGGTGGTCCCTTCCAGTGCTTCAATACTCACTGTCAAAGCTCTCCAATTCCTATCTCAGATCTTACCTTGAACTCTAGATTCACCAGTGACCTTTGGTATACTCTAGTTTGCCTAGCTGGGGCATATCAAACTATAGTTTCCCTCCAAAACTCTCTCCCTATAGCCCCAGGCTCTGTAAAGTGTGTCCTCCGGGAGTATTTGCTTGGTGCAAGTTAAGACATGTAGAGCCCGAATATCTGCACTACGTATCAGAATTTCCAGATTCCTGAAAAAAAAAAATGGATTTCTGACCTCTGTGATACCATACCACCTTTTCTCTTCCACTCTAGTCTAAGCTACTTTTGTCTCTTATTTGAAGTCTGAAATAACCTCTGTCCCCCCAAACTGCTCTTGCCTTATTCCAATCTATTTGCTACACTGCTGCCAGAGTAATCTTAAAAATGTAAATCAGAACAAGTCATTACCCTTCTTAAATTCCTTCAGTGGCTTCCCTTTGCTTGCTGAACATTATATAAGCTCCATTATCTGGACTTGTCTTTTTTCTCAGCCTGCCCAACTGTCCACCCCTAACTCTCAGTACTTCAGCCAAATTAATTAATCTTTCTTTTTTTCTAGGTATCGTTGTGTCATGTATCATGCCCCCTCTGCCATTTCCCTTTTCCCTACTAGCCTCTCACCTTAAGGCATTTACACATACCATCCCTTTTCCCTGGAATTCTTCTCTCAACCCACTCCCTCTACTGAACTTTACAGATTTATCATACTTATCATACTTTTATCCTGGAATTTCTTTGCAGGGAAAGACCATATCTGTCTCACTGCCTTCTTTTCCTTTTCCCTCCCCCCTCCCATCCCATCTTTTTAGGTTCAAATCTTGGCTCTCAGTAAGTTGTGGGGAGTGGTGCTATAATAAAATAACATAGACTGGGTGACTTATAAACAATAAATTTATTTCTTCTGGTTCTGGAGTTTGGAAATCTGAGATCAGGCTGCCAGCATAGTTAGGTCTGGGGAGGACCCTCTTCTAGTTTGCAGATAATGGTTTGTTCCTTATAGTCTCAATGATGAAAGAGGGAAGAGCTCTCTTGAGCCACTGATCCCATTCATAAACATTCATAAAAGCTCTACCTTTGGGCTGGGGCTGTAGCTCAGCGGCAGAGCACTTATCTAGCATGTATGAGGCACTGGGTTCCATCCTCAGCACCACATAAAAATAAACAAAGGCATTCTGTCCATCTACAACTACAAACTACAAAACATTAAAAAAAAAGCTCTACCTTTATGACCCAGTTACCTCCAAACTCACCATCTTCTTATGCCATAATATTGGGGGTTAAGGTTTCAGCATATGAATCTGGGGGGAACACATATTCAGTTCATTGCACTGGTTCAGCCACTTACTAGCTAGAGACTTTAGACAAATTGTTTACTCTTGTGCCTCAGTTTTTTCTTCTAAAATAAAAATGGTAACAGTGTTAATCTGATGATTAATGAGACAAACATATAAAGTGTGTTAGGTCGGTGGCGACTTAGTGGCAACTTAGAACAAAGCAGCCCGCACTGGAAAAGAACATCAATCAAATGCCAGCGGAAACGCCTGTCAATCAGCCAGATCTCCTGACTAACTCCTGTCAATCAGCAGGACCCCTGGCCAATCCTGGAGTTCAGCCAACTCCCCTGATCAACTCCAAGGGGGCAAGGGACCCTAGAAACACCTTTTCCTGTCCCAAGCCCTTCCCTTCCTGCTGTAAGCCCCATAAAAGTCCAGTCCGGTCGAGCTTCCATGCGGTTTCTCCTCAAATCCTTTCCCTGTCCCCTCTGTGGGATCGAGTTCCGCCCGGGAGTGATATCTCAATAAAGCCTGTTCAGCGGCCCTTTTAAATCTTCCTCCTTTGGCCATTGCCTGCTCCGACTGATCTGACAAAGTGCACTTGGAACAATGTTTGGCATATAATAATTTTTAGTACATTTTCAAAATTGAGTTCATTATTTTCCTGCTCCTTTTCTTGCCCTGGCCCTATACACAATACCAAAGTCTTGGAATGTTCTACCCATAGTCTATATTAATCTACCAAATATGATTTTTTTTATCCTAAGATTTTCTCATGGTTATTCTTCCCTTTTATTCACACTATGAATAAAAGTCCTTATAATAGAGATGTGAAGTCCTTATCACATCTCTATTATTTTGCTAATCTTACATGCTTTATAATTGCAAACCTGCTTTCCTTCTTCACTTGTGCCATTCTGTAAAACCAGTGGGACTCAATAAATCGTGTTCCTCTTGATTTTTGTTCTAGTGGCCTCTGCTCATTTAACTTGACCCATTCACTTATTCATTCAGTTATCCATTCATTCAAACTCAGGTTATTTTACTCAGTTGGATTTAGTCCAGATTTGAAATTCAGTCTCCTAATTTCATTTATTCTACTCCAACCTCTCCATAAAACAGACATGAACTGGAAAGGTTAAATATTCAGCATCCGATTTTTGTCTCTGGGACTTGGAAGCCACTTCATTTTAAAATTTATTTTCCCAATTTTGAAGCTATGGTCAATATTAAGGAGAAGAAACAGATCAAAGTAGAGGGAAGCACATGGATATAACTTAACACAGTTAAATATAGATGAATATCTTGAAATTTCGAGGCAGCAAAAAAGGGAAGGTCCCATGAGATGCTTATAAACGTTTTTAAGGAGAAAGTAGTATATGAGAGCTTTTTGCTAACTTCGGCTTCCTTTTCCTGTTTTTTTTTTTTTCCTCCTGCTGTTGAATCTTATTTTCACCTTCACAAAGTTTCAGTTCTAGGAACCCTGTCTTTCCTAGTTCATCACCCCCTCATGACTTGATTTTTCTTTCCTACCTAACCCCAAGACCATGATGACTTATTTATTCTAAAAATATCTGTTGAGCACCAACTTTTTACCATGTTTTTTTTCTAGAAACTGGGGCCCTGGCAGTGAACAAAACATTATCTCTACTATCAAAAAACTAAAACCTTCAACTTCTCTACTGGATATTTGTCTTTTTTGATCACTTCTTTGTGCTCTCATCTAGTCTCATTATAAATACTATTGTCTATGTTGACAGTGATTAAAATTACCTTTTTTCCCCAAATCACTCTCCCAAACTCTAGACTCATTTAAATAACTACCTAACTCATATAACCACTAGAATATTGTTCCAGCTTGTGTTCTATCAGAAAGCAGAACCTGAGGCAAAAGTTTCCGTGCTGCTATTTTATTAAGGAGTCAAATCTCAGGGAAATAAGGGTGGGGAAAAGCAGTGTGAATCAGGGGAGAGGGTCAGGATTCAGTTAAAAGAATGCTAACCCTTGCCCTAGTGCAAACATATCTCCACAAGAGGCTTATGTATAGTCTCTTAAAAGATAAAAAAGACCTGGGCATGAGGCAGAGCACTCTCGGGGGGCTACTACCTGAGTAGGTTGACCAGTGGCTGAAGGCCCCCTGCAAGCAAGACCAAGAGGAACTGAGGTGCTATAGATTTCCACTAGACCTTAAATTCAATATGTCCAAAGTAGAACCGGTTGTCCCCTTCGCTCCTACACCTACAGTCTTTCCCACCTTAATTGATGAGATTTAAAAAATCTTGATTCATCGAGCCCTCCTTTCACCCAAATATATTCCATCAGGAAACTTTATGGGTATCTTCAAAATATATCTCAAACTAATGACTTACCACCACTGCAAGTGAGCCTGGTACACGACACCTTCATCTGTTGCCTGGATTAGATGCAATGGCATCTGAAGAAGTTCCTCTGCATCTTGCTGCAGCCCAACTGCACTTCTGCCTCAGCACCTTGGCCGTTCTAATGCTTAAAATGCTTTTTTTTTCCCTAAACAACCAGAGAGCTAACTCCCTCACCTTCAAATCTTTCCACTGAGAAGTTTTGAAATTCTCATAACAACTTAAAATTACAACTGATACTCTCCTCAACAATCCCATATACATTCCAGTTTTCCAAAATCCTCTTACCTGTTAACCTCCCCCAACACCCACACCCATGGGGCTTACTGCCTTCAAACATACTAACATATTTCTTTATATGTTTAATGTTGACTGTTTCCACTGCTAAAATACAAGCTTTAAAAACCAGAATCAGCCAGGTGTGGTGCTGCACACCTGTAATCCCAGTAGTTCAAGAGGCTGAGACAGGAGGATCAGGAGTTCAAAGCCAGCCTCAGCAACAGCAAGGCGCTAAGCAACTCAATGAGATCCTGTCTCTAAATAAAATACAAAAATAGGGCTGCTGATGTGGCTTAGTGGTTGAATGTCCCTGAGTTCAATTCCTGGTACTAAAAAATAAAAAACAAACAAAAAAAAATAGAATCTTTGGAACCATGTCCTGACATAATAAATTTTTAATATATATTTGTCAGATGAATTTCCAACCTGCCTATCTTCAGTCTAGGTTCATTTTCTTGATTATCCAATCAGTTAAAATGGAGAGGTATACAATAGCTTTCCCTTTTATTTGATAGCTTTTCATACAGTGTTAATATGATGGCTATCAAATATTTCTGGATGAGGTATCATTGAAATCCTTAATATCCCTCTATAATGTCAAAATCCCAAAATTCATGAATGACCCAAATGTCTCCACTAGTAGACTGCTTAATTCATTTCTGTCCCATATATGTACATGCATCTCTTTTAACACTATGACATTATAATTATTCATTCACTTGTCTACATGCTTTATTGAACTATGAGCTCTCTAAAGGCAAAGTTTGTTTTGCTGGATGTGTATTCCTAGTAGACTGGCGCATTATAGGTGCTTGGTGGTGTTTCTTAAATGAAAGAGTGAGTGGATGGTTAGAGTTTCTATGGGATTGGTCAAGGGGGCATGCCCTGTCCAGCTGATACAAGCAGCTGGTGCACTCAGTACTTCTTTCCCTCTAGTGTAGATGAAAGCTTGAGACCCTTCATAGTTGAAATCTTTGGGCAAGATCGCACCATTATCAATGCTTGTTAAGCGATCTTGTAATTTTAAGTTGATTCTCTAAATACAGAGAAAACACTGATCTCACAACTACTAGTAGTCTGTTTGCCAGTTAGAGTTCCTCATGTAAATTAATATATTGCATCTTTTTAAAAAAATTTATAGTTGTAGATGGACAACATGCCTTTATTTGATTATCATTTTTGAATGTGGTGCTTAGGATCAAACCCAGTGCCTCATACATGCTAGGCAAGTACTCTGCCACTGAGCTACAGCTCCTAATATATTGCATCTTAACATTAACTTATTCTTAAGAAAACCCTGGAGAAACAAAAACTCTTGACGTCAACTTCCCCCTTCCAGCTACCCTATCATTTTGTTGTTGTTGTTCCTTTACAATAAATACCCTTGAGTTTTATATTCATTGTCCCAGTTCCTTTCTTCCATTTTCTGTTAAATCTACCTCAACTGGCTCTGGCACCCAGCATTCCATTGAAAGTACTCTCAGTGTTGCTGAATCCAGTGGCTGATTCCAGTCTCCATCTCATTGGCCTGTCAGCAGCATTTCACACAACTGATGGCTCCCTCTTTCCTGGACATTGTCTTCCCTTACTTTGTAGTACACTTCACTCTCCTGGTTTCAGTCCTATACTGGTGACTATTCTCAATTTCCTTTGTTTACTGAGAAGGTCTTCCTCTCTCTCTCTCTCTCTCTCTCTCTCTCTCTCTCTCTCTCTCTCTCTCTTCTTGCAGTGTCCTTAACATCTAGAAGAGTGCCTGGTGTATAGTCATTACTCAAATGTTTGTTGAATGAATGTAATTGAAATTCTAGATTTCATCTCTTGGGCATTTAGTTTGCACAAGCATGTCTTCCTTAGGCTGATTGTGTCTGGTGCATCTGTAAATACCGGGTGTCTTTTTAAAAAATTATTTATTTATTTGTTTATTTTTATGAGGTGCTGAGGATCAAACCCAGGGCCTTGAACATGCCAGGTGAGCACTCCACTGCTGAGCCACAACTCCAGCCCCTAAATAGCGGGTTTCTGTATTGCAGCCTGAAAAATGGTGTCTCCATCAAAGTAGTACCTTCTTGTGGGCTTTTCTAACAGGTTTTCTTGTTAGATGTCTGCCTCTCTGGGTGGAGTCTAGAAGATAAGGAGAGGAGAAGTAAAAGACTGTTTTTTCCTTATCTTTTTTGTATGAGGTGGATTTTTAAAAAATTAATAATTCAAATTTAAATTATTTCTAAATGGATAGAAATTTAGTTCTACTTTGTCTGACAAGTTTGTGGGTGTGTGCTTCTTTGATGTGTATGTGTCCTATGTTTGTGTGTATATGTCTGATGGGACAGTGCCTCTCAAACTGTAATTAGAAATAGTTTGTTTCCAATCTACAAAAAGACCAAGTACAGAAACAGTGTAAGCATCTATCATCTTTAATAGTAATTTGACAGAATATTTTTATGTCTTAAAATAAATAATACAAATTTGCAGCCTTATGTTTTCTATTCTTTGCATTTAAAAATATTTTCTCTGGCAATTCATTTTTTATTGAATTTTACAAAAGCATTAGTTGGTCATTGAAAATTTTAAAAATTTGGTCCTTCCCAACTGTCTTAGAAACATTGGTTTGGGGTATGAAGGAAATGCTGTAGGATAAAAATATTTGAGAATTATTGTGATAGAACAACCAGAAAATGGCCAAAATTACATTTTCTGACTATCCTTTCCACTCCACAGTTATATCCATGAGAAATTAGATATAGAAAGAATAGAAGCACATTGAAGTCTTCACTCCCTGTCCTGCCTAATTAAGTTGTTTACAACATACTCCTCTTCCTCTACCCTGACCCTTCAATAAAGCACCTGGAAAGAACCCAAAGAAAACAGTAGTATTTTCCAAGAAGCCATGGGAAAAATGGTAGTTTCCAGGAAGCATTGGTAACCCTGACAAGGTGGAGACATTGAACTCTGCAAAGATAACAAGCTTACTTTTTTTTGTAATCCCACCCAAATTCTGCATTTCTGACTGTACTATTCTCATATAAATGTTGTTAGTCACATATCCAAGGCATTACATTAGTCTAATCACACAAAATCAGTGAGGCTCTTGCCTTTTTAACTGGCTTATTAGGTTCTTACTCCTTTCTTTTTGAGCTTTATGCCCATGCATAAAAAAAATCTACATTAAATATATTTTGGGGCTTAAAAACTGGTGCTTTACTGGGATAAAAGTAAAGAACAGTTTCTCATAGGATGTATTCCATAAGTTCCCAAGAACATTTCTTGTTAAGTAACATTTCTTTCAATATATGAATAAAAATGATAAAATGGTCAGTAAGTCTGCCAGTCTAAATGCAGAAGTTCATACCCATCTTCCTAAAACTCTTCTGTGTTGGTTTTCCTTCAGTTATGAATGTCGTCGTGGTAACCCTGGAAAACAACATAGCAGACGCATGCCCTAACATGACCTAAGCTCAGGTACAGGAAACAGTGGTTCAAACCATGCCAGAAGCAGCATCCTATCTCCACAGACTGAAAGGCTACCACAGCATGGTAAACTTACAAGGTAGAAGTTCTTGTGTTTCCTAAAACTAATCTTTTTTCAGCTGTCCAATACTTATTGGGTAGTTTTCATGTTCTCCATTTTTCTCACACAAAGGCACATATCCATCAATAGCATCCAAAGATGGAGAGAGGGGAGTTCTGTATTTTCAAAACCTCTTCCAAAGATTTTTAGTTTCATATTTTCAAAACCTCTTCCCACCTTCCCGCTTCTGCAAGAATTTAGGAAGGGATTTCTTGTTTGTATATGTAAGAATAATGGGAAAGGGAAGAATAACATTTTGTTTGCTGTTGTTTTTTCACCTTAAGCTTAGTTTTTTTCCTATGACAGTGAGACTGTAAAATATTACCTCTCTTTTCAGGATCTGTCCTCCAGCTTTATGAAGGTGTAATTGACAAAAATTGTTTATATTTACAATATGTAATGTTATATTTTGATATACTCATACATACATTAGTAAATGATCCAATCAAGTAATGTTTTCATCATCAAACACACTATTTTTTTGTGATGAGAACATTTAAGATTCACTTTCTTAGCAATTAAAATATATATATTTTAAAATATATTTATATTTAGTTGTTGATGGACCTTTATTTTAATTATTTATATGTGGTTCTGATAATCAAAACCAGTGCCTCACACATGCTAGGCAAGTGCTCCACCACTGAACTATAACCCCAGCCCTTTCTTAGCAAGTTTTGAGTGGAAAATACATTATCATTTACTGTAGTCAACATTCTATACAAATAGATCTCTAGAGCCAAGAATAAATCTTCTCATTTATATACATTCTTAGGCAGCAATTGAGAATAAAAATTCAATGTCATGATTGTTCATAACCTTTCTTTTGGTGTAGATTTTTCTTAGCAAGGAATCTAGTCATGTTGACTGGATTCTTATAGTCTAGTATTTGATATACTTTTTAAAAAGCCAGTCAAACATGACAATGATACAGTGTGTGTGCTTGTGTATATCATACCTGTTACCTTGTTACCACTTCCAGGAAATGTCTTCTTGGCGACAGGACTTAGAGGAGGACACACACATCTATGTGTTTTAGTCAACTTTTTCACTGCTATGACTAAAAGATCTGACAAGAACATTTTTTTTTTCTTTTTCCTTTCTTTTTTTTTTACCATACGATTTATTTTTATTTTTTTTTAGTCATACATGACAGCAGAATGTATTTTGACATATAATACATACATGGAATGTACATACATCAATCATATTGTCTATTCTATTCTGCTGCCCTTCCTATCCCTCCTACTCCTCCCCTCCTCTCCCATCCTTTCTCTCTATCCAATCTAATGTGACACACTTTTTTTTTCTGACAAGAATAATTTTAATGGGGAAAAGTTCATTTGAGGGTTCCTGGTTTCAGAGGTCTCAGTCCATAGATAGCCTGCTCCATTCCTCAGGGTTTGAGGTGAGGCAGAACATTATGGCAGAAGGTGTGACAGAGGGAAGCAGTGATGACCAGGAAACAGAGAAACTCCACTGCCAGATACAAAATATACACCCCAAAGGCACACCCAGGACCCACATCCTTCAGCCTCACCCTACCTACCTTCAGTTACCAATCAGGGGATTGATTGATTGGGTTAAGGATCTCATAACCCAATCATTTCTCCTCTGAATGTTCTTGCATTGTTTTACACATGATCTTCTGGGGGACACCTCACATCCAAACTATAATATCTGTAGCTCTCCTGTAAAAGCAAAAAAAAAAAAAAAAAATTATCATTAGGGTTTTATATTTGTAGATTAGAAAAAAAACTCTTTATTCCATAGCAACCTATTGGTCAGAACAGATACATTTACAGTTCTGAGATCTGTTTAAGAGAACCCTTAGTATATATATTCTCAAACTATGAATGAGGATTATAAATGGTGAAATGAAATTGAATTTGCTGGGTTCTCGTACGCTTCCAGCCCTCGATTTTAATAGTACTGCTTCTTAATCAAAGTTCACAATCTCCCTAACTAGACTGTGATCTTCCAGAATAGACTACCCTTTTTGTCCCTCTTTTCTTTCAGTACAATGACCCTGGCCAGGTATACAGACTGAACTCGAAAATACTGTTATCTAGTATGTTACTGTCTGATACGGTGTAGATGTTACTGTTTCACATCTACTCTGTGGCATAATACTAAGTAGTTTTTGTTATTGTGGTTTTGAGCTGAGCCAGTAGAATGCTTTTGTAATTGTGTGTCAGAGTTTCTGGTGCTTTTTCCAGGAAGCTGGAACTGAATTATTTTCAGAACTTTTATATAACTTAGTCTATCATCTTTAGTCCAAGATTAAACAAATACCGTATGTGCCTGTGGCCTACATTATACAAAATGTGAAAGGGTTACAGCTGAAACACTCTCTAAGTGGCTTTCTGCGGCCAAGAATACTTTCTGGAATTATCCAAAATGTATGATGAAGCCAAAAGAGGTTTTTAAACACACCCTTTCTTCCCCTTAGGGTTTTCCCTAAGTCATCCCTTCCCTGTCAGAGCTTGCTGCACACACAGAGGCACAGCACTTGACAGGTGTTAGGAGCTACATTAGCCACTCAGGTAATTGTCTAACCCACTAGACTTTGTAAGTGCCTCAAGACTAGGAACCCTCCCCTTAGCCTCAATACCTCTTCTGGGCCTGTTTTTTTGACCTAAACAGAGGGGAAAAAAAAAAACCCACAGGACCCAAAAGACTGAAATAAGTAGTCTAAGTGGAGCAGAGAGAGCAGCCACAGCTTGGGGTGACATAACAGAGCAGTCATGGAAGACCCATGGTGAAGATGTGTTCTCATATTCTTACCAGGTGAGAAATTTCAGACCTCCCTCCTTTTATTGTGCTTCTCAAATATTGTGGGGTTTCTGTGTTTATTTTACAAATTGTAGCAAACCCATGTCAAGCAAGCCTGTTCAAACCATTTTTTTTTTCATGTGTCTGGGTCAAATGTTGGTGATTTTAACAATATTTCAAGTTTTTCCATTATTATTATTTCTGCTGCAGCGATCCAAGATTCATGATCTTTGATGTTGCTGCTGTAGTTGTTTGGGGGCACCATGAATGTCCATCAGATAACAGGCCAACTGAGTCGGTAGGCCTTGCCTGTGTTCTCACTGCTTCACTGACTTGTTCATTCCCCATTCCTCTCCCTCTCCTTGAGCCTCCCTATTCCCTGAGACACAACAACATTGAAAAGAGTTCAACTAATAACCCATAAAGGCCTGTCAGCGTTCCAGAGAAAGGTAGAGGTTCAGGTCTCTCACTTTAAATAAAAAAAACTAGAAGTGATTAAATTTAGTGAGTGAATACAAACCACAAGCTGAGAAAGCTCGAAAGCCAAGTCTCTGGTGCCAGTTAGCCTAGCTGTGAATGTAAAGGAAAGTTCTTGAAGGAAATTTTTAATTTCCAATGAACACACAAGTGATTTAAAAAAAATTAAAAAAAAAAGCAAATAGCTTATTGCTGATGTTGAGAAAGTTTTAGTGGTCTAGACAGAAGATGAAACCAGCCACAACACTCCTTTCACCAAAGCCTCACCCAGAGCAAAACCCTCACTCTCTTCAAATCTGTGAAGGTGGAGAGAGGTGAGGAAGCTGCAGAAGAGAAGTTTGAAGCTAGCAGAAGTTGGTTCCTGGGGTTTAAGGAAAGAAGCCAAATCCATAACATAAGGTACAAGATGAAGCATCAAGTGCTGATGCAGAAGCTGCAGCAAGTTACTCAGAAGATAACTAATGAAGGTGGCTAAACTCATGTAGATGAAATAGCCATCTATTGGAAGAAGTCACCTAGGACTTTAATAGCTAGAGAGAAGTCAATGCCTGGCTTTGAAGCTTCCAAGGACAGGCTTTCTTGTTGGGGGTAATCCAGTTAATGACTTTTAAATTGAAGCTAGTGCTTACTTCCCATTTACCAAATCCTAGGTCCTTAAGAATTGTACTACATCTACTCTGCCTGTGCCTTATAAATGGAGCAAGCCTAGATGAATTTTAAGCCCATTGTTGAGACCTACTCCTCAGAAAAAAAAATTCTCCCTCCTCCTCCTCCTCCTCCTCCTCCTCCTCCTCCTCCTCCTCCTCCTCCTCCTTCTTTTTCTGATGGGGTCTCACTATTTTGCCCAGTCTGGTTTCAAACTTGTGAGCTCATGAACTCATGAACTCAAGTGACACTTCCTTCTTGGCCTCCCAAGAAGCTGGGACTACAGGCATGTACTACCTCGCATAGCTAAAAATAGATTCTTTAAAAAATATTATTGCTCATTGACAATGCACCTTGTCTCCCAAGAGTTCTGATGGAGCTATATGAGATTAATATTGTTTTCATGTCTGCTAACACAACATCCATTCTGTAGTTATATATCAAGAAATAATTTTTACTTTCAAGTCTTATTATGAAATACATTTTATAAGGTGATAGCTGTCATAGATAGTGATTCTTCTGATGGATTTGAGCAAAGTAAATTGAAAACCTTCTAGGAAAGATTTATCATTCTAGGTGCCATAAAGAACATTTGTGATTCATGGAAGGAGGTCAAAATACCAGCACCAACATAAGTTTGATTCCATTAACATGAGGGTAACCCTCATGGATTGCATTGAGGGGTTTGAGACTTCAGTGGGGGCAGTAATAGCAGATGTAGCAAAAATAGCAAGAGAACTAGAATTAGAAGCAGAGTTTAAAGACATAACTGAATTGCTACCATCTCATAATAAGACTTTTGTGGGCGAGGAATTGCTTCTTATAGATGAGCAAAGAAAGTGGTTTCTTGATGAAGATGCTGTGAACATTGTTGAAACAACAAAATACTTAGAATAATAACTAAAATTTGTTAATAAAACAGTAGCAGGGTTTAAAAAGATTGATTCCAATTTTGAAAAAAGTGCCAATTGGATAATATGGTACCAAATTCCATTGCATGCTATGGAGAAAACTCTTTTGAAAGAAGAGTCAATCAATGTGAAAGATTTCACTCTTGTCTTATTTTAAGAAATTGCCACAGTCATGCAGCATTCAGTAACCCACCACCCAATCAGTCGGCAGCCCTCAACATCGAGGGAAGATCCTCCAACAGCAAAATGATTATGGTTCACTGAAGGCTCAGAAGATCATTTGCAATAAAGGATCCTTTCAAATACGGTATGTAAATTGTTTGTTAGACACTAGTGTCATTTACACTTAATAAACTATAGTATAGTATAAATATAGGTTTTATCAATCAATCTGTGATTTGCTTTATTGTGATATTACCTTTATTGTGGTGGTCTAAAAGTGAAACTCCTGTATCTCTGAGATACGCCTATGTTAAATGACCAACTGAGGATTTTTTCCCAAAACTTAAAAAGTACAATGTGGTACCTATAGAACTTATAGACATGAATTTTTCTTTACTGATTTGAAATTTCTCTTAAAAAGGGAAAAATAGTAGTAATCATGTCATAAGAATATTGGGAGAATTAAATGAAAAAGACCCACATACATCATTTAACACTGTCTCTGGTACATGGGAAGTGATTAGTGATATTGGATATTATCATAATTCATAGCATCTAATTAAAATAGAGCTTTCTTATGTCTCTAAGAAAAATTAATTGCCATTTAAACTTTGACATGATGATTTCTTATCACCAAAATTATTTTATATTAATTGAAAAACTTTTAGACTTATTTAGGCAGATTTTAAAATCATATTTCTTTCCTATGTTATATATAAAAAGTCAAATCATGGGGCTGGGGATGTGGCTCAAGCGGTAGCGCGCTTGCCTGGCATGTGTGCGACCTGGGTTCGATCCTCAGCACCACATACCAACAAAGATGTTGTGTCCGCTGAGAACTAAAAAAATAAATAAATAAATATTAAAAATTCTCTCTCTCTCTCTCTCTCCTCTCTCACTCTCTCTTTTTAAAAAAAAGTCAAATCATTTCAAGTATTTTAAGATAAAAAAAAGTCCTAAAGAACTTATGTTCAGAGTCTAATTCCTCTAAATCATTTTTCTTTGCAGAGACATTGATTTCTGTGTTTTTTTTTTTTTCCTCATGGTGGTGTTGTCTGTCACATTAGGAGTGTTGGAAATAAGAAACACAGCATTTCTAAAATGTGCCCCTCTTCTGGATCCCAGATTCTCTCTCAAACCACTAACACCCACTCTCCTTGTGCTTGCTCCATCTTATCAGAAAGTATCAATGGAAGTTTTTAGACAACAAATACATTCATATCCGCCCCCCCACCCCCGAACCCTCCCCCAACCCTCCCTGCACCCCCCCCCCCAAATTCCTGCCCTTCACTTCCTAACCTGTTTCTTCTTCTCACTTCTTAACCCCATGATTGCAGTTCAGGACAAAAATCCCTGGAGTCCTCCTTGGATCTTTTCTGTCTCTTACACTCCATATCCAATTCAATGAGACTTTAAATCCAGAATCTGGGCTGGGATCATGACTCAGTGGTACAGTGCTCGCCTAGCACAGGCTGGGACCCAGGTTCGATCCTCAGCACCACATAAAAATAAAGGCTTTGTGTTGTGTCCATATATACCTAAAAAATAAATATTAATAAATAAATAAATAAATGAATGAATGAATAAATAAATAAATAAATAAATCCAGAATCTGCCCTCCTCTACTGCTGCTGTTCTGGCCTGTGGCCTTACCATCTCTTCATCTCTTGCCTATAATTATCTCTTAACAGGTTTTTCTGCTTTCATGTTGGCCCCACTACAATCCTGTTCTCAACACAGTGGCCAGAGCACATCTTGCAGTACTCAGTCAGACCATATTTCCCCTCTACTAAAAACCATTCCCATTTCACTCACAGTGAAAGTGTTTGCAATGGCCCCCAGGACTTACAAAATTGAGGCTCCCTGTTTCCCCTTTCTCCGTCTTTTCCTCATGTCTGTTGCATGTTGCTCCAAACTTCGCTGGCTGTTTCTCAGTCTTTTAAGGTTTGTCCTTACCATGGGGTCTTTGTGCTAGCTCTTCCCTCTTCCCGGGATCCTCCTCCTCTAGGCCTGCACAGTTAGCTCCCTCATCTTCTTCTAGACTTTGCTCAAATCTCATGTCCTCATCAAAGCCTACTTTGACCACCCTGTTAAAGACTGCAATCTGAACCTCTTCCAACCCCAGTACGCCTCATTCCCTCTAAGCTATTCTGTATTTTCTTTATCCCAGTATATAATATTCTATATACTATAAAATTTACTTATGTATCATGGTTCATTGTTTATTATGTCTTTCCTCAGAAGGGTAGAAGCATTTTGAGTTGTCCACTGATATTCCTGAGTGCTTGAAACAGTACTTATAGGCATTCATAATATGTTTCTTAAATCACACCGAATTGTGATAAGCCCTATCCTATGACGGAGGCCAGCACAAGTGCCATGAGGATATAGAGATAGTCCACACCAAGAGGAGGTTAAGAGAGACTGAGAGTCAATGCCTCAGTTGAGCTTTTAAGAATTAAAGGCTGAGGCTGGTAAAAGAACTAGCAATGAAATCAAAGGTGCAAATACTCAATTGGTGTCTTATAGCTGGGCCTGCTTAAACTGGATGATTTAAACAACAAATTTTTACTCCTCACAGTTCCAGAAGTCCACAGCTCTAAGGTTCTGCTAGCCAGAACCGCAGTTAAAGAAGTTTATACTCAATATCTTTAGAAGGAAATTCTATGATACAGGTTTTTCTCCTTGGACGTCTTCTTTTAGTGTATACCAGGGATTGTATTCAGAGTTAAAGTGTTTGCTATATTAGTACCTGGAATGAGACATAGATCTATTCTTGAATCAGCTTCTTAACTTATGATGTATGATTTATGTGTTTTTAACAATAGGTGCCATCTGCTAGCTTCATATGTAAGAAATTATTCTTGATAATTAGATGTCAAGCTTAGTTGTTTTTAGCTGCTGGAGGATTGTATATACTGTCAACATGAAAATATAACACATTTTAGAACTGTGCATTCTTGAAAATGTTTGCCTGTGACCTTTAAATTTCAGTGGGTTGGTGCTAAGTCCCTCTTCCCTCCCAGTTTTGACTCTGCTTATAGAATCGCCTAAACTCAGTCCCTCCCTGGCACACAGTAATCAAAATACATTGTTTAAATGACTGAATCAAATAAATTTTGATCCAGAAGAAACATAGTGTAAGTCTTAAGGACTTGTGGAAACAGAACTTAATAAACTGTTTTGTGCCTGTGAAATAGGGTTCATCATAGTATTGACCTCAGTCTTTATGAGTGAATGTCCTATGAATTACTCACGTAAAGTAATTGGCACATTTCTTATATTAATACGTTTACTAGTAAAACTTATTTTATTAATAGATTTTATTTTTTTAAGGACAGTTTTAGACTTATAGAAAAAATGAACAGTTAACACTGAGAATTCCTAGACAACCCTCCCTATCCCATACCATCTAGTTTCCCTATTTTTAACATCTTAAATTAATATGGAATGTTTGTGATGATTAATGACCTGCAAATTGGTGTAACCATTATGGAAGTGGTATGGAGATTCCTCAGAAAACTTGTAATGGAACCACCATTTGACCCAGCGATCCTACTCCTCCGTTTATACTCAAAGGACTTAAAATCAACATACCACAGTGACACAGCCACATCAGTGTTTATATTAGCTTAACTCACAATAGCTAAATTATGAAACCAACCCTGGTGCCCTTCAACAGATGAATGGATAAAGAAAATATGGTACATATACACAATGGAATATTAGTCAGTCTTAAAGAAGAATAAAATTATGGCATTTGCCAATAAATGGATGGAGCTGGAGAATATCATGTTAAACAAAATAAGCCAATCCCCCAAAGCCAAAGGCTGAATGCTCTCTCTGATATGCAGATGCTAATTCACAGTAAGGGCAGGGGCTAGGGAAGCATAGAGTTATTTTGGGTTAGGTAGAGAGGAGTAAAAAGAGGGGAGAGGAGTATAGGGATAGGAAGGATAGTAGAATGAATCAGACATTATTACCCTATGTATATTGTGATTCTACATCATGTACAGAGAATGAGCAATTATATTCCATTTATGTATGATGTGTCAAAGTGCATTCTACTGCCATGTATAATTAATTAGAACAAATAAAAATATAGAATTTTTGTAATCATTAATGACCAATATTGTTTGCATCATCGTTATTACCTAAGGCCAAAGTTCATTCAGAACTCCTCAGTTGTCGCCTAATGTCCTTTTCTGTTCCAAGATCCTATCCAGGATACTTATTGCATTTAATTGTGCTATCTCACAGTCTCCCTTGGCTGTGACAGTTTCTCAGGCTTTTCTGTTTCTGATGAACTTGAGAGTTTGAGAAACACTAACCAGATACATTGTAGGGGCCCTATCTGTTGAAATTTGTCTTTGGCACATTTTAAGACATCTAAAAGTGTTGATTACTGTTATTGCTTAGTGTTCAGATTAAAATATGAAACAGAAGTGTAATGTGGGTGGTGGAAAGTTTTGTTGAAGATTCATTATTGAAAAGAAATATTGATTTTTTAAAGCTTGGTCAGTTTATCAGTGCTGAAAGAACTGTTTGGATAAAATTCGGCTTGCCCACATCCAACCTTCCAACTGTCTATTCAATTCAGTAAATATTTGCCACGTCCCTGTTATGAAGGTAGAAGTATATTGGATGCTGGGAATTCACTGACAAACAAAACATTTGTCCTCATGGAGCTTCAGGTCAAGTAGGCAGACAGTTAATAAACAACTAGAGAAATAAAAAATGTGAAAGATAATTTGTAAGAAGTACATATAATGAAATATCCTTATATTAAAGAATATCTCAGTAGATGAGAGAAAGGGAAACTAAGATCTTTTATTAGTTAGATGCTAATCTTTTTTGTTGTTATTGTTTTCTTTTTTACTTATATACATTCTACATGACAGTACATATCATACATACATGGAGTATAACTTCCCTTTCTTGTGGTTGTACATGATTTAGAGTTACACTGGTAGTGTATTCATACATGAACATATGTCTGATTCATTCTACTGAGTTAGATTCTAATTTTAACTCTGAGAGATAAAATACTTAAAATAAGGAACTTAAACAAGATAGATATTTTCATGTTCAACATGTCAGGGAGTTAGCCCAGGGCTAATATGGAAGTTTTGTAGTGTCAATGTCCCAGGCTCCTTCCATCTTGTTGCTCTGCATGGATTCTCTCAGGATCAGCTCATGGCCTAAAACAGCTTCTAGAGCTCCAGCAGTTACAACTGAATTCCAGCCAGCATGAAATTAAGAGGGACAAAGACCTCCTCCCTTTTCCCTGTCTGCTTACTTCTTGCATGCCAGAACTCAGTCAAAATGGCCTCATCTAGACCCCTTAGTTTTTACTCAGGTGGGCATGTATACCAACTAAATATCAGCAGTTTTTGTTGCTATATATATATATATATCTAAAACTATAGCAAGTCATCTGTAGGACTTGTTGAAATACAGATTGCTGGGCTCCACCCGTAGTTTCTCATTTAGTAGAGACAAGAATTTGCATTTCTAATGAGTTCCCATGTGCTGCTGGTAATGCTCATCCATGACTACATTTGGAGACTCATTGCCATGAGCATAGATACTGAGGTAGAAGTCTTTGATGCAGACTGTCATTTGGTCTTTGATCATTTACATTACTGAATTGAGATGAGGCTTAATGAGATCAAGTATCTCATCTTGATATATAAGTTCTAGGTAGCTAAACACAATTTAGTCATTTTGGTATTAGGTCCCTGTTTTGGTTATCTTATGGTTACATAATAAACTTTTCCAAAGCCCAGAGGCTTAAAGTAGTCATTTGCTTATGCTTCTGTGGATCTGCAATGTGAGCAGGACTTAGTGGAGAAGGCATGCCTGTGCTGGAGCAGGCAGGTCCAACATGGTCTCCCCATATGCTTGGGGTGTTAAGAGCAGGCACTTTGGTCTGCTCTTTGAAACTCTCTCTGGCAGAATAGCCTGGACTTCCTTACATAGAAGCTCCAATATATCAAAATGGAAATTCAAAGTCTTCTTGAGGCCCAAGCCTACCAGTCATTCTGAGTTCATCTTGCCAGATTCTATTGGTGAAAATAAGTCATGAAGCCAGCCCAGATTCAAGCAGAGGGGAGACCATGGTCACCTATTTATGGGAGGAGTGGCAAAAACACATGGGAAAAAAGCATGCAGTTGAGAGGAATTATTGCAGCTGTCTGCATGGTCCACCACAGACAGGAACCGGAATGCCAATATTATTATCATATAGACACAGACTTGTTATTCACTGGGGTTTATCTCTTATCAGGACCAGAGTGTAATTTGGAGAAAACATTTCCCAAATATTTTGGTGTACTGATAGAAAGAAAAATGTGGCCAGATCAAATGAGGTTTTAGAAAGTTTTTTTTTGGTTATTGAAAAAAACTTTCCTATGCCTTCATTGATATGAAAATTCAAAAATGAGGATTGAGAACAAATTCCGGAAATAAGCTCATAAATAACTTCCTGTTAGCCTTCTTTAGATACATGGCTATTTTGATTGAAAGATGGGGATTTCAACTTTTGAAAGCCAGTATTTAAAAAATAATGTCATCCTACCCAGAGAATGTGATTGCCACTGTGAGAGAGGTCAAATTTATAGTATATTTTTATATGAGGTATTGGTTAGGATGTGAACAGAGACTCCTCTTCCCACCCCCACCCCATGGCATTTCTACACACGCTTGAGATTTCAGAATGCAGGAGTGAGTCACTGATTGTTTTGAGCATTGCTCACTTTCACTGCACTCTAACACAGAAAGTACTTCTGGGAAGGACAGGACAGGAAATAAGTAGCACTATAGTATGAATAATTTAGAAGAACACTCCTCTGTGGAAGAATTCTGAGAGTCCCAGAAGCCTTTGGAGGAAGGGGATGCCGAGAGGCAGGCAGTGGGTGGGGAGATGGACTGGTAAGGGCTGTCAGTGATAGAGTGCTCGCCTAGCATGTGCCAGGTCTGGGGTTCCATCCCCAGCATCCCTCCTCTCCCTGCAAGAAAGACTTCTAAGTTACAAGTCCTGAGCCCAAGTTTCTCTGTCTTACAGGCTGCTGCTTAGGAGATGCGAATTAGGCTTATGTGATGCTAAAACAACCAATTCTATATCCTCTGTTCATTTTGGATAGAACCTTTTGTTCCCATCATGTGATAGTTTTTCTCTCTTTGTGGTTTCCCCCTAAGCAATTTTCTACACAAAGTCTTTCTTTACTTTTAATATCCTATCTCTAGTAATGGGCTTTGAGGCTTTTCTCCTGTAATGTCTTTAAGCTTTTTTGATTTTGCTTTGGAATGAAATAACTCTTTCAGTCCTCAGCCCTGGCACTCAATGGGACCTCTGAAGTTGCTGGTCCACTGTGGGAAAATTCCAGCCTGGGCAGAGGCTATGTTGTTTGTTCACCAGGTGTCAGACAGATCACAGAGCGGGGCTGCTCACAGCCTGCCCTCTCTGGTTTGAATAGCAAGCTTATTTACTTCTTTGACTTTTTTTAAAGGGTGCCCAGTCCCTCTTTTTAATTTATGCCTTTACCCGGTGAAAACCAAATCCAACCCCAAATTGTCACATTGGAGGAAGTTGCTTTTGTCTGAGGAGCTGATAGAGCACTAGGCCGTGATTTTATTATTTCCCCAGAAAGCAAGAGCCTGTTCTGCGGTTCGAATGAAAAGCTCTGTGACTAACAGGATTCTTTATTCTTTCCTTTCTTTTTTGGGTTACATTTCTCTCCTCCGCTGCCAGGTCACTTCATGACGGCTCTCGGGCTGAAGTGATTTATCACGTAGAGTGAAGAAGTGGGAACCGTCTGGTTTCCTTTTACCCGCTCGCTAACGGCGGCGGGGCTTCTATTCCTGCCATCAGGGCAGGCGGACAGCCCATTGCTTCGGTTGTGTGAGCTGAGGGAAGGAAACTTGACTCATAACTACTGTGGTTCTGAAGAAGTCCCCCGGCATGTCGGGCAGCGAGCCAGTGGGTACAGTCTGCCTTCTGGTACTCCCGCCTCAAGCAAGGGCTTTGGAAGGCAGGGCTTAGTTTTGCAGCCAAACTAGAGATGGAGGTCCTTCTGCAGTAGTCATGGGGATCTACTCAATATGGATTTTATAGTTAGCCGAAAAGTAAACTGGAACTTGAGCAGACCGGGCATTTTGCCTCTTTCAAGACTCTGCCTGTGTTTCCTCCTCCTCCTCCCAGCTGGTTGGCAGGATCCCTGGGGATACCTACAGGCTGTTGAGAACTTCTCAGGATTGGACCCTCCTTAGTCATAGATGAGCACGTTTTTGAAAAGATGTGGCAGTTTGACAAATCCAATTAGTAGCTTACTGTCAAAACAATAGCTGAAAGAGCAGGTGATAAAGCATCTCTAGACTTGACAGCTTTAGAGGTCCATCTGCAGAATAGGTGAGCCATAGACAATGAATGAGGAGAGTGCAAATTTGCTAATACATCAACAAGCAGGGAACAAATGTCAGTGCAATTCCTGGTATCCTCTTGGAGAAAACTCTGCTTAGGAGTTCTCTGACTTCCAGGCTCTGTGCATCGGCTCCATTTATATGCTTAGAAGAGCCCCAGTTTCTAAGCTGGTCGTAGCAAGTAGGAGTCTGTCAGCATACTAGTAAAGTATGAACAGGAAGAAAGAAGCCATGCTGGGGATTTGAAACAAGAGGGTAGTGAATGCAGAGAACTGGTTATATAGGAGCTAGAAGAACTGAGAAACCAAACAATGGCTGGTGAAATCACCCAAAGCATAACAACAGCAGGAAGCTACAGCTTCTAAACTGGAGGCCAATGGAGGGAGGCACTCTTACTAAAGAGGAGGAGGCACTAGGGTCAGCTGGAGGAAAACTACTGTCTTTGGGTAGCTAAAGCTGGGGAGATACTGAGATAGTATCTTGGAGAGGAAGAGGGCTCTCAAGGTTCTGTTTCTGGGATCCAGAACAGAGCAGGAGCATGCAAGGACAGGCTCCTGTGGGGAGCATCATGCAGTGTGTGTATATGGAAGGGAGCTCAGGATCAAGTCTTACTGGATGTGGACTTAGTGTCTACTGTTGTGGGGGTGACTCCTGGCTAGCATGAAATCTACAGTGACAGCACCTCCAGCCATCACATGATCTGGTACATGTAATACCACATTCTTATAGGAACATGGGTCACATGGGTGTATATGCCTTTATTGAAAACTTGTTGAACCATAATATTTAAATTATACCTTAATAAAATGTATGTTAGCATAAACATACGAGAGTGTTATGCTCCAGCGCCATACTGTGTTTGTTACTTATAAACTATTATGAACTGAACTGTCTCCTTCAAATTCATTTGTGAACCCCCAGCCCCCAGCATGACTGTATTTGGAAATAGTGCCTTTAAGAAGGTAATAATGGTAAACTGAGGTAATAAGGGTAGGGTCCTGTGTTAGTAAGCTTTTTGCTGCTATGAGAGAGTAGCTGAGAAAAACAGTTTAAATGAGAAAAAAATTTGTTTTAGTTTATGGTTTCCGTCCATGGTTGGCTGGCTCCATTGGTATGGGTCTGTGGTGAGACAGAACATCATGATAGAGAGGGTTTGGTAGAGCGGATCTGCTTACCTCATGGTGGCAGAGATGGAATGAGGGGGGAGGGGACAAAATACAGTCCCGAAGAGTATATCCCTAAGGACCCACTCTCTTCAACTAGGTCTCATCTCCTACAGTTTCCATCAATTCCCAATAATGCCATCAAATGGATTAATAAGGTCAGAGCCCTCATGATCCAATCACTCCCCAAACCCTACCTCTGAATACTGTTGTCATTGGGGACCAAGCCTTGAACACATGAGACTTTGAAGTGCATTCCAGATCCAAAATATATTGGGTGCTAATCTGATAGGACAGGGTGTCCTTATAAAAAGAGGAAGAGAAACCAGAAATGTCTCTTTCTTCACAAGCACATAGTGAATAGGTCATGTAAGGACTCAGCAAGATGGTGGCCATCTGCAAGCGAGAGAGACTTCATCAGAGACTAACCATGTTGGCACCTTGATCTTAAATTTGAGCTTCCAAAACTGAAGAAAATAAATTTTTGTTGTTTAAGCCACCCAGTTTGTGGCATTTGAGTTATGGCAGCTGGAACAGACTAATCCACAAGCTATATGACCAAAAAAATCATGTATTTTTTGTCACCTTCATTTATCAATCTCAAGAACAGAAATAATGAAAGTTCCCTTCCTGCAGGATTTTTGGAAAAATTAAATGTAATATGAATTTAAAGTCCATAACATATAGTATGACATGTAGCCTTTACTATTTATAACCTTCAATTTTTGCTTTAGTATCCCTGCTCAGAATTCAGGGTCTTACTTTCAGTTAGATTACTATCTCCTAAGTTCCCAGCCTTGCACAGGATCTCCCTAGACCTCTCCCTTGTTTTCTGCTTTTGACAACCTCTGACCATCATTTAAGGCCCTCCTGGTGCCACTCAGAATTGTTATTTGCTTTACTTTTAGTTGTCTCTACTCCATTTGGTAATGTCATCTCCACCCTGAGAATATCATGTTATTATAAGTAGGTGCTTTGGTCCATCCACCTAGTGGGCCATGTCTGAGCCAACATTTGAATCCATTTCCCATAATCCCATCCCTTCTAGACCTGGCTCCATCCCACAGCATGTGTGCTGAGGTTGGTTGGTCCAGCACATGTCCCTCCTTCTGTAGCACTTAGGCTTCTTACACAGGATCATTGACTTATGGCAGCTCCCAATTTTCTGTCCATAAATGCATTGGGCTAGAAAGAGATACAGATGAGCTTGCTTTGAAGCTGCATTTTGTAGGGCAAGCATTCCCTTTTAGGATGTGTTATTGAAACTTAGGTTGTGAGCTTATTTGGGTTGGATTTTGGGGAAAATTATATGTGCTCATGGGAGGGGCCATGGTCACAGGCCAATCAGATACCGTCTCCTGACATCAGTCTTTCTCTTGACACATTGCTACTGATTTCATGCAGGCATTGGGATCTATGGTTGTCTATCTGAATTTTGTTAGGCCGGTTGCAAACAGTGGTCATCAGGTTTATAGTGACTCCTTTTGCGTACTAGTTTTCTATTGTTGTAATTACAGAATGATGCTACCTGGTTATAACAAGTTAAATACTGAGAAGTTTATAAAGTACAAGGGATACATATGTCTTTCTTACTCTCCTTTGTTCTGACTCTTCACCAGAAATTACTATTGGTGATTGTGTTCAGTTCATCCGTTCAGATTTTTTCCTATGCTTAAATGAATAGACACTTTCACACATGAACCTACTTTTTTCTCTCCACTATTATTAAAAAGAGAGTGAGTGAGGGAGAGAGAATGGCTCATATTTCAATTAGGACTGTTGTTTGCAAGTAATAGAAACCCTATGAGAAATATCTAAAGCAAATAGAGGAATTCCCTGTTAAGAGAATTTAAACCACAGGCTTCAATCTTTTCTCTTGTTTCTGCCTCTCTCGAATCAGCATATTCCACAAGCAGGAACTATGGTCACCAGAAGCTGTCTGGCTCATAGCTTTGGGTTTCCCCATGTAGAGGGCTGGTCCTTCTGTCTCTAGTTCTAAATGAATTGTTTCCAAGAAGGATTTTGATTGGCCTGTTGTATTGTTTACGCTACTTTTGATTAGAAGCAACTGAAAACCCAATTCAGAGTGGCTTAAACAATAGGAACTCATTCTTTTCACAGATCAAGGTGTCTAGAGTTAAGTGGTTGCTTGTGATCCAATGCTGCCATTATGGATCAACTTTTCTGTAGTTCTCTAAGTCATGCCCCCATGTTTGCAGTGGATAAGGTAGCTCTAAACATCACGTCTTCACTTGAACAATGGCTTCTTTAAGTTCTCTCAAAAGCAAAGCCTGAGGCAAAAGCTTGTATATAGTGAGGTGGGTAGGTGATTGCAGGGTGCAGGATCAGGGACCAGGGGAAAGAAACAGGGAAAGAGGACCAGTTAATGAGAGGAGTGACTGTGCTAGGGATGACTGGCACTCATTCCTGCTAGGACCTCCAAAGAGACTCTATGAAATGTATTTTAGAATCATTATCCTGGGGAATCCAAGATTCTCCATCCCTTCTGTCCCCAGTTAGACAATATGACAATGAACACAGCTTCCTGTCAGTAATTACATGTGTACAGCACATACAGTTCAGAGCTACATCATATTTCACTATACAGATGAGTTACCCTTTGGCCACTCTCCTATTAATGGACATTTAAGTCACAGTCCAAGTTTTATCTCAAGTTGCCATAAGCATTGAAAGGGGCATGGCTTTGGTTAGGGTTTTTATTCTAAGACCAAGGGACCCCTCTTTTATCCTATTTCAAAAATTTGGCACATTTAAAAATATAGAAAATTTTATCTTGCCAAAATACAATTATCTCATACTAACCTATTCAGAACGAAAATAGAAAAGAGGTAAAAATAGCTTCTAAGTAGCCAAATAGATGACAGACAGCCAGGAATTCCAGATGGAGTTGGCAGCTCTGTGTGCAATGTCACTCTGGCTTTGTCTTAAACCTCATACTCTTCACTTGTGAAAGGGAGCTTTATTAGGATCCCATTTAACCTCATTTTATTTAAAATTCTAACTGGATTGGTATCCTAGTAACTATTTCCACAGCAAAGAAGAAGAGAAGGAAGCCACATTGGAAAAACCAAAATAAAAAAGTGACCACAGAAAGAAAAAAGAGGAGGCAAAAGACAAACAAACAATACAACATCAAAAACCTTTTTAAAAACGTCATGCACATGCAAAAGAAGATTGGTGTTCTATCTACTCCATGGGAACAGTAAAAAACTAGGGTTCACAGTCAGAAAGAATCGTTAAAATTGCTTCCACAGTGCTCTTTTAGGCAAGGAAATGAATAATTTATTTTAGGCTATTATATCTTTTCATGCCATATTGACTCAGTATAGTTATTCTTTTTGTGTAATATATTTTAGGGAGATTTTTCAGAAGTTTGGTTTAAAAAGTTGAAAAAAAAAGTTGATTCTCGAAGCTCTGGGGAACTTTACTCTCCAAATAACCCTTTTTTTTTTTTTAAATTTTAGTATTTATTTTTTAGTTTACGGCGGACATAACATCTTTGTTTGTATGTGGTGCTGAGGATCAAACCCGGGCCGCATGCATGCCAGGCAAGCGTGCTACTGCTTGAGCCACATCCCCAGCCCTCCAAATAACCCTTTTCTACAGAGTTTTAGCAAGAAATTTCCTCCAGTGAGAGGGATCTAAAGCCACTGATCTTGGGCATTATTAAAGCTTCTTTGAGTCTCAGTTTCCTTTTTCGTAAAATGGGAGTAACAATAGTGACCATCTCATGGGGTCATAGTGGGGATTCAAGTGTCAATCTATATAAATTGGTCAATAAATATGGTTGTGACTATTGGTGGTGATGATGCTTATGATGTTTTAAGACTGAAGATATTTTGGAGTCTAGAGCTGGCACCAAGGAGCAGTTTGGCCTCTTCCTGTGTGTCTTTGAGCAACTCATCTTCTCTTATCTTCAGATTTCTTGTGTACAAATGAGAATGATTATAGTTAACTGGTAGGTTTGTCAGGAGGATTGAACCAGATAGTTTTACAAGTAGTTTGTCAGGAGAATTGAACCAGATAGTTTTACAAGTATAGAGATGGCACACAGAGCATAATAGCTATTATTATGAAAAGCAAAAATTGGAAAACCACTCTTTAGTTTACTTACATGCCACAAATATAATACCAAATAATATTGTCCATTACCATGTTCTTTTTCTCACTTCTGTGCCTTAAGCATTGTTAATATTATTTTTTGAATTATAGGCAAATTCTGAAACCAAGAATTCCAATAAGATAGCCAATATTTTTGTATCCCTATTTTTTAATGCCTAGATTTCAGGGGGGTTCAGATCTGGAAACTTGAAAATCATTTTGTTGCTGTTATACAGATTCTTTTTGCCCATATTAAATTTTAATTCAGAGTCTCTGTTTTTGCTTTTCCTTTTTTTCTTCCTTTTTTCCTCCCCTCACACCTTCCTTCTGATACTCCTGTCTTTGCTTTCTTCCTCTTAATAATCAGGTTGCCTTCAAACTGTTTCAGAAAACTCCATGGCATGATGGACTAGATCTATTTTGTGGAACAGCAATTCTGAGAATGCCATATCAAAGCTAGCACCGACCTCTTGGCTTCCATGAACCCGTGTAAGTGATGATCTGCTCCACGAAGGCTGCCATTGCTCCAGTTATTGCTTTCACTTTCATTTCTGCCTAAATGTTCCATTCTCCAAATGCAATGAATATTAATTACTTTCAGGTTGCAATCATTTTATCCTTTTAAACTCACATTTCTTTCTTAAATGCAACTGTAAACTTGTAGTTTAGATTTTGTTTTGCTTGTTAAGTCCTTAAAGATGATGCTGAACAATTAAAATCCAATTTAGACTGACAAAATACTTCAATAATATAAAGTGGTATTGTTTTATGGTCAAGTCCTGACCATATAGAGAAGTTGTTTCAAACAATTTTTGCTTGGATTCCAAGACTATATCTATTTGGTATTGAGGGAGATTAAATTATCTAGATTGTCTCCAATAAAGAGGATTCTCACTTTCTGAAAATATTAAAGCACATGAACTCTTGAATATATTATTAACAATTTATTTGTAGAGAATAAAGATACAAATGCATATTACCAGTTAGTGCATGGTGCTTATTATTTCTTCTCTGAAGAATGGGGAAGGTCATTGTGAGGTTTGGGGAGGTTGGGGAGAGAATCACTTGTTCAGGCATGTTTAATAAGGCTCTGGGAAGGGCAAGAATGGGAGAAGGGAGTCCCATGAACTTGCAGCTGGGAGAGATTTGTGGTCCACCCCTTGTCTTTTCTAGGGAGCAGGGGCACAGTTTTGCATATCCATTTTCAGGGAATGAGATGGCATAATGGCTAAGAGCACAGGGTCTTCAGGCAGACAAAGCTGGCTTCAAGAGCCAGCTCTATCATTTGCCAGTTGTACGAACTTTCATAAATAATTTCACTGAGCATTGGTTTCTTCATCTGTTAGATAGGGACAATAATGATACCTTTCTTTCAGGGTTCCACTGAAGATCAAGGGAGAGAATATTTGGCACAAGGCCAGGCACAAGTTACACTAAATAAATGTTTAGTATTGTTATGATTCTTTTAGTATTATATTGCTTTATTATTATTATCATCAAATTTTATAATTTAATAATGTAGTTTAGTTGAAGAATAAGAGTTTTATTTCCTCCTCCAAGTAGTCATGTGATCCTTGACTTTACCCTCCACCTTAAGATGGGATGGGCTTAGTTTCTCTTATGCATTTTTTCCACCCTATTTGCTGGAATTTAAGGAGGATAAACCTTTCTGTTCATTCCTTCTCAATCTTTTTTCTCATCCACTTAAATGCAATAAAACTCTGCTTGAGGTAGATTTCATAAGCCATACGACAGCAGAGGAAAGTGGTTGCTTGCTCTTTCCATTTGAAATGTGGATGTGGGCACAGTGGAATCCTGTTGGAAGAGATAGTGTTCTAGAAATCTCAGGAGCCTGACTTCTTAGGATTGAAGGACTCGGTTCTCTGAGTCTTTGCAGGGGTGATTTTTATTTTGAAACCTCGGGTGTTTGATAGGCTGATTTGGTCTGGTGATTGGGGACTCCCAGATGTCTGTGTGACTTGCTGGGTGCTTTTTACTCCGTGGTTACCCAGACTGCTAGAAGGTGAAAGGAACACTATGTCAGTCCTTTCTCGCCTTTGTCAGCTGCAAGGAAGCAGAGAGAAGTGAATGTCAGCTTCTGGCTGACACTGAGAGGTAAGGAGGAAACAGAAGCTTGCCAACAAACCCGGGCAAGGTCAGTACTGGAGCTGCAGGGTTGAAATCAGAGTGTGTCTGTGATCTTTCTGGCTCAAATGATCTGTTATTGTGCCTGCACTTCAATAATCCAAGTTTGTGAATGTATCTTTAATTTACAGAGTTCTTTCTTATATACCAACTAGTGTGGTCCTCATAGCAGCCTCATCTGGGAGGCCAGGGGCGGTCTCAGCCTATTTTACAGAGAAGAAAATGGAAGCTTTCTTTCATAGATTTTCCTAGGCTTTGGGGATGTGTGAACTAGGACGTATTTCCTGACTCCAGGTTCCACCGTTCAGAGTGTTTTGGGCTGTGCTGAACTTTCCTAGGTAAAGACGGTGGTATGGCTTGTGGCCTAGTGAGAGAATCCCTAGGCGCTGAATTACTTCTGCTATTCTGCATGCATTTCTAAAATTCCTTTAGTTTGGATTAATCAACCAGAGGTTGGTACCTCCCTAAGCCCTCTCTTACAAATGCAAAGAAACCTTAGAAGAGGTGGGTCAATTGTAAATGGTAACTCAATTAACATCCCTCTTGGAAACCAGATAAGATCAAGGTAGTTAGGGATGAAGTGTTTGTGGCAGATTGGGAGAGGAAACCTCTGGAATTTAATGGGCTGTCTGAGAAGGTAGGGCCTGGGAGGGTATATTGTTTTTTTCTTGCTGTGTTAAAAATTTCCATGGAGTCAGTTGCTAAAAAAAAACAACACATTATCTCTGTTTCCATGGATCAGGAGTCTGGGTACATGTTATCTGGTTTCTCTGCTCAGGGTCTCATAAAACTGCAGTCTGAATGCTGGCTCTACTCTGTTCCTTTCTGGAACTGGAAATCCTTTTCCAAGCTCACATGGTTATTAGCAGAATTCAGTTCCTTGTGGTTGATGGACTGAGTTCCTCAGCAACTAGATGCCAATTGCAGCTCCCCACCACGTTGTCCTATGGCCATAGGCAGATCACAGCAAAGCAACCAGCTTTTTCAAGGCCAGGTGCCCCTTCTCTCTAGTTCCTGAGATGGATTTGTGTCTTGTGTAATATAATTGTGGAGGTGATATTTTGAGACTTCATCTGGAAATCCAGACCATTAGGAAAAGCTGGGCTTTCATTCTAATTGGAAAGCAGCCAATGGGAACTGAGTAGTAGCTGCCCCCTTGGACCAGGAAGTTTTCTTTAGTTTTTAAAAATCCTTGTCTTCCACTGATGCCATATATGCATTCCTACCTGACTTGCTTTAATTGTTACTGTGCCCATTTGTCTACAGCGGGCATTTGAGTTTGGGACCCAAGATTACATTTTGGAGGAAATGTATGACCCTAGAAAATAGAATAAAAATGCTCTGATTGAGGAAACATGATGAGCTAAGGCAATTATGGCCCATATCCTCCCATATATGTAATTATAACATACGAGAAGGTAGGATTGAAGAGAACTGAGTTCTAATACTCTCTCTGCACTCAAATGCAAGTGATTGGCCCTGGAATTTATTTTCTCTGATCCTCAGTTTCTCAATTGGGATGCTTCCCCTCCCTGACGTTCTGATTCAAATATGTTTGGGTTGGGGGCCTTGGAATCTGTAATTTTGACAAATTCCCAAGGTGATTCTTAGTGACCAGCAAACCTGGACGTTAACCAGCAGCTACGGATATAGACATAAGAACCAGCTCTTGCAAAAGGACAATAACAATTGGAGCTCATCTAAACAATCAAGAATTCAAGGGAATATTTCAGTTTCAGCAGGAATATTCTCAGGGAGTAAATATTATGAAGTTGAGAATCTGAAAACCTGAGTTGGAAACCAAACCATCTAGATTGGATTGTCACAGCAGGGTAGGGGAAGTGTGTATGTAGTACACTGACCCCCTTACCACCACCATCACCTCCTTCCCAGTCACTAGCTCTTGGCTTCCTACAATTCATAAACAGGATGGTTAGGGTCATTCAGGTTCTGAGCAGGCCGTAGCTGCAGGTAGGCTCACTGAAGGGGCTGACAACTTGTGTCTTATATCTCAAAGCAGTTTGTAAGTTGCTGATGGAGTAGGACTATCCTTATACTCGAGTATAATGCAGTTAGTGCTGATTGACTAGGTGAATCAGAAAGAAGTGAGCATGCACTGTCATTATGAACACTTGCCCAAGTTTGGTGCTTGGTGCCACTTGCATGTACTCTCTCACTCTCAGCCTCTCCAGGAACATGGCCAGAAGTCTTCCTGACTCCCCGCAAGCTCTACTGAGCTGAGAGCCATCTTTGGAGAACTGATAGTTAATGAGGGGCCTGATGTGTAGAAAATATTTTATTTCCATGCAAAAGCAAATTAAATGCTTCCAATGTCTTGTTTTAAAATTAAAACTATCATTTTTTTTAATATTTATTTTTTTGTAGTTTTCATTGGGCACAACGTCTTTGTTTGTATGTGGTGCTGAGGAGTATGTGGTGCTGAGGAAGGAACCCAGACCGCACGCATGCCAGGCGAGCGCGCTACCGCTTGAGCCACATCCCCAGACCAAACTATCATTTTTCTTTGAGAAAAAGATCCTTTGGATTTCTGAATTTCGAATTCTGGAGCACATTTTTCTAATCAAGGGGAATTTCTAGTGACTTAGAAGTGCAGAAATCCTCACTGTAGGCAAACTTGAATTTTAACAGTACATTATCCTGTTTGAAAGTTTAAAAAAAATGGTAAGTGGTCTAATAATATATGATGATTTTTCATGATGGTTAAAAAAACAAAATTTATCAAGTGGGTCACATTAATATTGCACAGTCTACTCTTGGTCAATCAGGCCTCAAGAAATCTCTAAAAATAAAAGGACATATCAGACAAAGAAGGACACACAAGTTTTAGAAAGTAGGGCTTAGGATAAGATGTTTCTTTCCCTATAAGGACACTTGCTGAAATATAGTTTGGCAATTAACTCACATATTTTTCGTCCTATATCTTTGTAATACACAACATTGGTTTGGTTTAATGACACAAGAAAGCATTGAAATATTTCAAAGCTGATAGTCCTGGTAAAAACTTAACTTGTACCAAAGTAATTTTTTTAAATTTATGGGCTTCGGGGGCATTTATGGTGCTCTACAAAGCACAGAAAAGACAAATTTATGCTCTGGGCCTTCTGAGAGTGCTTAGCATTTAGATAGCAGTGACAGGTACCAGCTGAGTGACTTTGTGAGTTATTAGGAAAGATGGCCTCCTGGTAGGGATGATGGGCTGCACTGCTTGGGGGAAGAAGATTATACAAGATGTGGTCACCAGTCACTGCATTTGAAGCCACTTTTCTAGAAGTGGTGATGGACCTTTAAGGGACAGAAGGATTGCAGAAGATACAAAAGAGCAAAAAATGGGCTGGGGATGTGGCTCAAGTGGTAGCGCGCTTGCCTGGCATGTGTGCGGCCCCGGGTTCGATCCTCAGCACCACATACAAACAAAGATGTTGTGTCCCTTGAAAACTAAAAATAAATGTCAAAAAAAAAAAAAGAGCAAAAAAGCCATTTGAAATAAGGGAAACAGTAAGACCAAGGCACAGTGGTGCTCTTATCTATTGTGTTCAAGGGACATATTTTGGGGGGCTAGAGGCTGAGTGTTAGGGGGGATCTGGAAGATGAAGAATCTGGGCAGGTAGCCTGGGAATAAAGCAGATAAAAATATAGAGTTTTCTTTTTTTTTTTTATTGGTTGTTCACAACATTACAAAGCTCTTGACATATCATATTTCATACATTAGATTCAAGTGGGTTATGAATTCCCAATTTTTACCCCAAATGCAGATTGCAGAATCACGTCGGTTACACATCCACAATTTTACATAATGCCCTATTAGTAACTGTTGTATTCTGCTACCTTTCCTATCCTCTACTATCCTTCCTCCCCTTCCCTCCCATCTTCTCTCTCTACCCCATCTACTGTAATTCATTTCTCTCCTTGTTTATTTTCCCATTCCCCCCACAACCTCTTATATGTAATTTTGTATAGCAATGAGGGTCTCCCTTCATTTCCATGCAATTTCCCTTTCTCTCCCTTTCCTTCCCATCTCATGTCTCTGTTTAATGTTAATCTTTTCTTCCTGCTCTTCTTCCCTGCTCTGTTTATAGTTGCTCTCATTATAACAAAGAAGACATTTGGTATTTGTTTTTTAGGTATTGGCTAGCTTCACTAAGCATAATCTGCTCTAGTGCCATCCATTTCCCTGCAAATTCCATGATTTTGTCATTTTTTAGTGCTGAGTAATACTCCATGGTGTATAAATGCCACATTTTTTTTATCCATTCATCTATTGAAGGACATCTGGGTTGTTTCCACAGTCTAGCTATTGTGAATTGTGTTGCTATGAACATCAATGTGGCAGTATCCCTGTTTTACGCTCTTTTAAGGTCTTCAGGGAAAATATAGAGTTTTCTATGGAAGTTTCTGAATGAAAGAATGGTGTAGTAGTAATAATTTTTTTGAATAATTACTGTACCAGCTTCTTTATCTCTTGACTCACACCAACTCTGTTTTTATTTTATTTTACTTTTTTAGAGAGAGAAATTTTTTTTAATATTTATTTTTTATTTTTATATTTTATATTATATTTTAAATTTATATTAATTTTTTAAAATATTTATTATTTATTTTTTGGCGGACACAACATCTGTGTTTATGTGTGGTGCTGAGGATCAAACCTGGGCCGCACGCATGCCAGGCGAGTGTGCTACCGCTTGAGCCACATCCCCAGCCCCCAACTCTGTTTTAGTATCTTTTTTTATGAATGTAAAATGATCAAGGTAGGATTTGAACACAGTCTTTTCACCTCTACAGCAAATGCACTTACTCACTAGGTGGGCCAGTACTCCTTAGCATGGTAGATGGTTTTTTAAGGGAGATTAGTCTGGTGATGATACTCTGGGAAGGAAGAAAAGCCTGCTGTTGGGAAATCCAGTTAGGAGGTGATGGCATAATTCTAGACTCCTAGACCCCGTGCTTAGTGTTGCTTCCTGCCTCTCTATCACTGGATTTCATCCATTCTCACAGAGGATGCTAAATCCAGTCTCCATCAACTTTTGCCCCTTACTCTGCTTTCCTCCAGTGCAGCCAGAAAGTCTTTGTAAAGAACAAATCTGATCATGTTACTCTTTTAATTAAACCCTCTGCGTAAAATCCACACCCCTGGGTTACAGAGTTTTTCATGAGCTAGCTCTTGTTTTCATTTCTGGTCTCATGTCCAGATACCTCTTTCCTTCCTTCCTTTCTTCCTCCCAGAGTTGCAAGGCAAAGGCTTTATTTATTTATTTGTTTGTTTGATAAGCCATGCACATGCCACTCTTTCTGCAGGGAGCACCTTTCTTGTGTCCTGTTTTACTTGGTTGACTCCTATGATCTTTGGATTCTGCTTATCACTTTCTTGCTAGTGTCTAGATGGGTGCACATATAGACTCCCAATAGATATTTGTTGGATCATTGAAAAATCTTGGTTAGATGATTAAATAATGCCCTCTCCATCAAGAATACTGATGTCCTAGAATGGAAAGTTATACTTCACATATATATGATATGTCAGGATACATTCTACTGTCATATATAACTAAAAAAGAACAAATTAAAAAAGTAATTTAAAAAACCAACCAAATGTGGCCTTCAACAACAACAACAAAAAAGTCCTAATGTTCTGATCCCCAGAACATGTGAATATGTGGGTTAATGTGGCAAAGGGATATTGCAGATATGTTCAGTTTAAGGATCTAGAGTGGGGACACTATCTTGGATTGTCCAAGCAGTCCCAAAGTAATCACCAGTCTCCCTTTTCATAAAAAAGAGGCAATAGCATTAGAATGAGGAAAATGATGTTAGGACAAAAGCAGTGGTCAGAGAGGTAGTGCTGCACTGCTGGCTTTGAAGCTAAGAGGAGGGAGCCATGAGACAAGGGATGCAGGCAGTCCCCTGGAGCCAGGAAAGGAGAGGAGGACACTGTCCTTTAGAATCTCTGAAGGTATCATTGCCCTGGCAACAATCTTGACTTTGACCCAGTTAACCCTGCTTCAGACTTCTGACCTATATACAGAAAGGTAAGAAAATAAATCTGTAATAAATGAGATTGATTTAAATGATTAAATTTGTGATAATTTCTTAGAGCACAAGAGGAAACTAACACAGATGTCCTGCCTGAGCAACTTTTCCTGATCACTTCTTCTCTGAGGGGCAGGGTCAATTCTTCTCCTGTTGGCATCCATACACTTCAGTGTCACTTTTCTGTGCCTTGGTTCCCCTGTGTGTAAGTACTTCCCTCAATGGGTTTATATAAGGATTAAATTACTTAATGAGTTAATATAAAAAAAGCCTTTAAAACAGTGTCTTTTATTTAGTAAGTGCTTGATAAATGTTAGCTGTTTTTATTACTAAAACACAACTCACTTATCACAACATTATAATTTTTTTCCCCTCTTTTTGTACTGAGATCGAACCCAGGGCCTCATGCTACATCCCAGCCCTTTTAATTTTAATTTTATTTTGAAACAAGTTCTTCCTAATTTGCACAGGCTGACTTTGAACTTGCTATCATCCTGCCTCAGCCTCCCAAGTAGCTGGGAGTATAGGCAAGTGCTACCAGTCCTCCCCCTACCTTTGTATTTGCTGAATGAAGAAAGTGAGTGGGGCTGGGTGAGGTGGCTTTGGAGGCTAAGCCCAGAGGATTTTGAATTGAAAACGAGCCTTAGCAACTTACTGAAGCCCTAAGCCACTTAATGAGAACTTGTCTCAAAATAAAAATATAAAAAGGGGCTGGAGATGTGGCTCAGTGGTTAGGTGCCCCTGGGTTCAAAAGAAAAGTGGAAATAGAGGGAATAGAGATTAAGAGATAGATGTGATTAAGAGATGTTTGATTTTAATACTTCTTCCACACCTATGGGCCTGATCCCAGGACTTCAGCCATCATCCTTTCTGGAGTTGATCTAGTAAACATTTTTCCTCTTAATGCTGTCCTATTTGAAAAAAAAAAAAAAAGGTTTGTTTCCTGGCTTCCATCCTGCAAATTCCCTTGGTTCTCAGCTCTTCTGGGACTTGGTCATGCTTACTGGTAGCTCTCATTTCCAAGAACTCAGTCTCAGAGCCCTGAGCTCCTCTGCTGCCTTGGGAAGGGAATTCAGATCATTTTAAGGAAAAAGGAGAAAGATGATTCAGAGTGTGGTTTCAAGGCCACTGACTCAGTGACTGGCTAAGAGGAACAAACTGGAGAAGGTTCAGAGCCCCTACTGTGGTGGCTTCCCCTTCCCTGGCTGGCCTTACAACCCTAGTGCTCTCCTCAACTGCCCCAAGTCTCAGTGTACCCTCCTGCCAAAGGGGCCATCATAGCACCTGCTTTACAAGAGTATCATGAAGGTAAAAGAAAAAGTGGCCCTCTGGAATCCAGCACAATGCCCCATCCATGGGCAGGACCCTCTAACTGTCTCTGGCATTATTTTGAGCAGGAATGGCAGTGTAAGGGTCTGGCGGAGCGTTGGAGAAAGAGACCACACAAGAGACTGGCTCCATGCAATTGGCAAAAGGGGATTTATTGGGATCCATTCCAGCGCGCTGGGGCCCCATGCTCACTCAAGAAGGGAGAGCAGCCTGGAGCCCAGAGCTGAGGTCAAGCAGAGCTTAAGTACACTTTTTGGAGAGGGCGGTGGGCTTTGCATACATCAGAACAAATCATCATGAGGCGTGGGAAAATTGAACAACAACTCTGAGACGTGATTGGCACATTCATTGGCGAGAACAGGTCGGGCGGGGGTGATTGGTCATTCCTAAGCGGTTGCACATTCAAACTGACTGGTTCAGGCCCTGCACAGGGCCCTAGGCTAAATGGCCAGTAGGGCATTGTTTTAACTATCTCAGGAATCTGAGTGTAACAGAGGAACTTAATAATACCTAATCTTTTACATTCAAGCTTTCCAGCTTAGAAACTTTACCCTTTCAGCAGTAAACAGACATTATATTATATTTACTATAACAGTGACTTTCAAACTTTTGGGTCTCTGCTTATACTCTTAATATTACTGAAGACCTCAGTAAACTTTTATTTATATGTCTATCTAGTGATATTTGCTACATTAGAAATTAAATCTGATAATCATAATGCACCGATGAAAAATGAAAACAAAAACAAAAGCAATAAACACCCACCAACTGGTTTAAAAAAAAAAGAAATTAAAACTCAAATATTTAAAAATATTTATTAAATCGTGCAAATGAAAGACCTAAGCAACCTTATTCTACTTGGGACCTTATTTTGCTCTGAAACTTAACCCCTGACCTACTGCAGTCCTAAAGTCAGGAAAATACCACAGAAAGCTCTGTGGAAACAGTTCTCAAAAGCTGCAGATGGTGATAGCCTAAGATAGGCCAAGATATCAAAATGTCTGAGATTCCAGATGGCCCCCACCTAGGTGTGGTGACCAATATCTAAACTAGAAGCCCCTTGCAACACCCTCTCGGTTTAAACCAATCATTTTAAGTGCATCAACCCCTTGAACTAACCAGTAATCTTTTCCAGATTCTTTCCCGCCACTTGATGCGCTAATCATGTTTTAGAGTTGTTTTATGATTTTCCCGCGGTGTGTGATGATTTGCTAAGACATGCTATGAAGTCCCTGCTTTCCCCAAAGAGTGTATGAAACTGCTGCAAACCGAGCCAGCTCACAATAAACACCTCTTTGCTGCTTACATCGATCTGGGTCTCTGGTGGTCTTTTGGGAATCCCGAATTTGAGCATAACACAAAGAATAAAACTATTATATGTTAATATATCTTTTTTTTTGAGAGAGAGAGAGAGAGAATTTTTTAATATTTTTTAGTTTTCGGTGGACACAACATCTTTTATTTATTTATTTATTTTTGAGAGAGAGGATTTTTTTAATATTTATTTTTCAGTTTTTGGTGGACATAACATCTTTATTTTTTATTTTTATGTGGTACTGAGGATAGAACCCAGCACCCCCTCCCCTCCCCACATGCCAGGTGAGCACACTACCGCTTGAGCCACATCCCTAGCCCCGTTAATATGTCTTTTTAAAAATAAAAAATAGCCTATTTTTTTCCAAAACAAGAATAATTAAAATGGCATTACTTTACACTTTTGCAAATTTATTTTTTTATATATTTAAAAAATTTGTTCTTTTTAGATGCACATGACAGTAGAGTGTATTTTGACTTTAATGTCTGGCTTAATAGAAGGTAACCAGGTGCCTGTCTGCTTCTATGTTAGTCTGATGTGGTACCACATGTCAGGGAGTCTCTGTGAAACTTCACCATACACTGGTGAGAGAATGAAGGTAATAAGACAAATAACATCTTAGTTTCATTACAAAATAGTTGGACCTCAATGACTGCCTGAAGGATACTCAGAGTTCCTAAAAGCCTACACTGGGCTAATCTGCCCCTACTAGAGAAACCTATTGACCTCACAACCAGCCTAACCAAAAGCAAGAGAGCAGCAAGTTTGATAAGTGACTCTTTGGGAAAGTTCCTTCTGGCTTGGAGAGCCAGGGACATACCCATTCCATGGCAACCTATTCCTAATACTCCCTTTGTGTTAGTCAGCTGCTCATCGCTGCTGTGACAAATGCCCAAGAAAACCAACTTAGAGGAGGAAAAGTTTATTTTGGTTCATGCTTTTAGAAGTGTTAGTTCAAGGTCAGTGCCATTGCTTTGGGCCTGAAGTGAGGCAGAACATCATGGCCTGTTGTGTTGTGAAGCTGTAATGCCAGACTCATGGGACCCCACTAGACCTCCAGGAGCTGAATCCGATGCAATCACACAAGAGTCTTTATTGCAAGCTCTAGCCTGGACTCACAACCTTTTTGACTCAGCGGTCCTGAGGAGTGAGTCCTGGTCCTTCGTTCAGTGAGAATTTATAGTTTTTTTTTTTGCAGGATACTCTGTGTATCAAAACATCACACAGCAAATCATTTCATACCACCAGAAAATCAAACAACGACTCTTAACATTGATTAACACATTCACTGGCGGGAACAAGTTGGGTAAGGGTGATTGGACAGTACAAGACGGGGATTTGTTTGAACTGTTTATGGTAGATGATAACAAGTTGGGAAACTTGTTATCAACTACCATAAACTACTGTGGGGTCATCTGACATTCCAGGTATTTTCCCTGTCTCATGCTGATTGGTGGTTGCTAGGGGGTTGCTATGGGTCCTCACCTAGCCTAACTGAGTCAGGGACACCTGGCGCTGCAGATGTCTCAGCAGGGTGCTTATCTGCCTACGGTTTTTCCTGTGGGTTTTTCCAAGGACAGGGGTCACACCGCCTTCCTTCAGACAGGCCTTGCTCTGAGGTAGAGGCTGGTTTCTCAAAAATGGAGTCACATCAGTTTCTCAAAGCAAAGCTGCTCACTTTATAGAAATAGAGAAAAAGAAAGAGGCTGGGAGATCAAACATGGTCCTCAAGTGCATGCTTCCTGAAAGGAAAGCGAGGAAACAGGGGACAGGCGATGGGCAAGAGACCAGGCAGAGATACACAAGAGAATTTATTTATCAGAGATGACAAATAAAATCCATCTCTACATAGACAACACAGGATTGGAGTTTGAGACTTTTATGGAGAAGGCTCAGGGATTAGAGCAGGGTGGGCCCTAACGTGGAGGGTGGGGTTGGTATGAAGGAGTGGTGAGCCTTTCTCTGAAAGGCCCTTGGGCCTTCAGATGGCCATTCATATGCTAAGCAAGTACCTTACACTTCCAATTACCTACTCCCTTATCTAGGCCCTATCTCCTACAGTGCCTGCCACCTCCCAGTAGTCCATTCAGCTGTCAATGAACTAATTCTTTGATAAAGTAAGAGCTGCCCAGAGCCATCCTTGGGCTGTGAGTGTGCTACTGCTCATCAGAGCCTAATGGATAGGAGGATCTGGTGTCTGGAAACTTCCAGTGGATATTTCCTCTGTGTAAGACTGCCCAGACACATTGTAAGCCCTATTCAGCTCTGCCTGGACCCACACAGCACCAGAGATGGGGTGACCAGCTGCATTCACACAGCCCCTCTGAGATGGGTATGACCTGCTAAGATGCCAATCAACCTACTGACTGGAAGACATCAGGAAGCAGCAAGACTCCATCCCTGAAATCTTATCCCTGCCTTTGATGTGTCCAGCTCCAGCTCCTGTGTGGGCTGGATCTATTAGGTGCTCCATCCTTTAAACCTAATTCTGACTTTGTCTTTTGTTTTTCACGAATTATTCTAGATTTTAATTTCTTAGGTGGCTTACACCCTCCTGAGCAGGAAGAAAAACCTCCCTAATCAGGCGCTGGCCACCTCCCCATAATAAAGAGCCTTCCTGATTCAATTACTTCTCAAAATTCCTACCTCTGAACATTGCTACATTGGGGACCAAGCCTTCAACACATGAGTCTTCGGGAACACTTCATATCCAAAGCATAGTATACCTCTTGCTTCCTTTCCAATCAGTTTGTTAAATGGTTTGAATGTGTCCCCCCAAACACATGAGTGTTGAGGTGATCTCCAGTACAACAGTGTTGAGAGGCAGAACTTTTAAGGTGGTTAGGTCATAAATGGATTAATGCTCTTATCATCATGGGAGTGGGTTAATTAGCATAAGAGTGTATAGGATTCTTATAAACTTCTCTCTCTCTATGACGTGTTATGATGCAGCAAGAAGACGCCCATTCTGAGACTTCCCAGCCTCCAGAGGCATGAGACAAACAAACTTCTATATTTTATAAATTCCCAAATCTTAAATATTCTGTTATGGCAACACAAAACAGACCAAGGCAGGGACTGTTACATTTCTGAGCCATTCAAGGTTGGTTAGGGGTAGAATACCTATCTGGTAAGGACAGTCTGGATTTGTGTTTCTGTGGATAGATGGTCTGGGAATTTGGGACCAGGAGATATGGGGCATTAAAACTGCCAGCCCAAATCTCTGAATTGGAACAACTTTTGATACTGAGCTTTAGAGTCATCCCTCACTGATTTTTTGCTAGGCCTACTTTTACTTCTTATTATACAGCTCTACTGTTTCTGACCTGAGTGAGAAAGGCCACTGTCTGGCCAAGCTTCTCAGAGGCTGCTATAGGTACGCAGCTTCTGGTAGCTCTAGCATTTCCTGATAGGCAGGGCTCAGGGGTGCTGATTTATTGGGACAGAAGGATGGCATTTAACTGACACTATACATTTGACATACATTTCTGTAGAACAGGGTGGGACTGAATGAGTGATGGAGGTTAGGGCTATGACTCACCCACCCCCAGTTCCCCTGCCCAACTCACAAGAGTGAATTCCCCTTCTTCCCCTCTCAGTAACTTAGATGAGCACTTAGATGAGATTAACAATTTAGAACAAAAGGAAAGGTAAGAATTTCAAGTATTCTCTAGGAGTCTTTTAAGTATTCACTGAAGTATGTGTTGGTTCTTATACTCATTGGAACATAAGTCCAGAACATTTTAAATTATATTACAAGTTTTTAACAATAATTTATAACATAAAGAAAAAAAACTGCTTATTTAACCCAAGTGCTCTCATTTTTAGACATTTCAGTCCTTATTACATTGATATATAGCTGTAGATTATGGATTATTTTACTATTCTTGCTAATTATATTCACATTTTTTTAGGATCCTACCCAGTAGTCACCCCTCCCCGCCACTTTTTAAAAACTTTATTGGAGAGAGGCTCTTGCTCTATTGTTGAGGCTGACCTTGAACTTTTGGTCTTCCTGCCTCAGCCTCCTGAATGATCAGAATTACATGTATGTGCCACTGTGCTCTGCTGCTCACTTATTTTTAATGCCTTATTATATTCTGTTGAGTGAATGTTAATGGAGAACAGAAAGTGTGTTCTGAGTTCTGATTCGAGGAGAACTTAAAGACATCAGAGGTTTGATTAAAAAAATGAAAGGTGACAGCTGGGGATGGTGATGCTCTCCCATAATCCCAGTGGCTCTTCGAGTTGAGGCAGGAGGACCTCAAGTTCAAAGCCAGCCTCAGCAATTTAGCATGGCCCCAAGCAACATAGTGAGACTGTTTCAAAATAAAAATAAAAAGGGCTGGGGATGTGGCTCAGTGGTTAAGCACCTCTGGGTTCAATCCTTGGTATATTGACAGTAGAATCTAGACAGAATAAAGAGTAACTAAATGATGGTTGTTATTATCTATAACCTTTTCTTCATCTTTCTTCTTCTAAAAGGCCCACCCATTTAATGAAAATCTGGGCTTCTCTAGTGACCCCTGTCATCTGTTTTGCATTTAGAGACAAAGTTGACAGCTGGATCTCAGGCTGACAGAGCTAAGCAGCTTCATTTTCACATTGGGAGAGCAGCTCAGTGAACTTCCTCTGCCTACTTTATCATGTGAGTAACTTCTGGAGTAAGAAAAGTGGGGTGTGGGCCAGAGAAGGGTCTCTGAAATAAGTCACTTGGAGACGTTGCTGGGGCCATTCACTAATGTTACAGCAGGTGATTTTAGAGCACCATTTTTTTCCCCCCTATCAATTCAGCACCAGACACTTAGGGCTGATAGGCCTTAAAGATGCAGATGAATTGATATTTTCTGCTCTGAAGTTCCTGAATGTGCAGAGAAGAAGATGTTAGATTGAGAAAGAGTAAATGGGGAGAATGCTCAATGTTCACTCTGGGAGGTCAGGAAGGAGCCAAACCCACCTTGGACTGATGTTGGAGATAACATAGAGTTTCTTCCAGGAATCACTCAGTGTTTTAGGTAATAACATCAGAAAAGATACCCAGGAACCAGTGAAAAACCAGCCTCTATCTCAGAGCAAAGCCTGTCCAAGGAAGGGACATGCCTTTGTCCTTGGAAAAACCCACAGAGCATTCCTAGGCACATTCCCACCCTGCTAAGTTGTTTATCTACAAATAACAGGAGAGATCTGCTGCGCCAGGTGTCCCTGACTCAGTCAGGCTAGGTGGGGATCCATAGCAGCCCCCTAGCAGCCACCAATCAGCATGAGACAGGGAAATACCTGGGATGCCAGATGACCCTCCCAGTATTTTATAGTGGTTGATAACAAGTTGGGAAACCATGTAGTTCAGCACGTACACCCCTCTTGGCTTAAACCAATCAGTTCAAATGAATACCCCTTTTGTACTGACCAATCATCCCTGATTTGTATAAAACTGCTGCAAACCCTGGGCTTGAGGCCTCTCAAGGCGTCACCAGTTGCTGTGTGCGCGAGCAGGACCGAGCTAGCTCGCAATAAACACCTCTTTGCTGCTTGGGTCTCTGGTGGTATTTGGGGGTCTCGAATTCGAGCATAACACCAGGTCATGGAGGGCATTGTGTGCTGTAGTAAGGTGGATCTCCCTATCCATTGACTCTAACAGGCAGTGCAAGAAGTTGAAGGTTCAAAGGGACAGAAGCAATGGGCAATGAAGGGTCATGCCCTTCCTCCCTCACATTGCCCTTTGTTTCTTTTTTTCCTGCCCCCTAAGATTTTTATCCCTCAACAGCATAAGGTTCTAGTTAGGGAAGAGAAGGAGAAAGAGGCAGGAGAAAGAAATTCCAAATAATGACAGTGGAAAGGAAAATGGTGTTTGGGGAGCCAACTGGCTGATTTGTATTTAAGAGATGGATGCAATTTAGGCATCTGAAAGCCAGAGGTTGTCATAGAAAATAAATTTCCCATGCCACACAGCAATTCATCAGCCCTGAACTTCACCTGCTAGTTATTTATGAGTTTGTAGAACTTGAATAAATGCCAGGCAAGTTTTTTTTAAATGTTTGTTTTTTCAGTTGTAAGTTTATTTTATAATATTTTTTCCTAAGACCAAATTATAAGTTAGATCCTCACAATAAAAGGTGAAGAGTACTGATGTTTTGGGGTAAGTAAGACAGTTGTTCTGATAACCCCCAATCATCAGCCAATTCTTCTTGCAACTATGAGGCAATTAAACAAAGCAGGGTAGTGTTTTTTACTTGTGAAATATCAATGTGTGTAGATTTAACAGATGGCATCTTGACATATCAACTTTGTGAGGCAGTTCAGTGAAGTTAAAAAATATGTAAAGGGGCTGGGGATGTGGCTCAGCGGTAGCGCGCTCGCCCTGGCATGCGTGCGGCCCGGGTTCGATCCTCAGCACCACATACCAACAAAGATGTTGTGTCTGCCGAGAACTAAAAAATAAATATTAAAAATTCTCTCTCTCTCTCTCCCTCCTCTCTCACTCTCTTTAAAAAAAAAAAAATATGTAAAGTTCCAAAAAAAAATTGAGCTTGATTTAAATACTTTTAATTACAGAATATTAGCCAAGGATAAGTACTTTACTCTGTGTATCTGATGACGGTGATTTTGGAACATCTGATAGAACAAATTTATTTCTTTAGCATTTTTTTGATAAGTCATTTGGATATGCCTCTTAAAAGTTATATGAAGACTTCTTAGTGGAACAACTATGATTTAAGAGTGATAAAGATTTCAACTCTAAGAATAAACCACATGGTGTTTCAAATCCAACACTGTATAAAGGATCCTAGATGTCATGGTAGAATTTAGTTTTGGAACAGGAAATGGAAATTAAAATCGACTGGAAAAGTCTAGTGAGAGATCATTCAAAAGCCACGTATTAGAAACTCTTTAAAAAGGAAAATAACATGAACAGTGATTTCATCAAAATGAGGTGTAAAAAATAAACAGATGGGGACCTTGCAGGAAAAAAAAAATTGTTGTAGCGAATCTGTTTCCCTTCCAAATAATTTCCCAAAATAGTCAAACCTGTAAAAATTATGTAATGTGCAATTAGTAATGTTTAATTGAATCTCCTTTAGCCTTTCTTTTTCTTCTTTTTGGATCTGTACCTGTGGCCATTCATTTGGAATTAGACATGTGTTTCTCAAAGCCATAGGGAGAAAGCAGGGATACTCGGGCAACAGCCACTAGCAACTGGGCTTGCGTTCAGATATGTGGAAGGGATACTTGGCTTCTTAGGCTCTGACAGGAAGATGATGTGCTCTTTGGGTGACATGGAGTGGGATGATCCAGAGCAGTTGCTGGTACCAGAGGAAGTCACAGAGGACCTCCTTCCTGCTTCTCCACAGTGGGCTCAGCTGGACAACCAGGCATTATGTTTATGCTCCAGACAAGAAAACATGGGAGATGAGGAGCAAAAGTGAAGGTCAGAGTCCTGCAGACCTGATACCCTTTAAAATGCTTTCCTGGAGGCCGGGTGTAGTGGCACATACCTGTAATCCCAGTGGCTCTGGAGGCTGAGACAGGAGGATCGTGGGTTCAAAGCCAGCCTTAGCAATAGTGAGGCGCTAAGCAACTCAGTGAGACCCTGTCTTTAAATAAAATACAAAATAGGGCTGGGGATGTGGCTTAGTGGTTGAGTGCCCCTGACTTCAATCCTTGGTACACCGCTCTCCCAAACAAACAAACAAACAAACAAACAAACAAACAAATAAATAAATAAAATGCTTTCCTGGAAGAGCCACCTGTGACTTGTGCCTATGTTTTATCAGCCAGCATGAATTTCATGGCTGCCTCTAACCATTGGGAATCCAAGGGAGGGGAGGGGTTGAACTGAAAGCTTTATAATTGCAAATGGAATAGAATTTTCTTGATAAGGAAGAAGGGGAGGATGCTTCTGTTCTTGATTGAAAATATTTTCTTTATCCTGTTTGCCATTAAGTGAAAGTTAGATGTTCATTGCAAGATGATTGTGAGATGCTTACACAGGCCTTCTGCTTCTCATTTTTGTTCTGTAAAGCATGAACCACAGCCATGACATCCAGCATAGGCACTGGGTGGACAAGAGGCTACACAAGACAATGAGGCGCAGAGTGGGTTCCCAAATCACATTGCCTGAGTCCTCTTCCTGGCTGCCATTTATTAGCTATGTAACCAAGGGTATGTGTTCAACTTGTTCTGTCTGTTAAGGGGGTGATTGTACAAACTACAGGCACTGATGTGAAGAGTAATTGAGTTAATATATAAAAAGAGATTAGAAAGAGCTGGGTACATAATAAACACTCCACGGAAGTTAGCTATGATTATATAGTATTTTCCAATTATTTATTTAAAAACAAATGGGATTAGTCCAAAAGTATAGGCTTGCCTTCTACCACACCTAAGTTCATGAGGGTTTTCTTCACTGCCATCTTCTTTTCTTTCTGCTCACTCTCTTCTTTAAAAAACATATTTTGGCTGGGCACTGTGGAACATGCCTGTAATATCCCAGTGGCTCAGAGGCTGAGATAGGATTGCAAGTTCAAACCTAAATAACTTACTGAGAACTTGTTTCTAAATTAAATATAAAGCGTAGTGGCACATGCCTGTGGTTAAACACCCTTGGATTTAATCCCCAGTAGCAAAAACAAACAAATAAACAAATAATACCATATTTCTCCTGAGTCTGCTTTGACATTATTCTCTGGTTCAGAAAAGAACTCCTAAGGGACCAAGGGAACAGCTTAGTGGCTTTGGTGCCTGGGAAAAGGAGCCTAGCAGCTGAATGCCATGAGCCACTGGGATGAGATAGGCTCTTGATGTGGGTGCCAATCACAGCAAAGTGATTGGCAGGATAGATGTTAATTTCAGTGGTCACACATTTCTAATCCTGGACTCTCCCCAAGACTCTTGACTCAACCCTGCAGTGGTTTGAAGTGGATTTTATTAGGCTTTTATTACATCTTTATATCTATTTTTTCTTCTTGGGATCTAAAGTACACAAGACAGTACCACATGCTTGGACAATATTCTGTTCAACACTTCTTCTAATGTTCAGCTCTGTCTCTTGCTCTCTATTGCAGTAAACCCAAGAGTGAGGTCAGGGTTTCAGAGGCCCAACTAGCTTGCTGAGTGATGAAGCATTGAGGCTATTTTGTGTTGTTTCCCTTCTTATATTTCTTCCTGAAGTAGAATTATAAATAGGATCCTCTATAATCTATGGTCAAAAAATAGAATAATCAGGCAAATGATTCTATGATAATGTCAATTATAAACATAAGATATTAATAATACATAGAGCCAAGAATTCAGCTGAAAGATAACAAAAGACAAAGGCACCGTGTGTCTTGTCTCCTCATTTTTCAGTTCTTTTTTCCTGAAGGTCTCTCACTAGAGTGGTAACAGGATTTTAAAAGTGAGTAAAACTTTTGCCCAAAAAATGACTTGCTAATTGTTATTTTGAATAATTTTGTGACTTCCAAAACCCCGTTTTCTCTTATACTTTTTGAAAACATAAAAGAAACAAAAATCCACACTAATAAACACATCAGAATTCTTTAAAGCCTTTTCTTTTCCTAACTGGAGAAATTTCTGGAGTGATAAAGGAAAATAGCTACTGCATTTGTATCTAAATATACTTTCCTGCTTTTGTTCTACTTCAATGAAAGTGTTTCTAAGATTCTTGTGTAGAGTTGATCTTCCTTTGTTAAGGATGCTGTTTTTCAGGATAAGTTTTAAGAAATATTCTTTTTTAAAAAAATCTGTTTTTTCTTTTTAGTTATAAAGAAAAATGCTTTGTAAAATGTTTACTACCTTGAGCTTCCACACTCCTGTTGAGGGTTCCATTCCCTCTGAACTTCCGGTGGGTGATGTGTTGGCAGCCTGTCTGGTGCTGAGGACGTGCGTTTTATTTATTCCAGAAAAGCATTTAGGTCATTCTCTCTCTCCTCTTCCTGCATAGAGAGAAATGTAAACAGTGACAGACTAAGCTCTTCACAAGTCTTTCCCTGATTTTTTTTAACTTTCCACAGAGTTCAAATACATGCAAGAAGAAATGATCTTATTTAATAATAAGCAATAACTATTACGACAAGAACTAGATTTGTGAGATACTAAAATCACCAGGTAAGTGATTTGAACTTTTAAATCTGTTAAAACTTCCCACCCTGTTGGACAGTAGATGAACCTTCATCTCTGTGACTACAGAAAGTCCCTTGTCACCCTTACGATATGTGAACTTAGAGAGCATTTTTCATTTAAGCAAGACTCCTCAACCCAGCACTACCAATTCTTTATGGCAAGGGGCTGTCGTGTGCATTATAGGATGTTCAGTGTCATCCCTAGCCTCTACCTGACAGGTGCCAGTAGCACCCTGCCTCAGTGTGACAACAGAAAACATCCAGAGATGGCCAAATGTCCCTTGGGCAATATGGTCCCCAGCTGGGAACCACAGGCTCACCGTCATGTTCAGTCCAGAAGTATAGCGACAGGTTCTCTACAAAGCACAAAGTGGCTGGAGGACGTCAGGGATTAGAAACCCTAACTGCTGATGTGGCAGTTCAGGGACACTTTATACACACCCAGTCTGTCATAAAGTGGGATCAGGGGTCAGCTTCCCAGAACTGGCCTCAGTCTGCCTAATCGACTGGTCCAGCAAATCCTGGGAAAGGGAAGGAACAAAACCGAACATCTCCCTGACCAGTCCCGGATGCTTGTGATACATTGTGGGCTGTTTCCTGGGGATATTCTAATTGTGTAGGAGAGGGAAAAAATACCTCTTGCTCTACTCATTTGAGGTTCATAGCTGAGGCCCTCATGATTTACAAAAGCAGAGCATACATATTCATCTAATATAAGTTTTAATGTGAAACAAGAGCCTTCGTAAGGAAATTAAGACCTCTAAGTAATGAACAAATCTGAGTGTTTTTATTCTAGGTTTGATGAAGAGTAAAAGGCCATGGGAAAACATCCAAGGGCCCAAAGGCCTGGTGGTGAGAGTCTGGGAAATTAGGTCTGATGGTTCAGACCCTCTTCTGTGGTTCAGGAAGAATGGTGTCCCCTTCCCTCTGGTATAGGGAGGGCTCTTTCCCATGAGGCTCTTGTAATCTACTTCAGAGCAAGGTCAGAGGACCCTTCATGACCTGTTCCGGGGGAAAAAAGGTTGGGGAATGGTGAGAGTGACCTACTTGTTTCTGCCATCTTCCCAAATTCTTTCAATTAAAAACACCTTGGCATAGCCTGTCCTGAACCCCAACATAATACATACATATTCTTAGTATACAAGAAAGAAATTTTAGAAAGGATTTCAGTAGCAATTAGTGATTATTCAAGTGTATTAAAAATGTAAGAGGGTTTATTTCCTTCCTCCAAAATCTTTGTCGTTTCAAAAATTATTATTTGTGATAATTTTTAATCACACAGCTAACACATGTTCACAAATGAGAAAGCGAAAAATAGGTAGAAGCCACTGAGAGGTGGGAAATCACCCTAAAGTGTATTATCTAACAGTAACATTTTGATATGTATTTTCTGAACATGTGATCATATTACAATTCTTTAGCAGGTCCACTTTGAATAGCACTTTAAATAATATGTATTTTATATCTAACAAATGTCCTCTGCCTTATGGTTACTTTTCAAAATCCTGGTGAAGTATGAGGAACAAGTATCATCACATCTTGTTGATGGAGTAGTGAAAGATTTGGAGGGTTTTGAAGGATTACTTAATGTCACTAAGTTTATCAAAGGGAAAGATTTGAATAAGGCCATGGGTTTTTGGCTCCCTAATTCAGTGTGCTTTCCATCAGCCTACTTTAATGATTTAAAATGTAGATTTATGTGAAAACCTTTTTTTTCCCCTGAAACTTTTGGTACTTTAGAGATAACTTATTATTTAAATAATGCCTAAAACCTTTAATGGGAAGTTGTAATGGTGAAGGGAGAAGATGGAGGAAAAGCTTCACTTGAATCTAATGTATGAAATATGATATGTCAAGAGCTTTGTAATGTTTTGAACAACCAATAAAAAAAAAAAGATGGAGGAAAAGGGCAAGAAAAGTGGGAAGGGATAAATGAGAATTCCTGTATGCAAATTTTGCCCCCTGCCCTTTTGCATTTAAATTTGCTGAGTTCTATGGCTGCTAAAGAATAAATATATGCATCACAATTCTCAGACATAGAGCAAAAAGGATTTAACCTAAAGACACTGGGCACAGATAATAGGGAAAATCAGTGAAATGAGCTGGGTGTATGTAAGGGAGTGGTGGGGATTGTGGCAATTGATAGAGGTCATGCTGCATCTCAGGAGGTGGTCACTCCTCAGCTCTGGTGAAAAAATGAGCCCAGTCCTGCCAAATCTTCTGATTTTACTAAGAAATCCAAAATTGGATTTTTATGTAAACGTTTTGTAAAGAAACTCACTGCAGTTCATTTTAGTATGTTTGCAAGTGAAGTGTGCCCTCTAGGCCTCTGCCTATTCTTGGCATATTCGATTTTTGCTTTCCACATATTTTCAGAGTTGGAGTGCCACCAAGGATTGATCTGGTGAGTATAGTTTTTCCTTTCACTTGTACGTATTCCTCATGAGGAGTCTTTCTTACTCGCTAGATACCCCTAACCTTGTTTCTGTAAAAGTCATTTCCTCTTCTCGGGGCTGTTGTCTACACACTGTCCACATCTAGTTCCTGTGCAGGTTGCCCTCTCATGGACAGGGACTTATGAACAGGCAGGGAGGTGTAGACCTCCGAAGTCAGGTGTAAGCAAATTGCCACACAGTGTCTCATGTCTCACGGTCTCCTTTTGGTTGTGATTTCTTTGTCATTTTATGTGATCTGTTCCTGAAGAAAACCAGAAGGCGATTTTACATTCATAACCATAAGCCATTATTTTTTTTTAACCTAAAAAGATATTAATGAACTTGTTTTCTTCAAATAGAACAAACTCTTCCCCCTGGAGGAAGAGGATAGTAGTCTCTCAGATGGTGTTCAGATTAGAAAAACTTCAAAATTTTCTGTTCTAGAGTTCTTCTAAGTTTGCTTTCATGAGAAAAACATTTCTTCCCCAAGGAATTGAATTCTGAAAGTTCAAGGGAACAGTAGCACCATATTATTTTTTATTCATTTCTTCCAGTGCCCTGTAAAACACATGTAAAAAAACTGTACAAACCCAATCCCAAATTAGATATTAATGTGAAAAGGGTGATGTGCTATGAATGTAATATATTTATTTTATGCACACATGCAACGCTAAGTGGATGCACTGTTCTATAAAGCACTTTGGGAGTACAAGGCACATAAAAGAGACCTGATCTTAAACAGAGTCATGCTATTAAGAAATTGACCATGAGAGGGCAGCATTGTCTACACAAATCACAGAATTGCAACTAAATTTGAACCTCAGATATTTTTGTGAGGCCCATCCACCATATTTGGTTTCAGACACAAGGAATAATAATAGAAGCAGTATTATTCATGCTTAAATTCACATTTTTTTCAGTAAAACATTTTTAATCTCTCGGTCTGGGTAGTCATTAGGAATAAGCTAATTATTGTCTAACCATGGCACATATCTTTTATCCTCCTTTTATTTTATTCTTTTTTCCAGTGTATTGTCTTCATATTCTGTACCCAATTTTTGTAGTTTGATTATTTGTTTTAAAAATCAGCCTGTTCTTTAAAGATCCTGGCCATGCGAGTTGATCCCAGTCAGTTGCTCAGTTTCAGTACTATTTATAAAGCTCTTAGGCGATCTAGTGTCGTGGGTAAAAATGGGCCTCAGCTGTGGGCAGGTGTTGGTTCTGCCACTTAGAGATTTGCTCTTCCCCCTCAGTGAATTGAAGGTAATAATAGCCTCTACCTCACAGGGCTTCATAATGGATATATAAAGTGCTGGGTGCACAGAAAGCGCTCAGTAAACATTGCAGGAACAGCAGTGTTTTTTTCTTCTTCTTTTTCTTCCTTTCCTTTTTTAAAAATCGAATGAATTGTGAATATTCAAAAATATGGGAGAGTTTATATAAAAACCACTACTTGATCCAGTTTTATCACACAAGTTACTTGCCTGGCTTCTGGTCCTACAGGTGACTTGCCTGGTGTTTTGTGGCTGCTCAGTTCTTCCATTTCTCATTGTCTCTTCTTGATCTTCATATGATGATAAAAATGGTACCACAGCCAACAGGAATGGCTGTAGGAAAGAAGACGAAAGATATCAGGTTTTTTTTTTCTTTTTTCCTCCAAGTTGTAGATGATTGCTCTGAGTCCTAACAACTCTCTCTAGATTCTTTTATCTGAGCAATCCAAGACCTTTAGCTCTGCGGTGTAATCTAATTTGTTTCTTTTGTCAGATTTCATTGTGAGGTTGAAGGCTTTGGGAGGCTAGGAGAGAGCATATCCTGTGGGAGATTCTGCTTCATTCATCCCTAGGTGGCAGGCTGTAAGGTCAGGATGGTCAAACTGGGGAGGACAGCTGTGGCCTGATGGGAAAACAAAAAGCCACTAAGGGACAGTTCCATGGTGACATATTTTATCCTTTTCCCCATTCATTGCTCAGCCTTCCCACCCTTATGTGTGAAGGATTCCTGATTTTTATTTTTCATCTTGAAAAAAAAAATACATGAACTATTATTTAGAAGGTTATTTCTTCCTCACTGCAGGAATACAGGGAGAAAGCTTTGTGTCCTGAGAGTTCAGGGAGAAATTCAGATCCTCTCCTCTGTCTTGCGGAAGTGTGCTAAATTGCCAAAGGAAACCACTGCTGTGTCCCCTGACTGCCTCGCAGTTCAGTACTGGAGGCAGATGTGCTTGTTGCAATGCTCTCTCTCGGGGTGGCAGCAGACACTCAGAATGGTGTTTCATCTAACTGAGGGCATCGCAACTCATTGAAAAGCAGAGCACATCGAAGGGCCTCTGCGAGAACACTTTGCAGACTATAAATCGGGGCTGGAGGAGATGCTTAATTAAATCAGTCCTGAGGTCACAGGAAGGAAGAGCACACCTCTCCCTCCCAGACTTGACCTGGTTCACGTAACGTGGCAGCTAGAGAACTTGGAAATGTGTTAGTAGGGCTAATGTAAATATACCAGAAGAGGCCACTTCCCTGCCAGACGATGAAGCAAGAAATCCTATCTAGGCAGGCTCTGACCTTCCAGTTTAATTCTTCGAGCCAGAGACACACAGATGAAGATGGCCAGAGAGGCTGAATTGCTGGGTGTCAGATTATAGTACCAAGGACAGAGTTTCTTGAACTCATTTCTAAAGAGTCTTGTTATTTGCCATTGGGGATTTGGGAAGCCCAGATTAGCCTTCTATCAGAACTGAGTGTGCGAATGGGCCGATCACTAACACCTCCCGGTTCATCAATGAGGACACCTAGGGTTAGCATCTGGGATCCTAAAAAAGATGCAGAAGAAGGTAAAAAGGGCAGGCCATCAGTAAGGCATGCCCCATGCAGGAAGGCCCAGCACAACCCCGGGTGTCTCTTTTCTCTCTTAGGCTCATGAGCTTACATGGTCACTGTGTGCGCCATCTCTCCCCACTTTCTTTCCCCACCCCTCCCCAAATTTAAAGGAAGGATCACATGACAGGGATAAAGAGAATAGAACAGCACTCAAAGGTGTGATCTTGGTTAAACTAGAAGAAAAGAGAGCTGAAGAAGTAACTTCTATCCAGTTCAGCCAGTGAGCACAGGGCGCTGAATGCTGGTCATAACTGTATGGTCCAGCCTCGAGCTCTCAGGGTCCAGGGTCATGATATGAAACAAAGGAGTCTGTGGCTCAGGATCATTACTCCATCCCTTGCATCTATAATCATATATTGATCCCACTTATTTTTCATTCATAATTTTCCATGATGCCTTATTTCCCATGATACATCCATATCAACCCCATTAGCCCCTTCGGATCTATTTGTGAGCTGGATCAATTCTTGTTAGGACTTTAGGTTAAGTCAACAGTCCAGGGAGGAGAGAGGGGAGCTCTGGGGTAGGCACAAGCCTCCCCGCTTGCCTGTTATTATTATTTTTAAAGCGCATCCCTCACTCTCTGGCACTTTCTGGTTTTCTACCCTTCCCTTCTTGCTTTCCTGCCCCTTATAAATCCCAAAGAGGGTCTGAAGGACAAGACTAGGGTTTATGGTAGTGGTCAAGTATTTTCTTCCCCCTTGGCGGTTGTCCCTCATCACTGTGCCCTCTCTAATGAACAAAAGAGATGAGAAGTTGAGGTGGGATCAGAAGTGGGGACATCAGGACCACAAAATAAAAAGGTGTGTGGGTGTCAGGCATGGTGGCGCACACCTGCAGTCTCTGCTACTTGGGGGATTGAGGCAGGAGGATCCTAAGTTTGAGGTCAGCCTGGACAACTTAGTGAGACCCTGTCTTAAGACAGAGCACTTGCCTACCATGAGCAAGGCCCTGGTATTGATCACCAGCATCGAAAACAAAGCAAACACCACCACCAAAAAGATTTATGGGAGGCCTGCTGGGCAGGGGGTCTGGAGGCAGGGACTTAGGATCCAGCACTGAGATGAAGGAGGGATTTGACCTGAGCAGTCGTCATCTCTCTGGGCCTCAGTTGTCTCAGCTGTAAAAATCAAGCAACCAGACTGGATGTGCTCTAAGTAAGGCTGGCTCTGGGGTTCTCTGAGTTCATGAACTAGGAAATGGCAGTTGGCAATTTGAAAATCCGGCAGCACGCTTTGAGAGTTAATTTCTGTAAATAAAAACCCCTCCTCTTCCTGTGATCTGTATATTTATATCCCATTACCAATGCCATTATATATGAATAACTTATTAGAGCCAATCACAAAAAGAAAAAAAAAAAGCAGTAAACGGCTGAATGATGAAGAAGGCAATGGTCCTACCCGGCTCATTCTGGTGAGTAATTTGTTTATTTCCTCTGTACTTGGGGTTGCCACTCAAGCTGGGCTGGAGAATCCAGTAAACATTTTTTAATATGACAAGAAATTTCAAAGTTTTCTGTGCATTGCGCACTGTTGTGACTAAGAGATTTATTTCTTTTATTATTATTAATATTATTAGCTATAACCTTTGGGCCTGATCTTGTACAAGAGCCCTGTGCCACCAGGAGATGGGTGAGAGGCCAGGTGGAGCCTCTTCCAGGTGCCAGACCATTTGCTAGTAATTCCCCAGATAGTGGCCAGGGCCTTTCTGGTAGGAAGCACGGAGCTGATTCATCACCCATTTCAAGAATATTTATCTTTATTATGGCATTGTCTTATGTATTTTAGGTTAATCATGTAGGCAGTTTCAAAACCTCTTTGGACCCACACACGTTTTGCAGGATCTGATACCATTGTGCATCTTGTTCTACCCACTAGCAAGTTTATTCTCTTCTCTCAAGTGCATTAAGAAAACCACACACACACACACACACACACACACACACACACACACACACACACACACATCTGTCCATCCTTATGAAAACCTAATAAAAGTAATAGCAAAGAGAGGCAGGGTTTATTCAATTTGCTTTAGATCTGGGCAACATTAATTTCCTTGTCTCAAGACAGCCCATATCATAGAAGGATTTGATAAAACTCAGCAAAGGCAGATGCAGGGCTGGTAAGGGTCACTTAGTGACTCCTACTGGCACAGAGAGAGTTAAACTTAAAAAAAAAAAGTTGAAAGGCAATCTTGGCTCATGTTACCCATTAGCCTGGATATACTATTGACCAAACTTATAGTCAGATAATGCAAACAATAACAAAGTTATTGATTGAGGAGCTGTCAGGCAAATAGGTACTTATCATGATGCTGCTGATAAGCTTGGAATCTCCCTCCTGTGGCAGCGACAGAGGCCTATTGATTTTGCACTTGGTCATCTGTGGCTTCCAGCCGACATGAGATCTGCAGGCTGATTTGATATGCAGGAGCAGAATTTATGGCAGGGGAACACTGCGATCACATAACAGAAGGCCACCAAACTCTGGCTGTGGGGAAGGGAAGGGTTGATGGTACATCCAAAAGAGAAGCTGACAGTGCTGCTGGGTCACAGAACGCTTTGGGGCTGTCTCCTCCTTAGGGTACGTTTCTCTCCCCCATGCCTGGATGCCTCCCACAAGAGCAAGCCCTTAAGCAGCTGGCATTAGTGCTGAGCTTGGCGCTGACCAGTAGGGGTGCGGAAGACAGATGAGACCTGCAGACCCTCCCCACTGAAAACCAAATGCATCACCTCCACGGCACATCTGCTCCCAAACCTGGGCCTTCCAGTTGGCAGGGAAATCTGGCCAGACGTATTATTATTGCTTCTCCCAGCATGTGATCAGCCTGAGGCATTCATGGTTGATTGTCTAAATTTTAGATGTGAACCAGCAAAACGCCATCTCTCTTAGCACTTTTAGTATTAGCCAATTACATGGCTGTGAAGGAAATATAATAATACTCATTATATTTTGGATAGCCTTGCAGGAAAAAGATGCTTGATGTCTGCCAAAGGGACCCGGGTGATTGTTTGACCTTGGAATGTGATAGAGAGTGGGAGAATCGGGTGTGGATGAGAGCAGTGGGGGGTGGGGGCGTTTATTTTCCTACTTTCTCATAGACAATTCTTTAGCTGATTTGCTGGTTTTATACATGAGGGAACAAAACACTTTGCTCATTATTGCCAGTTCTCCTTTATGCAAAATAATATTAAAAGGCATGTGATATTTATGTAAGATCATGTCTAAGAAGGAAGAATTCTCTCCATTCATTCATTCCAGTCACCATTCATTCAGTGGGTAGCTACTGAGGCTTCACCATGGGCCAGACATGGGATGCAGGGTACAGAACGACATGAGGCGGCCAGTTCCTGCCCCAATGCTGGTTTCCATATGGTGAGGGTTGAGTGGGAGCAGGGGATGGTAGTACACAAACATGTGAATCTACTCATTTTCCTATTTTTGGAGATTTAGATTGTTTCCAATTGTCATGCTCTTGTAAATAAGGTCTGGGCCTCTGAGAGGCCCAGGGATTATTCTGTGGGAAAACCACGGTCAGTTTTAAAGGCATTGCTTTCTGAGCCAGGGTGGGTGTCCGCATTACAGATGTTGTTTTTGAGACTTCTTTTTTGGAGTTACCTTTCAAAAACTTATTTTTAATATTCTCAGTTCTTGGAGGGTGAATTGGATTTGACTTTTAGAAATATTCAAACATCATCTGGCCTTACATCTGGTGAATGTGGTGGAGTGAATCATCATCCTCTTTTTTTTTTGTTTGTTTTTGGTAATAATGTGTGACTACAAAGTAATGCCATTGATTTTTTTTCTTTAGAGGGGTGGAAGAATAAGACTCCTAAAGACACTCTGAAAGTGATCAAGACTTCTAAGCATTTGGAACAATGGCAGTGCCTTTGTTCTAGAAAAGCAGGACAGAGGAGGGAACACAGGCTGTGAGGTCAGAGGTTTTTGCCTTGCCTCCTTCACGTCCTCTCTGGGTGAACTTCAGCCAGTTCCTGAGTTCACACTAAGCTTCCAGTTGATCATTTGCACAATGAAGCTAATTTGGCTTCACAGCACAGTTATTGTGAAAACTTAACAGCATAAAATAAGTAACGATAAAGCAACTGCTACAGTGTCTGACACGTGGCCATTGTTATGGATTATATGTGAAGAGTTTCTAAAAAGGAATAATTCAAAGTGAGTCACAGTTCTTTTTTTTTTTTGTTGTTGTTGTTGTTTGTTTGTTTTTAGAACTATAACTGCCAAACCTGTCCACAAAATATCTCCATGCCAACCTTTTTTTCAATGCCATGCTTTGTTGGAGATGATGTTTATTGTTTCAGATCTTCTTTCTACACTTCTCTACCCTACTCTGCACCTGTGAGGATGTATTGGTCAGATCTTGGTTCCCTGGCTTCTGAATGGGTCCAGACAAAGGTGGCACAGACAGGCCATCAGAATATTACTCGCCCCACTTGCTTTACCAAAGGGTGCAGTTCTTCCCTGGGGACCACAGCTCTCAAGTCTCAGCCCTTCCCTGTCAGACTTCCCCTCCCTTTCTGACTTCTCACCTAGGCCAGGTAACTGCTGTGCTGTCATAATCCCTGGGGCACTTTCCCAGCCTAACCCACACCCACAAATGAAGTCTCCACTGAGGTCTGGATCCCCGACTCATTCAGTTACCATATACTTAGTTTTCTAGAATTGATTGAATTCCCTAACGTTAAGATAAAATGATTTCATTGTGTTGATCATGTCTGGAAAGAGAATGGGATCCTAGAAATTGGGGAGCTATGCAAAAAACAGAATTTAACTGAGAAACTGAGAGCAGGCTTCAGACATGCACATGCTGACGTTCAGAGTTTGCTTTCTAGGCAGATTGTCAGAGTTTGCTCTTTCTTTTTCCTCCTGTAGCATTCCGTGTGTCTTCATGTTAAGTGCCTGCATTGTCAGAGGAGCACTTAGAGTAAGTAATGTTGCTCAGTGAGTCACAAATGGAATCCATGTCAGCCAGTGTCGTGAAATGGATCTATAACTGGCTTTTTGTCCCTCAATTTGAGATGATCTAATTCAATTTCTATGATTTATGGCTCGAGAGAAGACACTTTCTATCCCCCTTTCCCACTTTCCTTCTTTTTCTCTCTTATTCCCCAATTTCTCAGGATCTTTTCTGAAGTCTAACTGAAGCCTGTGATCACACCTACTGATAATTGTGATTACATTGTTTTACTATTGCTGTGAATGCAGGAGACATACATCACTGAGATCAACCTGTGTCTTTGGAATTGATGAGATTTCTTTTTTTGTTTTTGCAGTACTGGGGATTGAACTCAGGGCTTGGTGTATGCTGGACAAACCCTCTGCTGCTGATCTATATCCGTAGTCAAGATGCGATTTCTGTTGTTGGAAAGATAAATGAGATATATATGAAGGTTGGCTGTGCAAAATCATGAGGAATGTGTTAAGGCAAATGCCTTGTCTGATGGCCTTCATGAGCTGCTCAATTAAAGATGGAAAAGGCTATAGTGATGGACACTGCCCAGCTTAGATCCCTTTCCCAGGCTAAGGCCCCATCCCAGTTATTGGTAGTGTTGACTGATAACATTACCCAGCTTTTCTTTCTCCAAAGAATTACTCAAGGAAGGCAGAAGCCTCCCTAAAGGAGGTCCTTTTCCTGCTGCTGCCACCAAGCCTGTAAGTGGCTGATATGGAGGTTCACCTCAGCCAAGGCCTCCTATCGTCTACTCAGGACCCCTAAACTTCCCCAGTCAGCTTCCCTCATCTCTTTTTAGCCTCTCCACTTTTTTCTGATGAATGTGTCCTCCATAAATCATATATTCCTGAATCCTCATCTCCAGCTCTTCTTCTAGGGAACCCAGGCCTTCTCTCTGTCGGATTGTGGAAGGAATTTTAGGTGAAAGGTAGACGGAGACAGGTGCAGTTGCCGTATTTGCATTCAGTTCATTTGCCCAAGGCTGCTTCTCAGAATGCTCTTGGAATAGGAACCATTTTGATGGCTGCATCTGAGGAATCTGTGGACATAAATAGTTGAGTTCTGACTTTCACCTGTTGTGAGAAGACTTTGAACATTCTGACCTGAAACCGTCTCAGGATAGACAATATGTACACCATTTTTTTTTTTTTGGTATCAGAAAAAGTCCACCATTTGTTCTGATGAGAGCATTTGTGCCAGCTCTTTTGTCCTTGAGGCTTTTGTTGTAGTTCATGCTATCTTTTTGATGACTTTAAAATAGTATGTAACTATCTGGGAACCTCTTGCTGTTCCTCTGTAGAGAATATCTTCTCTCTTCCAAATTTGCTGCACTCTTCATCATATTGAAACCACACTCCTGGAGCATTCTCTGAGGGACCCTGTCCCTTTCTAGCCACTCCAGTCATTCCCGCATCTCTCTGACCTTCATTCATTATATTTCACACAGCTGTGTTCAATCTGTCAGGGCTCAATACACAATAACCCAAACTATCTCACTTTGTGAGCTGAAAGAGATTGGAAGGCCTCAGAAGAAGCCTCAGAAGCCAGGCACGGTGGCACAATGCTTGTAATCCCAGCTACTCAGGACGCCGAGGCTGACCAGTGCCGGGTCAGCCTGGGCAACATAAAAAGGAAGTCTTGGAAGCAAAGTCCTCAAGACCTGACTTTTGCCTGCCCTCCTGTCTCCTTCTTTCTTTCTTGTCTGAAGTGAGTTATAGAAGTCAGAATTTCTTTTCCTCAAGGCAATTCATAGACACTAGAACTTCTCTTCCCCAAAGCAAGCCATCAAACCTAGAGAGGTCACTGTCTCCCTTCTCTTTTCTCCCTTGAAGACTCTCATTCTAGGGTGGGAGATGTTGCTCTATGGTATAGTGTTTGCTTAGCATGTGCAAGGCCCTGGGTTCGATCCCTAGCAACATACACACACACACACACACACACACACACACACACACACACACACACACACACTGACCAGTCCTGCCCCATATGCAGGAGGAAGTAGGGCGGCACAGAGTTCAAGAAGGACAGACAGACCCCTCAGTCTTTGATTATTAGATTATTATACCTTTTTGTCCCATTACATTTAGTCTCTAAGTATAAAAATATAAAAAAAAAATTTTCCCATGTGTCTGGCTATTTATATATTTATTTGGTACTGGGGATTGAACCAGGGGTTCTTAACTACTGAGCCACATCCCCAGTCCTTTTTGTTTTTTGAGACAGGGTCTTGCTAAGTTGCTTAGCACCTCGCTAAATTGCTGAGGCTGGCCTTGAATTTACCATTCTCCTGTCTCAGCCTCCTGGGATGCTGGGATTATAGGCATGTGCCATGAATCATGCTTGGCTCTGGGTCTTTATTTCTGAAGGTTCCCATGTTATGTAAAAAATTGGATGAAGTGAATGTGTCATGCTTTTCTCTTGTTATCCTATCTTATTATAGGAGTGATGGCTGTGCCCCTGATGATGGGTGAGGAAAGGTATTATACTTTCCTGCCCCTATCACACTTAAGGTATCTATAACCTTTCTTTATTAATTTATAAGTTTTTTTGTGGTACAATATGCACAAATGATATACTTAAGTGAGCATATTGAGGAATTTTTACATATGCATTTGCCCAGGAAACCACCACTTAGATCAAGATCTAGAATATTTCCAGTGCCCTGTGCACTTTATGAGTACATTATCATTTGCCCACCTGTTAGAGGTAAACACTGTCATGGCTTCTAGTAACACAGTTTCATGTGCTTTTGAACTTCATATAAGTGAATCATACAATCTGTATTCCTTTGTATTTGCCTTCCTTCACTCATTGTTATGTGAGATTCACCCACAGTTTTGTTTCTTTTAAATTTATAACATCACTTTTATTTTTTGGTGTTAGGAATACAGCTTTTCTTATCATGTATTTTTGTTTTATTATTATATTTTGCCTTGTCTTCCCTTTTACCTTGAATCCTTGTCAAAGTTCAGGTTATCTTTGAATATTTCACATATTATTATATTCTGCAGGTGACTGCTGACTAAAATCTAGTTCATATTATTACTTAATGAAATGAATTTTTATTTTCTCCCCTGGTTGTATTGCACGCATAGTTGAAATAGTTGAATCTGGGGCTATAGCATGTTTTATTGCAATGATAACAATAGTAATAGATATTAATAGGAACTTTATCCGATGGATTCAGACTGGCTTTCTGTTTCTAGTTCATCTTTTTATTTTCTCTTAGAGCTTGGCAGTAAGGTCTCAAAAGCTTACCCTTTTGCTCATGGGTAAGCTAAGATGCTCTGAGAAGACACTGATCCCAAGTCCTAGAAAACAGAGTGGCAAAACAGAGGAACTGTTTACTTTTATCTTATTCTTTTTCTTGGATCCAATCCCAGGGTGTTCTCATCCCTGGGAAGTGCTTTAGTATTATACCCATGGAAGCAGGTACAATAGTACAACCACAAGTATTAGAAGTTGAAAGTTTTGGAATACTATTATTCTATGAGTTCTTATTATGCCATTCTTTCATTGTGTGTGTGTGTGTGTGTGTGTATGTGTGTGTGTGTGTGTGAGGGTTGATGGCTTGTCTTTACATTTATTTTTTCCTCCAACTTTTGTGATGCTTTTTATAGATATTAATTTTAAACAAATCAAATGGAGGAAGGTTGTAAATGTACAAACATGATAAAGGAGGTGTTAACTGATGCCTTTCCATAGTAAAAGCAGATGATATTTGAAGTTTCTGGGGAGTTCACTATACTGGGGACCATAAGTCTGGAAAGGCCACATTACTGCCTATCTTCTCATCATTTTTATTTTGGGGTACCAAAAGTTCTCTTTCCTATGGGATTATGTTTCTGATTTTTAAATGAAATGAGTTGAAAAACAGGATTCATTTGATAAAAAAGAGTTGAAGCAAACCTGACCACATAATATTTGAAGTCTTCAATAACACACAAATACTTATTATTTGATTCACAAATACATGCACGTGGAAATATTCCATGAAAATATACAATAGGCAAATGGAGAGTTTTAAGACATGACTGCTAGTGAAGAGAATGAATAAGTTTTGAGAGAATTTATAGAACAGTTTAAAATTGAATGCATCTTCTTGCTTGCTCAAAATTTGAATTTTGTTTTGGTTTTTGTTTGATTTGTGGTTTGTTTATTTAATAAAAGCTCTTGACTTTATCAAAATCTAATTGCTTCTTTTTTGGGATGGGTACCAGGGACTGAATTCAGGGCCACTCGGCCACTAAACCACATCCCAGCCCTATTTCATGTTTTATTTAGAGACAGGGTCTCATTGAGTTGCTTAGCACCTCACATAGCTAGCTTTGAACTCATGATCCTCCTGTTTCAGTCTCCTAAGCTGCTGAAATTATAGGTGTGTGCCACTATACCCGGAAAATTCCTTCTTTATAAATAGACTGAAATGAGAATTTCTCCTAATTTCTAGCTTTTAATTTTTTTCTTTGAAATATAATTCAGTTATCATACAATTTATTCATTCAAAGTGTACAATCCATTGGTTCTTTAGTTTGTTCACAAAGTTGTGCAGGCATTGCCACAGTCAATGTTAGAACATTTTCAGTACCTCAGAAAGAAACTCTATAAACATTCATAGTCACTTCCCATTTCTCTTCCCTGATCACCTACCTCTTCCTCTCAACTGTACTCCACATAACAGGCAATCACTTATCTTTCTATCTGTGAAAATAGCGTATTCTAAATATTCTAACAGTATTTCTCCTAATTATAATTTTATATCCTTTGATCAACATCTCCCTATCTTTTCCTCCCTCTTATCCACTAAAGTCTCTGGTAATTATGATTGTACTCTGTGCTTCTATGAGATCTCTCTCTCTTTTTTTTTTTTTTTTGCAGTCTAGGGATTTAACCCAAGGCCTCGCAGGTACATGAGCTACATCTCCAGCCCATGAGATCAGCTTTTATAGATTACATATATATGAAATGATGTGGTACTTGTTTTTCTGAGGCTGACTGAAATGTTTATGCTGAGAAGTCTGTTGCTAGGCATAGTGCAATTCCTTTGTAAGTGATTTGCTTCTTTTCCTTTTCTGCTTTCTGGACCCTATCTTTGATCTTTTTCTTATAATATGCATAAGATAGTCTTATTTGAATACATTCTTATAGGTATTCTTTGTCCTGTATCTGGATATTTATATTTTTCTCCAACTTTGGAAAGTTTTTTTTCTATTATTTCTTTAAACTTCCTACCCACTTTTCTATCACTACTCACTATTGTATGCCAATGACTCATACATCTTCTCCTCCTTTGACATTATCCCAAAAATCCTGCAAGCTTTCTTCATTCCCTTTTATTCTTTTTAATATTTTGACTATGTATTTTCAAATAACCTGTTGTTGAGTTCACAGATTCTTTCTTCTCCTTGATCAATTCTATTATTGATGTGTTTTATAAGCATTTTTTATATTGTTCATTATAATTTTCAGCTCCAGGATTTCTATTTGATTTTTAAAAATTATTTCAATCTCTGTTAAATTTCTCTAATTTTCTGAATTGTTTCTCCGTATTTTATTTTAGTTTGTTGAACTTCCTGAAAACAGCTTTTCTGAATTCTTTGTCTGCAGGTTCATGCATCTTCATCTCTTTAGATTCAGTAATTGGTACCTTGTTTTGTCCATATGATGATATTTTTGACTATTCTTGTCCCTTATGGGCATGTATCAATGTCTGTACATTGAAGATGTAGGTGTTCACTTCAGACTTTTCGGTATGGCTTTATTTGGGGCATTGCTTATCAGTAAGTCTGTCTAGCAGTTTTAGGTAGGTCTTCTGTTGTAGTCCAACTTCTTGTCCTAAGTCCAAGACTGCTAGACTGGTTCTGTGCCAGGCTGGAATCCCAGTCCTGGTTGTTGAAGTCTTCCTGTCACTGTGAGTTATTCTGAGCCCAGTTCCACTGTAGTTGGGCAGCAGTGAGGTGGGTTGTTTTGCTGTGTCTACAGTTTTCCATCTTGTGCCCAAATAGGTGTAGAGATTCAATCCATGGATATTGACCTGGATTCAGGAGATCTGTCTGGTGCTGGGTTTTTAAGTCAAAGTTCTGTGCTCACGTTCCTGTCTTTCCCCAGGCGTGTGGTATTTCTCTTCACACTGTGCTGCCTGGGGTTTGGAGATGGGTGATGTGAGTGTGTCAAACTGTTCTTACACTCTTCAATGCAGCTTTTTTATTATGATAGTATACCAGGTCATGTGATCTCTCACTTAATTTGCTCCACTCAAGCAGAAGTTTTTTTTATGCATGGATACTTGTTCAAATTAATGTTTTTGAGGGAAAATGATTGCTGGAGAGTCCTATTCGACCATGTTTCTCTGCCCTTTCTCCAAAACTCTGTTTTTCTTAACACAAACTCATGGCTTGCATAATTGTAAGATTCTTCTTAACTTCTAGAGTGGTTTAACAAAGTATGTATTAATGGCAATTAGTTACTTAGTTTTGAGATCTAAGTTTATTTTGTTTTTTAGGCTCAAGTCATGAATATGCCGTATTAATGAATAAATAATTATTCTCAGATAAATCCACTCTATAATTAATATTAATAAGGGATCTGGTATTGGTAGGGTTTAGAAACTACTCCTCCCAAATATGATGCCTTGACATATTAAATATTTTAAGCTGAAGGAATTTGAGAAATAGTAGGTGCAAGAAAGTTTTCCCTTTCTCTCCTGAGGCAAGTCACAGTATCTTCATGTGCTGTTCCTTTACCTGGAGGAAAGGAAAACCCTTACTTTCAAAAATGGAGAGATGCTAAGAAGAATCTGAGCACTTTTCTCAGCAGGTTGTGAGATTACCAGTTTATTATTCTTTGTTCACACCCTTAGTGTTATCACATTTTCCCATGACTTTGCATTCTTCTTTGAACTTAGTATAAAAACACACAGGCTTCATCATTTCTTTGGGAATTCATTTTATTATGAAGGGACCTGTGTCACATAAATCTTGTTAAATAAATTTGTCTGTTTTTCTCTTGTTAATCTGCCTCTTATTAGCAAACTAGCAGGGAGTCACCTGGAGAAGATGGGTAGAGAGTGTAGCTTTTTCATTCCCTAAAGCGTGTATTAAAATTTAGTTAATTATGTTATTTTCTGTTTTTAAAAAAGCTCAAAACTTAATAAAACAGGAAGGAAAAGACTTTATAATCTGCTTTTTCTGTGTGAAATGTAAACACACAGAAACAGAACCTCTATTCTGGAAGCATCTGTTAGATCAACTACATGGTAAATTTTCAAGTTGTAGAATGGGTGGATTTGTAATTTGTGAAAATTTTGGTCTTCAAGAGAATATGAGATCTAGAAAGGAGAGCAGTAGTAAGCTGAGAATGTGAGCATGATTTAATAGTGTCTATGTTTTATTGCAAACCTGGAAATTAGACATTTTCACATGTAATTTTTTTTTTTTTACATAACAGTTCCCAAATAAACAGTTAAAGTGGTTTAGGTGATTAAAGCAATATAGAAGATTAGTTTTGTTATGTATAATCACCTTTGCTTCGCCTTTATTGATGAAAAGAGCTTTTCTCAGCAGGTTGTGTTATCTATTTTAGATATTGCCTGATCTTGTTTTTTAAATGTAAATCAGCTTTTTAATCTTTTTTTATGTAAATTTGATAGCCCCGACCAGCAATTATTCTGCTTTGTTGCAGCTCCCTCTTTAGAACTGTCTCTGTTTTATGTTTAATTGTCCTAATTGTCCAAATTTGAATAAACCTGGAGAACAGCAACGGAGATCATTACTTGTTTTTAAATTTACAAAAAGGTTTAAACACTCCTTCCTGAACTTCTCTTTAATTCCTTACACTGTTAATTATGATCTTGGAGATTGGAAAACCTTGTTATTGTCCCTGGAGCTGCTACTCCAAATTATAGGTTTGTTTGTTTTTGTTTTACTACTTTATATCAGATGTCTCTTTGTGAACATGATAAAAAGCTCATCAGAGAAAATTTGTTAAGTTCACTTTTTAATCAGTGCAGGATTTGAGCAAAGGGATAGTTAGGTGAAGAGGTACATTAGGTAGCCTTGGAGGCTGGAACCAACAGATCTAGTCTGGGGAAAAGAGATACACCCATCTTCCCTCCTTCCCTTCCCATTTCTCCTTCCCCTCATCCCCCAACTCCTCCCCATTAACACATTCGCCTCTCTGTTCACCTACTGATCAGATTTTGTAGGGCTTGAACCAGATGACATATCAATTCAATAAGATTTTGTTTTGATTTAATGATGCTTAGAAAATGAGTATATTTTTATCTTAAAACTGAATTTAAAAATTGATCTGGTTCGTAATTTACTTGGAGGTAGACAAACAACAACAACAATAACAACTACAACAACAACAACCAAACAAACAAAAAGAAAACCAAGTAGGTCTGATCTCAGTTTATTGGGATTCTTTGCAGTTTGGGGTTCTATGTTTTGATTAAGATCAGGGTCTTGGTCAAAAAACACCTGATTCAGCAGTTAAGCACAAGGTTTATCTGTATCTGGTACACTATGACCAGTACATCTGTGTCTGGCAACACATCATTGCTGGAACATTTTCTCCTCTATAATCATGCTGAGAATCTACTTTTCATTAATTTGCAGGTTCACTCAGCAGCGAGGGACACTTGGCATAATGAAGGATGTAGGTTAATTTTTGGTCATTCTGCCCTGCTAGGTTGAGTGTGCTCAGATATCCATGAGAAAAATCCTTCATATAATATGGGAAGTCACCTATAGTCAGAGTAGATAATAAGCTTGACAGGTTTGCATGTCCAGACCTCTTCAGGGGTGCCTAAAGACAGAGCCTTGCAGCAACCTTGGCAAGTCACTGAGACCCTCAGAGGTTAATTTCCCCACCTTTGAGGTCAGGGATAGAAATAATTCTCAGAGGTACAATCTAAAGTGAACAGACAAGCGTCAGTGTTTTCAAGAGGCTCCATTATCATACACAAGGTCAGATCAAATGAAAATGAAATGTTCTCTTGGAGCATCTCTGAGTTTCAGCAGGTGAACTCTAATCATGCTTTGTATTCACAGACAGGAAATGTCTATTCAGAAAGAATGAATAATAGATAACTACTTTCTTTGTTTTATACCTAGTTATAATTCTACAACTAACATAATATTAAATGAGTTCCCTTCCTCCTTCCTGGTGATGTTTCATATTCTGGTTACATTCTGTAACCTTAAAACTCAACAGCATGAAAAACCAAACAGCTGGGGAAAAAATGTATCTTAAATTTTTCCACCAATTTACCACCCCCTGCCCTCTTGTTCCAGATTATCTACCCTGTTCCTTGATAAATGATATATTTTAAATCCCTCTACTCTCGTAAAGATGATGGACCTCCGCCAATCTTAGCTGGTTTCTCAGATCCAGCTTTTATTTGCTAGATTTTAAAACCAAGCTTTGCTCTCACAGTGGTGTGTTAAATACTTCATTTGCTGAATCATACCTGAAATAATAAGTTTAACAAACTTGTTTTTGAAATTGCATATATTGTTTATTTTTGGTGTTATATAGCTCATGAGTAGTAATTTATGTTTAGTAAGAAGTAGTCAAAAACTTAGTTGTAAACTATGTTGTTATACATGGTATATTTCTAGTAAGAAGAAAGGCGTCTAGTGTCAAAGGATGACATAATTGTGATCTGGAAGAAATTACAGACATAATTTTATTAACTATTCAATAAAAACATGAAGGGATGACAGTTTCGAGAAACACAGTGACTTGTTCAAGGTCACACAGCTGGTTCGCTCCAGAGTTGGCCCTGAATTTTATGGTTTTTGGCATCTGGTCCAGGACACTTTCCATCACAACGTGCAGCCTCTTAGTTTGTTGGTTTTGGGTCAGAAACATAATCAACACAGGGCAGGAAGCCTAGATTATGAAAAAGTTGGAGGGGAATCTAATGAAAACCAAGCTTTTATGAAAGTTCCGGGCAGTTGACCTGTTCTATGATGTATTCATGGTGTCCAGCTGAAATTGGAATTTGGTGAGTGGCTCTTCATTGCTCATTGACCTTCTGGTTCTCTTCCTAAATTGGTGAATTTAGAGCATACAGAGAGTGTATGAATTCTAGCCCAGTATTAAAAGTAATACGGTAACAAAGAAGAATAAACAAATTAAGAAAAAGTAGAAATAATACAGAATAAAGTAATAAAGTAATAAAAGTAAAATTTTAAGAAGTCTATTGTGAGATGATGGAGCAGCAGATGCAGAGCACCTGTTACAGGAATTTAGCTGTGATGAAGTATTTGAAAGAAAAGTATTTGGTGTCAAATAATAATATAATGGCAGCTCGAAAACCAAGGTGGCAGAATGTCAAAAGGGCAGGGTTTAGAACTTTGGGGTACACCCCCACTGGGCATACAGCTGGCATGTATGCCCAGTGGGTGTACCCCAGAACCTATTTAAATATACACACATATAACATGTGCATATGTGTATATACCTGTGTGTGTGTGTGTGTGTGTGTGTGTGTGTGTGTGTGTGTATGTATAGTTTTCATTCCATAGTGTGGGATCCTTTAGTTGTCTGTGTGATATCCATTCATAAAGAGTGTCTCCAGGAATTATTTGAGATGGCAAATAAATCTTATAAGCAATTATGAGCGAGGCAGGTCAGGTAAATAGAACCTCTTATAGAGTAGCTCAATACCCCTCTCTTCACCCCTACCTACTAGTGTCCTCACACAAGTTCCTGTCCTTCTAATTCTTCTGTCTTGAGTTTTGGAGAAAAGCTCATGTACTTGTATAAAACTATTTTCCAGTATCCACTTTCAATGTTGATCTTGTGGGAAGAGGGACCAGGATGAGAATGCAGTATGCATCTGTTGACTCAAACTTCCAGGGAAATCACCTTTGTTAAAACTACCATATAAATGTCAGGAAGCAAGACATTCAAAGTATTCTTAGTTAAGATCATTGTTTTGGTTATTGAGTCGTATAACTAAATTCAGTTGGTATCAATGTATCAATCAGAATGTGGTCATTTTTATATATTTATCTTAACATATACTCATAATTTGTATTTATATGCTAATTTCATTTTAATTTGTAAGTTAATTGTTACTATTTGAATGTTTATGTTCCTCCAAAATTCACATTGAAATTTAAGCCCCAATACAACAATATTGAGAGGTACGGACTTTGGGAGGTAGTTAGTTAGGTCATGAAAATTCTACTCTCATGAATGGATTAGTGCCTTATAAAAGAACTGGAGGGACTTAGCTAGTCTCTTCTGCCTGTCTGCCTTCTGCCATGTAAGGTCGCATCAAGAAGGCCCTTACTGGATGGCAAATGCCAAAGCCTTGATCTGGGACTTCCCAGGCTCCATAGAACTATGAGAAGAAAATTTATAAACAAACCAATAAAACAACTGAGCTAAGACACTAATCTATACCTATATTTAATATAGTTTAAAATTTCTATTGACCCCTATCCTGGGAAGTTGCTTTCTGATATCGAGTTACCTGGGAGTTGAATTTTAATTGGAGTGTTGATTGTTGAGCTGAGAGTTAAAAATTGCTTTGGAAGGATGTTTTATGGAAACTCTAGGAAAGCCCAGTGAAATATTCTTACTTCACAACTGAATATATTGCTCTAATGACCAGATAAAGGAGTCCCCAAATTTAGTCTCTTTTACTTTCAAAAAACATGAGTTCCTCTGGATGCAAAAATGATAAGTTCTGTGTAATAGAGTGGCCCCCAAAGAAGTCTAAGCCCTTATGTCTGGAACTGGTATGTTACTCTGCATGTTGAAATGGACTTTGTAGATGTAATTAGTGTTATGGAACTGGATTATCCAGGTGAGTCCAACCTAATCATACAAACCCTTTAAAGCGGAGACTCTTCTCTGGTTGGAGGCTGAGAGATAAAATAGAATAGGAGAAATTCCAAGAGTAAGAAGAGTTTGAAGTACTGTTGATTGTTCTGAGCTGTAGGGTCACTTGCAAGTTCTAGAGAGAGGTCTTGGGAAGTTAAGAGCATCCTTCTACTGAAAGCCAGCAAAATCGGAGACCTCAATCCTACAACTGCAAGAAGGAAATCCTGCCAATGACCTGAATGAACTTCCCAGAAAATTGTTTCTTAAAGCCTCCCAAAATAGAAAATAGCTTGCCAAAACCTTGTCTGGGTCTTATAGCCCCTGGAACAGAGAAACTAATTGAGCCACATTCTGCCAAGACTATTGACCCATGAATGTTGTGAGACAATAAATTATCATTATTTTAATCCTTTGAAATTTGTGGTGCCCTGTTATGGATTAGATATAGTGTCCCCCAAAAGCTCATTTGTGAGACAATGCAAGAAGGTTTGGAGGAGAAATGATTGGGTTATAGCCTTAGCCTAAACAGTGAACTAATCTCAGACGGGATTAACTGAGTGGTAACTGGAGGCAAGTGGGTGGGGTGTGGCTGGAGAAAGTGGTTCATTGGGGCCGTGGCTATGGGGTATATATTTTGTATCTGGACAGTGGATTTTCTCTCTATGCTTTCTGATCATTACTTGAGCCACTCCCCTCTGCCACACTCTTCTGCCATGTTGTTCTGCCTCACCCGGAGCCCAAGGAATGGAGCACGCTGTCTATGGATTGAGACCTCTGAAACTGTGAGCTCGCTAATAATTCTTTCCTCCTCTACAATTGTATTGGTTGGGTCTTTTAGTCACAGCAGCAAAAAAGCTGACTAAAACATGCCCTTTTACAGTAGAAATGGAAAATCAAAGCAATATTAGTGTATTTAAGATCAGTCTAAGAACACAATCTAACAAAAATCAAGAAACAAAAGCACGTGCACAGCCTCCCCACCAAACAATTTAAAGGACAAGGACAATGAAATACCAGAAAGGTCATTCAAACACCAACTGTTTTCTGTAAGATATAATGAAAAGTAAACATCTGTTTCTTTGCATAATTTTGATCAAAGGAGCATAATGTGTTTTGCACACATTTGGAGGAAAATCAACTGCATTAGGGTTTTCATCAGGGAAGAAATATACAGGTGTCAAACAGGGAGCCAGGACTCTCTGTGAAGGAGAGGGTGAGCAGTCACAGAGTCATACATTGGGTAGAAACTATGGTGCACTCAAAAGTGGACGGGAAGAAAGAGGGCTTTTCTCTGGGTTGATGTCTTATGCTAATCACTCACCTGTACTTGACAGAATTCTGTTGGCTGCTGCTCAGGTCAATGTTCCTGTAGTGCTTGTCTCTTACTGTGTGTTAATTTTATTTGCACTTCTAAAGAGTTCCTTTCAAAGTTCTAGGAAATCAGTACATATATCTAAAATAAATGTTCAATGTTAAAGGAAGAAGAATATTTTTTTGGAGACACGGGGTCCCAGTATGGTATTCCAGGCTGTCCTTGAACTGGAGCCATCTTCTTGCCTCAGCTTCCCAAGTAGCTGGGATCATGCCATTGAGGCGTGGGAAGATTTCTTTTCTCATCCTTTGTTAGGTTCCTGGTTAACACCCCAATAACAAAAGACAGATTTTTCAGAGAAAGGCATACATATTTAATTAGTATAAGTTTTATGTGACATGGGAGGCTTCAGAGATGAAGACCCAAAGAAAGAGGGACATCTCTGCATTTTTATGCTGTTTGGTGAAAGAGTGACTGTCGTGGGGAGTTATGATTGGATATAGGGGTATAATCTAATGGAAAATAAATGGGGGGAACAGCAAAGCCAGTCGGCTCAACTTCTCTGTGTTCCTGTGTCTTTAGAGATTAGATCATTTTTTTCAATGTAGGGTGGTCCATCTGTAGTGAGGCTTTATGGCCCATTTCAGGGGATAGTCAGCTGGGTTTCATGGCCTACTTCAGGGGAGATGGGGTAAAGGAAGGTGAATGTCATCCTTCTGTTATTTTCTCAAATGCTAAGGTACCATATTTTGGCTATATGTGGCCTGAACTCCATTGCAAGTATTCAACAGAAAATGCAATTTACTGCTTCTAATGGATAAGATTAGGTCCACCTGGATAATCCAGGCCCATAAACTTAATTACATCTCCAAGGTGAATTTTGACATGCAAAGAAGCACACTCATGTTCTAGAGATGAGGGCTTGGACCTCTTAAAGAGACATCTGCCTATCACAAAGAGCTTTTCAATTTTCCTTCTTATCACTCTCTCTGCTCAAGGGAACTGATAGTTGTTAATTTGGGGAACTCATACCTTTGATGGTAAAAAGGCACTGAGTTTAGGGCCCTCCACTACCTGATAATTAGGGCAGTATACTCAATTGTGGGGTGCTTTGCTGGACTTTCCTGGATTTTCTATAAGTCATCTTTTCAAAGCAATTTTCTGCTCAACAAGCAGCATGCTGTTAAAATTCACCTTCCAGGTAACTTGATATCAGGAAGGAACTTCTCAGGATAGGGAATGCAAATAACTGGGTCCATAGAAATTTTAAAATATATTCAATATAATCTACAAATTAAGGTATATACAATGGAAATTATAAATATAAACTTATTATCTATAATTTATAATTATAATATGCATAATGACAATCTATAATTAACAATTGGCCTAATTTGCTGACATTTTGGTTTATTTCACTTAAGTTAGCTTATGTATGTATTCATTTGTTTATTCAATTTTATTTCAATTTATTCTTCTCTGATACAATCAGATCTGGTGGTTGGCTACTTCATTAAAATATTCAGTCAGAAAAAATATTGAAAAAGAATAAATGCATTCTGTCATTCGTTATAGCCTTTCACCTATCTTTGGATATAGCATTGAGGCTTCTTTATGTATGGGTCTATTGCCTGAAGTCTTCATTGTCTCACTTATATTAAATACATCGGTAACAGTCTACAGTATTCCGTTTTAGTCTGCTTAAAGTGGATGAGAACTTGGGGACCTTTGCAAAGCAATTTGAGTGAAGAGTTCTAGAATTTTGTTTATTTCACCTATTCTGTAAGCTATCTTTCCCACATATAAATGATAGTATTTCCCCCATTAACCCACCATTACTAAGTCTTTCTAAGAGTTCGACCAAGTTTTTATAAAAAGACAACTTTCTCCACACTCACATTTCATTAGTTTCTATAACTGATTAAATTATGGGATTACAAAAACAAAGACAAATGTCATTAGCAGGTGTGGGAGAGTAATGGACTTTAGGTAATCTTAAAAGAGTTCAATTTACTGGAGTGAAATCACAGAATCCCACAGGGCAGTCTATAGACACAGGCTAGTCATTCAGTCCTGTATTTATTTAGTGTCTACTATAGGCCAGGCACTGTTTGGGGCCTGAGTATGTGGAAATGAACATGATTGACAGAAACCTTTGTCCTTCTGGAGCTTCCATCTGGTACTGGCAGGCAGTGTGCTGGGACATCAGTCAGCACATATTGCAGAGGGAGTAATACCATCAGTTAATGAAATGAGTTGGTCACTTCAAAGAATCCTTACTGTATTTTCCCTTTTTCTAATCTTCCTGCTTAAACTTAAGTTTATTTGAAACCTTTTTTCCTCCTTTATGTCTTATGTCTTATCTATTGTCAACTTCCCCCAGATTTTTCTCTGTAGAGTCTTCTGGCAAATGACAATCAAGAGTTATCTCATGGCGCTCTCTCTCTCTCTCTCTCTCTCTCTCTCTCTCTCTCTCTCTCTCTTTCTCAAATAGTCTGCTTTTCCAGTGCATCTCATGAGCAGATGCTGTTATCATTGGCCTCTGGAACCATCTTCCTCATCACTTTCTGACAACGAGTTTCACGAGCGCATGACCTGTGCATTTCCACAGGGCCCTGTGCTCAGGGGAGTCACATGCTTGGTTTAATACCCTTCCTGTCATTGTCTTGAAATTCTTCATAATTTTTTTTTAAAAAAACATTTTGTTCTGTAGTTGTAGATGGACAGCATGCCTTTATTTTATTTGTCTATTTATTTTTTATGTGGCACTGAGGATAAAACCCAGTGCCTCACTGCTAGGCAAGTGCTCTGCCACTAAGCTACAGCCTCAGCCCTCTTCATAATTTTTTGAACAAAAGCTCCTTTTTGTTCATTTTCCCCTGGTACCTGCAAATTATGTAGCTGTCCTTCCTAAAGAACCTAGTACTTCCTTATTTTCTGACTCTATCAAATCTGACCTCTGAGGCCTAGCCACCAAGGTGAATGCCCACATTCCCATCTTGATAACCTTTTATTTTAACCTGTCTTTAGATGGAGTCTTTGTTCAAGGCTGGTCAGACCTGCTGCCCTTGCATGAAATTGACCTACTTCTGCCCTGCATCGTGGCTTTAGGCTTCTCCTGATATCAATGGTCCTGTCTTCTCTCTGCTCCAATCTGACCCTCCAAATCTTTATAATCTGACTCAGAACTCATCTCCTTCTAACTTGAGTTTGTTCTTAGTATTTATGTAATTGTGAATTTAAGCTTTTTAATAAATTTGTAAATAGCTACTTCTCACTTAGTGTTTACCTGGGGCCTCTTTGGTATGGAACAATCCGCTTTATAGTCATAAGCTCATCTTATATATAGAATTTTGCATTTTCTTTTCAGTATTGGGCATGCATAATTGGTACAGCCTGACTCTCTGTAGACTTCAGATTGTCTGAACCCATGGGTCATGTCTTCCTTATTCATTTGTATTCTCTCAGCACTATACACATGGTATTTGGTGTAGTGCCAAGGCTCTGTGCCTGTTGCCAAATTGACTGACAAAATATTAATAAAAGCTGAAAGTATAAAGTATTGCACTTCTTTCATCTACTGAATTTTGTAGTTAGCAGCATCCCAGGAAGACTTTGCTGGCCTGAGGACTTTCAAAACTGGTCTGCACCATAACTTGAAGTAATTGTTCTTGTGATTGAAACTAACAACTATATAATGCCTGCTAGGCATAATGCCAAGACATGATTTGATTTCTGGTTAAATTTGCAGCTAAGTTGATTTTTGCAAAATGTGCCCACATGTGCTCAGGCAGTAGGAATGCCCTCCCTACTTCTGTTCACTCTCAAAAGGGCACTCATCCGCAGAGTTGGATATCCTTCACTTGTTGGAATATTTGACCCTATGCATTTAAGGCTGAAGCTTCTAAGGCTAATTAGAAAAAAATTGTTGTTGATAAGCTTCTGCCAAATGTAAAATGCCATTTTCAGATGCCTTTAGGACATCCATTAAAACAGCCAGAAAAAGGGCCATGGTATTTATCAAGTCAAGGGAGACTCATGCCTAATAACAGTGAGTTGTTTTATGCCATTAAGGAATGAGCAGACCTGTCAGGAGAATGTTCAACATAAGGTAACGTCAAACTTGCTGGAATAACTTACTCACTGCGGGGCTCCCATCTGTGAAGTCGCTGGGGAAGTGGCTGCCTCCGTGTGATTCCTCAGATTTGTCAGTTAAATTAGATGCCCAAAGGCAAATCCAGCTGACAGGGGCATTATGGGACACTCCTGGAGGATTCAGAATCCATAATCCCATGAGTGGGTACCATTCACAATTTTGTGCCTGCTAATACTAGGGATCATATCTGATTTGGAAGAAAGTAAGTCATAAGAAAGAAAGCCAGAAGGTCAGTGCCTTTAAAACTGTCAGTATCAATATGCCTAATGTGTATTTTGATGACCGGGGAGAGGGCAGTGGCTTTATTTTTGTTTTCTAGTAGGAAAGTTCTAGAATATTATTTTGAGAAAAGCGGTTGTGGGTTTTTAGGAATCAGACATCTTGGTTCACACCAAGGCAGGCGACTTACTATCCACGAAGTCGTGTTTGTGGGATGCTGGCTGAAGTTTTACTGATATTTCCCCCATGACATAACAACCTGAGGGTGAAAGTAGTTTTTAATAGCAGAAAGACAGGTCTCTGCTCTGACCTCCTTCAGCAGCTATAGAAAGGCAACCATTAATTTATTCTTATTTACTTTGCTCACTCTCTCTTTTTAAAGGCCCTCCTTCCCCTCGCCCCCACCATTCTAACTAGAAGACCTTCAGAATGCTTGGGGGGCTTGGGGATACCTTGAGTAACAGAATGTAGGAGAAGCACCAAGGCATTCATCAGAATTCTCCTTATTACTTCCTTTCCTTTCACCCACACTGATCTAAAGTCCTTGGACAAAGCTGGTAGGTATCAATTCTTTCTTCTCTTAGGGTAAGTGATTTTCCAGAAAATTCTTTGAAACTCATTGAAATACATTATTTTTAAATTTTTTTAAAAGATATACATCATAGTAGAGTGTATTTTGACATATTATACATACATGGAGTGTAATGTGTTCTAATTAGGATTCCATTCTTGTGGTTGAATGTGATGTGGCATTTCACTGGTGCTATAGTCATATATGAACATAGGAAAGTTTTATCTGATTCATTCTACTATTTTTCCTATTCCCATCCTTGCTCCCTTCCCTTCATTCTCTTTTGTCTGAACTATTGAACTTCTATTCTCCTCCCATCTTATTGTATGTTAGCATCTTGATATCAGAGAGAATATTCAGCCTTTTTGGGGATTGGCTTATTTCACTTAGCAGATTCTCCAGATCCATGATTTATGGGCAAATGCCATAATTTAATTCTTTTTTATGACTGAGCAATATTCCATAGTGTATAAATACCACATTTTAAAAGTCCATTCATTTGTTGAAGGGCACTCAGGTTGTTCCATAGCTTAGCTATTGTGAATTGAGCTGCTATAAACATTGATGTGGCTTCTTCACTCTAGTGTGCTGATTTTTAAGTCCTTTTAGTATATACTGAGGAGTGGGATAACTGGGTGTGAACCTTGGTGAAATAGACTTATGGTAAGTCTACTTCATTAAGCCCCAGATCCAACCAGATGTGTTTAGCTCATAAGGTGAATGAACACAGAGTCAGCTGAAAAAATCCCACCCCTCTCCATGTCAGAATAGCTGTTAAATGACCCCAAGACTTGAATGTCAGGTGGTGAAAGATTAATATTGACTGGACTATGGTGAGTATTTCACTTTAGGTTCCTTAGAATAGATCCTGGAACAAGGAATCAAATCCTAGTGGATATTTGGGAGGTGGAATGAAGGACAAGAGAATAAAGACAGGAGGCCAGTGGAGGTTGCATTATCAAACTCTCATCACTTATTCTGCATAATAACTCTGGGAAAGTGTAAAACATACCTCAGAGTTGTCCCATCTGAGAGGTAAGGAAACTTGGGTACTTGGCTACCCAATCACCTCTGGAGACTGCTTCCAAGGACATCAGCATTCCAGCTTCTTTAACTTGCCCTATTACAGAGCTGACATACCATTTTTCAACTGGAAAACATAACAAAGATTGTGGGTATTCACATTTAGCATGCTTTAATGTTTAGATGGAAGTAGTTACGGATGGATCTCTGACTGAGCCTGTTATAGTGAAAGTGGGAAAAGAAGGTAATTAATGATCAGAATTAGTAGAAAAGCCATCTTTGGGTGGTTTACCTATGAATACCTTAACAAAGTACATCTCCTACAAAGAAAACCAGGAGACTGGCAAGTGAAAACTGTGAAACACCTAGAGTTTTATAATTTCTGCAAGGTAACTAGGAAGTCACTTGCTATTGGGTCAGCATGCAAGAAATTTCAGCAAGAGAAAAGAAATTTGATAGACAGATAGGCTCAAAGAAATCTGATTGTACAATACACTTTAAAATTATCCATTGTGGACTTAATCTCCGCGTAAACCCAAGAGTTCTTTAGCTAATTCTTTTCCCAGTGAAGGAGCCAATCAATGTTCTTTCAGGGGAGAAAATTACTGGAGAGTCTAGTATGTGTTTTGATGCCCTAATGAGGCACTATGAATTACCCAACCCAAACCAATTAAGTCTCAGCCTGGATAGAGGGCTACTGAGGAGATGAGGACACAGTATGCATTTAGGGCAGAATTAACTGCTTCCACAGCTTGGAAACATGCTTGGGGGAAAGCCAAACCTTGTAGGAGTGCTGCTGTCCTTAAAGCTGGCAGCCAAAATGTGATCTAGCCCAATGTTAGCTTTTGATGCTTCTGCTTCTTTGGCCTTAAATTTTAAAAATGTCTGTAAAACATAAAATATGTTCGAACATTACATAAGGCTATTAAGAGGGGGTGAATCACAAAAACACGGTATGTCAGAGACAATAAAGTAAGTGAAATGAACTGCTGCTGACTAGCTGCTTGACCTTGGGCCAGTTGCTCAGTCCTTTCTTGTCAATCAAATAGGAAATTATAGCCCAATAATGTGGTTTTGGATTGCAGCTCAATAAGCAAGCTCTAATCTCTTGGTTACGCCTTACTGTACCATGGGAAACCAAGCACTTATTTTCATTTTAATGTGATCTCTTCCAGTGGACTGTGACTTTTTTAAGCACCCAGCACAATGCCTGGTTTGGCTTAGGAACTCAGAAGCTATGTGTTGAATAAATGTGGGATGAATAGTGGAGGAAGTGATTTCACATTCTATGGTGCAACTAGACATATGTGAATAAGCACCCCATCAACACAAATAACTGTGGAAAGAGAATGAAAAAATGTTGAATTTTTATATAGCACAGGTGCATTAGGGGGATAGAGGAAGCATGGCAGGAGAGCTGTCCCTAATGAGAGGGTATGTTGGGTTGGGTGGTGACTAAGACACAGGCTTTGGAATCAGGCAACCCTGGCTAGATAGAATCTTGGCTCTGCTTCATGCTATCTCTGTGTTCTTATGCAAGTTACTTAATCTCTCAGGGCTTCTGTTTCTTATTTTGGACCTTGAAGGCTACAATAAGGATTTTATAACCCTGAAACATCTAAAAAGTCTTGAGAAACATTCTGTAATTTAGAAGAGCTCCGTTTAAGGTAGTCGTCAATATCTTCAATGTGTACAAAGTTCAGAGTAAAATTCGAAACTTCCTCCTAAGTTGCCTTTCAGGTCTGTGTCCGTCTTTGATAAGTATCCGAGACATTTTTTTTTTCTTTTCTACTTCTGATTCCCCCTGTGTCCTAGCTCCATTTTTCTAGAATTAGGATTGCCAAAGTCTGGTGCAACTCTTGCTTATGTGTCTATCTTTAGCAGGCCATCATGGTGGATCTGGGGAACAGAAGGTGAATCATGGGAACAGAGGGTAGATCCTGAAGTTCTCCATAGTATAGGCATGGTTATTCTAGATTCTTCAGAGTACAGCATCCATAGGACAAACTTTTGTTTTTGTTGACTGCTATATTGAAGTTATTTCCTTGGAGGGTAGGTGGGTGGGGAGGAACAAGAGGAGTGGAGAGAACAGATCCATTTTTTTTTCCATACTGAAATAAGACAGTGCAGATCATATATCTTTTTAGCACTAGTCACTCAGTAGGTGCACAAGACAGAGTGGTGTGTAAGTTTTTATGACATTAGTGTTCAAGGGACACTCCTTAGCTCCACTTGCTTCACCTCTTTAAATTTAAATATATGTTTAGATAGCAAAGAAGATGGCTGAAATCCTGTTATTTGGGTCACCCTTGAGTAAGGATTCAATGGACTGAATCCACCTCCAACAATCTCCAAGTGGGGTCCTTTCTGAAGAGAACTTTTATGTGACTATTGGGGTGTGAATGTCTTCTCCTGGGGGATGTCCCCCTGTTTTCCCCTCAATGACCACGGAAATGATCAATATAACGCCTTATCCCAGAAATTCTAGAAATCTGCTCTTAGGTCACTTTGAATAAGGGCTGTCCATGGGAAACATTTTGAAAAAAATGCATTCCATCTTCCATAATGAAATAATTAACTGCTCTGTGTGTGTGTGTGTGTGTGTGTGTGTGTGTGTGTGTGTGTGTGTGATATTTCAAGTATCCTAAAGCACATCTATCTAGTCTAAGTCCACTTTAAAGAAGTGAAAATGTAAACTTTGGTTTGCTATGAATCTTCCCTATCTTTTATTCTTCTTCTTCCAGTATTTCTGGATGCCAAGAGCTTTGTCTAGGGAAGAATAAAAAAAAAATTACATGCTTGTAGACTATTTTGAACAGACTGATGTTTCAAAAGATTCCTTAAGATAAAACAAAATTCACAGCTGAAGTTATGTAGCTGCTTGGTGAGGTGGTGACATGGCATAATGCTTAATACAGCTTATTTTTATTTATTTTTTTACACCCATGTAATAACAAAAAGACACAATGACATGGAGAGTCATAAAGCCAAACAACTCTCCCATTTCATTTTACAGCGGGGAAAGGCACAATTTGGTATCCTGACCATTTTTATAGGGGTTCGGAGACAGGTTAGACACGTCTGAAATATGTCCTTCAATTCTTAGACCTCTTTCAGGCATTCCTGCTGAAGGATGTTCCTTGGAGAAATACTGCTATAAATACAGGATATTTTCATTACTGCATGTGGTTGATTCAGCCTGTTGGCTACATGACATTGAGAAGAAGTGCCTGAGAAACGACTTCATATAGACCGCGTTCAAACAGTCCCTGGAGCTCCCCAGATCAGAATGACTCTAGTGGGAGTGCTTGGAAATGAATGTTCATATATCACCGAGGTCTTTAAAAACAGGTTTAAGGTTCTGTAGGCTGTCTCCCTCAGTGCAGCGAAATGATGGAATGATAGCATGTATGGAGATTAATTTCTGCCTATGAAACTTTTCACTTCTCCTTATTGAGGAAAGCTACAAGATCAATAACTCAGACAGTAGAAACAAAAACAGACCACCACCACAAAAACCCACAGAGACAGAGAAGGAGGATTTACCTGGGGACAAATAGGAAATACGGGGGCCCACAGGGTGGCTTCATCTTGTATGTTTCCATTGGTAGTGTGTTGCCACATGCCCATGGAATAGCAGCTGGGTGTTCTAAAATTTATATGTTTTTAAAATAACAACATCTGGTATTTATGTAGTTCTTTACAATTTACAAATGCTTTACTTCTTTTATTTGAGCCTTAAAATAACCCGAGGATGGGGGGGTGATATTTAATAAATGGTGAACACGGAGCTCAGAAAGATGCAGGGACCTGCCCAAGGTCACACAGCCAACAGGTTTCTAGATCTTCTGACTCCCAACCTAATACTTTTTCCAATGTCCCACACTGACAAATAAAATATTGCTTCTCTGTTCCTGTAATATTGCCAGTGTTGTAAAAACATTACAACTCCCACTTCCCTGATCAAAAATTAACTACTCTTTATTGAATAGAGATTTTATGGCGTGGAAGACAGAGGGATATAGCACTTTTGATGCAGGGCGGGTAAAGAATTGACTGAGAGATGCATCATTTAGGGAGATATTGAATTGGTGATGAAACATGCAATTTTGTGGTGCTTATTGCAAAAATATAGAAAATAATGAGCAGGTTGGAGAAAAGCAGAATACGAATTGAGAAAATTATTTACTATAGTTAGATTAGTCTGTGGGTAGGATAAAAATTTATGAACAAGGGCAACCTTTGCCTGTCAAGGCAAGGATAATGCAATATTGTGTGCAGAATGAAGCTAATTACTACCAGGAAAAACTCTCTCTCTCTGCTTAATATTGCCCTGAATATTTAGAGATTTGAATCAATCATCTTTCTTTCTTTCTTTCTTTTTGCAACACACCAATCAATTTAGGAACAATGGTCACAGAACTTTAAGAAAATACAGATATTAATAAGACTGTGGAAGAACTGGGTTCCAGCTTGATGCAGATAGTTCATCATCCATGAACCATCAAGAGAATGTAGAGTAGACCGGAGAGTGATTTCTTGGGTATGTTACAGCATAAAAACCAACCAACTATTAAAAGAACAATAGCAACGGAACAACCACCCCAACCCTTGATCCCCAACTGATTGTGAACTAGATAACAGATGAGTACAATGCTGGCGTGTCAGGTGATAGGGCTCTAGTCCATGTTTTTTCACTGACTTCCTTTCTCTACTTTAGACCTATATTTTAGCAATGGCTTTTCTTCCTCCAGCCCCACCATCCTAACTGTGGGGTCCAGAACGCCTTTTCACTCAAGTTGGCATCCTAATGTTTCTTCCTCCTATTTTTAATTTAAAAAAAATTAATTTTAATGTTTTGAAGTTTGAAGATTTTTAGATTTGAAAGTTTTTACTTTCACAAGGCTCTGGGTTTGATCCCCATCACTACAAACAAACAGGAGTGGATTTATTGGGTATGAAAGTCTGAGGCGAAGAAAATGCATATAAATCTCAAACTGAAAACCCAAACTGGTTTAACACAGTGAAGTTTCACTAATTCAGATTAGTTCATGGAAAAGACTAAATTAGTGAAAAATCTGAATTATACAACATTTTGTTAAGCAGTACAGATGGAAGTTTAACAACTTACAGAAATAGAATAAGGTCAGCATAATTTTTTTAATAAAGTTGTTTAAAAAGGAAAATGAAAAAAAATTTTTTTGTACAAGGGATTGAACCCAGGGGTGTTAACCACTGAGCTGCACCCCTAGCCCTTTTTATTTTTTATTTAGAGACAGGGTCTCAATGAGTTGCTTAGGGCCTCACTACATTGCTGAGGCTGACTTTGAACTCAGGATCCTCCTGCCTCAGCCTCCTAAGCCACTGGCATTACAGGCAGGGACCACCAAATAAACATTTTTTGATATACACACTAGCTGCTTTTAAGTAAAAGGAATCAGATGTATTCGGAGCATAGCTCTTTGAAATGGCAAGACTGCAGTAAATATTTATTGAATGAACTCTGGGCCCTGCACTAGGCATCTCAGAAATATAAAAATAAGTAAGTTCTGAGCTCTTTATGGACAGGGGCCCTGTCTAGGAGAGGAGATGCATAGATAGGCAGTTACAATGTAACTTTGTAACTGGAGCTATAAAGATAGAGACAAGTTACATTTTCAAAATGTATGATGAGTTTTCATAAACATTTTTCATAAAATTATGTTTACATTATTCATTTACATGATAAATATTTTAGCTCAGATAATGTCTTGCCACAATTATGAATTTCAGATGAATAGAATGTGACTTAAAGATGGTTTGCTATAATACAATAAAGAAGGATGTGAAGGATATATTTGTACATCTTTCTGCATTAAAGTTGTGGAGGGAATCGCATACCCATACAACCAGCAATTAATAAATATTAGACAATACTAAAAGGTAGTAAAAGGCATAAAGTGTTTGGTTTTTAGTAATACAAATATTAGAAACTGATTTTTTTTCTGTGAAATACACTTTAGATCAGAAAATTATATTTCCTCCCTGTTGCCTGCAACCCATGTCACACCCCCTTGCCAAGTTGAGCATTACATACCTTTTTATTTTCCTCCTGATGGTGGTGAAATTGGCTGTTTTAAGTTGAGGGGATATTGGCATCATGTTGCCAGATCAGTGTTTCAAAGTAGTAGTAAATCCTATTTTTATTTTTACCATAACTTTACTGGTTTTAGTGCTGGTAGTAATAATAACTTCTTTCTATCATAAGTCAAGAACTATGCAGGATTGAAAGACATGATCTTTACAACAGCCACCAAACTTAGCTATTATCATCCCGATTTTATCCATGAGGAAAATAAGGTTCAGAGATAAGTAAGTTACCCAAAAGTCACTGAGACAGTAAGAAAGTGGCAGAACTAGGAGTAAAATCCCAGTCTCCTCAATATCAAAATGCTCTTTATTACTTACAAAATAAATTCATATGGCAAGCACTTTGATGTAATTTTCTTACTTCATTTTGATTCTTTATTATTTATTTTTTTTAAGTTGTAGATGGACGCAGTATCTTTATTTATTGTTATGTGATGCTGAGGATTGAACCCAGTGCTTCACATATGCTAGGTGGCACTCTACCACTGAGCCACAACCTCAGCCTCTTAATTCTTTATTCTTTATTTTAAAAATAGAGGTTCAAACAAATTAAGTGACATGCTCAAAGCACCCAGCTATTAAATATCAAAGCCTGCAAGTCCAGGTTCTTTTATTTATTTATTTATTTATTTATTTATTTATTTATTTATTTATTTATTCTCGGCGGACACAACATCTTTGTTTGTATGTGGTGCTGAGGATTGAACCCGGGCCGCTCACATGCCAGACAAGCGTGCTACCACTTGAGCCACATCCCCAGCCCTCCAGGTTCTTTCTATTATACCACAGGCTTTTCTTATGGTACCATCAATATTATCTGCAATGAATCAAATGCCCAGAGTAACACCCTCAGCATTTCCCAAATTTGGAAAATGCTTTCTGATTTATCAAAAGATACTAACACAGCAAGGGGAGAATATTGCTAATGAACAGTGAGGAACTACATTTAGTTTAAAAAACAGATTTTTTTTAACATAACACCTTTACTTAGATATAATTTATATACTACATAGTTCACTTATCTAATGTACAATTCAATGGATTTTAGTGTATTTACAAAGTTGTCCAATCATCACCATCATCAATTTTTGAATATTTTGCATGATAACAAGAAACCTTATATTCAGTAGCAATCACTGCCTGTTTCCCTCTACAAACTCTTCAAGCTTAGGCAACCACTGATCTACTTTGTGTCTATGAATTTGTCTATTCTGAACATTTTGTGTACATGGAATCATATTACCTGTAGTCTTTTGTGACTGGCTTCTTTTACTTAGCATAATGTGTTTAAGGTTCATCTACACCATATAATTTACCAGTATTTAATTCCTTTTTGTGGGGAAGTAATATTCCATGTTATAGATATACCATATTTTTTAAATCTACTCATCAGTTGATGGATATTTGAGTTGTTCCATTTTTGGCTAGGATAAATATGTCACTCTGAGCATTCACATGCCAATTTTCTGTGGACATGTTTCCTTTCTTTTTTTTCTTTTTTTTAAAAGAGAGAATGAGAGAGGAGAGAGGGAGAGAGAGAGAGAATTTTTAATATTTATTTTTTAGTTCTCGGCGGACACAACATCTTTGTTGGTATGTGGTGCTGAGGATCGAACCCGGGCCGCACACATGCCAGGCAAGCGCGCTACCGCTTGAGCCACATCTCCAGCCCCATGTTTCCTTTCTTTGGGTATATAGTTAGAAGTGAAATGGCTAGGATGTATGGTAACTGTATGTTTTTCTTTTGAAGTAACTGCTGGGCTCTTTTTCAAAGCAGCTGTACTACCCTCTCAATGTGTGAATGTTGCAATTTCTCCATATACTCCTCAACATTTGTTATTTTTTTTCATCCCTAGTTGGTGTCAAGTGGTAGCTCATTATAATTTTAATTTGCACTTCCCTGGTGGTGTTGAGTACATTTTAATGTGTTTATTGGGCATTTGTATATGTTCTTTGGAGAAATGCCTATTCAAATCCTTTGTCTATTTAAAAATAAGGTCAATTTTTCTTTTTATTATTGAGTTGCAAGTGTTTTTTCTATATTCTAGATACAAATCCCTTATGAGATATGTGTTTGCAAATATTTTCTCCTATTCTTTGGGCTATCTTTTACCTTACTTGATGGGGTACAAATTGTTAAAATTTTGATGCAGTTCACTTGATCCATTTTTTTTCTTTGCTTTTGCTTGTAGGGTCATATATAAGAGACCTTTCCCTACTTAAATCATGAAGATTTATACATATGTTTTCCTCCAAGAGTTTTATAGTTTTAGATTTTACATTTAGCACTTTCATCCACACTGAGTCAACTTTTGTATATGGTGTGAGGTAAGGGTATGATATTTTTTCTTCTGCATGTTGCTCTCCAGTTGTTGCAGGACTATTTGTTGAAAATGCTGCTCTTTTCCCATTGAATGGTTTTGGCACCCTTGTTGAAATTTATCCATCAAGCTTATGTAGTTTCTTTTCTGAATTCCAACTTTTATTTCATTGATCTGTCCTTATTCCTGTTTTATACTGTCTTGTTGACTGTAGCTTTGTGGTAAGTTTTGAACTTGGCAAGTGTGAAATTGGATTTCTTCTTCAAAATTGTTTCCTGGTCTTTCAAATTTGCCTATGATTTTTAAGATCAGATTGTCAATTTTTTTTTTTTGCAAATAAACCAGCTGGAATTTTGAGAAATAAAAATTTAAATATCAATTTAATTAAAAAATTATTATTTTAATGTATTTTTTAAAAAATAATTCCAAATTCTAAAGGAAACATTTAGAAATATCCTGTGATTTTTTTTTATAGCACTAGAGAACCCATTTATCCACTAATAAACTTTGGTAACATGGACACAAGGTTAAGAAGTACTCCCTAATTAGATATGTATCTAGGAAAGTCATTGGGCTTCTCTGAGTTTATTTATTAATCTATTGAAAAGTAAGATAAATTGGACTACATAAAGAACTAGGCACAATTATAAGAGTGGAAAGTCAAATCATCAAGGGAAAGAAGAATCTGCAAGACATATATCTGACAAGGAATTTGTATTCAGAAAATAATAAAGAAGCCCTAGCAAATCAATAAGACAGATACAGATTACCCAACAGAAAAATGTTTGAAAAACTTGAACATGCCCTTGGTAAGAGGACACACAAATTGTGCTTATTTGTAGCCTGAAAAATTACTATAAAAATATATTCATTTCCTAATTCCTGTGTCTTTTACATTATATGTTAAAAAACTGAACATTACCTTATATGATAAGAGATATGATTAAGTCAAGGAACTTGATAGGAAAAACATCCTGGATTCCCTGCATGATTCCTATATGTGTTAGTCTGCTTCATTTTACTATAATGAAATACCCGAGAAAATGGTTATAAGGAAAAAAAGTTTATTTTGGGTCACATTTCTAGAGGTTCCATGATGGAGTGGCTCCATGGCTTTAGGTCTCTGGAGAGGTACACATCATGGCAGGAGGGCATGACAGAACAAATTGCTTACATCATGAGACAGGAAGCAAAAGAGAGATAGGAAGAGACTGGGGTCCCACAGTCCCCTTTGAGAGCATACTCTCAGTGACCTAAAGACTTTCCACTAGGTCCTACCTCCTAAGTGTTCTACCACTTCCCAAGAAGTGTCATTCTGAGGACCAATCCTTTAACACATTGACCAAACCATATCATGCAATTATATATGCTCGTATAAGGGAGAAATAGAGGAAATTTTGGTAGGGACAGACACAGAAAAGGGGACCAGAAGGCAGATAGAAATTACCAGGGCTGGGGATGTGGCTCAAGCGGTAGCGCGCTCACCTGGCATGCGTGCGGCCCGGGTTCGATCCTCAGCACCACATACAAAGATGTTGTGTCCGCCAATAACTAAAAAATAAATAAAAATACTAAAAAAAAAAAAAAAGAAATTACCATAAGTCAAGGAATGCCAACAGCCACCAGAAGGCTGAAAGAGCTGAGAACTGATTCTCCACAGCACCTCCAGAAGGAGTATAGCCTTGCTGATACCTTGATGTCAGATTGCTGGTCTCCAGAATTGTGGGAGAATAAATTTATGCTGTTTTAAGACACCAACAGTGTGGTAATTTATCATAACAGTCATAGAAAAACTAATAAATCACCTTTGTTAATTACCAGGGACAAGTAAATTAGAAGCACAATGTGATTTCTCTATCTATCATCAGAAACTAAAAAGAAAGATAATTTTTAAAAGAAAAAGGTAATTATAGGCTGTGAAGTCTCTTTTTTTTTTTTTACTTAGTAGAATTTTATTTTATTTTATTTTATTTTTTTTAATTTTTTTATTTTTTTTTATTTTTTTTATTGTTGGTCGTTCAAAACATTACACAGTTCTTAATACATCATCTTTCACAGTTTGATTCAAGTGGGTTATGAACTCCCAACTTTACCCCGTATACAGATTGCTGTTTCACATCAGTTACCCTTCCATTGATTGACATATTGCCTTTCTAGTGTCTGATGTATTCTGCTGTCTGTCCTATTCTCTACTATCCCCCCTCCCCTCCCCTCCCCTCCCCTCCCCTTTTCTCATCCCTGTTTAATGTAAATCTTCTTCTCAAGCTCTTCGTCCTTACCCTGTCCTTGTTTACTCCCCTTATATCAAAGGGGTCATTTGGTATTTGTTTTTTAACGATTGACTAGCTTCACTTAGCATAATCTGCTCTAATGCCATCCATTCTGTGAAGTCTCTTGAAACCTAAATGTTTCTGGTGGGTATACGTTACAACCATCTTGCTAAAACCACTTGGGGATATTTTTTAGAGTTGAGTGTATGCTTTTCCTGATTTTTCATTCATAGGTGACATGCCAAAGAGAAATGCATACTTTCACCCAAAATCATGAACATTAAATGCTTATATGATTATGTTTATATTAGTTCAGCTGAAACTTAGAAACAATTCAAATATTCATCAATAATAGGATGGATTAATAATTGTTCATAATGAAATACTATAATATAAATGAAAAACTGCACTTTTCTATAGCAACATGGGTTCATTTTACATACACAATAGTAACAAAAGTCAGACACAAGAGTATATATTATATGATTCATTTATGTAGAATTTCAGTAACAAAACTGATTTATAGTATTACAAGTCAGCATAGTAATTAATCTTTAATTAATTAACTTTTGCCTTACTGAGAACTGAACCCAGCACCTCCCACATGATAGGTAAGCACTCTCTATCACTGAGCTTCTCCACCAGCCCTTTGTATTACCTTTTAAAAGAGACAATGATGAGGGGTTGTGCATAAGAGGTTAGACTCTAATAAAAGATTTTTTAAAATAAAAGGCAATGAGGTTAATAAAATTTGAATTCATTAGATTATGTTTAGTTCATTTATACATTTATTTAACAAATAAATGTACTGAGCTTCTACTATTTGCCAGAAATTCTTTTAATGCCAAGACAGTACACAAGACAAAATTTCTACTCTCATAGAGGTGACATTGTCATGGTTCTCACTCTAACTACTCGAATACACTGCCACAATGTTCACTCCTAGTGGTTCATGTACAGGATTTTTCAGAATTTTGGGTCCCCTCCCACACTTAGTCTGAGTTTGGCCATGTGACCTTCTTTAGCCAATGAGACATTAGCAGGGGAATGATGTAAGATGTAAGCAGAAGCTAGAACAGTCCTTGCACTTTGGGGCTTTAGTTTTTCTAAGGCTCCCATTTGGAAACCAGCTGCTGTATTGTAAGAAACTTGAACTTGGTGACGGAAGTTAAAAGTCTACGTGGACATAATACCTGGAGAATGAGAGTCCATCTTGGATGTTTCAGCCCCAGCCAAATTCCTAGTTCAGTACGACCAAATGAGTGACTTCAGCTATACTATATACACTTAAATTAGCCCAGTCAACCCACAGACTTACAAGAAATTATCAATTGTCATTTTTTAAACCACAAAGTTTTGGGGTGGTTTGTTGTATCTGTGAGTAAATAAGGAATATAATTTTGGAGCGTGATTTGGGCTATGAAAAAAGTAAACAGAGTAATGGTGTAAAAATGATTTCGAGGGGGCTGGGGTTGTAACTCAGAGATAGAGCACCTTGCCTAGCATGGGTGAGGCACTGGGTTCGATTCTTAGCACCGCATATAAATAATTAAAATAATGTCCATTGACAACTAAAAAAAAACTTTAAAAATGATTTAGAGGAAATTTCAAAGTCTGATGGAAACATATTTTGAAATCTTTAAAGTCACATGTATTTATATTACTAGGGTGTTCAATGCAGAAATTGAGGAATTAACTTTCAGTTTCTATGAGGGATCAACAACAAAAGCAAAAATATCAGAACTGGAGTTAGAAGAGCTGGATTGAAGTTAATATTCTGCTTTTAACCTTTGGGCAAAGCACTGGCCCATTGCAAACCTCAGTTTCCTTGTCTCTAATAGGGGGATAATCATGCTCATCTTACTTACTCTCCAGGATTGCTGGCGAAGTAATACTTGGTAACATAGGATAGAACACTGCAAAGTTTTGAAATGTTATTTAAATGAAAATTGTTTCTATGAAAACAGATATTTTGATCACCCATTTGCTTCCTGAAGTTTCTGCTCTGTTCACAAGATGATACATTTAAAACCAATGAAGTAAATATTATCTGCCATAACCACAGTCTGCCTGCACATCCTACTGATAAGGTCTGTGTTACACATTAGCCTTTTTTTACTTATTTAGCATACACTGGAACTATGATTCTGCAGTTTTAAATAATCCACCAACTTGTCACTGAAAGCTGATATTCTCTATTTCGATAATGAAGAAAAATACCAATGAACAGCTTTATTAGTGTAAAAAGTCACACAATTCAAAGCCTCTATCCCATTAGGAAAAAGCTCAACATATGTCATGTCACATTAATAAATACTGCATGTTCAAAGTATACCTTACATTAACTGTAAATTCCCCTGTGGAAAAATTGATTTTCTTTTAAATTTTAATCTACTTCATTTATTTATTTATTTTTTTGCCTATAGATCCTGATTAGTTTTTCCCTTTCCTTTCTCTTTTACCAAGAATGTTAGTTTGTACAAGAAATGAGTCATTCTCTAAACCAAATAGAAAAAAAAAAAAAAAGAGAGAAACAAAATGCAGGGGAGAAAAAAAAGAGAAGTAAGGAGAAATAAAAGGGGAAAAAAATAACAAATTGGTCATTAAATGGCCAAAGATGCACAAGATAAAAGAGAGGGAGGCAAGACACGCATCTACTATATTAGGCTTCGGTGCAGATGTAAGTATAAAATGCTCCACAAGTCCTGTAATTGAGAAAATCTATCAAATGTCCTGACAGCTGCTCCGGCATTTCCAGAAGCGATAAAATGTGAATTTATTTCACTCCTAGAAAAAGGGGCAGTATCACCTTCTGGCGGCTTTAATGAAATGCCATAAAATTCGAGGAAAAACTGTGTTGTAAAGTCATAAAAAGGTAGTCGGAAGTGGATTGTTGGAAATGCTGCAGGAGGGGTGGATGCATCTGAGGAGTGACCAGCAGAGCAGAGGCTGCTGGGCGTGGTCCCAGCGCCGGGGGCAGGTTTGTGGGGTTCTGACCCAGCATCCTTGGCTCTGGGTGGGTGGAGTGTCCGATGAAACGAGAAAGCGCAGCCTAGGCCACCCGCCCGCCCACCCACTTTCACAAGGTAGCAAATGGCTTCACGGCTCTCTGACTTTTCACGGACCAGACCGGGACTAATAAGTGCTTTTCAGGGCTCACCAACCCTTTTTGTAGTTTGCAGAGGTGGCCTGCGTTTCTTCGTATAGAAGTAATGTAGTAAATTGTGATGGATGGTCCCTGACCATAAGGTCACCTTTCCTAGCTGCAGACCTGAGTAGGAGACTCCCCTAGCTGTGGGTTCTGGGGGTGAGATTTGGAGCAATTGCAACTGGACACCCTCTTCTGCTTTAGATTCCGATTATTCAGAGCAGGGCACACTCTTAGCCTCCCAATCCCTTCTGGCCTGAGTCCTCTCTCTTACTCCATATCTGTGGGTCTGCCTCTTCTCCTGGGTGGTGAGTGACTGTGAGTGCAGGGATTGCTTCCAAGTCCCTTGTTTAGGCCTTTGGGACCTTGCTTCTTGCTTTGCACATAGTAGGAACTCACTAGGTGTTTCCAAGGGGCAATTCAATGCCTTAGGAGGCTCAGGTTGTCAGATAATGCTTTTTCTTTTTCTGCCACTTTTGTGGTCAAATAATTGCCCTTAGCATCATCCTCGGAAGCCTGAGGTGTCCACTTATTTAAAGTTATTTTACAGGGAGCAGTTCCTACATTTACCTTGTTTTCCAAAGTTTGATAATTTAATAGATTCATACAAAGAATTCTATTTCAAAGATAAATGAAGAGAAGCTTTGAACCTAACTGTCAATTTCTTTGGTCAAACTTTTTGTAAATATTATTAACCTGAGTTGTAAGCCCTGAGGACAAGGTGCCTAAAATGAGGGGCTTGTATGTGAAAATAATAAAGACCTGCTAATAGGTAATGATATTCAAAATAGACACTTGAAATAATGTTTTAAATGGAAGCCACTGTAAGAAAAATGGACCCCTTTAGGATGTCTTAATCAAGAATGACTTTTTAAAACAAATGAAATAAAATCTAAGTGATTTTTAAGATGGTGTAAAGATGTGAAAGAATCAATAACATTAATGAAGACAAAGGAAATAAAAATGGATTGGGAACTTTGACAATGGCAATGAGTATTTTTTCCCCCTCAGTGAATTGATAACCTTGAACTGATGGCATAAAGGGAGAATTTCCACAGTACTGGTTTGACCCACACCATAGGTTAAAGGAATATCAGTAAGAATGTCAATCTCTGGAAAATCTTGTGAGCACTCTTATTGAGTTATGACTGTCACTCGAGCAGTGTCTTCAATGGAATAGGATATAAATTTCCCCCAGGCAAGAGGGAGTGCTTGGAAGCCAACAAAGTTTTGTGATCATTCTTTCATTTTTCTACTCTCAAGTCCTTTGTCAGCTTCAGAACTGGGAAGTCAGTTATTAAATTAGAGATGAAATAACACCAGACTCCAGATGTGGCTGCCTCACACTCCTGACTTTATCCAGATGTGCCCAAACCGTTGCATTCATCATGATTACAGTGAAGTGGTGGGAAAGTGTCATTAGACACCCCCCCCCCACTACAGGAATCCTTAGTCCTGGCTCCTTCACACAGGGAAGCTTCCCCTCCCAAGTGGAGAGTCACTGTGCAAGGGGCAGGGAGTGATGGCGAAGGCTCTTCAAAAGTCATGTAAAGGGAGGTACAAATTTTTTTTTTATAGCTAATTGATCCTACTCTTGCTTCCAGTGATCTCCATCACTGCACAGCCCCATATTTAAATAGCCACCCCTCATCTTGCAGCCATCCTGTGCCTTGGGGAAGAATTTATCCCTTGCTTTCTGTTTGGGGTAAAGCATTTCACTTTTCTCCCACCTGCCTCCACCCACTTTGGGTCAGTGGAAAATTAGAATGGGCATCAGTTGGATTGGGAACTCTACTGAACAGCGGGAGGACTCTTGGATTTCAACTAGTGTTTGGAGGCCATTGAGAGGCCAATTAATTGAAGCTCATGGTGACAGTGGTGGAGCCTAGGCAGGCTGAACTAAAGTCTGATCGTAGTTTAAGAGCACTTAGTCACAGTTGTCCTGGTCCAGGCTTGAGCTGGTCTCCAGGGTGATACTGAGAGGGATGATCACTATCCCACTGATTCAAATCTTTAAATCATCTGTTTTGCACAATTGGAGATTAGACTGCAGATAACTGAAGGGTGTGAGCCTGGCAGCTTGTGTGTGGACCTGTATAGTCTGTGTGCTTTCCATCATTTCCGTAGCAGTTTGCAGTCTACATCATTGTAACTGGTTCTGTCAGGTGTGAGTGGAGCCATTGTTAGAATATGATGGGGAAGGAGTATGCCATATCCTGTGTGTAGTTTAAGGATCATATTTATCAGGAATGATTTTATTTCGAGCCACAACATATCCTCTGAGATTTTTTGGCTCTGAGTGTGACATCTTTGCTGAATGAAATGATAACTCCCTGGATTGAATGGTCCCATGTCACATTAGTTAAAATAAAATGAACAATGACAATGGAAAAGGTCACATGTAGGTTCTAGGTGTTTTATGCTCACCAAACATGGTAGGTCATCCAGACAACATGACATTTTTTATTAGGCACAGGTATTAGGATTATTTGAAAAGAATCTTAGAATATTCTAACATTTTAATTGATATTCCATAACTAATACAGAGGACAGATTGTTCCTGAAATGTTTTCCACTTGTGTTTTTCACCTTGATGTGTGGAGAAACTTCCATCTATGGCTCCTTCTAAAAGACAGAGAGAGAGAGAGAGAAGTGGGGGAGGGTGGGGCGCATGCCAGGGAGGGGGATGGCAGTGAGAATCAGGCCCAATTTTAGTTCATTCGGAAGTTGAGGAGACTTATTTTTCAAATGTATTCTCTCAAATCCAGATTCGTCTAACAGATGCTCTCAGCTCCCAAGCTCCTTCCATCTGTAATTCAATTTCCCTCTAAACGTGATGCTGACATCTGTTGCAATGCAGATACATACTCAAGTACCTGCAATTTCTCTGTCAAGCTCAGTGTCATGTTGAAGACTGTGAACTTTGCAGGGGTGAGGACCAGACACTACTGCCACAGGGCTGCAGGCAGAAAGAAATTTAATGTCTCTTTCATGGTTCTGATGCCTCAGCATCTTTTTCTCTGACACGGAGGCTCTTGTTAAAGGTTTTCAAGGGAATGTAAAGTGTTTATTTAATAGTGCAATTAATTGTTTAGCTCCACTTCTAGAGCCACCTCAAATCAGCACACGCTAAGACATAGTAGCGAGGCAGGGATTTGTGTCTTCAGATTCTTTCTGACAGGGTAGATTAGATAAATTACCATGCAATTCTCTAAAGTATCTTAAAAAAAAAAAAAGAAGAAAGAAAGAAAAGCACTGCTTGTTGCATTTAAAGATGTTGATCTTTGTCCTCCCTTCTTTTTGATACCCTTCCCCCAGTATTAGCATAAAGTAAAACCATTTAAGGTGTAGCTTGAGTTCAATCATTCCATCTTAATGAATTCATTAAACAAATATTTGTTGAGTCTCTATTCTATGATGGTATTGTACCAGGTGCTGGGAATAGAAAGGTTGATAGGACATAGGCTCTGTCTTCAGGGAATTTTAGTAGGATTTTGTTTTAGAAAATGTACTGAGACTTAACCAGGCTTTAAGGGGGTGAAGGAAAACAGTTTTATGCCAAAGAAAAATTTACAAGCACTGATAAGAATGCAAATCTATTATTGGGTTAAAGAGTCTCTGCTTTACCAGGGCATGTTTTAATGCTTCATAAGGAAGTGAGAATCTTCACCATGTACCAATTAATTTCGAGCTGATGGGCATGGGGAAAATAGATATTCCTTCTGACCCTTCTTGACTCTCCCATGGCAGACATTCAGCTGACATCTGAAGCATGACACTTGATTATCCATGTTATTTCTTTAGTTAGCTTTGCTGAGGCTACAAGAGAATCATGAAATCATCTGGACCTTTAAAAATAGGTTTGTCACAACATTTAACCTGGACAGTGTTTCTACCAATTACCGTCATTTCAGTTCTGTACTAAAAGGGCTTAGTGGGTTGTGTGACTCTGGTGTGTGCCATTTAACTCTCACAGAGACCCAGGATGAGTATCCCTATGAAAGTCAGCCTAACTGTGACTGTTAATAGACAACAGGATTGCTGGCTAATGTTACAGATCTATGTGAAAGTGGTTGCGATGTTTTGAATATATGTCTCCTCCCAAACTTAGGTTGGAAATTTAAATGCCATTGTGATAGTACTGGGAAGTGGGACCTTTAAGAGATGTTTAGGTCATAGAGCTCTACTCTCATGAATGGACTAATGCTATTATCTCAGGAGCTGCTTTTCCCTCTTGCTTTCTCTTGCTCTTTCGCCCCTTCTGAATTATGATCCCTTCTGAATTATGATGCCTTCTGCATGTTCTCATGCAGATGTTGGCACCTTGATACTGGACTTCCCAGCTTCTGGCACTGTGAGCCAACAAATATCTTTTTTTTTCACTTTTTATTATTATTTTTAAATTGGTGCATTGTTGTTATACATAAAAGTGGAACCCATTGTGATATATTCATACATGCACAAAGCATAATTTGTTCAATTTCATCCCACTCTCCCATCTCTCCTCCCTCTTCATTATAAATTGCCCAGTGTCAGACATTCTGTTATAACAGCACAAAATAAATTGAGACCATGGGTCTGGTATAAAAGACAGATAAAAGAGAGTTTGAATTACTCATCTAATTTGTTCAGGAAGTTTCTTCTAAGATATTGTGAGCTGTTGGTCGTGGGCTGAACCTGATATATTATATTAGGTCTGCATTGACTTAAAACTTAAAAGCTGAAATATTTCACAATAAAACAAATCTATATTCTATTTAAAAATTGAAATTTCTAACAACACAGAGCTTACATGGTCTCATAGCAAGAGTGAGTTGGAGCCAAGTTCCAGTTACCTCTTTAGATGGGCCATGCATCTTTCATATAACAGCAGTTCCTGCTACTCCATAATGTCTGATACTCTGCTCCCTTCATTATTTAGTTACTGCCTGGTCCCCTGATCAATTAATGGATCAATTAATCAAAAAGTATTTTTAGTCAATCAGTTAACCAAAAAGATTTTACTGGGTCATTGCTCTATTTCTGTGAGCTTGATATGTACTGGGGGAGAAGCCAAACTGTTCCTGCCTGCAAGAGGAGGAGACAGTAACTTGAGATGGCTAGAGATGTGGTCTAGAAGAGAACACAAACTATCCTGAGAATTCAGAGAAAGGAATGTCCTTGAAGTTCTTAGTCACCAGCCTTCTGAATTTTACTAATTTTTATTGCTCAGGAAAAAAGGAAAAAAAAAACATTTCTTTTAGGAAAGGAAAGTTCTTAGGAAACTAAGGGTACAGGTTTTTAATACATCTAAATGCATAAGTCACTTGTACTCTAATCAGATTTTCAAGAAAATTTTTGTTATGCAGAAGAAGAACCCAATTCCAGGCAACAAGAATTGCCTACACCTGGGAGAATATAAAAAGCAATGATGCTGAATAGGCCACAGAGATTTGAAAGGAGGATAAACAACATTGCTTCTATTCTGCAAATTGTTGGGAGCCCGCACAAAGTCTATGCGTAAAGATGATTGTAATTGTTGAGAAAGACCTGGGCAATGTTTTAAAATTCTAGGTTTAATTTAATATTGACTCTCTGGCTAGACTTGTGCACTGGGTTTGCTTTATGAGGGAAAGGCTGACATAGAAAGTAGGAAAAGTCAGTCTTATTGGTATTAAATAAGAAAGAGTTGGCTACTGTCCCTAGAAGCAAACTCATAGTCCATTACACCACCATTTTGAAAATAAGAACTAGTCTCTAATAGCTAGACAATTTAAAGCCACTGCTATGGCTGGGGGACTCTAGTCTTTGACATGATTTGGCACATACAGGTATATGCATGAGATACCACGTTTCTCATAGTGAATGCTCATCACTGAAGACATTGAGCAACTGGAAGCATCTGTGAAGTCCTTGCTTGACCAGTTATTATGTCTCAGACGCTGTGATAACTGCTCTATATATTTTATTTACTTCATACAGCATCCTTACGATTTAAGTCCAAGTAATACATTCTTACAGATTAAAAACAAACAAACAAAAAACCCGAACAGAGAGGTTAAGTAACTTGTCAAAGTCCCCAGGTAGCAAGAAGCACCAATGGGAGCTGAACCCAAGCAGCTTGGTGTCAGTGTTCATGCCGTTAACCACCAGGTTACACACATGTTCAGTGTGCCTTGGTCTTTCACTGTGTGGATTACCAGCCTCCAAACTTTTTCATTTAAGAAGCAGTTGGATAATATAAACACTCTGGGATATCCATGAGTTTACAGGTAGTCTCCAGCACTGAGCAAAGGACTCCAGTCATTTTCTTTGTTCCTATCACGTACTTGTAGCCATTGCTGAAGAAATCGCAAAATCAGGGTTCGTGGGTTTACTACAACAATGACATATGCTTAGAAAGGGTCTCAAGAGCTGCTGAGCAATGCTTGCATTCACTTAGAGAAGAGTCCAGGACCACAGCTATTTTAGACATGCCAAGGTCTTAAGCTTGAAGTCCAACCAACTTGCTCCAGGATTAGAGAGACCTTAGCAGATGACTTGTGCTCTGATGACCTGAGAAAGGAGGCCTATTTAGCAGAAGCTAAATTCTTTCTTGCTAGGACAACGTTCTGTGTACGTGCCATCTTTTATTTTTCCCTCTGATTTCAGGGGAAGAAAAACTCCAGTCTTTCTTTTTGAAACCGACTCTACACTTAGGTCCACCAATCTCTTCCTTTTTGCTCCCAAGCCCCAGTTACTTTTGGTGCTTCCTGGTCCTGGAATCTCTTTTCTCTCTGCCAATTCTTGCATGGAGGCATGAAAGTAGCGTTGTCCAGACGAGGAGCTCAGCCTCTGGATCAGGCTACCTGTCACGTGCCCACGTATTAAGGGCTGCCGCTTACCCATTGTGTGACCTTGGTCAATTTACTTAACTTTCCCAAGATTCCATTGAAAATGAATGTGAAGCCTAATGTGGTCAGGAGGATTAAGTGAGATACTCTTGGTTGTGGGACACTAAAGCCCTTGATCGCTCTACTTTGTTTTGATGCCAACTTTCCTCACCTCCTCCCCCTTCCAGCTTACATCAATCATTACTTCAACCACTGATGTGACTCCCTGCCTAGTGTCCTATGGTCTTAACCAGCTGTCTTCCCCCACATTGTGAAGTGGGCTGCTAGATTAGAGCTAGTAAATATTTATGGTCTCTACCCCACTGAATCATCCTAACTGTCTCCTGTTCCTTCCAGGTCTCCAGGAAGAGTCAATGGCTTTTGTTCCCATTTCACAGATTGTTATCTACCATGGTCCTTAAAAAAAACAAAACAAAACATTTCTTAGTAAACTCTGGCTATACTTTCAATTTTCTTTAAGAAGAGGAAACCTCAGTAATTCCAAAGACTAGCAGAGCGGCTCCAGAGTCAGAATACTTGGGTTTAAATCCCAGTTTGCCTTTCACTGTCTGTGTGACCTTCTGCACAACCCTTGCCGGGTTGTCCTGAAATTTACGATGAGTTACTATGAGAAAAATGCTTAAGAGAATGCCTCGGGTAGCTTACTGATTTAAGAAGTGGCACTGGGTTCTTCTCTCTTGTTCTGTATCACTAGATCAAGTAAATATGTGGAATTATATGGATCTTTAAATCTCGATCAGAGTCAGAGGAGGCAGAGATAATTACCAACAGGCCCTAGTTAATAGATAAGGAAACATGGGGTGGGTTATGGTAGTGTTAAATTCAGAATAATAAAGGGCTGGGACATTGTGTTATTGCTAGCAGCGATGACCTGGGAATCTTGATAAAGTCTAAGAATACTTCCTTGTTTGATTCACAGTCCTCCTGCCCTCCCGGCTTGATTGGTTCTGATATAACTCTGATTAGGGCAATCTGCCTCTAATGGAAATTGGGAGCGCAAGCACACAGAGCATACTAAAGCTGAAAGGGCCCTTGGGGATCCCTCATCTCGCTCCTTCGTTTCCACAGGCGAGAAAGGCACGCTGTAATGCCTGAGAGCTGGCCTCCTCCGTTCAGGAAACAGCAGAGTTCTAGACCCACTGGGGAGTCCCACTTCCGGGAGTTCAGAGGCGAGGTGCAGAGACCCATGTGCTGTGTGTTGACTCATTTTGTGTGTTTCCTGTGTGGTTCTTGTGCCTTTCATCTGAGTTACTGACTCAGCTTAACCCTGCTTAGCTTGCAAGACCTTTCAGGGAAATCAGAGCACGAGATGCAGTCACTGCAAGTTGTCACACATGATTAAGTAGCTGGAGGGAGTGATTTATGTGGAAAGATTAAAATCCCTAAATATGTATGACCATGTGCTGCTCTGATTGAGTGGGGCTTCAGGTATTTGAAAACTGCCCTGTGGGATATCTGCAGACTTCCACAGGGGTAAGATGACTTTCCAGGGGCTGAAGGGCCAGGTAGGTGGCAGAAATGTGATGATATTATAACAGGGTACTACTTCCTGCTGGAGCTGAAAAAGATTCCATTCAGACAGGAAATTCTTCTGCAGCACATTTATTTTGTCAGGGCACTGATTATCTTGGGAATTTTCTACATGCGGAACTGGATGTCATGTGCGATCAGATACCATGGTTCTTGGTAGCTTTTATCCCCTTGCTTTGCAGGGTCTCCCATTCCTAGGGCTCTTTTTGCTTCCTCCTGCTGTCCCTCCAACAAAGTCCCCCCTTTTCTCCTGCTACCCCGTTATCTCCTCCACTCCCTCTTTGACCCTCTTCCACAGCTCCCTGTCAAACAGAACCTCTGGAAGCCTTGATTTTAAGTTAGGACTGTGAAGCTAGAGTTAATTGGACAAACCATTTCCTATTAAACTATCTGACAGATAATTAACTGAATCTCCAAGATAACATTGAGCAAGCCTTTAGTAGGCGCTGAGACTTTTCCTCTCTCTGTTTACATTTGATGTTATAGAATAGAGGAAAGGTGAGTGTGCCTTTCAGAAGCCTCAGATGACCCCATTGCAGGCCACGGCCAGCTGTCAACATGGCTAAGCATGGATATGGGATCAGAAACTAACTGGCGTGGTCCAGGAAGGCTTCATATTCAACAAATTCAAATATTGAATGAGTGAACGAATGGTGGTATTCCTGTGCACATTCTAAAATTACAGCGGCTATGCATAAACATTCATGGATAAATGATAAACCAGAGCTTAGATAGTAGAACATTCTGAAATAGCTGCTTTATTCAGCAATTGAAAAACATGCAGCCATTTAATCACTCAGCCCAAGTAGCACAACTGCTTTTTTTTTTTTTTAAATGGGTAAATTGCAGGTGTCTCTCTTTAAAAATAATTTCCTTAAATGTGATAAGATTTATTTTTTGGTTCATATTTGTTAGGTTATTATAGTGTTTTAAAATATCTGGCTCAGATCGCTTAAAATTCTTAAATTATACTTTAAGCAGCTATTAGCATAATGATATTATCTATTAATAGAGATTCCTACAGGAGTAAAGGTACCTGCAATTTACATGAGTCAGAAAACTTGGTCTGATTAGTAGCATCACAACAAACCCAGCATGACTATTGTAACGACTCCACTTCCCGTCACTGCAATTATCTCCTAAAACTTTTATTGGAGCATTGATTGCCATTTGCTCACTCATTCCCTTTGAGAAAGTGGAAAGATGAACGAGTGCCAGGAGTGAAATGGTGTCTCTGCAGGTCCTGTGCATGGCTTCAAAAGGAGCCCTTTGCATTGGCCGGGAGAACTGTGTGATCTTTCTGTTGTGGGTTCAACAGAAACGTTAGATTCCAGCTTTCCTCCACTTACTAAGAATTTCAGTGAAGATGAAAGAGACGTGGCGAAATTTAAGGGAGAAAATATGGAACGAGATTGTTTACATGAAGAACATTAGGCTGAACGTCTCGCTCTTCCCCTCCCTCCCCAGTGCCTCATTCATATCACACAATTGAAGGGAGGTGGGGAGGGAGGGATTTTGCTTCCTCTTATCTCTTGAATCCATCCACCTCTCTCCATTACCACTGCCAAGTCTGTAAGCCAGGCCAGGCTACTAACTGGACTTCTCTCTCGTTCATTCTGTCTCCTGTAGCCAAAGGGTCATTGTGCACATCTGCTGTGTCACTCCCCAGCTAAAAGAAAGGACTCCCCAAATCTTTATTGTTGCTAAGCATGGGTGGCTGGATAACAAAGGCCTTATATAACTCATAATCATGCCATCCTGAAATTGATTTTTTTTTTTGGTACCAGGGATTGAACCCATTGATGTTAAACCACTGAGCCACATCTCCAGCCATTTTTAATTTTTATTTTGAGACAGGATATTGCTAGGTTGTTGAGGGCCTCAACTAAGTTGCTGAGGCTGGCTTTGAACTTGCAATCCTCCTACCCTTAGCCACCTGAGCCACTGGGATTACAGGAGTTTGCCACCATTCCTGGCTCTTTTATCTTTTTTATTAAGATGTATTTATTGTATGTATTAAATGGGTTCCATGTGATATTTCCATACAGGCATACAGCATTGGTCATATCCAACTACCCTTCTCTTGCCCTCTCTCTGGCTCCACTTCCTTCCGCTTCTCTAGTAATCACTATTCTACTTTCAGGTCAATGTGTTTAGTTTCCATTTATGAAATTGCCTTTTGGCTTTTCTGTATTTGCCACCTTTCTGTAAATCCAGTGAGTGCAGAGCTGAGTTTTTCCAGTTTATTCTTAGCACTTAACATGGAGAGGCGGCAGCTAGAGACGGTGAAGACAGGGGACCATTCTACCTTCCAATTTTGTTTGTTGTTGTCTTTGCTTTAAGCTGAAGGCAAAGTGTTTATTTAACCCCAGCATCTATTTCTAGCCATTGTTCCCCACTTCCCCTCTTCAGATGGACTTCCTTTCTGGAAGATATCTCAAAGATATCTCAAAGTGAAACCATGGATCTTGGGCTGGGGATGTGGCTCAAGCGGTAACGCGCTTGCCTGGCATGCGTGCCACCCGGGTTCGATCCTCAGCACCACATACCAACAAAGATGTTGTGTCCGCCAAGAACTGAAAAATAAATGTTAAAAATTCTCTCTCTCTCTCTCACTCTCTCTCTCCTCTCTCACTTTCTCTTAAAAAAAAAAAAAAAGAAACCATGGATCTAATTGGATTGTTCTGAGTACAGAAAATTTAAGTGTAGGCAATGTGACTTAAGAGGTTCAGTCTGCTTCTCCCAAAGCCCGTCAGGAAGGAGTGGAGGCTGCTAGAGTAGAACTGTGTCCACATGTGTACACATGTGCACTCACACATGCTTCTGCATAAGTGTGCCCATTTGGGTGTCTGGATGTATTTGCTGCCAAATCCTATGATGGGTTAGCTTTGGCTTCTTCCGGTCAAGCAGATGCTGAGCTGTATTTTCTTCTTCTTCTTCTTCTTCTTTTTTTTTTTTTTTGTCAGAGAATGACCTATGTGTGTCAAAAAGGTATTTTTTTTCAAAAGAAAAAAGTAGCAAATCTTAGAAGGTTACACTTAGATGTCTGATCACCAGTAACCTGGATTTTATGGCTAAGAAAGATTTTTCAGCCTTATCGAATGTGACTAAATGTGGGTGCATACGTGATTGGCATTGGACCAAAGCAATTTCAAAGAAAGTAGCTTAGATCAAGAAAGTGAAATTGCAGAATATGAAAAGGCAACCCAGGATATACAGTTACAGATAGTTGCAGATATCTTCATGGTTTTTATTTATTTTTTGTATTTGTGAAAATTCTTTTGTATATTGTATCCCCCACCCCCCTCCTTTTTTCCTTCAATCTCCCTACATCTCCCAGTGAGACTTCTTTGGAGAGATGCTACACAAACTTTGCTGGCTCCTTTATTTCTATCATAGACTAAATGATAATTGTAGAAATGTTCTCCTATTATTGCTTAACCCTGTGCAGTGCCATAGGCATCTGGAGCAGCTTGGCTCCCTTTGTCTAACAAATGGGTAATGCGTTTAAACAAGCCTGGTGGGTTCCTGCCAGGATGCAGACAGAGAAACAAGCAAAGAGTCTGAAGGATGCCTCTTTCAACTTCCTCCCTGCCCTTCCCAGTGCTGGGTCCACATAGTCAAATGCAGAGGCTTAGCAAGCACCTAGCAAGCTGACTTCCTGATAAATCATGGATCAAATAGATGTGTCCTTTGCATTTCTTCTTGAAAACTATTCAGGCGGTGAAGTCCTGCCTTGGGTCATTGGCAAGAACTTCAGTGATTGCCTAGCCACTCCAACAATTTCTTCTTTTCTTAGTTGTCTGGGGCTTTATCTTGTATCTTGTTCCTTTAAATAAAAGAGCTGACTTGACTTGTCTGTGACCTCTGGAAATAATTTAATTCTTACAGTGGGGACAAGTAGCCAGATTGCAGCAAATGAAAATTCCTCTCTGAAACACCCCCACACTCACACGCGCAGACATGTGGTTTCCTCAGTGCTCTCTGCGGCTTAGAGAGAGAGTTTGGGGGGATATTCGCGTACTATTTGTTCTTTTTATATTCCAACCATCTTAGAGATCAAAGCTATAAATCTCAACAAGAGATGTGGGGAAGCCAACCTTTGTATAGTCAAGAGTGTATGTGGATTTTCGAGAGTTGTGATATCCTGTGGCAGAGAGAAGTAAGTCCATGCAGTGATCTATCCAGCCTGCACTTTTAGGGAAGTCAGAAAGAGAAAGAAACTAACATTAATTGAATGCTCAATTAGTGCAGTGCACTTGGAGGCAATTCACATGTTTAATTCTCACAAAAAGCTGCTATACATCTATTTTACAGGTGAAGAAGATGAGGATTGGAGAGATTTTTAGAAATGTGCTTAAATTCACACGCATGATAAAAGACAGAAGCTCAGCACAGGTTTCTCCCACGTCAACCAGCACACCAATTACACAACTTTAAACAATTTGGAGGAAAATGCCTAGCAAGTAACCCTTTTACCATGGATGATGGAGAAGCCTTTCTGCTTTACCCCAGCAGGGCCTTTCTCTGGTTCCTTTGCCTGCCTGCCTTCCCTGCTTTCAAGTGTCTCATCCTTGCAGAGAGTCTCAAGTCCTGCAGGCCTTGCTTCCCTTTGGAATTGTTCATGACACCAGGATAGACACAGAATCAGGAAGGAAGCTCTTTTTACAACTGGAAGGGTAAGGGTGGGGGCGTGATTTCTCAAGCTCACCATTACTTTCCCATCCATTCGGAGTTGGCTGAAATATTTACATGGAGTCATCAAGCAACACGCCTTCATGGGGAACCTCTCTGTAAGCAGTGAGCAAACCATAGTAGTTATTTACCTGGGAGGTAAAATGTTAGGGACTGCATTGTTACCCCCACCCCAAGATGTATATGTTGAAGTCCTAACCCTAGTACCTCAGAATGTGACTGTATTTGGCTGTTAAAGAGGTAGTTAGGGTAAAATGAGATCATAAGGGTGGACTGTGATCCAACATGACTGGTGTCCTTATTAAAAGAGGAGATTAGGACACAGACACATGCACACAGAGGAAAGATCATGGTGAGACATCTACCAACCAAGGAAAGATACCTCAGAAGAAACCAAACCTGCCAACACTTGGATCTTGGACTTCCAGCCTCTAAAACTGTGATAAAAATAAGTTTCTGTGGTTGAGGACATCTGGTTTTAGTATTTTATGATCAAGCAAACCAATTCATACAGGAAGACACTGGCTGCTGTTGGGATCCCTGAGCAGCTTAACAATCTAGTTGGTGAGATAGACGCCATGTTTTTCTATCTCTAGATATCCATATCATTGACTATAAAATCAGGGCAACAGGAAAAATTTTCAGGGTTTTAATACTCCTAACTGTAAGTGCCATTGGTAGGGTTTTAGAAGATTTGAAATTGAGTATGTTCTTTTTAGAACCTGATAATACCTGCTTATTGGCCTTTCATGAGGACCAATAAAGGTTATTCTTTAAAAAATAGCCAGAACTTGGCAAGGCCTTTTTGATGTTTATTAGAGAAGCCATGGACATAATTTTGTACCTTAGGTTTTGTGATTTATTTCCATTATGAATAAATTTGGGATTTATTTTGAGGCTTTCAAAAGTGGGAGTGCTATGGTCTCAGGATTATTTTGTATTAAACATTGTCTCCCTCACTGTTGGCTGCATTCCAGGGGCTGGCTGAATTCTGCACAGTTGGCTGTGTCAGCATCAGAAATGCTGTTCAATGATAATAATTATAATAATTACATATATGAAAAGGATGGAATCAGATTGCAATTCTATGTGGCTGAACTTGATATCTGACTTCACTGACTCAGTTTAGGCATCTTGAAAATGAAGATAATTTTGATAAGTACCTTTTTATGTCTGAAGACTGGGAACAATCATGGTTGAATCCAGGAGTGAAGGTGCTTTGAATGCAAATTATTATTTTTATCATCAATATGTTTTACAGGTTCACGTTTTGGACAGGAAGAAAATCTGTCAGTTTAAGACTTACTTCCAAATCAAATGGATTAAACATGGTAGTCAAGAAGGCTGGGAAGATCTGACTCTCTCCAGAAGCAGCATGTCCACCATGCTGCCCCCATGAACTAGAATTGCCACCTCTTGCTAGCAGATTTTTTTATTTGAAAGACAAGTTACATTTCTTATTCTCAACTTATAGCCATATATCCTAGCTTCTATCCTGCCTTCTACTTATTCTTCCAAAGTTAATTCTCTATTTCAATGGGAACTTGCAAGAGAAATGGAGTAAACCATTGAACAAGGAAAAAAACAACCATTTACCAACTTCTACACTGATATAGAACCCATTTTAATGATGTGGCCACATCAATGTTTATAGCAGCTCAATTCACAATAGCTAAGCTATGGAACTAACCTAGGTGCCCTTCAACAGATGAATGGATAAAAAAATGTGGTATATACAATGGAATATTACTCAGCCATAAAGAAGAACAAAATTATAGTATTTTTTGATAAATGGATGGAAGTGGAGGCAATCATGTTAAGTGAAATAAGCCCAAACCCTCAAACCAAAGGCCAAATGTTCTCTCTGATATGTGGATGCTGACTTGCAATGGGAAGGAAGGAAGGAGTGGAGGTTCACAGGATTGGACAGTGGAACATGGGGAAAAGAGAGGGAGGATGGGAATGGGAAAGACAGTAGAATGAATCAGACATAACTTTCCTATGTTCTTATATGAATATATGACCAGTGTAGCTCTACATGTACAACCACAAAAATGAGAAGTTGGTCTGGGGTTGTGGCTCAGTGGCAGAGCACTTGCTTAGCATTTGTGCGGCACTGGGTTTGATTCTCAGCACCACATATAAATAAAATAAAGATCCACAGACAAGTTAAAAATATTTTTAAAAAATAGACTATTATTTCTTAGCAAATATCGAGCACTTCTTTGTGCCTGATACTGATTTAAAAAAAATGGGAAGTAATACTCTATGTATGTCTGATATGTCAAAATACATTCTACTATCATGTATAACTAAAAAGAACATATTAAAGTTTTTTTTTTTAAAGAACCCATTTGATACAATTAAAACTCTGTCTAAACAATAAACAAAAGAGAGAAGATGGAGAGAAATGTTGTTCATCCAGTGAAGCCCGTGGAAACAAACAGAACCTGAGGGCAATATAAAAAATATAAAATACAACTAGCTTTTAGCTTCTAGGAGCTCTGAGTCTGTTGAGGAGACAAGATGTTCTAACAGTTTATGAAACATAATGGAAAATTTATGGTTGTCACCAAAGCATTGCTTCCCTTCCATCTCCAGGATAGGGAGCTGTTCTTTCTGTCTCCCAGGGGGCCTGGAAGTCCATCGGCAGTTTCTTTTAGTGTCTATAGTAGGGTTCCGGTGGCAGAGGGAAACCTTGACTGGGTGAGGAGAGCCATCGTCCTGTGGGCGCCATATCTGGTAGCAAGACCCACTGTCTGGACACTTCCCTATTCAATTCATAGCTACTTCTAGAGCCACAAGTAAGTCCCTAAGGCTTGGCCATGATGGACTTAGTTTCTTGATCTTGGAGTCTTGATTTCTTTTCCTTCACTTTTCCCCCAAATGTTTCCTTCTTGTGATCTGAAAATATCTTCTCATAGATTCTTAAAATTCACCATTTATGACAACCTTTTTTTTCCTGGAAAAACAGAACCATCTTTCTGTTCTTAGGGCAATTACTTTGGTGCTTATTACTATCCCAAGACCACCAAGGTAAGTTTGTTACATTTTCTTGTTAAAGGGAAGAAAACAATGAAATTTGAAAACAAAAACACAAGAATGGTTAATTATCAAGTAAGCAGAGGAATATAGTCTGAGCATAAAAAAAAAAGAGAGTCTTATATACCTCATTCTATAGAATCGCCACAGTAAAACCCATAAAATAGTAGTTGTTTTCCCATTTTATTGAACAGAAAGCTGACACAGGACTTAAACACCTGGCTTAAAGTTACACATTGAATAGAGCCAAAATTGCATCTATTTTCTGTTTCTCTGGACAATGTTCCTTCTAATGTACCACAAGGGTTCCTGGATCAAAAGAGGATGCACTTCCTGTGAATTTGAATGTCGTGGAGGAAAGTTTATGAGGATGAATTATTTGAACCTGTTCTTGACTGAATTATGGGCTTTGGCTAGACAGTGAAAGAAGGCAAGGCTATTCCTGAACTGGATAGATTAACATGACTAAAACCTCAGGCTGGGAAAGTGCCAGGTGTATTTGGAAGACTGTGTGTAGAGGAAGGTTCACTCATATAATAAAATGGCACCCAGCCAATGAGAGGAGAACTATGAAGACTCCTTCTGCCATTGTTGTGATTTGGGAGTTTTAGGCACTTCAGTTAAGTGAGTGAAAACAGTGCTGACCTTCCCTCACAGGTGGGCTGGGCTTCTGTATCACCGTGACAACGGTGGCACGCTCCATTATCTGAGGCTCGATATTATATATACCAGCTATTTTGTGCAGTTGGATTTTTGTTTCATTGAAACGGTTCTCTCAGTGTGAGCTCAATAACAAGGGGCATGATGGTGGTTTTTCTACGTTGCCAGAAACTGGGTCTGAATTTCTTCCAGGGCCTCCTGCTCTAAAGCACCTTTTATGATTAATTAACCTTTTGTGGAGTAACTAGGACATGGGTGTGGGATGAGATGTACTTTGGTCAGACTTCAGTTTTCAGTTGTTCAGCAAGAGGATAATTAATTATAAAGAGCTGGATATGAACAGAAGATTGTTGGAGGAAATCCAAATGAAGCAAAACATCTAATTATCAATGAGCAGGATGCTTTTTTTTTATTGTTGTTGTTGTAGGAGTGAATAAAATGTTTAATTCAATATAATAAGAGGTAGTAACAATTTAAGATGCCTAGTTTGACTGTATACTTAATGTAAAATTTGGGATATTTGTTTCTTGGAGATAAGGTATGATGTACTAACCATAACTAGATAAATTGGAAACAGAGGTCAAGTTAGTGTCTAAAATGATTATGTATCCTCCTTTCAGATAATTGTTGTGTTGACTTTAACAAGAGTATATCTAGAATCGTCTGACCATTATTACTAGTGACAAATAACAATAAACATTTTTTTTTGTCTAGAGGAAAAGGTTGGATTAAGATGCAAAGTAAGAGATAAAATGCAGGATGCTGAAAACAGTGCAAAATCGATTTCTTTAACATAAATGGTTACTGTGATGGAGAGGCTTTCCAAGTTGCTTTGCTTTCTGAGGTGAATCATCTCCAGTATTTAGCCCATTTCTGTATGATACCAAGCTCGAACAAAACCCATAGGCCAGAGAGTCCAGCTTGATTTCTTGACTGTAGTGATAGAGGGTGGGTTAGTGGATAATGGGAGAAATTTCCACTCTCAAACAAAATGATCCCACTTTCTTGGAACTTCTTTATAAAGCCTGCACCAGCTATTTTGATGGGTGAATATGATTCTAGTTCGTGTTTAGAAATATACTTCCATTGGCATGAAGATTCATGTCCTGTCTTGCTTTTCTCTCCTGGTGCTATGAAATAGCTTTCATTCTCTACTGTGTGGCTTTTGCTGCTTCTTGTTACACTAGATGCCTACTCTGTATGTCTCTTAGTTTCTACAACTTGCTATTTCTGTTATTGTTGGAAGATGATTCTCTGTGGGTCTTTTGCATTTTGTGCTCAGAGGCATTGACAGGTTATGTTCTGTATTATTTGTTCATGGGTATTTTCATAGTGAACAGCCTTAGAAGATAATAATAGTGTTACCATCCAGAGCAGAGGGTATCTACACTTGCTAATTTGTATAATAAAGGTTGTTTTGGGAAAAGATAGGGCAGGTTTGTGAGAAATCCATTATAAAGGATGCAAGTTTATTAGGTTCAGTTTTATTCAGGTGGGATGCAAACCTATTATATGAAACGACTGTTCTTTATTGCCTCTTTTGAGATATAGAGGGATAGAGAAAAGGAAAACTGAGGCAAATATGAAGCTGATGCTTGCTAAGTTATAGTAAGTCCTTTGTTTCTGACTCAGGTGTCTTGTGTCTTCTACTAGTTTCCATTAAAGTGGGACAAGATACGTTGCTAGCTTGCAAAGGTTAGATCCCTTCACTGTTCTTCAATGGTGTGTCTTACATTTCAACTCCCCAAGGGGATCTGACAGGGTCAGTCAGTCACCGTCCAGTGTAGGGGACCTCTATAACACTGAGCTCTTATGTCAGATCAGCCAATAGATTGCTGGTTTTGGATCAGGTGTTCTTTCTTGGACTACTCATTTGTGGCCACATTTTAAGGTCACTTTGTTTAAATACTGGAGCCTGTAAATGAGGAGCTCATCAAAAGGGGCTTGTGAGAGAACCTTTGAGGTTCTTAGAGGCAGACATTAACACCTGCATTTTTCATAGACTGCTTAGGGAAATTGTATTGAGAAATAGTTGTCCCTTTAATCATCATGAGTACTCTGAGATTTTTGTAAGCAGAGATGAGCGTATGCCTTCTGCAAATTATCAGTTCTCTGCCTAAAATGGAAGTGTTTGGTAAGTCTTGAATTTCTGAAACTGGATATGTGAGATGAATTCTGTAATAATTCTCCCTTAGCATTTATTCCTCCACTGGAAGAGCAGTCAGGGTGTGACTCAGGTATAATTCACTGCTCTTTTCTCAGCAGCTGGCACATGGTACGTGCTCCTAAACATTTGTGGAATGAACATTTGTGACTTTTGCACCCAGAATTTATCTGTTACTTCCTGATTCTTGTCACACCTTCTTAATTTCCTTGAATGGACTTTGGTTGCAAGATTTGTAGGATTAGTTACTAAAGAGTTAAAATGACAAAAAAATATTATGCTACTTCTACAAATAGTGGCTACCATTTTGGGCTCCACATTGTTCAGGAATGGGTTCTCACACTGGAGACTCAGCATCATTTTCCACAGACTGGCCATATTACTTAATCAGAAGTTATAATTTTGGTTTGAATTGTTGGTCCATTATAATCCACAGCTTACATATTGTGGTAAAAGAAAAGACTAATTGGTTTTGCTGAAGTATAGGGTTATTTTCTTCAGAAAATAATCAGACCTAGAACAATGTTTCAGAATACAACTCTATCTCTTGTAAATGCAAAACAAAACAAAATGAAGAAAGATTTTAATAATTGAATGTTTCTGGATTAAAAAAAAGACAGAGAAGGCCTTATTCCATGTATAGGTTTCCCTTCTCTCTGTTATAAGTGGAGGACTAAGAGGAGTCACACCCGAAGAGAGAGAATAGTGCAACTTTGCTAACCACAGCTAAGGCCATGTTAAAATGATGAAAAATCCTGGTGGGACCACAGGTTAATACTCCCAGCTCGCCAGGCCACATGCTTGCTGATATCAGTATTTTCTAGTACATGAGGAAAACAGTTGAAATTGGAATATCTGGGTCAGCATAATGTAATATGCACTAACTGACAAAAATCTAACCTGAACTGCCTTCCCCAATATTCAAAGTGTTCTCTTTCAGGAGCTTTGGTAAATCTAAAATGTGGACAACTTCTTCTTCTTATTGGACAGCAAATCCACAAGTTGCAACATGGAGGTAGATGGGTTATTATGTAATGATCTACCCTCTGGGAGTAAGGCAGAAAAGCTTTTTTTCCCAGAGTTGCATCACTTACACCACTAAAACCATCATTAATACTACTAAATCCAGGCAACTTGGAATGTCTTCCTAGAATTTCCAAGTTGCTTTCACAAAGAAACTCAGATCAAGGGATTGACTTACCGGTACACTTAAAACCAAGGCCATGTGTTGCTGTGGAGAGCAAAGAGCCTGCTGGAGTTTTGGACAAAAGATTCTTTGTCCTGGTCTAATTTGAATTCAAAGAAACACCTAACTAAATTCTCTATAGTTTCTCTGACTGGTTACCCTTCAGTCTTCATTATTTCATTAATGTAAATTTAGGCACAGTTATTAAAGTCCAGGCTATCTCCATTGATTTCTTTCAGTGTTTAGAAGTCCTAAATACCACTTTCAGTGAAGCATTCTGATGGTTAAGATTGTCAACTCATTTTCCTTTTCTAGTTAGGAAAAAAAAAAAAAAACACCTGTTAACTATTTCCCCCATGGTATCCTTCCCTTAGTAAAATTCTCAGCAAGGCTACTTAGGTGCTTGAGTTTTCCATAATGAGACTACCAACAGATGCCCATATAATGGAAATCTCTATTGACTATAGTGGATCATCTCTCTTCAAGCTTTGTAATCTGCCTCAGGAAAGCATTTTCAAAATCCTGTCTTTCTGGATGGTCTGTTTCCCCTTTTGTCATTATACAAATCCTCTTCACTGTGCTTCCACCTTCTTGCCTGTGCATTTCCGTATAGGACTATCTCCTCTCACCCTCTTACAGCACTTGATTATACTTACTTTCTCTATTATTCTTTTCCCTAGTGTGTCTTTTTTTTTTCTTTTAAGAATGGATTTATTTTATCCAGCTGGTTCCAAGAATAGGAACCATATTTTCTAATTCTTTTCATGCCTCTAAATACCACTTAGCACATTGAAGATATCTAGTAAATATGCTTCACTGGTAACACCAGCTTCCTGATCTTAGCCTCATATGAATTAGTTTGCTTTTTCTTAAAAAATTCCTTAAATTTATTTTTTATAACTCATATGTAAATTGTTTAGACATCACTTTCAGTCTTCTTAAAAACTCATTTTACTTGGTTATAGATATGTTGAAATTACATTTGACTAGAAAGGACTCTTGGATGTGTGGGCTATAACCTTGCTATATTCCTTAAGTGTAACTCAACATCTTGTTAGTGGCTTTTTCATCATTTTAACTGTAGCTGGTTTATTAAAAGGTGTTAGGCTTGACAGGGCTTAACCAAGAAACAACTTTCATTTTTCTTCCACAACTGCTCCTCATTATATTTGATCAGATTTCTCTTCTCTGCCTCCTTGGTGGCAACCTGGGTAGATTTCATAGCTTTTTAGGCAATTTCCAAGTTATTATTAACAAACAAGCTCATTTTCAAGTGTTAAATAGGACGGCACAGTCTAATCTAATGTAAAATTCCAATTTCTCATCAGATTGAAGCTCCTGCTCCAATGTGCTCCTCATTACTGACAGGACCTGATTCCTCAGGGCTGTAGACAGGCCATGAGACTCTGTCTCCATTCTGGATTCATGCAGAGTGGGACTGACAAGGATGGAGGTCAGGCAGAGAGTGACAGAGCTTCTAACTTGACTGGTACTCATATAATTGGGCACCAGTGTTCTTTGTGTGGCAGGTGACCCAGTGCTTTATATCTCACAGGGGTGTGTTTTGTGGGTAATTTGGAATTCTTCTCATCAACTACTCACACACTCAGAGGACTCTGTTCTGCACTGGATAATGTCTGTCCTGGCTCACCTCTTGTGACACTCTCCTAGTTCTTTGCTCTGGCAGTATACCCCACTAAGTTCTCTTTTGCTAGGGTCCCCAAGCTATGCATGCAGAACCTTTTCAAAATGGCTTCCCTGTTATATTCACATGGCCCAGGGAATCATGTCTTCTCTGCTTGCTTATTCTCCAGGGACATTTCCTATCTTGCAGGATAGCCCAGGTTCTCTGAAGAATTCTTTCTTGCCCCCTTCCCTAAGATCATTATATCATGGACTAAGATGTTACAAGTGGTATCAGATCCTCTCCTACTTGGCTGAGGGTCTTTGCATGGAGTTGGGGCAGTCACACTATCTCAATATCCTTTTCAATGGGAACAGGGACTGAAATAAACCACTTCCATAAACTCCCCTAATGTGCTGTCTCTCTGTTATGCCAGCAGACTATAAATGATGGGATAAAATCCCCAGGACTAATTATGACCGCTTCTTTGTCCTGTAGGAAGGGTCTTTGAAATATGGGATGTATAATTCCTTGTTCTCAACTTGGTTTTTAGTCTTGGAGACATCAGAGGAAGTTTCAATTAATGGCACAGAATAGTTTGTGGCACTAAAGTTCTCATGTTTCTCTTTCTTTTCTTTTTTTTTGCAGTGGGGGAGTTGAACCCAGGACTTTACACATGTTAGACAACTGCTCTACCATTGAGCTACATCCTCATCTCTCTTCCCCCTTTTCTTGAGACAGGTCTCACTAAGCTGCCAGGCTGGCCTCAAACGTGTGATCCTCCTGCTTCAATCTTCCCAGTAGCTGTGATTACAGGTGTGTGCTGATGCACCTGGCTCAATCTCATGTTTCTTTAATGAAAAATAAAGTATGAGTGCATGTATTTTTTATGTATTTATTCCAGATTATTCTACAGGGTTCTTTTTAAAAAAATATTTATTTTTTTTAGTTGGACACAGTATCTTTATTTTATTTATTTTTATTTTTATGTGGTGCTGAGGACCAAACCTAGGGCTTTGCATGTGCTAGATGAATGCTCTACCACTAAGCCACAATCCCAGCCCCTATTCTACATGGTTCTTAGAGGTGAAGCAAGATATTTTGAAAGCCCAGATATCTTGTTCTCTTCTTATTCAAACATGAAACCTATTATTACCAAATAAAGGCATAAATTTATGGAAACAGGAATTAGATAGATTAAAATAATGGAAAGATGGAACAATACTTAATTTCTGTATTCTTCATGTTGACTCCTCCCTTGGTTGAATAGTCTGCATGACTCTGTGGTCTGGAATCTTCTGTGTTTGTTTGCCCAGTCATTGGATTCTCTTCAGTACCCTATCCATCTGTGTAATATAAATTCCATGTTTGATTATCTTGTTCATCACTGTATATTATTTAAAGCACATAGAACATGGCTGGCCCACCTAAGTCCCTCAGTACATATTTTTAAATGGATAGAATCTTATAGTTCTGGAGGTTCAAAAACCTATAAATAAGAGTTGGTATGGGAAGGCTAGTACCGCTCCAAATTTTTGAACACTAAGATTCAGTTGTGCTAATCAATCATTTGCACTGTAAAATTAGCCATCTGTCCTGTATTAAATTCTCCTTGTACCATCCTGGAAGAACCTGGTGTGAGGTATCTTAATCCAACTGTTATGGTTTGAATGTTTGCATCCCAACAAATTTACGTTCTGGAAACTTATCCCTGACGCCACGGTGTTGGAAGGTGGGGCCTAATGGAAATTGTTTAAGTCATGAGGGTTCTTCCCTCATAAATGGAGTAAAGCCTCAATAAAAAAGCTCTCTCCAGTGTGTTGATCATCTTTACTCTTCCTCCATTGAGGAACAGCACTTCCCTCCCTCTGGACGTAGCATTCAAGGTATCATCTTTGACGCAGAGACGTGACCCTCAACAGACATCAAATCTGCTAGTGCCTTTATCTTCCCAGCCTTCAGAGTTGTGAGCTAATAAATTTCTGTTCTTTATAAATTATCCAGCCCATCTTATTATGTTATAGATGCACAACGTGGACAAAGACACAAATCAAGCATCCAACCAAGCCATACCCTGTTAGAATCCTTTTCTGGTAAGTTTTTAGAAATGTATGTTTATTGAGATTTTCCGAGTAAATGTGAATCTGCATTAAAAGTGGTGCATTTTGTTTGTAAGTAATTCTTATTGCTACTAATAACACTACTGGGAAATACAAAGGAACTAACACAAAGCCATTCTGAGGGCTGTTTCACCAGCCAGTTTTAATGCTGCTAATAGAACTTTAGGCATCCGAGTTTTGTGCATACTTGGAATTTTAGAATAACTATTTAATTTCTGTTCTTATTATTTCCAGAGTGAAAACATAAAGTTTTTTGAATTGTGTTTGGTGAAATAACTTGCAAGTATGTAGAGTTTTATTAAGATACATTTTATTCTACTGAAAGGCAACATAGATGGTAGAAAAATATATCTTTCAAAGCCCCAAATCTTGAGTTTGAATATTTTGCCACTTGCTGGCTAAATGGCTTGAGTAGGTTCTTAATTTTTTTCTGGGCATTAGCTTCTCAGTTTGTAAAAAGAAAATAATATTTTTGTCACAGGCCTTTTGTGAAGACTAAATATGAGTGTTTAGCCTAAAGCCAGCATTTAGTAGGTACCTAAAGAATGCTAGTTTTTCTTCATTTATGGTAATAAGTATTTACTTACTCAGTTTAACCCAAAGTTCTTTAGAAGACTATTGGGCCTCTTGGAGAAGTAGTTCAAAAAATTTTGGAATGCTTTCACACAAAATTTCTTATGCACAGGGTGAGAAATCAAGGTCAAATTAGAAATGTTGAGATCATCTCTTTACTTTTTTGCTCACATATTTAGTAAGTTATGTCACAATAATTCTGCTGAATCATCCCCGGAGGGCCCTTCAGTTTTGTCTGGATGGCTCAGCTCTTACCTTTTCACTTGGGCAATTCTCAACTGGTCTAAGAGTTCTCTTTTTTAAAAAAATCTATCCTCTATGTCAGTGCCTGGTTTCTAAAATACAGATAAAATTATATTAGAGTTGGCCCTTTGTTATCTGCAGGTTCTGCATTTGTGGATTCAACCTAATGAAGACTGAAAATATATTTCAAGAGGTAGTCTGCTTCATGCACCTGGGAGTGTACTTCCATTGAATTAAATAGCCCTATATACTTTTTCTAAAAAGAAGAAGAAAGAAAAAGAAAATTTAAAAAAGTGACTGTACTGACCATATGCAGACTTTTTTTTCATGATTCCCTCAATAAGACAGTAAAACAACTATTTACACAGTATTTACATTGTATGAGGTAGTATAAGCAATCTAGAGATGATTTAAAGTATGTGTGGAGGATGTGTTATCAGTTATATTCACATATTTATGCCAATTGACACGGCAGATGTGGATATAAGAGGCTTTGGGTATCTGCTAGAGTTTCTTGGGGGATACCATGGGACATGGAGGTCAAGAAAAGACTGTGCTCTTCTTCTCATGCTTTATAGCCCCCATTTGTCCATGAGTTAAAACTCATCTATGCAAATTCTTGGCATAGATTAATGCTAAACAACCTTACTATTTGATTTTTCTTCCTTTCTACCTTACATTTTTCTTACATTGGTCCTCTGTCTTCTGACAGCCTTTCTGCCTCGAAAAGTAGTTCTATCTAGAAAATTCTCCCTCTTTTCTGTTCTTGGTGATCTGCTGCTCATCTTTCAGGACCCAAGTCACATATCACTTCTTATGATCTGTTGAGCATGTGGACATTGACAGGAGTCTGGTGTTGTGTTTACTGTTGTAGTATAGCCATGTCCAGGTTGGGTAGGGGTGTGTAGTCCCCTGTGTTGACAGTTCAAGTGATGACACATACACATTTCATAAAATTCACTTTATATTATATCAATAAAGCAAATTATATATTGGCTCTCTGAAAATAGAATTCAAAACAAAATGTATAGTATTAAAAGATGTTTAAGAAAAGCCACATTTTGAAATAAGAAGTCTACAAATTTCGGTCAAGGAAAACTATCATAAACAAACTTCAAGAGCAACTTAACAATAAAATTTGATCAAGAATACAACATTAAAATCAAGATACTGTTGTGTGTGCTAATTTTAAAATATAAGAAATTTTATCTGCAATGAAAACCTCCAGTGAAATGCGAATAAAAGGATAATGCTTAAGTTGATGACATTGCAGTTTCTGATAATAAAACTATAGCATCTTATGAATGTGGTCTGAAAACCTTAAAAAAAAATGAGTCATTAATTGATCTGCATGTGGAGAATGTTGCTTCTCACTGTTTCAGTCTACCTGCCAAAGCTCAGTCAATGAAAAGTTTCAGAGAGTTCTCCATGCCCTGGACACTGTGGTAGGCATTGTGGAAATGATAAAGAAGTACAAAAAAAGTGCTTCTTAGCATCAAGGGGCTTTCAATCTGTCTCCTTCTCAGCTCAGCTTCACCTTGGACTCTCTCTTCTGTCCTAACACTCAAGGCTCTGGGTGTCATTCTTTATCTACGCTGGTCTTCTGAATTCAATTTTGGGACTGAAGTTCTGTTTTCATGCTAGCTCATCAAATCCAACACTCCAGTTAGGACAACCATGGTCTGCATCTATTTCTCTCCCAAGAAGGGTATGATTAACTGGTTATTGTAACCCTGTTGTGTCCCCTCATTTGCATTCAATTACTTTCAACCTCTGTTACTAGATTCTTTCTCAGCACAGTCATGTTTCTGGAAAGGACTAGTTCTTACATTCATTTTCAATCTCCATTTAGGGAGATTTCTGCTTCCCCCATCCCACCCACAGGAGATTCTGGAACTCCAAACTGACTCAGGGGAGGTGTCACTTTCCAACTTTTCCACCTGAGTTTTCACTAATGTCTCATCAGCAGGGAGAGAGAATGAAGCCAAGGGTAAGTAGAGGGAGTGATTTGAAGAAACAGTTGGGTGGAGACTCCTGAAGTCAGGACTTTTCTGTGGTCTGGTCCTGGGTATTGAAATGGCTCTTCTATTCAGGGTCTAGTTTCATGAACTCTGCTGCTAGACATTTTTTTTTCCTAGTGAATATTTATTACCCTAACTGTAATCCTTCATTTAACATAATATAAAAATTGTGGAAAAAGGGAGTAATTAGTAATAAATCATCATCTCATCCATTAGCAGTAAATAATGCCACTTTGTCAAAGTCATAATCATCAAGCAGTCAGCTAGAGGTGATTATGTGTGCTACCCAATTGGAATCGGTCCAAAAACAAACCACAGCTCCCGTTTATTATCCTAATTATGCCTTAATATGATGCCATCTTTTTCTCTCATAAACTTGATGACAATAAAAGGGTAACAATGAAAATTGACAGGATAAGTGAGCAAGGAAGGTAGTTCGAGAAACCTCCCAGCCCTGCCATCCACCAGCCTCTTTAGTTTCTGATGTCGAAAAAGGCTATAGGACTCCAGGAGGAAATTGAACAGAATAGGGGAACTCTTGGGCTGGTAGATGCAAGACTATGTAGGATAATCTTTGGCCTGTTAGTCCATTAATCAAATTATATCTTCATTTTACACTGTTCAGTGGTAACCCGAGAGTGTTACCTTGGAATTGTGCAAAAGAGAGGACATGGTTCTGACATGCACACAGCTTAGCTAACACAGAAATGAGCACAGTGAGAACTGCCTACCGTGTGCTGAAAAATAAACTTTCACCCCAAATTATTATTAACTTGAGATTTTCCAGACCATTTAAGAATAGTGGAATTGATAGTTAAATGAATGCAAAAGGTTTTTATGTAATAGGTTGTCCTGAACTTTTACCTAGGATTATCATTTACCTGGTTTGGGTGGATCCATGATAGGAGGATGGGACTTCTGTGTTGAGGAAGGTGAGTGAAGGACAGTGGAGGCTCAAAACCTAATTTAAAGATCACAGTTAGGTGAAGAAATCAGGATGAAGGACAGAGAAAGAATATTGATGTGGTAATTGTATGGGAGGCCCAACTCAGGAAAATTAGGACATTCCCTAAGATCAGGTCAGTAGAGGACCTGGTGACGGATTTGGGAGCTCCTCCCTGAATTAGTTGCTCAGGTGATGATATGTTGGGACTGTGGTCTGTTGTGAATATCTCCTTGAGAATTTGTCCATATGGGAATGAACCTCTTCACAGGCCCAGTTGGTCACAGTGACTGGCCCCACGGTATCATTTCTAACAGGGTGTCTCTGCTTTCTAGTCACATGGATTGGTTCAAGGGTATTCCCGAAATCCAAACTTCACCTAGTCCCTTCCCTACAGATTTGAAATTGAGAATGTCAGAAAAACGATCAGATGTTTTTCTAGGGAGTGGGACCTTTGAAAGCTGCCTTGTTGTGGGGTGGGCATTTCATTTCTGCCATGTGCACCAAAGATGCCGAGCATGTCTGTTTAGCTTCACTATTTGGTCTCTATGACATTCAGACAGAGGCAGAGATAAGAGGTGAAACATACTTTTAGGTGTTTTCTGGCTCCTGGGATCCACTCTCTTTTGTATGCATTTCCATCTTGAATTTCCATAAGGTGTTCCTATACCCTAATGATAAACTCAATTTTTTTGTTTTTTTACTTGTCTGAATAGGTTTCTGTTACAACTAATATAGGAGTCTAAGGGCATAGGAGAGAGGATGAGAATGGATAAAATATTGATGAGGAGGAAAAGCAAGTTAGATGAATAAGAAACGTGGTGATCCTCATTACAATTGCTGAATCTGAGGATGTGGCTTGTGCCCAAAGAGTTCACAAAAACCTTCATTGATCGGGTAAAGTCTAATGCTCCAAGCTTAAATCACATTAAGAGATGTGAAATTTACTTGTGATGGGCCTCCACTCTGCATGTTGGTGCCCTGTAATTAAAAACCTCTGTAACAAGGCAATCGTCTTTGGTCCTTAGGCTTAAGCTTCATCCCCAGCCATCTGCTACCTCACATCCTATGTACCAGCTGACCTTTAAGAGAACCTCTTTCAGTTCCTGTAGTGGATCATGTCATTCCTAGCTCCTGTGCCTTCTAAACAGTCTCTCTTCTGGTTGCAATCCCTGTTTTTTTATTTTTATTTTTTATATTGTCCATCTGAGCATCCCTTAGCTGTCCTTCCAGGCATCTCTTTTCCTTAAACCTTCCCTCAACCCTGTAAGCAGAGTAAGCGCTTCCTCCATTATCCTATAATTGTCATTACCTACTCGTTTATGTCTTCCTTGCAAACTCAGTTTCTTCATGGCAGAAAGCACATGGTCATCATCTTTATATCCTACATGTGAGCACAATTTCTGGACCATATTATGTGCTCAATAAATATCTAGTGACCCAATTTAATGAACCCCCTCAAGCTAGAATACAGTTGAAGGTCAGGCATGAGTAGTGGGAGTGTGCTGCTGCGGGCTTGCTGACGAGGGTATACTTCTAGCAACCAGGAGATGAAAAACAGTGGCAACTGAAGAGGCGTGGTTGTTTTGAAGAGAATGGCTACCTCTCCCATAACTTTTGTACCTTTTACAGATTATGGGCAGAGAAAAACACTTGGGTAGTCAGAAGACCATAGGCTGAAGGAACCTTCTTTTGGGGGAGGACTATAATCACGCAGATGCACAGTCTAAGATTTGGAAGAAACAGGATTCTTCTGATCCCCCATTAAATTGCAGTGTCTAAATCTGAATCTTGTTCATGATTTCTGAGTATCGTTTCCCCATTTTCATCTGCCTAAGGGACATTGCCAACTTGAATGTTTCCATAATTTTAAACTTAATGAGTGTAAAACTAACTCATCAGAATACCTCCCACCCCAGCTCCTCCTCCAGTTTCCTTTAGAATCATCTCTCCTTCTCAGTCACACACTCTCAAATGTTGGAATTCTCTCCTCCTAGCAACTGAATAACCTGCGTCTTCCCATCTCTCTCCTCAGAATGTCCATTCTTCATTCCCAATTTCATTGTCATCATCTTACTTCATTCCTGGATTATTACAGTAATTCTAAGGTTTCCCAACCTTAAGATATTTCACTCTACAGTGTGTCTAACATGCCAACACAACTAAATTAGCCTTCCCTTCTCATCATGCCAGTTTCCTGATAAAAATATTCAGAAGCATCCAGCATAGTGCCATACAAAAACTCTGTGCGTTAATTAAAATCACAAACTTTATTGCAAGTGGGAATTTGGACCATAATATTGAGCTTATGAATTGCTTCAATACCGGTATTATTATAGACAGAAACATTATTTTATAGATTGCTAGATACTTGGTATTTTTCTCAAACCAGGGATTAAACCCAGGGCAGCTGAACCACTAAGCCACATCCCCAGTGTATTTCATTTTTTATTTTGAGGCAGATTCTTGCTAAGTTACTTAGGACTTTTCTAAATTGCTAAGGCTGCCCTCAGACTTGAGATCCTCCTGCCTCAGCCTCTGAGTTGCTGGGATTATAGGCATATGCTATCACGTCCAGTGATACTTGGAATTTTTCCAAAAAAAATTTTTTAGTAATTTATTTCTTTTTGTTAAAAAAGCTTTATAAAGAGAAAAACAGTTATCATTCATATTGAATGGAGCAAGTGAAAGACTTAAAATGTAATTTGCTCATTTATCAATGCCACACACATTAAAGAGTATTTACAGTATGGATGGTAATAAGGCTCTTGGATGCATTGGAAAGAAAAGAATTTGGACGAGGGGAGATACAGGAGAATGTGACCTAGGCCCTGCCTTCCTATGGCTTATTGTTTTCTGGTCTTATCTTTCCTATTGGATCAAGAGCTATAGGACAGATTGAAGTCAGGAATGACTGGCAGTTTGACAGATGGATAGACAGGCTGCAGAGTGTGGGGTGGGGCCAGGTTGGAGTAGGTAGATTGGAGGTGGGGGTGACATAGAAATCAGGCTGAGTAGAACTGTGGCATGAACATAGGAGTATTTGTCCTCCAATATCTAAAGGAAAGGTAGACACTATTAAAGTGGTCCTTGGGCTTTCTATGTCTACCAACTGCAGTAGTGACTTTGCACAAGGAGCTGTCACTTGGCTGTCATGTCACTGACAGTTTTGTGGGGGAGATTTCTAAACTTACGTAATCCCACTGCTTTAAAGGCTCAAATGACACAAAGAACAGATACCTATTGGCTTTTGGGGGGCTTTCCTGCAACTAAGAGGTGAGCATAAGTAATTTACTTGGGCAATAATCTCAGGAAACAGAAGCAAGGGCATGGAGACCAAAACAAATATGGAGGAAAAGCCAAATTAAAGAGCATTCCTGAGCTGTTGCACACTGTGGGCAACTGGGGCTCAATCTCTCTGGAACCTTCTGATGAAGCTTGGGGGCTGTGTCTCAGACTTGTGTCACGGAGGGGTCATTTGTTCACCAAAACTGCCCTCCTTTGGAAGAGAGTGAATTACTCTGCAATTTCGTTCTCTATCCTTTTTGGACAGAGAGTTCTGTTGGCCAAGGCAGAAAATTGGAGCCCCCCTTGGGACCTGAAGGGCTGACCCAGGTCCTGTCCACTTCACCTGCAGCTGACCCTGGAGCACATGTAGCTAAGGCACAGAAATTGTCTGCTCGGTCTGTACTTCTTACTCAGAATACCTGTAGTCCTTTGGGGATGAGGGAGTGTCAGAAGTAATTAAAGAGACCTGGAGAACATGGGTTACCTTCCTAAAACACTACTTTTATCCCCCAAAGTTTTGAAGGGTAAAAAGTCCTTCATATTACTTATATATAAAACCAATATAGATAAAGAATAGACTAAAATGTTAACTATGCAATTTTTTAAAGATAAAAACCAAGACTTCAGAAAAAAAATGCTGCTTCAAACTGGACTCAAAGATGCTCCTGTCTCATGTAAACTCCCTGAGATGGTTAGTCAGCCTGGAAAAACAATGGTACCCAGTTATTCAATTAGACGAAAATCTAGGTGTTACTGTGAAGATCTTTGGTAGATGTTGTTAATACAGTAACTTTCTTCTTATCCATAATTGTTTTCCATGGTTTTAGCTCCCTGTGGTCAGCTGAGTTCTGAAATTATTAAGTGGAAAATTCCAGAACTAAACAATTCGTAAGTTTTCAATCAAGCACTATTCCGAATAGCATGATAAAATCTTGTGCCACCTCACTCTGTTCTGTCCTGGACATGCATCACACCTTTGTCCAGCTTATTGATGTTGTGTATCTACCTGCCACCTGAAAATTGAAAGCGGGAGGGAGAGAGAGAGAGAGAGAGAGAGAGAGAGAGAGAGAGAGAGAGAGAGAGAGAGAGCGCACAAGCGCAAGAGCGCATGTGCACTTGTGAGTACAAATGAGAGTGTTCATATAATTATTATTATAGTATGTTATAATTGTTCTATTTTATTATTGTTATTGCTCCTCTCTTATGGTGTCTAATTTATAAAGAAAATTTTTATTATGATTATGTATTTATAGGGGAAAAAAGAGTATATAGGGTTCAGTACTACCTGCAGTTTCACATATGCACTGGAGGTCTTGCAACAAACATTTTCCTGAAGGTTGGGTTGAGGTTATTGTATCTACAATCAGTTGACTTTAAGTAAAAGAGATTATCCTGTATAATTGGTGGGCTCCATCTAATCAGCTGAAGGATCTAAAAGGCAAAACAGGTTTCATGAGAAAGAAGAAATGCTGTCTTGAGATCACAATGGCAGTTCCTTTCTGAGAGTTGCAACCTGCTGGCTTGCCCTATAAAGCTCAGACTTATCAAGCCCCGCAACCATGTAAACCAATTTGTTGAAATAAATTGCTCTCTCTGTGTATTTATATCTGTGTGCTACAATTGGTATATATGTCTGTATACATGTGATATATATATATATATATATATACATATACACTCATATGTGTATACTTGTATAAATGAGTGTGTGTGTATGTGTAATCTTTATATATTGGTTCTGTCTTTGATAGATGTTGGCTGATATATTTACCTTGTATTACTAGGAGCTGTTGAGTTGAAATGTTTTGAGAAGGTTAAGGAATGCTTTTCTTTTTTTTCCCCTCAAAACATTGCCGAGAAGGGAGGTGCAGAGTATCTCTAGCATTGGTCTGCCCTGTACCCTTTTTCTAGCAATAGTTTCCCTTGGTCTTATGGGGATTTTTGGCTTTATATTGTAAATGGAACCAAATGTCTTTCCACCCCTGGGGATGGCACTTGACCCATCCTAGCCAATTAGAACAAGTAATGCATTTTGTTGTCCACAGTGATTGGTTTAGGGATGAGCATGTGACTTGAGCTGGGACAGTTGAGATTCTCCTTGAGACTTTCAGTCAACTCTCAAGGAAAGCAGCCGTTTATTATGGAATTTGCTAGCAGAAAGGATACTGTAAGGCTAGGGCCATGCATGGGGCCATCGCTCTTTGTTACAGAGCATGCTTCAAAATAAAATCAACAAAGACAAAAGGAGGCAGGTTTCCAATGACATCATCTCAACCCCCAGATTTAGCTATGCCCTGAATTGATCAGTTGTATGTCCCAGGAAATCTTTTTTTGGTTTACATGTTTAAGATGTTTGATGTTTGATGTCAGCAAGTGCTGACACTTGCAGATGAGTTTTGACTAACAGAAAGATTGAGCCAATGAAGAGGTGGAAAAAGGTTATGATTATGGATAGTGCCAGAAGCAAGACAAAAACTGTTGAGACAGGAGGTATCATTTAGGGCACTTTAGCATGAAACACAGGGCATAGAAATAATTCCTTCATAGGGTGGTGTTTTGCCCTTGATTACGGTGTTCAAGTCCCAAGACAACAGCTAAAGTCAGCTTATTAGACAAGTTGTGACTTAAAGAAGGCATGTTGGAAATTTCGCTAAAATATAAAAAGACATTAAAATAATTTTACATGTACATGATTTAATTAAATAATGTGAGATTTTTAGGTGCAAACAATATGATAAATTGATAAACAATATGATAAACCTATATTAAGAATATAGGTTAAGCAACCCTAATTAGAAAAATGCAAAACCCCAAATGCTCCAGAGTCTACTGTGCTTCAAAATCTGAAACTTTTTGAGCACAGACACGATGCCACAAGCAGAAAATTCTACACCTGTCCTCATGAGATGGGTGCAGTCAAAACGTAGGTACTCTAGACATATTGCAAAAAATTACTTTTTATATATTTGTTTAGGGTTATATGAAACAATAAATGAATTTTATGGGGTTCCAGTCCCAGGATATCTCATTGTGTATAATGTGAAAATTTCAAAATCCAAACCACTCCTAACTAAAGCATTTCAGAAAAAGGATACCCAGTCTGTACTGACAAATGTGACATTGAATCTCAGTCAGGTTGGCCATCCTCATTTTAGATACTAGGTGGCCACAGTGGCCATTTCTTCAGTACTTAGATTTGAATTGGCAAAAAGTTATGCTTTTATTGAAGAGTGAGAGAAGGTGCTCTGAACTAGCATGGCAGAGAGATGAGCGTATTAGCAGGTACTGCATGCACCTTATGAGTAGTCTTTTAGAGATGGGCACAGGCAGTTGAAAGCAAGGAGCAGGGATATTTTGGTCAGAATCAGAGCTCCAAAATGATACCTGAAAGATAAGGCTTGGACTGGTTGATGCTGGAGAAGGAGGAATAGTTGTCTGGGTGATGAGGGATGGTGAGGGCATATCAGCCATCATGAATGCAGAGGCATAGGAAATACCAAGCTGCTCGGTATGGTGGAAATAAAATGTTCATGTGGAAGAGGCAGGAGATGATGGTGGGAAGGTGGGCAGAAGTCAGCCACTAGAAACTTTGTGTATCAAGCTTCAGGATTTGAACTCTGAGCTGAACTTATGGGGTATTATTGGAGGATTTTAAAACAGAATAGTGACCATTTATTTAAATCTCCCAAGATCCATTTTTTTTTTAAAAAAGCACAGCCACACTTGAGCTTAGTCATAATTGCATGGCAAATAAGGAAATGAGCAATTACTCTGATCTATAGGGTGTTATAGGGAAAGCCTTAACTGTCTATGAGGCTCTGATCAACAGGGCTTCCAAGAAGTGACTGGGTCATTGTTCTCATGGGGCTTAACCAAGCCCTCGAGCGGAAAGACAGCAGCACTTTGAGAGAAGGAGGCTTTGTACCAGAGGGCAGTTACTGATTCAAATTCATGTATGTTGAGTCTCAGCTGGGGCCTTGACATTGATCTTCAGTAGTCCTGGATCTGAAATAAATTTAAAAAATACAGTCCTTTGGAATGAAAGCAAAAATAAGAGTGGGAAAGAAAGGCGAAATACAGAAAAGAATTAGCCTTACTTTAGTGAGAAATACCCAGCAGGGTATTCTTTTAAGTAGCATGTATTCTGTTCTATTCCATTAATTTTAAAAGGAGGACCACTGGAAATAACTTATCTGAGTAACCCAAAAGATTCAGATCAGCTAGTCAACTAATGGGACCCAGGTCACCTTTTACATGAATGATGCATGAAGTAGATGATAGATACAAAGAGCTTTGCTAAGTCTGCTGATGGTTAGTGTCTAAGAAATCGAGGGGTTTCAAGTAAAATTGATAAGGATGCTTCCAATATCGTGATTTCCTGCATTTTAGGAGATTAACTAGTGTATGCTTTTGCTAGCAGATTTTTTTTTTTGCTTTGATAAAGATAAAGAATTAAAGAAAATAAAAGTTAGTATGTATACATGGTAGAAAGATGTGGATTTATAGAATTGCACTATTTTACTGTTTCTGAATGACCCTTTTTTAATGGAAAAGAGACCTGTGACCTCATTTGCATTTCAAATATTCCTGGAGTGGAATGGTGAAGATCAATGAATTGATTGTCAGAGAAACAGCATGAGTGACAAATTTCTTAGTAAAGAAGAAAGAATACAAAGGAGGCGGATAGTGTGGTCTTCCTTATTCAGGAGTAATGGAACAAAAAGGTCTCAGTTCTATTCTTGGTTTCATTTTTCTAAAATTCAAATGATCAGTGAGGATAAGAAGAAAAACGCTGACATGAAAGTGTGGCTAAATGTTTTCTCAGTGCATTATTATGTGGCATTTAAATGTGGCCCTATATATATTTTTATAGTGGGCTCCATTTCCCTTTGTCTGAAGATATTTCAAGAGGCAATGCTATATAATAGAAAATGTGTGCTATATGGAAACAGAAAGCCATTCTTCCAGGAACCCCAAGGCCAGAGGATGGATGGATGGGCTTCTTTTCACAATTATTAATAGTGGAAACCTTTATTGTATTGTATTTAGAGGATGTCCATTTAGCTTTATGTCTCTAGAAAAAATAATGACTTCAGCATAATTGTCCCAAATATAAATACTCTAGAAGCATTAATATTTAGCAATCATCAATTGGGCTAGGATGTCCTCAGTAACATAATATTTGGGATACCAGTTGTCTATTTTTGTGGAGCTGCAGGGAGGTTACTTCAGCTCCTTTTTATGGTCCTTCTCCAATTCAAGGTGAAGATCTATACCGTACACCTTTCCTTCAATTCATTACCTCTTATTGATCACTTCATGTGGCTAGAGAGAGTCTGAGGAAAGGATCTACCCTGATTTCATGGGCAGGGTAAGTGGTTTGGCAGGTTGGATGGGGATGGCAAGAACAAGAACGGGAGATTGTTGACTTGGAGGTTTGGGGACAAGGTATATGATCACAAATCACAGAATGAGCTCAGAGTTAGAGAGTTTGTATACTCCATGTGGGTGTTCACTGTAGTAGGCTGAATTGCAACCCCTCTCCCAAGATATGTCTAAATCGGAACCCCTGGTATCTAGGAATGTGAACTTATTTGGAATTAGGGTTATTTTCAGATTTTGAGGTGAAATCATTCCCAGTATAGAGCAAATCCAATGACTGGGTTCCTTCTACGAGTAAAGAGAAGAAGACTTGCGACACCCTGGGGAGAAGACCACATGAAGACAGGCAGAAATTGGAGTTATGTGTTTTAAGTCAAGCATCACCTGGAACTACTAAAAGCTGCAAGAGTCAAGGAAGGGTCAAGAAAGATATTGCCTTAGAATTTGTGGAGAGAGCCTTGTCCTGTGAACACATTGATTTCAGACTTCTCTAGAGAAATCCTCCATAGTCTCCAGCATGATGGGAGAATACAATTCTTTTGTTTTAAAGCCACCAAGTTTGTGGTACTTTGCTATAGCACTCTAGAAAACTAATATACTCTTGAAAACAATCCCACTCTGGAGACTCCCATTACTACCTCATGTGAACATGTGAAGAGACAAAAAGGGGGGCTATGGTATTATTATTTGGATTTAGAATGTCCTCTAAGGTTCATGTGTTGAAACCTTGGTTCCCAGTGTAGCAGTGTTTAGAGGTGAGGCTTTTGGGAAGTGAGGGTGCTGATCTCATTAACAGATTAATCTACTGATGAGTTCTTGACTGAATGGGCTTGTAGGAGGTGAGCCAAGTGGAGGAAGTAAGTCACTGAGAGTATGCCTTTGAAGGGTATATTTTTGTCTCAGATCCCTACCCCCCCCCCCAGCACTTTCCAGCCGCCATGAGGTTAGCAACTTTGTTCCACCTCTCCATTCTACCATGATGTGTCATTCACTAAAGGCCCAGAAATAATGGAGTCAGCTGACAATGTACCAAAACCTCTGAAACCTGAGCCAAAATAAATCTTTTCTCCCTTTAAGTTTTATTTCTCAGGTATTTTGTCACAGTGGTGAAAATATGACTAACACATTGGATTGACTGATCCTGATTCTGAAAGAGAAATAGGATCCTTGCTCTAAATTGAGATGGAGGAGGATGGATGGTCAGTGGTAAGAGCTGAAGGGAGATTCATTTATTCTTAGGACTACCAACAACTCAAATCTCTCAGGAGTAAAATTCTGGGTCACCAATTGAGGTTCTGGCTGAAGGCAATGGGACCTTCGAATGGGTTAGGGGACCTATTGACTAGAGTATTTTTGGTTGGATTAAACATACTTTCAAACTTCAATTTTATTTTTCTTTTCTTCTTCCTTTTCCATTATTTTCATAGTATGAATTGGTGGGGTTAACTTAACACATTGGTTTAGCAGCTTCAGAATATCAGAAGAAAATTTTGATGGAACCAGTATAAGAATGAACACTCAGAGCTCTTGCATGTGGAGCTCAGTGTGGGTCCTGAAGAGATCTTGGGTCTTTGGGTGCCCTCCTCCATTTTGGGGATGAGATAAACACTTTATTGATTATAGAGCAATAGTTACATTGCATTAAGCAGCACAAGATTTCAAAAAGAATATTCATGGGAAGAAGGATGTACATTGATGTTGAACAGTGGACATTTGCAAACCACATCAAAAGTGGTTTGCAGTGGATATTTGTCAAAATGTTGACACCTGGCATTTGAAGTCTCTGTATATGTGGGGGTTCACCAGCTTATGAATTGTGCAGGAGGGAAAACCTGTTTCCTAAGCACATGACCTGGGCTCCACCAATCAGATTCATCCACACAGAGCTAGAAGTGTGGAGAAACAGAAGCCATGAGTACATCTCACCCCAGCAGCCAGCCCCCCACCAGTTCTGAGAGGCCATATGGCAAGGTCCAAGTGTTGGTGGCTTTGGAGATGTAAGTGGTAGTATTTGTGTTCAGTGATGTCTTCCTAGGGCCAGTTCTGCTTCCTGAGGTCTTGGCTGAGCCATAGTGTAGTTGTCTGCTTCCTTCTGGGTATCCTGTGAGCCACCCAAAATCTTATGAATCTTTTTCCCTTTCTGTAATCGAAAGTTGGTCTTTTTGCCTGCAGAAGTCTAATTGATATAATACTCTAATTAGGTTTTTATTATCTTTCAAAATGCATATTTTTATTTGATACTAAAGAAAATATATTTGTAAGTTAAATAATTTAATACTCATCTAAGGCAAGACTAGAGCTTTACCCCACCTTACCTCTTCTCTAGCCCAGGGGAGAAACATTCCTGAATTTTGTGTTCACTGCTTCCTTGCTTTTTTAAAGAATAGTTTTGTGACAGATCCAAGTTTGTCTAAATAATATAATCCATAGTTTTGAACTTTATTCAAATAGTACCAGTTTTGTCTATTGTCTGTTGGAACTGCCAATTTCATAAATGTAAAAATAGCTCATATGTAAGAAGAAAATGAAATAAATCTACTTTGACTTTTAAGATATTTATCATATATTGAGCCAGAGAATTTTATCTATTACAAACTGCCTACTAGAATTTTATCTATTACAAACTGCCTACTAGAATTTTATCTATTACTAATTTTCCACTACAAATTTTATCTACTACAATTTTTTTTAAAGATTTATGTTTTAGTTGTAGTTGGACACACAATACCTTTATTTTATTTATTTATTTTTATGTGGTGCTGAGGATCAAACCCAGGGCATCGCATGTGCTAGGCAAGCGCTCTACCGCTGAGCCACAACCCCAGCCGCCACCGCCCCCCCATTTTTAAAAATTAGAATATTTGACAGACCTGGAGAACTGCATAATTCCAGGAGTCTGTCATGTTTCTATGGACATCAGGTGAAGGAAAGGGAGATGGAAATACTGGGTCACCCTAGGTGTTCTAAAAGGACTGAGTGGTGGTTAAAGATGACACTTGTCAAGGAGGGCTTGGCACCTGGCAGTGTATCATCAGGGGTAATGAGACTAAACATATATATATATATATATATATATATATATATAATGTTTTCTCTGTGTTGGGCAGTGTTGTGAAAGTAATATGTGTGTATGTGCATGTATGACTATATGTGCAAATGTGTGTGTGGACATTTAGAGAACGAGAGGCTCTGGAGAAGTTACAACTTATATAATACCTGGAGGAAAGATGAAAGAGTCATTTAAAAAGTGTTTTTGTGAGCCACACACTTAATTTTCTCTAATAATCTCTTTTCCTTTCTGGAGGGGGTTCTGGGGATTGAACCCAGGGGGACTTTACTGTTGAGCTACATCCCCAGACCTTTTATTTTCATTTTTGAGACAGGGTATGGAATTTACAATCCTCCTGCCTCAGTCTCCCAAGTCTCTGAGATTACATGTGTATGCCTCAATGCCTAGCATCCTCTGCTGCTCTTCTAAAGAAGAAAAAAGGGAACTCTGGGTGTTCTTTGATTTTTGAAAAATGGACTTTATGTTTTAGAACAGTTTTAGACCTAAAGAATAATTGAGAAGATGTTCAGAGCATACCCACACTCCTGTACCCTAAATAATATAATATGATTATAATATAATATAATCCATATATTATATATAAAGGGGAAAGTACCCACTTTCCCCTTTGCTAATATCTTAGATTAACATGGGACATTTGTTAAAATTAATGAACCAATATGGACCCATTATTATTAACTCAAGTATGCAATTTATTCTAATTTCCTTTGTTTTAGATAGATAGTGCCTTCTTTTCTATTCTAGCATCCCAGTTAGGGTACCCTATGACATGTGGACCTCATGACACCTCAACCTTCTGTGGGCTGTGGCAGTTTCTCAGGTTTTGCTTTTGAGGACTTTGACAGTTTTGAGGAGGACTGGTCAGGTATTTTGTAGGGTATGCCCCTATTGGAGTTTGATGCTTTTCTTGCAATTAATCTGAGATTATGGGTTTGGGAGAGGAATGCCACAGGAAGTGCTATTTTTGTCACATAATATCAAGGAATTGCCTTTTAAAGTTATTTGGTTTTTAGATCCTTTTTTCATTTAACAAAGCTCTTTGCAACAACTGAGCCACGGGTTTTATTCTAGCCACAATGAAGATAAAAGAAATACTTGCTTATTTTTTTAAAAATAAGCATTTTAGAAATATTATATTTTGCTGTCAATGAAGACTGTCACAGCGTGGAAACTACTCTTGAGTCTCTGCCTGCTTTTCCTGGCCCAGACCCACTTTTCCTTGGCTCTGCTAGAGTTTGGAAAGTGCTTTTGTATATGTAAAGTTTTAATTCCCATAATAAATTTGCAATGTAGATAAGCTGTGTATTATTATCCTGGTTTTATATGAAATGGGGAATCAAGAAGTTTAAGTAACTTGCCCAAGATGAAGAGGCTACAACTCCAGATAAGGCCTGCTGGGTGCAAGTTATTACCTCAATGCATGAGTTTGCTAGGCTGTCATGACAAAGTACCATAAACAGAATTGTTTAAACCAAAGGAAGTTATTATCTGTTAGGTCTAGAGGCCAAGAGTCCAAGACCAAGTGTCACAGGGCCATGCTGTCTCTGAGGGCACTAGAGAAGACTCTGTTGCAGACCATTGTCCTAACTTCTGGTGGTTCCCTGGCTTGTGTTTGTATCCACTTTCATATAGCATTCTCTCACTTCCCACGTCTCTCTGGTGTTCCTGATTTTAACTGATTAGCCACATCACCTCTCAGAATGCCCCTGATTTCTCTGCTCTGTGCCTCACTGTTGGGTTTCTATCAGAGGTCCAGCACAGAGTTTCAGGAATCTCTAATTTCAGGATCTCAAGCCCATACCCCTCTGCATCCAGTGTTCTGCATAGTTGCAGGTGTTCCAAACAGCCCTGTGACTGACTTCCTTTTGAAATGCCAGAGCCATTAACTACAGTAAATTTGTTCTACCGGAGAAGGGTGGGCTGCAGTCAGCAGGAGTAAAAGCCATGCCACTTATTGGTCTAAAAAGGTGTTTAGCAGCTACAAATAACCCCCTGGATTAATGGAATCAACAGCCTTTAGGTCTCCAGAAGTAAAGGGGCCATTTATTCGACATCCATTCATTTATTCAACAAGCCGTGGTGCCGGCTGGGGTTGAGCTAATTCTGAATTGAGGCCGCTGTCCTTCCTCTTCAGACTTCCTTCAATAATTATTCTGTTATTGACACATCACTGACCCAGGCATGACTAATGGTTTAGTGTTACTGAGAGATGCAGCTAAAGGTTACCTGGGAGGGGACATAAGGGAGCTGAGCTGACATTTCCTCTGTGCAATGGTGGAGCGAATAGAGATTTCAAGGGGGCAGACCCCACTCTGCAGTAGACACCAGTGCCATTGCAATGCTGTGTAATCAAATTTCCTCCTCTTCAAAAATCTTTGTTCTGCTTATTAATTAAGTGAAATGACACAACAGGGTGAGCGGCGGAGGTCTGGGCACACCTAGGAGCATTGTTAGAACGGCAGCGCAGGCTGCCTTACAGTCAGCGTGCACAGTGGCAGGTTACTTATTGGGTAATAAGACAGACCCAGGAGTGTCTTTGTGAGAGTTGAAAGAGGAATTTTCTGATAAAAAAAGAAAAAAGTGTTTTTAATGAAATTTAGAAAATGGGGTCAGAGTATAATTTATGGAGTAAATCTTGCCCTCCAGCATCTGTAAAGATAGAAAGAAGACAGGAAGGGGAAACAATTCAAAGCTCCAGGATATTTCTCCATTAGCCACATCTCTCCATTTCTGTCCATCTTGAACCCATGTCAGTGGATTGTCTGTATTTCTATGCAAGGTTTACTATTATTTCCTCAGGATGCCTTTTCTTTCTTAAATACAGGAGGGCTTACCTATGAAAGGTTTGGGCTCCTTGATTTTCATAATTGTTAGTTTTCCTTTATGCAAAACGGGTAGCTTAGTTCTTGAGATACTATTGCTTCACAAAAAAACTGAAGAAAGGCAAGGGGTGTAGAGTTCTCCCTGAGATGGACATGGAGATGTGGCGCTTAGATTCTTGCAGTGCCTTGAGTGTGGTTTGTCCACTCTGAAACTCACGTTGAAATTTGATTGCCATGGTGGCGGGGTTGGGAGATGGGGCCTTTAAGAAGTAATTAAATTGATAAAAAGGATTCATGTGTTTCTTGTGGGAGTAGAGAGTAGGTTGTGATAAAGAGAACTCACCCCTCAGGTTTTGTCTCTTCTACATACCTGCTTGCCCTCTGTTGTTCTGCCATGTTAGGACATCTGGCCCTTGGCAGATGGGGCTGTCTGATCTTGAACTTTCAGCCTGCAGAATTATGGGTCAAGTTAACTTCTTTATGCATTATCCAGCCTCTAGAATTCTGTTCTAGCAGTGGAGAATGGAATAAGACAATCTTCCATCAGGTCTGGCTCTTCCAGCCATAGAGCTGCCACCGACAGATGGCCCTCAGCTGTGAGTCCCTACTAGGGTTGTCTCAGCCTCCAATAAGACCCTACTTTCTCTCAACCTTTCTGAGCTACCCTGTGCATTATCCCTCTTTGTTTTCTTCTTGGGAAAGCTGCAACCATGGACTGTCTGTTGAAGGGATAGACAGACCTTGCCCTCTCACCTCTGTTGGGACAGCCCTGAGAAGTCATCCTATCTTCAGAACTCCCCAGAGGGTCAGCTGAAATGTGTACTGAAAATTGCGTTGTGTTTCAACTCCTCCCTTTGCCCAGTTTTGCGTCTTTTCCTAAGCTTTCCAGTGTCGAATCCCAAGAGCATTTCATAAAAATGTCCTACACACTAATCTCTGTCTCTGTGTTGTTTTCCTGGAGAGCCCCAAACTACAACATTCACAAAATATGTAGATATCATGTACTATGCCCCCCAATATAAAAGAGCTTTGGGCACTGATTAGAAAGGGTGACAAAGATAGCGTGGGACTCATTGACTGATGAGAGAACTCTTATGGGTGACTAGAACCTTTTTTTGTGGAATTTGCAAGCTGGAACACAGCAGTCTGCCAGCAGTCACACCCCACCTCCTCTGCTTTAATCTGGGATCTAATGGCCACAGTTCTGTTGGAGCAAAACTCTTTTTGATTCTCTTTTTCTTAAGGCTGGAACATGCTGGGCCTGATTTACTGGAAACACGGCTATATTATGCAGCAGATGTTAATGAATGGGCACATGAGGTTAATAGTACTTTCTGATTGGCTAGTACATTTTGAAGAGAACATTGAAGCTATTAAAATGTGCAATTGGGAAACACAGCCCACAATGCCATCTACATATTTTTTGTGACCCTTGTTTAAAGGGTTTCATTCAATTCTCTAATAAGCGAGGGGAACCATTCCAACAGTGCCTTCTATTTATTTTCTTCCTTTTTTTTTTTTCCTTTTCCAGGGCAGAGGAAATAATGCAGACCTGCTCTGCATCCTAGATCTGTTTATTTGCTTCTGCCACTTGCTTGGCTGTAGTGTTAAGGGAAGAGAATGTGGGAGAAGAAAAGTTATGCTCCTTAGAGGCTTTTCTAATTAACTGTTTGAAAGAGACTTTTAAAAAATGCCTAAGTGTGAGGTTATTTGTATGCCTAATTTCGTTTTTATGTTACACTTACTTTTAAGTGTAATTTATCAAGGCTTAACACTTGTATTCTTTCAGGGGCATTACAAAGAGCATTGCACATTTATTACAGCCCTTTAAATGGCTATGTTTTATTTCCATATGCTTTTAAACGGTTATTGAGTGGATTTGGTGCTCTTCCTGTAGTTAAAGTGCATATTTTTCTTGTACATAAATGGTAAATAATTGATACCTGCCATATGCTTCTCTCTCCCTTCCTGAGCCCCCCTTTCCCTTTCCCCTCTTCACTCTCCTCTCTTCTCTCTTCCTATTGGTTATTCCCTTATCTTCTTCTCCATCCTTTCCTCTCCTCTCTCTGCAGGTTTCCACTGCTTTTAGCACCATTTCTATTGCCTCTCAATGTGCTCATTTGAGAGGGGATTTTATTAGGGTTCCTGAGACCATTGCATTACCCAGTGGGGGTGAAGGGAGGGAGAGAAGGGAGCCCAACCTTTTATTAGGTGATGCCTGGATCAAGGATTTTAAGTAAGAATGGTTTCCGAGAACATTTAAATTTTTTTTTTCAAATTGCTGAATTGATATTATATTTGTTTGTTGCCCCTGCTTCTCTGATTAACCAGAGACAACCTCTAGAAGTCTAAAGTAAAGGAAGATGTGGTCAAATGTCTGAAGCCATTCTTAGCAGGCAAAGCTTCCTAAACTGAACAGTTTTAAAGAATTTCTCATTAGGAAAAAGAGAGGATAAATAGTGTGAAAAGAAATTTAAAGAATGTTCTGTCTTTGATAAACTTGTTTTTAGGAAATTCCTACTATATCAAGGATGCCAAACCATAAACATTTTAGACTGGTTTGCTTTTAAATCCCAAGAAGGCAAAAATCAAAAGCCATTTAAAGATGTTACAACCCCAAAACACTAGAATTATTTTCCTTTTTGAGATAAAAAGGAGATGGAAATTAAAATGAAAATGCCAAGGACCCAGAATAATTAAAAGTATTTTGAAAAGGAAGAACAAAGTTGGAGGACTCTCACTCCCAATTCAATGCTTCCTACAAAGCAGTAATAATCTAGACCATGTGGTACTGGACAAGGATAGATATATTGCTCATAGAAATAGAAGTGGAAGTCCAGAATAGACCTATGTATGTAAGGTCAATTGATTTTAAACAAAGTTACTAATATAATTAAAGTGGAGAAAGAATAATCTTTTCAACAACTGGTGCTGGAACAACTGGATAGCCACCTACAAAAGAATGAAGTTGGATCCCTACCTCGCACCATATACAAAAATCAACTCAAAATGGATTGAAGACCTAAATCTAAGAGCTAAGAATATATAACAGAAATAACTCATTGTGACCTCGAATTTGGCAATGAATTCTTAGATAAGAAGCACAAACGAAGAGAAAAACAAATTGGATTTCTCTAACATTAAAAACTTTAGTTCTTCAAAGGACATAAGAAAGTGAAAACATTAACAGAACTGGAGAAAAAATTTCCAAATCATTTCTAAGGGATTTATACTTAGGATATTTAAAGAACTCTTATAGCTCAATGATAGTCAGATTTTCTCTCTCCAAAAGAGACAAAAGGCCAACAAGTACAAAAAAAAAAAAATATGCTAGAGATCATTAGCTACTGGAGCAATGCAAATCAAAACCAAAATGAGATAACACTTTGGATCCACAATAATAAAATGATAGACAATAAAATGTGTTGGCAAAGATATGGGAAAATTGGACTCCTCCTACACTGCTGGTGGGAATGTAAAATGGCATAGCCATTTGGAAAACAGTCTGTTCCTTAAATGACTAAACATTGAATTCCAAACAATCTAGCAGTTCCACCCCAAGATACATACTCAAGAGACAGGAAAACATATCTGCACAAAAATTTGTATATAAAATGTTCATATCAGCTTTATTTATAATACAACAAGGTGTAAACAAACCAAATGTTTATCAACTCATGGATGGATAAAGGAATGAATGACCTAAAAAGGAATGAATGGATGAACTTTGAGAGCATTAAACTAAGTAAAAGAAGTCAGTCTTAAATGTCCACGTATTGTATGATTCTATTTATGTGATATATCCAGAATAGGCAGAATGTAGACATAGGAAGTAAATTAGTAATGCTAGGAAACACCGAGGAGACTGGAGAGGGATAGGTAGGGATATACAGTTTCTTTCAGGGATGACAAAATGTCCTAAAATTGCTTATGGTGTTGACTACACAACTCTATGAATATACTAAAAGCCGTTGAGTAGCCTACTTTAAATGGCTAAATTGTGTGATATAAATAAAACCAAAATCAATAAAACCATCACCCTCCAAAATAATCCCAATAATATCCTTCTCCCAATCAAACTTTGATTTCTTCAAAGCTCAAGACACTTGGCACAAGTAAACAATTATTCCTGCTTTCCAGGTGAAAAACCGAGACTCTGACTTTCCCAAAGTTGTACAAATAATTGCCAGTAGTGGCGGGGAGCCTAGATTTCTACCTCAGCTTCTTTTTGCAGGGTTCTTCTTGGTATTTCTTTCAGAAAGGTTTTTTAGAGGAAGCAGAAATATGAAAGAAAGCTGTCTTTGGGTTTCTTTTTTTTTCTGTTTTTGCAGTACAGGGAATTGAACCCAGGAGTGCTCTACCTCTGGGTCACATCTCAGCTCTTTTTATTTTTTTATTTTAAGACAGGGTTTCTAAGTTTCCCAGGCTGACCTCGAACTTGCAATCCTCCTGCCTCAGTTCCCTGAGTAGCTGGGATTACAGGTATGAGCCATGGTGCCAGGCTCATTTAAAAAATATCATTGTTGGGCTGGGGTTGTGGCTCAGTGGTAGAACACTTGCTTAACATGTGTGAGGCACTGGGTTCCATTTTCAGCACCACATAAAAATAAATAAAATAAAGGTCATTGACAAGTAAGTGTTTTAAAAAATATATTGTTGTTATAATCTTGCCTATAGCCAATTGTTAATGCACAAGGCTTGAGTCCTCTTTTAGGAGATTAACAGGAGAAGTTTGTGGTGAGTGAGGGGTTGATATTTCTTCATCACCTTCCTACCAGGTCATCATGAAAGCAGATCTTGGGCCCAATTCCTCTCTGCACGTGAGCATTCACTGAAGAGTCATGTAAGAAGACACAAGACTGCTCAATCTGCTCTGTGCAAATGATGGCATCCCAGGTCTCTGCCCTTTGGATCGCGTCCATCCCAACTTGCATAAAATCTCCCCTTGAGGCAGGTGTGGAGATCCTTCACCCGCTGGATTCTGTTCTTCTACAATCCAGGCAACTGGAAATATTCCTGGCTGAGTGTTGGACTCGGGAGCATTTAGAGGTCAAGCTCAGGGCATCATCTCAAAAGAGATGGACTATAGGTCTTGCTGGATTCTGAAAATCTTGTTTGAGCAGGGGTCCAGGGTCTCTTCAATATTTTATCTACCTAATATCACCAACACATTTACTTTCACCATTCAATCCCATTTATAACCTTTTAGAAATGTATTTATAACCCTTTGCCATTAAAGCCCATTTATAATCTCAGATCTACTGCTGTAAAATGATACATCTGAGGAGGGGTATAAGTCTGTGGAAAAACTCTGTGATATGCCAATTAAAAAGCATGAATTTGTTTAAGTAGTCACTTTTGATATTTTTGAAATTCACTATGCTGGGGCTGGGGATGTGGCTCAAGCAGTAGCGCGCTCGCCTGGCATGCGTGCGGCCCGGGTTCGATCCTCAGCACCACATACCAACAAAGATGTTGTGTCCACTGAAAACTAAAAAATAAATATTAAAATTCTCTCTCTCCTCTCTCCCTCTCTCTCTCTCTCTTTAAAAAAAAAAGAAATTCACTATGCTAATAAGTAAAACTTTTAGAGCTGATTGAGATATAGAAAACAGAAGCAATTGTAATAGATCTTTGTAAGTTTATTTCTTCTTCTTTTTTTTTTTTTCTTGATAGAAGGCTTATCGAGTGCCCCAGGACCATGGATTTTCCATGAAGCAGCTGATTACTCCTGAAGTAGAAGCCTCAACTAGAATATGCAGAATATCTCACAGCCTGGGCTGAAATATTTCAAATAGACATATTAATAAATATGCAACAAAACTTCAAGCAATACATTTTACATATTTTAATTACATATTGTGATGCTTGTATCCTCAGGCTTGGAAGCAAATGGTACAATTTTTCAAATCAAATAAAGAGAGAAAATGGGCAGAAGAGAAAGACAGAGAAAAAAAAAATGGAGAGTGTAGAGAAAGCAGAAACCAGAGACAGAAAAAGCAAAGAGGAAACAGAGGTAAAGTGGCAGATGTGAGAATCAGGCCCAAGAGACATGCAGAGGGAACCAGAGATTGACATCCAAGGCAGTCATTTATCTTCAAATTGCACATTTTTCTAATTACTGTGCAGTCCCTCAAAGACCTTCTTCCCACCAGCCAAGAGTAGTAGGTCCTTATCATCAAAACTGTCTCTGGCCAAGCTGTGGGGATCAACAGTTCAACAGAAGCTTCTCCTGAGAGAATAAATCCAAGAAACCTTCCTGGGTCTGTCAGGGCCCTGCTGTGTGTTAGGGACAGGATCCTTCCTAGGCAGGCTAGGAGGGTTGCTGCTGCTCCCTAACTAGGAGCAAATTCCAAGCCCTGGGGCAAACAGTTGGCTGTGGGCCATGATATGAGGTCCAGGCAAGTCTCTCCTTATCTTACTATTTCTTGTCATTGCCTGGCTTGGCTTTGCTTGGTGGAGTTATTTGATATTAGGCAAATTACTAAACCTTCCTGGACCTTGGATTCTACCTTTATTTAAAATGAGGTGGATTGGAGCACTAGTCCCCTACATACAACAAGACTCCTATAAAACCATGCTTTTTTTTCTTTTTAAAACTTTTTTCTTAATTCATTCTCTTTCTTGTTAACAGACATTCCTCCCCCCACCTGATTAAAGTATCTTGTTAAAATGTTGGTTGTTCTGAGAGAAGTATATTAGCATAGTTTTTCTCAAATATCATCAGGGTGCTGCTAATGGAGGAGGAAACAAAACTTGGACCCCTGAAATCTGTGCTTGGAGTTATAAGCTCTTGCCTCCAGCTTAAAATGTATTTGCAGTTTTAGGTTTTATAAATTCCATGAATGGTGCATTTTATTCCAAGATCTTGTTTTACTCTATTTTGTAATGCTCTAAACATAATGATATTTCCTCTGTTACTCACACTCCAGGAAAAGGTACCATGTTTATCATTGACTTCTTGTCCGCCTAGCATATGCCCTATTTTAGTCAGCTATTTTGCTGATGTGACCAAAAAGACTTGACAAGAACAATTTGAAAGAAGGAAAAGTTTATTTGGGCCTCAGAGTTTCACAGGTCTCAGTCCATAGATAGCGGACTCCATTGCTCTAGTCCCAAGATGAGACAGAACAACATGGCAGAAGGCCTGGAGCAGGAAAGTAGCTCAGGATATGGCACTAGGAGGCAGAGAGAGAGAAAGAGAGAAGGTGGGGATGCTCCACTCACCAGAGACAAAATATATATCCCAAAGACACACCTCCAGTGATCTACTTCCAGCCATACCCCTACCTGCCTACAGTTACCACCCAGTTAATCCATTCAAGTGGATTAACACACTGACTAGGTAAGGCTCTCATAACTCAAGTCATTTCACCTCTGAACATTATGATATTGTCCCACACATGAGCTTTTGGGGGATTCCTCTTATCTAAACCATAACATGGCCTTATACTCTTTAGGGTCCATAATCCCTGCTCCAGCAGGGTGGCCTTACCTTATTATCTTTTATGTCAGCAAATATAGCTATAAGGGAAATGGGAACCCAAAAATGGCTCTAGGTTTGTCTTGGACCCATTGGGTCTGGTAATCGTACCCACACTATCTGAGTCTCTGGCAAAATATTGCTGATTTCATTTCCAGACCAAGGCAAAAAGATGATAAGAGAAGTGGTTGGAGAGTTACTGTAGGGGTTTTCTGACGTTCTCAGTCTCCTGAGAATTTGACCTTAGATTTGAGATATTCTTGGCCATGTAAAGAAATGCCAAGGGATTCCAGTTTTTTCAAAGAGCATCTTTATTAAACTCAAATCATCTTGGCCTATCAAAGAGGGTCAGACTTGGAAATGGCACTTGAACTTGAAGCATGCTTTCCAGTCATATTTATGGTCTTAGGCATCTGAAGTTCTCAAGGACCTCTTGTTCCAAGAAGCAAGTGTTACTTTAAAATGACCATGCCAAATGAGAAGGCATCATCTAGTCTACTGGGGACATTAAATTTGAGATCCAGCTGTCATGAAAAAGTACGGTGAGTTTAAACATTTCGCAGAAGAGGGTCTTTTTAGAGTCATCTCTCAACAAGTTGTCTTGTGCTGCACAGATTGTCTCAATCATTACTAACAGATGCATCTGCAGCAAAAGACAATTTTGCAAGCCCAGGCAGAAAAGAACTCGTGTTTTTCTGAAATGTCTCCCCTGGCTCATATTAAAACTAGCCAGGAGAAGAGACATAGCAAAGTTTATTAGGGACAGTTCCCTGGAGGGGAAAATAATGGGGATAATGAGACAAATATTCCTAAGGCATCGAGGGGCTTCTGAAATAAGCAGACTCTGGTCCGCTGAAATAGCTGGTGAAGAAATGGTTTTGTTGTGCATAGTTCTACAAAATGTATTCTGCTAAACCCAATACATTTGAAATTACCTGAAGGGACTCTGATCACTTTTAAAAGCATCAACATCAGAAGTAGTCGGTTGAGTAATAACCAACATAGCCTTACTGATATAGATAGTAACATAGTGGTAGTGGTTTTGTGTGGGGATCTGGGGGATAAAATTCACTTGGATTTTAAGGATGGTCTGATTGAGCACTGTTTGTGTTTGGCAAGGATAGGGATTTGGGGGAGGCTGAGAAGGGAAGCTACCATTTTCTCTTCAAGTTTGGTTCTTTTTAAGAACTAAGAAGGAAGACTTGGGGACAGGTTGTTGGGACAGCGAGGTGTTTGGAAAATTTGGAAACTGCACCTTTGCATCAATTTGAATTAAGAAGGGTGCAGATGAAGAGTGTGGGGGTGGGGAGCACAGGGAGAGGGAGAGAGAGAGACAGAACTGTGTGATGGTGTGCATGTGGACTTCCTGGTCAGCAGGGAGAGAAATTCTAAAGGTGTTGAACCCATACAAACAAATTCTGCCACTGATTCAATCACATGCTTTGTGAAAACAGCTTCTATAGTTCTTATTGTTCAACTGATGAATTCAGATCAGCACCCAGAGTGGAATAGGGAGGCCCTATTAGACCACAACTGCCTGGATTTTGTGAGCTCTATAGATGCCCATTTCTCTGAGGCAAGTGTGTGTTTTCTGCCTGATTTTGAGTGAATATAATTGGATACTTTTTCATATCCCTGACATGGAAGTGTAGGCCAAGTTCAATAGAAAGTGGAGATCCACATCCAGCTGGCCTTCAGTGCACTCACCCTTTTCTTCTGCATGATTTTTTCCCTTCTGCTGAGAGCATCTCCTTAAAAGGTTCAACACCCTTTCTTGTCTTTGCCCCCTCCTCCATCAATTTCTGCTTCAGCAAAAGATTTGACATGATTCATTTATATTTCATAGCGAATTTAAGCCAACACATTGCTTCTCCCAGAAGTAATTTCCCCCTTAGCCTCAAATATGTGTGGCAGTTGAACTCATCCTGTGTCTGGCTTTGACTTGGTTCCTGTGTTTGTTGCAGCGTGAAAACAACTACAGGGGAATCATTGTAGGTTTTCGTGTGGCGCAGCACGCAACTGTGGCAGCAGAAAGAGTTTTCATGCACGGATCATGTTTTGATCAGAAAAAAATTATTATCTGTAACGGGAAAAAACAATGCTTGTATGCAAACCAGGAAAGACCTTCTATACCAAATTGAATTTAAAAACCAAGAAGGAGGAGGAGGAGAAAGAGGAGGAGGAAAGTGGAGAGGTGAAGGAAAAATAAAAGGAGAGGAAAAGAAACAGGGAAACCATCCCCACCCTGTCCTGGGAGCTAAGAACAAAGAACCCAAATGACAATGTAGAGACAAAGGGACTGTGAAGGTCAGAGCTTGCTGGTATAAACAGGTGCCAGGGAACCAGGATGTTCACAGTTCTTTTCTTCTTTTCTATGCTGACAAATTTGTCTGATGGGAAGACTTCAAAAGTGACTCCCAAAACACTTTTCTCATTTTCTTTCATTTTTGTTTACTTACTCAAAATTTGCTTGCTTACATCACACATACAAACAATAACACACACACACACACACACACACACACACACACTACATTTTAGGACTTTTAAAAAATAGCTTTCCAGTCTTATTTGCTTTTTTATCCATTTTTCTTTTTGCCTAGAACTTTCTTTTACTAATTTATTTATTTGAAGATACTGCAGGTCAAAGTTGAGTTTATTATTACCTTTAAAAATGTATACTAAAAAAATAGAAGAAAGGATATTCTGAGGAGCTAGCTAGGTACTGTGTAAAACCCAGAAGTTGTTCCAATTTCTACTTACAGGATTTAAAAGTTTGCTTTTGAACAGAGATAAAGCTAGGAGGAGAAAAGAAAAAAAGAACATCATCAAAGCAAAGCAAAAGAAGTCTGAAGGTCCAAAAGTACCATGTTAGCTTAAAAAAAAACAGATTAAAATAATCCAAAGAACCTCTGAAGACAGCAACTTTGTACACAGGGTGTATTGAAAATGATGTATCAGCTTAAAAAGATTTCTTCTTAAAGAAATATCTCTTTTTTACTTATAATGTCAACCCAATGATATTGTCAATGAGTGAGAATGTGTTGCTTGAGGAAACTTTGTGCCTGACTTACAAGTTTAAAATTAAATATTTATGAAATAATGGCTTGCATGTGCCTCATTTAGCTTAGGGCATGATGGCAACGGGTACTAGCAATGCAAGTTACACTTGTAGTCGACTTTATGCAGTGAATGATTTTACTTTTTGCTATGTCCCACCTCATTTAAAAAAAATATTTTGGGGGATACTGGGGATTGAACTCGGGAGCACTCAACCACTGAGCCACATCCCCAGCCCTATTTTGTATTTTATTTAGAGACAGAGTCTCACTGAGTTGCTTAGCACCTTGGTTTTGTTGAGGCTGGCTTGGAACTTATGACCCTCCTGTCTCAGCCTCCCGAGCTGCTGGGATTACAGGCATGTACCACTGTGCCCAGCTATGTCCACTTCTTTAAGGGAGAAATAGGATTTCTTCTAGCAAAATCTGGGTCCCCCAGGCTCCATCTGGCTGCCACCCTCTCAGACTACATTTGTGGTAACCTTTTCTCCTGAGCATGAGAGCCCAACCCAGAGAGTTTTAAAGATGTCTATCTAAACTTTGTTACGGAGGGTGTGAAATTAAAAACTGTGAAACAACAATAGCCTTTTAAAAAATTTATTTTGGCCTATTTCATATATGCCAAGCATATCTGGGGCTTTCTATAAGTTCTTCCTTATCCCTAAACCTCGAAAGCCAACCATCATCTTCAGCTCCACCTCCAATCTGTGGAAGAGAAGGCTTCCTGTTTGGCCTCTGGGTCCATCCCTTCCCTATTGGTGGGCCTCTTTCATGTGTCCGTGAGGCATTTGCTCATGTGCAAGCTGACAGCGGGGTAGGTAGGGTGGGAGATGAGCTGGAGCTCTACAGAGCCCCCGTGTTAGAATCCTGCAGAACAGTGGTGGAGGCATGTCTGTGTCACATGACTAACTTCCACCTGCTGCCCACACTACCAGGCAGCTTCTGTCTCAGAGTTAAGCCCAACTGCCATATATTTGAGCTTCCTGTCTGGAAAACAAATGAAGAACATGAAAAATCATACTGTTTTTTTTTTCCCCAGGTTTTGAGTGACTTGTGAATGAATATTCTAACTCACTTCTTCATCCTGGGCTGTGTGCCACTTGTTGGTCACTTGTGAGGAGAACATCAAGGTGGTGCCTGGAATGATGGTGGGTGTGAGGCTGAAGTTAGAAGGCCAACCTTATCTTGAACCTTATCTTGATCACTTATCAACTGGGTGACCTTGGGTAGATCACTTAACTTCTCTGAGTCTTAGATATCGCCTCTGCAAAATAAGGATTCATGAAACACATAATATAGGCAAAACATTCATTGGGGTGCCTAGCACTTGGCAAGCATTCTGGAAGTAACTCATAATTGTGATTCTGATTATCAGTCTTAGAGCCTGTATAAAGTCTTTGGTACTTGGACTACATACTTCTGAATGCAAATGATAAGCTTTATCAATCATGTTGGGAAAATACTGTGGGTGTTTTTGCTGCTGTGACCAAAGACCTGACAAGAACGATATCAAAGGAGGAAAAGTTTATTTTGTTGCTCACTGTTTCAGAGATCTCAGTCCACAGACAGCTGGCTCTGTTCTTTGGGGCTGGAGCTGAGGCAGAACATCATGGCAGAGGAGTGTGGTAAAGGAAAGTGGTTCAGTACAGAGAAATTAAGCTCAGATCACAAAATATATACCCCAAAGTCATGTTCCTAGGGACCCACTTCTTCTAGCCACGCCCCACTTACCTATAGTTGCCACTTAGTTAATCCCTATCAGGGGATTAATGCACCGATTGGTTAAGGCTCTCACAACCCAATAGTTTCTCCTCTAAACCTTCTTGCTTTGTCTCACACATGAGCTTTTGGGGGACATCTAATATTTAAACTATAACAGTGGATGGTTTATAATGGTGGGGTTTTATGTTTTCTCCTTCTAGATACACAGTTGTAACATTCTTACCTTTTGTTTATTTTTCCTTTTTAATACTACTTAATGTCCTCTTAAGGGATAGGCTATTGGGCAATTTTAGGTATAGATGAAAAATTTAAAATAAATAGAAAACAAATAACTATCCACTATACTTGGTAAAATGTTGTATTCTAATATCATATATTTGATCACACTGAGTATACTTCTTTGTAGAAATTATATATGTATTAGCATCTTTTTTGGGGGCACAAATGTGGCACACAATGTGATACTGGGGCCAGGAAAACACTACCTCAACGTACTTTGAACTGAAAGAGATTTGGAAGGTCACAGGAAGGTCACTCTGACTGTAGCCCGCCTTTCTGTGTGAAGCATGCTCATAAAGGAATTGTTTGACCTACCTTGCCTCAAAGTAGATCATGTAACACTCAGTTCAGTAGGGTCCTGCCTCATACCCAGGGGGCAGGAATGCTACATAGGTAGGCCAAGAAGAATCTGAACAAACAGGCCTTGCCGGGCTCCCCCTAAATTTATTGCCATCAAATCACACCCTTTTTGTTCATCCTCATCTCTCCACAGCTACCCACTTATTTCATCAGAGTTGGCATAAATGCATACAGTTTTGGTCTTTGAATCTCTTTCTAAAGGCTCTTGTGTCATGTAAAATTTTGTTAAATAAATTTGCTATGCTTTTATCTTGCCTGTCTTTTGTTAGAGAAGACCATGACCCTTATGATGAATGAAGAAGTATTACCTTTTCTGCCCTATAGTGGTAAACAAAGTAACTAATCTGCATTGAGAAGCCATCTACCATGCTGGCTGTATATGTGTAGGCATGCATACAAGCTGAGAAACTAAAATATTTGCCTGAAATTCCTTTGACAAAAATAAGTTGATTATTTGTTTTTGGTATCATTGTAGATTACCTATTTGCCAGTTCATGAAGTTAGTAAAATGATTTCAGAGGTCTCTCTATATCTAGAAGAGTGGCTGATGAAAATTTGCTATGTTGGCCTCTGAGTACTTAGATTCCATTAATGGTGAGGACTCTGTCTTTTGATGAGGAAATTTAAATACAGATTTGTTGTCATGGAAGGAAGAACTTTTGTGCTTTGGACATGGTATTACTTTCTTTGAGGTACTGTTTCCTGATAAAGAAGATTTTGTTTTCCACAAATACCCTCTACATTTGTTAAACATTTTAATAATTTATTTCATTTCTTGTGTTAAATAGTAGTTAGAACATAAGTTTTGGATATCATCATCTATGGGCCACCAGCTCCAATGGATTGAGTATTGAATGGCAAGACGTGTGGCTTGGGTTCTCACTCATTGGTAGTAGGGTTTTGTGCCCATTTGAATTTCTGGAAATCAGCAAAATAGATAAAAGTTTTAAAATTGACAAATGACCAGCTTGTTAATGACAGTCCATGTGACCTCACACCTTGCATTAGAGAATAAAACCTTTATCAAGTGTGTTCATTATTTTGTTGAAACCATCCAACAAACCTCCTTTCAGAAGTTGTAAGCTGGTTGGCACTTTTTTTCTTTTTCTTTTCTCTTTTTTGCACAAAAGTGAAGTCTTCTGCCTTGTGGGCCCAAATGAAGGGCTGAGCATGGCTACTCAAATGCATGTTATGTACAGACAATGCATCATGATGTTTATCCTGCTTCGTGTCAAAATTTCAGAAGGCGTTAGAAATGGCAGCCTCTTGGTTCTCAGAGTGTCCTGTTCTTCTCCCAATGTTTTATCTTAAAAAATGTGGAGCCTACAAAAAAGTTGAAATAATAATATAATCCTGACACTGTTTACTCCATTCAATGATGGTTTTAACATTTTGCCTCTATCGAGTTCCATTGCCTGTTCTGCCCCCCACCTATCCATGTCCCACCATCTGGATTCGTCTAAAGTTTTCCCTCATGCGAAGATGCAGGCTGAACCTTTTTGCAAAGAGGTAACACAGCAGAGGAGGAGAAGCTTGCAGAGTAGATAGGAATATGAACAATTGCTCTCTCTTGTAAAAGTGAAGAAGTTGGGTAAAGTCATCCCTTGGGTCAAGTGACAGGGGTGACAGCTGTACATTAGGGCAGGGGCTTACAGAGTTAGGGACTTAAGGAGTTAGTGGATGAGAAAGGGGAGTTAGAGACAGGGTGGCTCCTCTTTGCATTTAAATGTTTGAAGACCCTGAGTCAAATACACATCTATTATTAACTCATGGGACTTCTCCTTCCTACATGTCTGAGGCAAAACCTGTGATGATGCCCTTATGAGATCTACTCATGACTCCTAGGCTAACCTCCCCAAAGTTTGTTTTTCCTTTGAGGATATGTTTTGATAGTCATTTATACTAGGTGTGACAAATAAAAAGACTTGAGGCTGGGAATCTCAGGATGATTGGCTCCAGGCATTGTAAAGGCAGCTCAAAATTTTATTTCTCATTTTAAAACCATGATTCTCTAGGGTGGAGGGCGCAGAGGAATATTTGGGAAGACAAGAATTGAGAAATGTTCCTGAAATTGGCGTCTGAAGAAATCACAACTGAAATCCTGTGAGAGGGGAGGAAACAGAAGAGTAGGCCGAGTGCCCACGCCCTGGAGTCCTCAATTAAGGCTGAAAATGATAGACTGTCCTTCCCCAAATAACACTAAAAAAGTAAATGGCAGAAAAATAAATGATACACTTCATACTATTTTCCAGAATTATCCAGCTTTTACTTTTTTCTTTAAACTTCTGTTCCTGGCATATATTGCCTCTGTGGCAAAGATGTTGGAAATTGATTAAAAAAAAAATACTGTTAGCCCTCCATGTCCATGGGCTCTATCTACATAGATTTAATAAACCACTCATTGAAAATATTTGGAAAAATAGGCATCTGTACTGGATAGGGACAGCCCTTTTGGCTAGTCCTTATTCTCTGAGCAACACAGCATAAAAACTATTTACATAGCATTTACATTGTGTTAGGCATTATATGTAAAATAGAAATGGGTTTCAGGTATACAGGAGGATGAGCGTATTTTATATGCAAACACCATGTTATTTTATATAAGGAGGTAAGCATTAGTGGATATTGATATCCGGGGGTACTAGAACCAATCCCCTGAAGATACCAGAGAGATGACTATATGAGCCAAACCCTGAAACAGCAGTAGCAGACAGCTGTCACAGAAGGTCAGGGAGGATGGAGATCCTGTCCTGGCTCACTCTCATGCTCCGGTTCAGGTCCCTGAGCCAGATCATGGGACGAACTTGGAGCTCTTGTGTGTTTTTTTTTTTTCCACCCAGCTGGTTCTATAAGCCTCAGAATCTCCACTATAGAAGTAGGAGTGGGGAGGAGCCATACCACAGTGGGCTCCCTGCTTCTTGTAGGTAAGGACAGTTCACAGAACAAGTGTCACCATGGCTGTGAATTAATTACTGATAACATTTCCAATCCCATCTTCCTTTAGCCTCCACCAGTAGGTGGCTCATGCATAAGTGCCCAAATAGCTCAGCCTCATGATGCCCAGGCAGGCTTGCCATAATATGAGATGAGGTAGGCACCCCCTAACACCGTCCTTATCAGTAGCTGCGATAAAGAAACATCTGTCCCCACAAAAAGTCAAGGGCAAAGGTCATCTGGCATTCCATGGGAACTCTCCAGCAGGGAGCCTTCTAATTGGCTGGTATTGATCGGTAAATTGTGTCCCTGCTGTGATTAATTCTAGACCCCTCAAACTCTCCACAGCATGAGCGTGATAGGTCAAGGTTTGGGGCCTCTAAGCATCATTTACAAATGGACCTCAGGTCCTTAAAGGTGCCAGTGAAGGATCGCAGCTTGTTAACTCTCCCCTGGCTGCTAGAGCTAACCTAGGAAGCCGGTTTCACTCGGTTTCTTGCTATTACTAATAGCAGCTTAATGGGATGCTAATGTGAGGAACAGACGTTATCAGATGGCTTGTGTGATTTATGATGGATTTATTACCACTCTGAGTTCCCTTGGTGATCAGTGCATCTTTTCCCCATCCATCCCTGTTATTGGCCTTAGCAAATGGTTTCATAATTAATTAATTTTTTTTCCTGAAGGGGGTTAAATTATTTTTGCCCTGCTGCTTTTCCTCCATATTTAATTCTCAGTGGACACTTCCTCTCTGTGAGCCTACCAAAGATGGAATATACGAGCACACAGATGTTCTCTCCTCCCTATACTTCCTGCCAGCTAATGCTGGCTCATCTTTCTAGATTAGTGGTCCTCAAGCTAGGCTGTTTACTGGAGTTCCCTGGAAGAGCTTTTAAAATACTTATGCCTCAGTCCCAGGCCCAGAGAGTCTGATTTAATTGATATGGGGGTGCTGCCTGGATATTGGGGAGCTTGAAAAGCTCCTGGAGGTGATCCTAACATGCTGTCAAGGATGAGAACCACTGGAGTAGAATAAAATCTAGACCACACTAAACACTACCTTCTCTGCGATGCTTTTTCCATGTCTCCCAAAAGACATGACCTCTCAGTCCTTGGAATCCATGTAACACTTTGTACTTGTCCTTGGAACCTGTATAGTCCTTTACATATTTTCTTCGATAGCCACCTTTGGTTTGTGTGTTTGTAATCTCATCTTAACTGCCTCTATCAGACTGCAAGCTCTTTGTCGCAGGGATAGCTCTTGAGCCACCCTGGTGCTGTTGCGGGGACTTGTATATTGCAGGAACGTTCAGTAAATATTTTTTGACCTGAATTTCACCAGTGACCATGCTTCTTGAGAAGTGGGCTCCCAGCCCCCAATCCTGTATACATCTCAGGCAACGTGAGTGGATTCTATTTCAGGGTCTGAAGAGATTTTGCCTGCCAGTGGGTTCCTGCTGTTCTTTCCCGTCACTTCTCACCAGGTGACCACATGTCCTGGTTTGTTGGGGACAGTCACTGTTTATGGCTTTGGTCCGAGCATCTTTATGAATAGCACATTCATTTTTTATCCCCTCTCAAAGGTGTCCCAGTTTGGATGACAAATTATATGGTTCTTCTACTTCTCTCCCTCCTCCTCCAGTTCTCTTTCTCTAGGCAGCCTAGAAAATTCAGACTTCTTCAGGTCTCAGACCTTCTTTATGTGGTAGGGCCAAGCGAGCTTCAGAAAGGTCTCTACTAATGTTGTATAAGTCTATAATTCCCCATATAAACAAGTATAAAAACAGGCAAGAGTAATCCACAGTGTCAGAATTCTGTCAGGATTGTGGTTTCTTTGGAGGGAGTGGGCCTGGATCAGGGAACTTGGAGAGGGGGATTGTGTGATGCTGGAGATACTGTCTTTTTGTCTGAGTGGATTACTTAGGGATGTTCATTTTGTGAAAATTTATCATGCTGTAATGTTTATCCCTTTTTTCAATATGTGCATTATACTTCCAATTTTTTTTAAAAGAAGCAAAACCATAATCAGCTTAGAAGTGCAAAAGTCAATACTTATTAAGGAATATACTGGGTCTGATTGATCAACACTTATCAACACTAATGAGATGCCGTAATCCACAGAGATCCCAAAAAATCTAGTGTTAATCACCCCGGAGACATATGTTTTATTGTTTTATTAAGTAAACATATGTTGCCAATCACAAAATACATTAGTCTTGTTTACTGTATATTTCTTCCAATGATCCTGTGAATGAGGGTGGAGTGTTTTCTCATATAATGATGGGAAAGCACTCAAGGAGTTATTGCAAAGGCGGCCAAGTTTACATATGGGTTGAACTTACTCATAGTAGATTGAAAAATCACTGAGGTTTTGGCTAATTTGATGACAGAATCAGATTAAATGTATGGCTGATCATATCGACTGGGCAGGAAATCAAGTAAGAGAGCTTAAAACAAAACAAGATTAAACTACAACTAGAAAATAAACACTCATTTCTGTTTAAAAGAATTCTATTTAAAAGACAAGACCAGAATGTCAATAATGTCTTAATCTCTGAATTGAGATCAAGACCAAATAGTTTCTGAATTTCCAGAAAGCATTATCAAATTCCAGGCACCGTGAGAAATGCAGTGTCTGAACTGAGCGAATTCGCTGAGGTTCCACGTGAACCCTGCCATATTTGAGTTCAGTTCTCCAAGCCCAGAGCAGAAGCTCACCAGGATAGAACCCTCCAGAGAATCCTCAATGTCTGTCCCCATCTCCTTCCCATTCTACCCCATGTAAGCGTGACCAAGAGAGAAATGTCTTCCCTTTTAAATTGTAGTTAACATGGGCAAAAGGAGCGAATTCGTTTTCCTTACTACAGATAATAAATAAGTATTGTGGTGAAAAAATAATGTATGAAATAATGGACTAAAAGGAACAGATGAAATCACCCTAAACTGGACAAAAAAATCAGAAAACCATCCAAAGTAAAGAAAGTCAGAGCAACCTATTCAATCAAAAATAAAGCACCACATCCTAGGGTCTTGTGTACTGTGCTAAAGCGAGTTTTAGCTACCCCTGCTGTGCTAACTGTTGATGAAATGTCATTGAACTTAATAAAATAAGTTTGTAGTCCTAGATAACACTCTACAAGATCAAATAATATTAGGCCACTATCCACCAACATATGAAGAAATAACTCATAGCAATGTACCAATATGTCAAGATTTTTCAAAGGAGGCAATGTGAAAACTAGCTGGATGGTGTCAGGCTCGTTTAAAAGCTCATTTGCTCCCCTTAGTCACTGTCCTTTCACCTTTACATGTCATATATCTAGGTCTCTTGTCGAGGTGGTTGTCAAAGCACTGGCTTAATAGTGCTGGTCCCTCAACAGGGATGTGTTAAATGTAAAGATGGCAATGTTCCCTGCTGAAAGGGAAATGCAAAGAACTGGAGTCAGCTGAAGTCATGGGGTATCAGGTGACAATAAGGCTGTGTCATTTGGTGACATGTTTCCCTGAGGTACACAATGAACTTTTACACAGAGGTTTTTTTTTTTTTCTTCCTATTTTATTATTCTGATATCCTGAGCAAAACAAAACAGAACAAAGGATGAGGAAAGACATTTCCATCCTACACAAAGGGAAGCTTGGATTCAAAGAAGCTCAATGAATTGCTCTAGATTAGTTTTATTCTGGGGGATTTCCTGGTTTCAGTAAACATCCACCAATCTGCCTGTCACACACACACACACACACACACACACACACACACACACTTCCCCCGTAACTTCACTATTCCCTGCTAGGAGGAGGAGGGGCAGATTGAAAGTCTGGGAGGGGAGCAAAAGGGTGTGCATGAGATGAACAGGAAAGTTCATCTTCCTGCCTTGTGAAATCATCCCAGGGTCCAGTCCTGACTCAACACAGGAGATGTTTATTCCACTGGATTCAGCCTATTCAGGGTTCCTCTCTTCTGCTGGTTGAGATTTCACAACCATAAAAATTCAGCTATCACCATGAGTCCCAGTAGGCTGCTCGATAGGAAGACTGAACTTTCAAGCTTTAGAATCCCAAGACTTGGGTTCAATTCCAGCTCTGCCACTTACTGAGGGAGATATCTTTATGTCAGCTGCTCAAGCACAGCAATCTCTGATTTCTTATCTAGAGTAATTTTGGATAATCTCCTGGGACAACAAATTTGAGCTTCCTAACATAGAGGTCATCAAAGTACAGCCTGCCTGCTGCCTGCTTGGGCAAATAAAGTTTTATTGAAACACAGCCCAACTATTCACTTAGGCTATCATTCATGTTCATTGTCTCTGGCTTCTTTTTTTCCTACAGTGTCAGAGTTGAGTAGTGTAATAGGCACACACTGCTTATTATTTGCCAACTCCTGGTTGTCCTTTTAAAAAATGTATTCTTTCTCTTAAATACGGGCTCCTAATTGGTTAATCTCTAATCATCTCATCCCTCCTCAGAAGCAGATTGACTGATCTTATTTTCCTTGGATGGTTATTTACCAGAGGGTTTCAATTTCACTTTGGGGACTGCTATGTCTTTGTGATAATGGGAAATTCATCAGGGAGGATGGGGATGGCTGTGATGGGGCATGGAGTAAATAAGAAGCATTGTCACTTCCACTCAGAGAGTGGACTCAAGGACAATCTAGCAGTCGTAGTTACTCTATTGCATCTCTCTCTCTCTCTCTCTCGTTTTTTGGCCAGGGATCCTATAATTAGATTTTCAGTACTGATATTCTTTAAAGAGCTATAGGATCTTGTTTGGTTAGTGTAAGTAGGGCTACATGATGTAAGGGGAAAGTCTAAATATTTTTTTTTTCCCTAAAATTTCAGCAGTTGAAAAAAAAAATCTATTCACTGTTGTTTTGTGAGAACAATAGAGTGGAAAGAGGCCAGTCATGGGAAGTCAGAAAGCCCAGATTTAAGCCTGGGTCTATTTAGTTTTATTTTATTGGGTAAGTCACTGAACTTCTAAGTATTATTTTCTTCATAAAAAAAGAATGGAGATAATTCTACTACTTGTTTTACAGCATGATTCTGACACATAAAAGACATTGCAGGTAGAAAGGTTTATAAACTATAAAGCCATCTATAAAATATGACATAGATGCATAATACAGTTTGTTCCAGGGCACTTGATTATTTTTTCTTTCGTTTATATTTTACATTTGCCAAGCTCACTGTTTCAGTTTTTACAAAACGTTCTGATATCTGATAAGGCTGATCCCTAAGAATTTATTTTTTTTGCTAGTTCTTCCTGTTTATACTTTTGAGCCCTTGTTATAAGATAAGAATGGAGCTTAGCAATTAGTCAATGCTAATTCTAATGACTTCCAAGAAAAGCCCTGTAAAATCTTTGGAATTATTTTAATAAGTTTGAGAAGTCTTTCCACCATTAAATTTTTCCATCTAATAAAAATACAGCTATTTCTCTTAACTGTTATTATAACTTTCAATAAAGGTTTACGTTTTAAAATACATTTTTAATAGAGTTTGTAAGTATATTAATTTGTTGCTATTTGAATAGCTTTTCTTTTTCATTATGTTTTCTATCTGGGATTGTCATGATATAAGACTATTATTGCTTTTTATGTAAATATTTTATTTCAAGCCACTTTATAACTCTTTATTAATAATGAAAGCTTTTAGCTAATTCTTCTAGTTTTTCCAGATGTATTCCTGTGTGATTTTCAAGTACTTCAGTGTTTTGGTTCACCAAATTTATTCCTTTCATTTCATAATTTATTGCATTAGCTAGAGAATCTAAAGTGATAATGATACTAAAAGACCTTTTTGCGTGTGTTTATTTCTGCTTTTGAATGTTTACCTGTGAGGGATAATCTCGATTTCATAACTAGGAAAAGGTGTTGATCTCATCAGCTGTGGAATGTGAAATTACCACGTAGGCTAGTCTTTGAATCAATGATTACTCAGAGGATTGTTTTCTCCTTCTAAGTCAAATGCTGTGGTCCGCTGACTGGCTCTGCTGACAGTGACACCTGTGTACATGGTAGGTACCTTTATGAGTTTGAACATCTCAGGGCCAAACTCGATGCACCAGAAAGTGACCTAATGCAGAAACAAAGGCTGTAGGAATATGAGTCCTCCCGAGTTTCCTCCGGCATGGACTCCAAAGTGGGTAGCTTTGCACAGTTCTTTAAGGTCATGACAGTTTTGCATAATTCTTTAAGGTCATGATGATTGACATCACAGTTGTGAACACTATGAAGAAAAGACATTGATTCAGGCAACATGGAATATAGGAATAGAAATCAGTGGCCTGATGATGAAATGGGAAGTGAGAAAGTTACCAAAGGCGGAGTCCTTGTCTGTGCACCTCCCCCTCCCTCAGCTGCCACCCCCACTGGCTCCCACGGAAGACTAAGAGTGGAATTTCAGTCATGGAACTTTCATTTTTTTAAATGTCAAGCCCCAAACTCTCCTCTAAAGTGTAGACAAATGAACTGTCGGTATCAGTGTCTATACCGGGGTCTCGTTGCCACACTGGCCACTTGGGTGACCTTTCAGCATGGTATTTTAAAAAATGAGCAGTGCTTTCCTCTTCCCCTGGCAGCTCAGAATAGCTCTGTTTCCTTTCCTATAAACAAGTCATATCTCTGGGAATTTCTAAAGCTGAATACTGTCTGCTCAGAAGCCATGACTCACTCTGTTTCCTGGCAGTCTTCAAAATTCAAGAACACCTCTTGAGGAAAGAATCCCAGACCAGAGTGGTCACAGAAGGCCTCAGATTCCTTCATTTTAAACACAGGAAGCTGGGAGACAAAGGAAAACACCAGCAGTCATCTCAGGCCACAGCATTCCCCTCTTCTTGGTGCCGTTCATCCTTGTGGCTGTCAAGGCAGGAAGGAGAAGCCCACCTAGAAATGTGCCCAGGCCTGAGTGGGGCCTTCAGTCACCCACCTGCCCTCTATTTAGGAATTTACCTAGCTTCACGTCACATCCCCCTCATTCTGGGGGTAAAGGTTCTCTGAGGCGGGACTCCCCAGGGGAATTACCAGGAGGTCACACACCCTGGGACTGTGGGACTTCCTAGCTGCTTTAGCAGGAACTTTGAAGCAAAAAAACTCATGTATGCACATTCTTTTCCCTGTACTTCCTCCTGTTCTCAACCCATAGCCCCATCTAATTACACTCTTTTAGTGCCACATCATTTTTCTCATGTTTCCTAAATATGTCAAGAAACAAAGGAAAAGAAAAAAGGTTTGTCTTCTCTCTGTTCAGTAGCAGAGAAACGTGTGTGTGTGTGTGTGTGTGTGTGTGTGTGTGAGTGATATATAAGTGAACAGTAATGCAAAGACCTTGATTGGAAACAGTTGTGGGGAAACAGGACATTGCTTCAGTTACACCCATTTCTTGTCCTTCATACTAACAAAAGGACAAAGGATTGATGTGCTCATGGCTCTGTGAATGAACTGGGTCTTAATCCCCACTGGTCTACAGCAGAGCTACGTATCAGTCTCCTGAGAACCAGAACCTTGAACTCTAAAGTCTCTGCAGTGGAGTGATCCTAGAGACAGTAGCGCTTAGCATGTGTAAAGTGTGGCGTGTAAATACTTCTCCTGTATTTCTCCATCATCACGACCTGACCCTTCTCAGCATTTCAGCATTTCATGAGTAAGGAAGCAGAATTGGGGAAGTTAAGTCAGTTGTTAAAAATTAAAAACAAACAAACAAAAAAAAGAGACTGCAAAGCTGGAAAGTAGACCCATATCTGTTTGGAAACAACCATCTGGTTCCTAGTCACTGTTCCATACAGCTGCCCTGGGAGAGTAAAATGGGATGGGAGGGGACAGAGGAAGACAGGGAGAGTGCAGAGAATGAGTATGTATTTATTATACGGATAGGATTTACTGATTTCGCTTCTCTTTCAAATCTCCATGGTGATCAACTTGTCCAGATTTTCCTGAGACCTTCTCGAGTCTCACATTAAAAATCTCACATCCCAAGAGCTCTTTTATCTTGGGTGAACCTGACAGTTGGTTATTTCATTGGTCATCATCTGGGAAATCTCTGCTATAGATCATGTGGACTATAAGAAGATAAAGGCAATACATCTAGGACCCAAAGGACCCTGGATATCTGCAATACACTTGAAATCCCTGTTACAGGGTTGCTATGGGTTATGCATACCTTGTCTGTATACCTCTCACAGAGCGTGTACAATTTTGGGCATATAAAAAGTCACATAATAGTTGGTGACTTCATTTATAAAGAGCAAGATAATTTATGTGTCAACATCTGCGGGATGAGCAGAATTTTAAATAATACGATTTTAGATAAAACCTAATCCATAAACGATAAAGTTTTTTTTTTATATATGGTTATTTTCTGTATGAATGTGCAACTTCTTTGAAAAACATTATATTGTATATTTTGACTAGTTTTTTTATGCCTGAGTCCAAGAGTATGACTGTCTTTATAATAATTGTGCTTCTGAAAGTTTCTGTGAAAAAATGAATTTTTATAAATGATATTTTCAGTTCCTTAGGGAAATGAACTCTTTTGTAGTGTCAATGTAGTCCCTTGTCTGTTTAGTTTTGCAAATGTTAGTTTTGGATAGACAGATACTATGCAAGCTGAAAGTGGAAAATACCTATGCCAGAACACTTGAGGAACAATAAACTTAGAGTAATACCAGACTGGTGGACCTGGGTTTGCACTGGTATGGGCTTAATATTTAATTAAGCAATTTCCCTTTTCTGGAAATAGAAAGAACTGACTTCCTTTTTTTCCCTATGACTGTCCCAATCTAAAACTCCCCTATTCAGACACCTGCTTCCTCTTAAGCTTACAGCATTGTTTTTGTGCTTCATCTTTCTGATGTGAGGGAACTGTGTTTCATTTTCTCTTATAGCTTTCAAAGAACTCCAGGAAGTGGTTATGAACTAAAGTAGGATCTTGAAACCGGGAAGAGGTTTGTCCAGCAGTCATGGTCTGGGTGGGGGGAGCAAACTGTTATCAGCTCCAAGCAAACCCTGAAATGTGATCTACTAGCAGCTCTGCTCAGCTCAGCTTAATTCTGTCCAATTACTTGATAGAAGTTTTGTTCTTCCATCTGAAGGGAGTAATTAAGACCTCAGATGCCCTCTAAAAGAGAACAAAACTTATCCAGCAGCATCAATTAAAAAGAAAAAGCTAGGGACAATCCCTCTCCTTTTATCACCTGTCAAAAGCAAAGTAGAGACCTTGGGACATGTTGAGTGCAGCAGATACGGCTTGAGTCTGAGCATCTGATCTTCTTAAAGGTCCTTCCTTGCCTCTCTGCCCCCAAATGTTCTCATATTTTTTAAAAACTCTCCCTCAGTTTAGATCACGTTGATCCAGGTTGATCCAGGGATGACATAATTCTGGATTTCTTTTACTTCTTTGATGAATGATTCCCTGGGATTTGATTCCAGGAGAAAGAGGCTTTAAGGGCTAATGTCTCACAGCCGGGGGTGACTGGGCAGAATTATCCCTCGTGATGCAGGATGCTCAACATTAGGTGTTCCTGGGAGACTAGAGGTTATCAGAGAAGTGCCCCTGTTGAATCTGCCCACTGAGGGGTTTATGTGTGGGTAAAATGCCTTCATGCACATTGACAGTACTCAAGGATGACGAGAGGAACACTTCTCCTCTCCACTGTGCATGCTGGTGTTTGTTGTCTCAAATGGATGGACAAGCAGTACAGAACGGTGCTGGAGAGCTTGTCAGGCTTCTTTGAGAATCTGAAATACTCTTTTGTAGAACAATTCCTTCCATGCCCCTTCAAGATACTGTCTCTTGAAGAGACAGGAAATAACAACTGAGTACTTTGTGGGCTGTTGGAGGAGGAAGGAATCTTCCTGAGATGGTAATATAATTTCCTCATTTCTAGAGATGAGGAAACTGAGGTCCAGAGAAGCAAAGGAAGTCACCCTAGATCCCACAGTAAGTTTTCATGTATGGCCCAGGGCAAAGCTCAGTTTCCCTTTCTGGCACCCTATAATGACCCGGAACAACCTCAGGATGAGTAAGTAGTTCTAAGCCCTGGGAACAGCATGCATGGGCTCCTCCTCCTCCTCCCTTGCTCTCTAGCTCATGGCTCACCTAGGCTTTGTTCTGGGAGGGCCCTCATGTGGCGGGTTTGTCAAGCTGCCCCTGGGCTCCTCAGGGACCATTAGTCACAGGCTCTTGCCTCAAGGGCCCTGATTCATTTCTAGCCAGGATTGCGTCAGGGTACAGGTGTGTCTCTTTGTGAGAGATACAGCTCTGTGTCACCGTGTGGATGTTTGCTAGAGCTACAATCTCTCTCCTCCCCTCCAGCTATGGCTGAAGAATAAAGGACAAAGAGAGATGTCCACTTGGGGCTTCTAAGAGACTAGAGGCCCTGTCCTTTTAAAGATGATAAATGCTGCTGTAGGAAACATTAAGAATTAAAATCATGATTACATTAGGCCTTTGCTCTGCTTTCCACTCATCCTTACTAGCATTTTGAGCCAGTGAACAAAGGGAAGGCAGCATTTTAACTGGCCCCTTGCAAAAGTGGTCAGGCGGGGTGCTCATGTTTGTTAGGAAGTGCATTGAGATCTTGAGATAAAAGGCTTTATATGAGGGAAAGCTTTGTTGTTATTATTTTGAACTTTCAGAGTGGTTTTCTTTTTGCATATTTATGATATTAATATAATCTTAATAGAAGGCTTAATGTGCAAGTTGCTAAGCACATTGCCCAGTGGAAAAAATAAATCATACAACTTCTGCAATGATAAGGCAGTTTTCTGTTACATTTAATTATTTCTTTCTTAAATGGAAGGATTGAAGAAATTTTAAAGGTAAGCTGGAAAAGTTTCAAGAAAGAAATAGTTTAATTTTGAGATTTATGTTTCAAGACTGAATAATATTAGCCTTTAAAAAATAAACTAACATAAGGTGAGATGAAAGTTTTTCACTATTGTGTGATAGCCATTACTACTAGAGAAAGTGGATATTGAAATGGACAAGACTGAAAACCGAAGTAGATTTATTCTTAAAAACAGTGTGTGAGGAGACAGAGGATTTGGTGGTCTCCAGTGAAATAAAACTGCAGTTGACCTCAATCTATTTTAGCATTAGTTGATACTCATTGCTTCCTCTTCCTTATCTTTTATTACCCCGTTAAGTTTAGCCTTTGGTGGAGTTTGTGCATTTCCTGTATCTTGAATGCAAAAGGTTGGGCCCACTCCTTCTTAAATATTTGGAACTGTCTTTGGCTCATAGATCATGTTTTATCAGTCAATAAGAAACAAAGATGAGACCCATGGTGTCACTGGACTGAAAATATATCAGATAAACTGTTTTTTTTTTTTTTTTGCTATACCTCTGTTTCACCCAATCATTTGAGTTGGTTCAGACATATTTGTGATCTCCAACTTTTGCTGAATCCTCACTGCAGCCCATAATCCTATGCCCCTTTCTCCCAAGAGAATATAAAAAATTCCTCCCATTCTCACTCTGAACCACCTCACACTTGGCTTATGATATTACAGTAGTATATATTACTACTTCTACCACTAGTACGAATAAACAATATTTATTGTGTACTTTGTATATGCCAAGAATTGTATTAAATGCTTACATGGCTTATGTAAATCTCACAACGCTATGGGTTAGGCATTATTATTGAATTTTGCAACTTAGGAAACGGAGGTTTAGAAAGTTTAAGTAATTTGTCTATGGCTATTAGGTTCTAACACAAGCAATCTAACTCCATATTTTCACAGCACAAATCTGACAATACCACCTAACTGTACCATAACTAGGTATTTCTGGAACTATGTCTTTGACCCTATAGATCCTGCTTTATCAGTTCATAAAAACAAGGAAGGATGAGAGAACGAGGAACCAATACAGAAAGAGCAACTGAAAGTAAGTGGGATAGGGAGTGGTGATCAAGTGAACCTCCTAAAGAGAGGTTGGGCATTTCCTAATTGGCACAATTTCAGTAATAATGCCTGCCCTGTAGTGCTATTTGAGGATTAAATAAGCCAGGTAAGCATTTAGCACAAGGCTTGATATAAAGTAAGTGCACGATAAACATGAGCAGTAGCAGTCACATTCTTCTAACTCATGGAAGTATAGCCTATCCAGCAAGACCTCGCTCAGCTTTTTGATCCGCCCAGGAAACAGCAGCCTCCACACTTTGCCTTCCTCCCATCCCTCCCAAATCCCCCTTTGTTCTGACCCAGGCCCTCCCCTGTGTCCTCTGGGCTTTGGGCTGCAGCCACGCCCACTCCTATCTTTTCTGGAAGTTCATCCACTTGGTCACCCCTCTCTGTCCTAGGGCTTTCAATCCCTCTTTCTCTGTTGGTTACTGGTTCTCGGCACATAAACATTCTTGATTCTCTTTCATCTTAAAAATATGTTGACACATCCTTTCCTTGACCTGCAGTGTCCTAGCTACCACTAAGAGAAGTTGATACTCATTGCTTCCTTTTCCTTATCTTTTATTACCCAGTTAAGTTTAGCCTTCGTTCCACCCCCCACCTCTTCCCAGGAGATGCTCTCACTAAGATCATGTAGCATCTTTTAGACTCTAACGACAGTCGCTTTTTTTTGTCAGGGCTCATGTTACTCAACATCAGGATAAATGCTTCCACCATCCTTGACTCCTCTTGCTCTCACATTCCACATCTGGTCCCACAGCAAATTTCATCAGCTCTACTTTCCAAGGCTATTCAGAGTTTAACTACTTCTCTCCATCCCATTGCCACCTTGTCCAAGTTACTGTGGCATCTTGTCTGGATTATTGCAATGGTTTCTGAGCCACTTGTCCTACCCTTTCCTTTTCCCTCCTGTACCCCACAGCCAAATTTTCATGCCTAAATTAGATCATGGTGTTTCTCTCCTTAACACCCTTCAGTGACTTCCCGTCTTGCTCAGAGTCAAAGCCAAAACTCTTAGGACAACACACAAGACCCTTGATCTTCCTCTTGTGCCTGTCTGTTCCTGTCTTCTATTATCCCTCCACCTCCCCAGAGCCAAGACTATCTTGAGACAATAGAGGCACCTCAGGTGCAAGATTTAAGAAGAAACTTGCTCTCAGGGTCACATGGCAGTTAATAATGTCTTAAACTCCCTCTCCTCGATGCTCTGCTTTCCTTGTTCATTATGTTGCTTCCTTTTTCTTTACCTTCTTTGACCTGCACTTTAATTCTGCACTCCATACCCACCTAAGTTATGGTAGTAAAGTCATATTTTTGTTGTGCAAATGTGGAGTTGGATTGCTTGAGTTCATTTCCTTTTTCAAAGAACCACATGGCCATAAACAAGTTACTTGAACTTTCTGGGCCTCAATTTCCTAAGTTACAAAGTTTCAATAAGGATACCTACCCCATGGTGTTGTTGTAAGATTTAAATAAGCCATTTAAGGCAGTTAACACAATGTTTGGCATGTAGGTAAGTGCACAAGTATGTACCCCCTTAAAGCCCATCATTGTCTTCGTTCAACCATTCCAGAATAACTACAAAATAATAATAATTCCTGGTGCAAAAATGAATAATTTTGTCTCTATAGGTAAAGAAGAAAGTGGCATATTTCTCTCTTCAAGGAAAAAAGTTACAGGTCACACTTTGGCCAAGAAGCATGAAAATCAGTTAATGAAAACATCCTGTATAAAAGAGAAACAGGGCACTAACAGAATTCTTTTATCAAATCCCATGTTGAATTCACAGAAGTCAATGATATATAAAATGGAAGAGGAATTACAATCCCATGTGTGAAGACTAGCAGAATTGTTTTCTTTGCACATCAATGGGTTGTATCTTAGCAAATGTGTGGTATATACACATAAGACTTCAGTGTTTGATTGCTTTGTTATGTTTATCTAAAACTCCATGCTAGTGGGAAAGAAAGTTTTATTCAGTTAACAATTATTTCTTAAGCCATACTGTGAGGTGGAGTGTTGGGATGGATACTGATAGAGTACTAGCCTCGGGCTCAGCAAGGAACTCCTTCTTGCAATGTCCTCAGATTTTGTCATAACATTCTCTGTCTTGACACTCAGGTTCTAGCTCCCTAACCACTCAAACCAGAACTCCAAATCATTTTCTGTCTTAGTCAGCTTATGTTTAGTATAACAAATATACCTGAGGTCATCAGTTTATAAAGAGAAATGGTTTATTTTGGCTCACAGTTTTGGACACCTTAGTCCACGATTAGTTGGCCAAAGCAACAGCTTTGGGTCTGTGGTAAGTCAACTCGAGGTGGAGTGCAAGGTGGAACAAGCTGCTTAGCTTGTGTCAGCCTGGAAGCCAAAGAGGGAAAAAAGAGACTTGCATTACACAATCCCGCTTGAGGACATGCCCCTGGCACCCAATGACCTGAAACCTCCCACTAGGTCTCCATCACCTTCCAATAGCATCAATTGAGGAACAAGTTTTAGACACATAGGCCTTAGGGGGACATTCCAGATCTAAGCAACTGCACCACCTCCTTACCCTGTTTTATATTTTCACAGATGGAATTGCCCTGACACTGTAATTGACTTTTTGTTTCATGTTTATCATCTGTCCTCTTTCTCTACAATATAAATTCCAGGAGAACAGAGAACATGGGTCTTTGTCCCAAGAAACTTTAATATTATTGGGTGTTTTCTGAATAAAATAAGTTGCACCTGTATGCCAAACCACAGGTAACTATTCCCAGAGAACACCTGCCGATTCAGCAGTATGGTCCCTTCCCTTGCTTTTGTATGAAGGTAATAGTTAAAAATTTGTGAGATCATTAGAGGAAAGGGATCAGGAGGTAGGAGGGAGGAGGGAAGTGCTAGGGAGTGATATTGGCTAAGTTATAATATTATATAGAACGCATGGATGAATTTCTAACAGCAAATCTCACAATTACGTACAACTACAATGCAGCCATAAAAAATTTGTGGGTGGGAAAAATGTGTGATTATGATATAGTCTAGTCATGGACAGAATGCTGTGATTTCAGAATGCTATGGAAAAAAAAAAAAGATTTGTTTTCTCTACAAGATCTCCTGGCTATCAAGTACAGAGTATTCAAACAAGTGTGAAAACAAAAAAATGAAATCAGTTTTTAAAAATTTGATGAAATAATACAAACCCACACATAGAGCCATGCAAAGACCATCCTTAGATTCACTATTCAACTTCATCAAAAGTTTATTACCATAGTAGTTTCAGGTTTTTAAACAGTGTTGAAATAATTTAGAATCATGGTCCCCCATAAATTCTTCCCAGATCCTGTTAGCTTCCCCCTCTTTCACTGTGTCAGAGAGTCCGTGCTCACTGAGTATCTATTAAGTTGGGGTGATGTGAAGTTTTGTTTAATGACTGTGAATAAGATCACTTCTGCATCAAGGATAAGAGCAAGTGTCTCCTTCTCCACTTCTCTGCCGGGTACACCCTAGAGCCAAACTCACATTAGATCAACAAGGAATATTTCTTTACTTTATAAGCCTCTGGGACTTTGGGATGTGCTTATTGACACACCCTCTACTTTCTCTCCTGAAAAATATAGAAATCACTGTACTTAATGTGCTATACATTATTATTCTCTGCTTTTAATAATACTATTGCATATATACTTGATAAATAATATATAGGTTATTGTAATATTTTAAAACATGATATAAATGGTGCAACATGCCCCTCAACCCAAGTATTTAGGGATTTATCCATGTTGACACATGTAGGCTTAAGATAATTTATTAGAGTTATTCATCCATTCTCCCATTGATGAATATTTAGGTGGTTTCTTTCTTTTTTCCACCATAAGCAACACTGACATTACTAGTCTTGTTCATGCCTCCTCCTGCACATGGTGGGAGTTCCTGTAGAGTTTATATACCTACAAGAGGACTTGCCAAATTCAAAGACAAGTGCAACTTCAACTTTACGAAGTACTCTGAAATTTCAGAGACCACCATTCTGTTTTTATTTGTTTATTTATTTTTTTATTTGTTGTGTTTAGATATACATGACAGTAGGGTGTGTTTTGACATATTATACATACATGGGATGAAACCCATTACAATTTTGATCTCATTTTTGTGGTTGAACATGATATGGAGTTACACTGGTCATGTATTCACATATGAGCACAGGAGAGTTATTCATTCTATTGTCTTTCCTATTCCCATTCCCTCTCCCTTCCCTTCATTCCCCTTTGTCTAATCTGATGAACTTCTATCTTTCTCTCCCTACCCTCCCTTGTTATGGGTTAATATCCACATATCAGAGAGAACATTTGGCCTTTGGATACTCAAAGGACTTAAACTCAGCGTACTCCAGTGACATAGCCACATCAATATTTATAGAAGCTTAATTCACAATAGCCAAGCTATGGAAACAACGTAGGTGCCCTTCAACAGATGAATGGATAAAGGAAATGTAGTAAATATACATAATAAAATATTACTGAGCCATAAAGAAAAATGAAATTATGCCATTTGCTGGTAAATGGACGGAACTGGAGAATATCATGCTAAGTGAAATAAGCCAGTCCCAAAAAACACTGCTCTATTTTTTCAAGTAGCACATTCAAATTATGTATCTTTGATGATATATGATATGTCTTGAATAGATTGAACGTAGTACATTAGAGTTAAAGATAATTTTAAAAATGACATGGTTTTTAATGTTAAAGATAAGCTCTGAGCAATTTATTAGAAGGCTAAAGTGGGATGCAACCAGCTAATTATTGAGGTTTTTTACTCTTTTCTAATAGATGACTTTCTTTTCTTGTTGGAAAAATAAATTAATGATATATACACATATTTCAAATTCATGTATTTGCACATATTTCAAAATTATATGCTAACAAGTACAGGAGAATAATAACAAAGGCATTCAAGAGGTAGATATAACCCAAAAGAAGATTGAGGGTCCATTTGCTATTAGTTTTTTGGTTCAAACATTCAAACTTTTTGTTTTTGAGGGTGGTTTGCTAGTAAACTGGCTTCTTATGGAACACTGATGTTATATCTCAGAAAATGATTTTTGTTTTTTCTATTTGTTCTAATTAGTTATATATGATAGTAAAATGTAGTTTGACATGTTATACATATATGGAGTATAACTTCTCATTTTTCTGGTTGTACATGATGTAGAATTACATTGATTTTATAATCATATATGCACATTAGATAGTAATGTCCAATTCCTTCTACTATCTTTCCTAATCCCATTGCCCCTCTCTTCCCTTTGTTCCCCTCTGTCTAATCAAAAGTACTTTTATTCTTCCCTCCCCCTCCCTCTCCTTATTGTGAGTTATCATCCACATACCAGAGAAAACATTCCACTTTTGGTTTTTGGGGATTGGCTTATTTAACTTAGAATGATATTCTCCAGTTCCATCCATTTACCAGCAAATACCATAATTTCATTTGTCTTTATGACTGAGTAGTATTCCATTGTGTATAGGTACCACATTTTCTTTATTGATTTCTCTGTTGATGGGCACCTAGGTTGGTTCCATAGCTTAGCTATTGTGAATTGAGCTGCTATATACATTTATGTGGCTGCTTCACTGTAGTTTGATGATTTTAAGTCCTTTGGGTATATGCTGAGGCGTGGGATAACTGGGTCAAATGGTAGTTCCATTCCAAGTTTTCTGAGGAATCTCCATACTGCTTTCCTGAGCAGTTGCACCAATTTGTGGTACCACCAAGAATATATGAGTATACCTTTCCCCCCATATCCTCACCAACATTTATTGGTTCAGCAAATGACTTTCTAAAATCTTTGGGTCCGTGATTGCTCTGACTGTTCAGAACTGACATTTGCCAAGAATCCTCTGCTATTCCCAATGTCCTATAATTGTGAGTTAGGATATTCTTACTCAACTGAACTAGAGAGCAAGATACAAAACTAAACCTAATCTGAAGATGCAAATGTCACCATCCCTCTCTATGATGTGAAACAATTATTGTTTTTAATTTAAGAGTTCTGCTGGAAGTTAGTATTTAAAAAGTCACAGTGAATTTTTTAAGTTTAAATTGGTTGTCTACATGTGTGCAAGCACATCTTAAATTGTCTCTGGATGCTAAGAATTTGAGAAATCTTAGCCCCAGTGAGGGGATCTCTCAAAGGAATCATAAATGCCTATGGGTTGAGGTACTCCCCTGTGGCCACACCATCTGAATCAATGTGTCCAGATTCCTCCAGACCAGATCTCTCTGATGATCCCATTCCTTGGTACCAACATGAACCTTGACAGGTATACTCAGCTACCAGACAACTCTTCACACTAAGAAAGTCCAGAGTTGATCTCATCATCTTTCATTCCAAATAAGATCTTCCTTCTTCAAGCAAATGCTTCAGTTAATGGAACCATCATCTCTCTAGTGACTAAACTTAGAAATTTTAGGTCACCTTTCTCCTTATATGCCACTTCCCTTTGAAACTATCCCTCTCATTCCTTCTACTACTGTCTTCACTGGTCCTGCCCATCTCTGATTCTGGCCCTCATCATCTCCCACCTGGGCTATTTCAGTGGTCTCTTATCTAGTCTGCCTATTTCACTTCTGGTACCCATCCATCATCAGTACTACTTCAAGAAGGAACTTTTTAAAAATATGGACACCACTAACCAACCATTTAAAAAATCCTTCGGGGCTCCCTATTTCCTTCCAGGTAAAGTAAAATCATTTTTTTAAACATCCTGTATACCCTAATACTTGGCTACATCTCATTTCCTAACACTTCTTGGCTGGGCAAGAGCACAGGATACACATTAAGCATCTTGTGATTTCCTCTGCTACGTTGCCTCCTCCTGGATGATGATCTGTCTTCCAAGGCTTGGTGCAAATGTTAGACACTTGGTGTTCACTTAGTGCTCTCTGTAAATGTCAATCTTCACACATTCACTCCTCCTGGACTGAAAGTGCTCCTAGAGAGAGGCTTTAGAATGTGCAGTCATGAATTGCTGAACAACTGGAGTATGTTCTGAGAAATGCGTCTTCTGTGATTTCATCCTTGTGTGAACATCATACCATGTACTCATGCAAACCTAGATGGCAGAGGTCAATCACTTGACGTGGCCTCTTGATGTCATCAAGAGGCAAAATAAACACAAGATGGGTGAGGTTGCTGCTGGTGTAACATGGTCTTATACTTATGTTTTTGGTATAAAAACAATTTTAGTATTAGTTTTAGTATTAGTTTAATACTAATTTGTTTTTAGTGGACAAGTGGCAGTGCACTCAAATAATGATTAAAAATACTCTATTGTAAATACATAGACCAGTGTTCTATGTATTAGGCTTCTCTAGAGGATCAGAATCAACAGGAAGTATAGTTATAAGAGGGGGACTCATTAGGTTGGTTTATGCGACCAGAAGCTGGATAGTCCACAATGGCCATCAGCAGGCTGGAGAACTGGGAGAATCAGTAGCTGTGCAGTCCAAGAAACTGAAGCTTGAAAACAAGAGGGATCAATGGTGCTACCCTAGACTGAGACTGAAGGCTTCTAGGGAATCACTGGCAGAGTCTGCTTTGGAAAATTGAAAGAATGAGAGTCCAATGTCCTCAGACAATTGCAGCCGCCATCAAGAACCCATTCAAGAAAAATTGAGCTTGCATCTGCAATGGCAGCCCCATAGATTTGTTTACACTAGCATCACCACAAATATGTGAGTAATGCATTGTGCTGCAGTTTTAGGATGGCTGTGATGCCATACATATATTTGCACATATTGCAAAAGCAATGTTTTTAGCCCTGTTACAGTTTTATGGAAACTTCGTCATATATGTGATCCATTATTGACTGAAATGTTGTTATGCAGGACAAGGCTATGTTTGTGTCTGCTTTCTCCAGAGCCATACACCTGTGGGTAACAGCTGTGGCCTGCTACAGAAGAGTAACCAGCAGCCAGAGAAGGGAGTGGAGTGTGGTTGCCTTCCTTTGTCCTTTCTACTCTTCTTCCCATATTACTAACTTTGCTTTTTGATGCTTCAGTTATGCAAACTCAAGTCAGGACTGTCTAAACATTTACCATGTTCTTATTCTTTTCTGGACAATTTCATGGCTTCCTTGAAGACACTGCTTGAATTTGTGATCCTGTTGCCTCAGCCTCCAAAATCACTAGGATTACAAGTGTAATCTGTAATCCATGCCTGACTATTGGAGCCATTTTAAATTGCAAAATGAAGTGCCATTAGAAGAACATTCATGTTATGGTTTGGATGTGAGGTGTCTCCTGAAAGTTCACATGTGAGACAATGCAAGAAAGTTTGGAAGAGGAAAGATATGGGTTAAGAGAACCTTAGTCTAATCAGTGAATTAATCCCTGATAGGATTAATTGAGTGCTAACTGGAGGCAGGTGGAGTGTGGCTGGAGGAAGTGGTTCATTGGGGACATGGCTATGGGGTACTTATTTTGCATCTTCCTTTCTGCTTCCTGATCATCATGCGAACTGTTTCCCTCTGCCACACTTTTCCGCCATGATGTTCTGCCTCCCCTGGAGCCCCGAAGAATGGAGCTTGCTGTTTGTGGATTGAGACCTCTGAAATTATGAGCCCCAAATAAACTTTTGCTCTTTTACAGTTGTTCTGGTCAGATCCTTGGTCACAGTGGTGGAAAAGGGTGACTAAAACAATTCATATTGTTGGGCAGCCATCACCATCATCCATCTCCAAAACTTTTTTATTTTCCCAAACTGAAGCTCTGCACTCCCTAAATGCAAAGTCCCCATTTTCCCATCCTCTCAGCCCCTGGCAAGCACCATTCTATTTTCTGTCTCTATGAATTTAGATATTTAGGCACTTTGTATAAGTGTACTTGGTCTTTCTGTGTTTGTCTTATTTCCCTCAGGGGAACGTCTTCAGGATTCATCCATGTTGTAACATGTCTCAGAATCTCCTTCCTCTTTAAGGCCAGATAATATTCCACTGTATGCATTTACCATATTTTGTCTATTCATTCACTCATAGAATGAATATTTGGGTTGTTGCTGCCTCTTGGCTATTGTGAATAATGCTGCTATGAACATTAGTATACAAATATCTATTCAAGGGTTTGCTTGAAAAAGAGTTGACTCTTTTGAGTATATACCCTGGATTTCCTTTCTTTTACTTAATGTTCTTTGTCTGGTTGTCTGTATTTTGTTTTTTCCAGGATCCCATCCAGGAAACATTACCTTTATTCTGCAAGTCTCCTTAGGTTTCTCTTGGCTATGACAGTTTTTCAGACTTCTCCTGTTTTTGTTTACCTTCACAGTTTCAAGGTCAGGGAGAACAGGTTAAGTATTTTGTAGTGTATTCTTCAGTTGGAATTTGTCTAATATTTTTCTTATAGTTAGACTGATGGGGTGGTTAAGAGTTTCCTTAGTAAGGACAGGGTACCTACACAAATTCTATGAGGTTCTCCTGCCAGGAGATTTGTCTCTTCTCTCCCATATATTTATTTATTCAATCATTGTTTTATATTAGTATGAGCTGATGAATATTTATTTTATACTGTGGATTATAATCCAATGATACTTTGTTTGTCCCTCCAATTGTACAAGCTTTGGCTGTTGGGAGCTCTGACAGCTGGCTCCTGTGTCCCTTTGACACACCCCTATCAATGTCAGGGTTTTGTTTGTTTTTAGCATTTCCTTTCATTCTGGCATTGCAAGATGCTCCAGGCTCATCGTGTATATGTTCTGCTCTATTCCAAGAATCAGTAATTTCTCCAAGAGATCCTGAATCTTTTTTTTTTTTCCCTTTGGAGAATAGCATTAGAAACAAAATCTGGGGGCTATTTGTACTATACTGCGGTGGTGTCTGGGTGTCTGACAATATTTTCTTGAAACTGAAACGTTTTGATGGTATATTGTAGCCATCCTGGATAGTTTTCCTCTCCCTCCAGAGGTGGTGGCTTTCCCATTTGCTTCTTGGTGACTTAGCTGAACTAACCCTGCCATGTCTATTTCCCTCCACTGTGTGCAGCCTCTGGATGTCCACAATTAGACTGTGTCCACTTGCTTTTATCTCTTAGTTTGGCTCCCCCAGGGTTGCCCTGGTTTTGGCTCTGCACAAGCTACTGTTGGTCAATGGTAACACTTAGGACCCCCTTGCCAGTTAAATTTTACTCTTTACCTTTGGACGTGCCTGTGACTTCTTGGCTGCTGTCAGGGGATCTGTTTTTTTTTGTTGTTGTTGTTGTTGTTGCATGCCTTTGGCCAAGGACTAGCCACTTGCAGTTTCTTCCTCTGACTTCTCCCAGGAGGACCCAGTCTTGGCCATAAGCATGATGTTCCAGTTTCCCAGGGTGAATGGGACTTTATTTTTAAGCCTGGTTTGGAGGGAATCACCCCTGCGTCAAGGTAGCTGATTGGTCAAGTTCTTGCGTGGTCCACGGGTTGTGTTTAAGCCCCTAGTGTCGGGGAAGATTCCACACTGTGTTGACTGTGATCCCAGAAGAGCTTTTCCAGGCTGCTCTTTCCGTGGTTCTCAGGGAAACTTCTCACTGCTCTGCTTTTGTTTGTATGTGGAGCTGCCAGCCACTTCTCAATTGCTATCCACCAAGATCAGCCTTGTTTTTGACAACACCTATAGGCACGAAGTCCACTCTGTTCCCCGTGAATAGCCTCCTCAGGTGGAGCAGCAGAGCATGCAGGGTCGCTCATCCATGGGTGGGACCCTGTGTCACCCAGGAGTTATCCACAAGGGGCCCAGGGAAGAGCAGTGCCAGCCCCCGGTCTCCCCACCTTGCAATCTCTCCTGTGAGTGAACTGAGACAAGGATGATGGGTGCATCATTACCAGTGAATTACAGATGCTGCAGTTCTGGGGGGGGGTTCCCAGCTCACTGCCTGGGATAGATCTGCTATATAGGTTGTGGGGGAGGGGAATGAGCAATGCCGCCAGCATCATGACTTTCCCAGGGTGAACCCATGGCCCCAGATGTGTGCTGTGGAGAGAGGAAGCCCCCATCTTTGCTCGTGCTCAGGATTCAGCTTCTGTGACATGGAACTGTGCAGGGTGGGCACGAGGGGACTTTTAAAGGAGTAGGTCATGGCTGAAAAGCCACGGACTTGCTGCTTTTGTGAAATTTGATAGATGGTGTTGAAGGAGTATTTCTTCATTTACTCTATGCCCTCAGGACAATTTCCAGAGACTTTAATAATTTATTTTTATAATTTTTACCAGTTTCATGACTGTTTTGCTGGGGATAGAGTCCAACAAAAGTCCCACCCATTCTGTTTTAGTGTCCTTTTGCAAAAGCATTATGTTCCCTACCATGAATTCTGGAGACCATCTTCCAAGGTTGCTGATGCCACAGAGCCCTTGGTAGGGAGAAGGGATTTGAGAATCAATGAGCATGTTAGGCCGTTAGGGAGAACTCAGGAAAGAATTGGCATGACCACTGCTTTCGTCTGTGGCCTCTGACTGAGTTTGGGCTTGATGCTCATCACCTGGATCTTCTTCCTATATTCATTCTGGTGCTCTGGGGATCTTGATATAGCCGTCTGATGTTTCCTCAGGCATTTGAACAGATATGAACATCAGGTAACATCTGTTCTCTTTGAGGAGAGAGAATGCATTTTAATTGCAGCAGAAGGAATTTGGGCTAAATGTAAAGAGATAGTCCCTGATCACAAACATCTGACTGACAGGTCTTTTTTTAAGTGTCAATCCTATCATGCCACTCTCCTGCTTTGAGCCCACCAATGGCTGCTCAATGCAATTACAATGGAGTCCCATCTCCTAGCCAAGACCTTCATCTCATTACATTCTTTTGTCAATCATGCTCCACTCATGAGGGTTTACTTTCTGCCTTTCTGCTTGTGCCTACCCCAGGATCTTTGAATAAGCTGGGTTTTGTGTGTGGAAAGCCCCAGCCCATATCTCCACATGGCTGACTCTAATCAATGGTCTCAACTCCCAAGTTTCCCTCCTTAGACAAGCCTTTCTGAACCACAGCATCTAGAATAGGTCTCTCCCACGCCCAGCTTCATTGTCCCCTAGTCATTATTAAGCTGTCTTCACTCTCAACTGGAGTGCAACTTGCTTGAAACAGGATCATTTTTTTCCCATACTCTTATACCTAGGCAGAATTTTATTTTTTTTATTTGTTATTTTTAGTTATACATGACAGTAGAATGTACTTTGACATATCACCTGTACATGGAGTAGTATAATTCCCCATTCTTGTGGCTGTACTTGATGTGGAGTTTCACTGGTCGTGTGTTCATATATGAACATAGAGAGTTATTTTAAGATGTGCCCTTCTTCTGCACTGACCCTCAGTTCATGAAAGTAGACATGTGAGTTTCATGTGCCCAAACTGTCAACCAGTTTAGAAATTCACAGAAAAATCCACACTTGACTTTGCAAACATAGAGAATATATTTAAAAAGATAATAAAACTATTTAGTCATATACTGAGTACTTAGATCCAGCAATTGTTAATATTTTATTAGTCACTTGGATTAACATTTCATATTTAAATACTTCAGTATCCCTCTTCTACAAATGAGAGCATTCTTCAGTAATAATTCTTCATTAACATTGATTTTTTAAATGTTATCTGATAGTTACATTCAAATTTCTCCAATTATCCTGAAAATATGTTATATATTTTTTAAATTATTTTTCAAACCAGCCTTATTGCAAGGCATGTATTGCACTTGGTGTTTCTAGTCTCTTTTGTTCTGAAATAGATTCCACCCTTTACCACCCCCTCATCCCATGACATCCCACTATTTATGAGATCAGGCCAGTCATTTTGTAGAGCATCCCATATTCTGGATGTTTCTTACTGTTTTAGTTGTGGTCTTATTTTGCTTTTCTATCTATCCACTAGACTTGGTTCATTTTAAAGTTACACAGTGTTGTTAAGAGTTCTTCAAAAGTGCACCACATCAGGAGGTGGGTAAGGTTAGAATGCTCCTGATGCTGATTTTTAAAATTCTTTAGCTTCAGTGCTCCATAAGAAAACAGTTTATATTTGGACAGTAGAGAGCTATTTCATACTAAAATTAAGGTGGTTTGCAGCCTGCAATAGAGTTACCGGCAACAGTTTGCAGAAATAGTCTGAAATGAGGACCCATTAGCCATTATTCTGTGTTTGATAAGGGAGGCACATCTAGATGTCAAAGGGACTTGAGAAATAGTTGAGGTCAGATTGCCTCTCCCCAGAAGGAAGGGCAAATTTTCACATGATGCGGATCCTGGCAATAATTTCAGGGGCCTACGTTTGTGGCCTGGCAATATAAAGGGCCCAGGACAGTGGCAGAGATGTTCAGCTCCCCACCCCCATCCCCTAAACTGTTTGTCTCCTAAATTTTAGAAAAACCTCCCAGCTATTTGGCAAATAATTAAACAGCCCAAGTGGAAATAAATTCTAGCCCTACTGTTTGTATTGCTGTTATTTCAAGCACAACAACTATACATTTATCTACTTGATTTAAAAAAAATGGTCCTTGCTTTTAAAAGCCTCTGGGCACAAAAACAGTAAGATCGTTCAATAAAATACTTAAATCAACTGACACTACCATGTTGAAAAACACAGTGTATCACAAAGTGACATAAAATGCCAGGCCCATGCCATTCCCTCTAGCTTATAGGAATTTCTAAAGACAGGTTTTGCATTGGATTTTTAGCATGTATAACACTGGGTCTGGCTGAACTAGTGAATGCAGATGGCCATGGAAAAGGTACCGTTCCCCCAGTTTGGCTGGGGCAGGGTGGTGAATTAGTAATACATTCAAAAATCATCATCTGTCCTACCTTCACCTGATGCTTACTGTGCACTTGGACCCTACTGGCTCAAGGGACTTATATTCCTGGCATTGTTTAGTGAGTATAAAAAAACCTATGAAGTAATTTGACTACTATCCCCATTTTACAGATGGAAAAAAAAGAAGGCATAAGAAGCACAAAGAGTTTATGTGAAATGTCCAATGTCACACTATCTGGTTTATGATAACTATGGGATTTAAACCCAGACCCTTTGCTTCTGCAGCCTGTGCTATTATTTTTAATTTTTTTAGTTTCTACTCTAAACCAGTTGCATTCATTCAGGTGTATTTACTTAATGAATTTTATATATGACACATGTATGCTCACGTGTCTGAATCCTACCAAGGGCCAGGCATTTCATTTGACTGGGTTCCAGAATGCAATCACAATCTATAACACATGAAGCTTTTCAAACCAGGTGGAGCCCAGCTCAGGCTGGCCCCAATTTGGAAGGATCCCTAATAGTGTGGGTCTTGGATTTATAGATAAAACCTGATGAGGGGGGTCACATGTCAACAAGTTACATAATTGGAGTTGGAGGCTTCAGGATAGACAGTCTCTCTATTCTGTTCTGTGGACTCCATGGTAGTAACATTTAATGGCATGTTAGAGGTGTGTTAAAATCAGTCACTGTGTACACAATGTATGAATGTGCTCAAGAAAGTCGATTTTAGAGCAAAGGGGTGCTGGAAGAGAATCAAGAGACAAAGGATCAACTTGAAAAGCATCTCCCATGGGGAGTGCTCCTATTTATTGCTTTCTCTCAAGAATATAAACTAAACATAGAAAGAACAACATCCCACTTTAACAAAACACATTTAGGCTTCCTATTTTGGATAGGATTTTTATGAGGTGATGAAGTGGCTTATTTCAAAGAGGTGTTGTTCCAGCTATAACTGGGAACAGGGACGACTTCATTTGCACAGTGCAGTTGAAAGCTCATCAAACTTATACAAACGTGGAGACTTTGAGATAGAAAGACACTTGAATTAAAAAAAAAAAGACCAATAAAACAACATCAACTTTCATTGTTTGGGGCTTTACAGTTTTCAAATAGCTTTCTCACATAGCATCCAAATTATCTCATGTGTATCTTCCCAATTTCATCAGATTCCCATCTTTGTGAGATTCTGCCATCCTCACCGGCCCCCTGACCTGGACTCCCAGATGCCTCTTTTGAAGTGGAAGGATTTTGTGTGGGGCTGCTGAGTTCCTCCACTGTGGTCAATCTGCCACAGGTTTAGAGACCTACTTTTCTAGCTACTTCAAGATTTGAAAGAAATGCATTGCTGAAGGACACAGGAGTTGACTTCCTGGGGGTGGCTTTAATGGAGTGGGGAGACAGGTGGCAGGATGAGGCTCCTGGAAGTGTGGTGCAGTAAGCTCTCCGATGGGTGAATAGTTACCAATGTTCTGTCCTCTTTTCCATGGATTACTTCAAGGTGAAGTTTCCCCACAGAAGAGGCCTCATGTGGTCTAGTGGATACTCCTGCCAAAGCAACTGGCTGTGTCCTTTAACAGTTCCACATGAAGCAGTGGTCCATGTGGTAATTACCATTTAGTGAGTACAAAAAAACCTATGAAGTAATTTGACTACTATCCCTATTTTACAGGTGGAAAAAAAAAAAAAAGAAGGCATAAGAAGCACAAAGAGTTTATGTGAACCGTCCAATGTCACACTATCTGGTTTATGATAACTATGGGATTTAAACCCAGACCCTTTGCTTTTTATTTCTTCCTATTCTTTATTTTCCCCTTTGCCCTCCTTCTCAATGTCCTGGGATTATCCTTCCCGTGTGAAACCCCAGCACTTATTCTTTGCCTCTGTTTTCTAGCAAACTGAGGTCTATACACATATTTAATCTCAGACTCTCACAAACACCTTGAAGTAGGTAGGACAGTTATTGTTGATTATAAAGATGAGAAATCTTAGGCTCAGTGAGCTTATATTTCTAGCCTGAAATTACATTCATTCATTGACTCATTCATTCATTCATTCATTTTGCAGACATTTCTCAAGTACTTTCCACTGTTCCATGTGCTGATGGTGACTAAGACACAGTTCTTTCCTATGGAACATAAGTTCTAGTTAGAGGAGATAAATAGAGCACAGATGCAATTCAAAAATAAACAAATTCATCTGTAAATTCTATGAAGGCATTACAACAGAGTTCTGTGTTAGGCCGTGGAGGTAGGGCAAGGAGACCTGCATTTACAAGGTGATGGAGAAAAGTACCTCTGAAGAGGTGGCATTTGAGCTGACAGGTGGGCCAGGTTATCACTTCTAGAGACACTAAACACTGGGGTAAATCTATTCCTCATCTTTGCTCATGTAATTCAGATGGAAATGTCACACATGAGCAGATGAAGCCCATCATTGATAGTTTTCTGCTAAATGAATGAATTGATGAACAAATCCAAGATTCTTATTTTGCCCATGATGACTACTTGGATTTTAAAAAAATGATATCAAATTTCAAATTCTATACCCCGTATGTTTTGTGGGGACAATGCCATTGTTCTATTATTGTCCTATGCTTGTGCTTAATGTACCCACTGATTAACCCAATATTTGTTGAGGGCCAAATGATTAGTAGACTCCAGGCACATTAGAGATATCGTAGGCAGAGAGAATAGCAGTTGCAAAGACAATGACATATGAACAAGCCTGGGTGACTTAAGGAGCAGAATGAAGGCTCTGGTGTGGCTGGGGAGTAGCAAGTGAGAGGGAGGGAGGTGAGAGATAGGGTTGGAAAGGTAGGCAGAAGGAAGATGGTACAGGGCCTTGAGCCGTGCTGAGGAGCTTAGACTTCATTATAATGGAAATAGGGAGCCATAGGAGGATTTGATGCAGGTGTGCAATGAAATTAAACCAATTGCTGGGTGATAATTTCAAGTCCAGAACTCGTTCTTCTGACTCCCAGATGTAAGTACCTCCCTTCCAAGCAGGTGTCAGAGTTGGAATTAGAAGATAAGCTCTGTGGTGTCCACTCTGTGATAAAGTGAAGGTTCCCTTCACAGTGACATCTCGTCAGATGAGGCCCTCAGATAAAGCAACAATGACGTGTCTCTGACCACGTCATCTCCCCTGACAAAAGAAAACAAGACACTCATGGAACCACATCACTCAATAGGGCCTTTGTCCAATCCATAGATTGGGAATGATATAACCTCTTGTCCAGATACGGAAGTGGTAGGGCAAAGACCGTGAGTCAGCAGGACCAAGAAAGATGTGACTTTTGGGCTGCTGAGGATCAAATCAGTGGGTCAGATCATGAAGTCTCCAGCCATCAGATCACCAGCAGCTGTCTTGTCATTTTAAGAAGTGAAAATTATGCTATTGCTTCATTGACTGAAGGAGCTCTGTGTGGTCTGAGCAGTAGTAACAAGGGAGAGTCAGAGGTCATTTCTCATAGTTTTGAATATTATCTTGAAAACTGCCAGGGCCTCATGGGTAAACACAATCTTATGAGTAAAGTTTTATTTTTGTTTGTTATTTTTGCATTAAAAGGATGGAAGATGGATTTTCCTAAATGGGAGAACTTTGCAAAAAAAAAATCGTGTGATTTTTAATAAATGAGCATATCTGTGCAAATGCTAGAGTCCTTGTTCTAAAGAAGACTGAGGATGTAACCACAGGCTTGAAGCTTTGCTCTCCTTTCCCTTACAGATTCCATTTTCTCAAAAGAGAACTCTGCCTCTTTTCCCTGGGAGGCCTCCCTCAGGGGAGTAAGGGCCAGGCAGTCCTTGAGGCCATAGATAGTTCAACACCTTGTGCCTTTGCATCTTGAACGCTTGAATCCCCAGTGTGACACAACCACCCCCTTCGCTCCCCAGCCTGTTTCTCAGGGCGGCTGCTCTTTCTTCTGAGTCTGCAGATCTCCATTCAAGAGGTTACCCTGAGGACAGCAGCTGTCCACTAAGGCGGCTGACCACTAAGTGACATTTGGTGGTATTAATGTGTATTCTTCTGCTCTCTTCCTTCTTTCTGGATTTTATCTCCGAATAGAGATAGAGGGAGAGAGGAAATGTAGAGAGGCTGAGGCACGGAGAAGACTCCAAAGGGAGAAGGGTAAACAACAGTGTTTGTGCTTCGTAGGATTGCACCTCTCTCCAGCCAGCTGGCTCACCAGCCTGCCCCCACCAGCCCGGCGCCTGTCGCAATCCCCCAGCTGTCAGCTCTCTACCTGCATGGCTCTGGCGCTCGGCTCAGAGCTGCTCCCCTGGGCCTCTCTGGCTTGTCAGTGGGCTGCGTCAGCATCACGCCACACTGTCTCCCGTTGGCCCAGTGATCAACGCCTGACGGGCCAGCCCTCTCTCCCCTCTCAGCTGGGGCCAATGGGAGTCCGGGGAAGGTTTTGGTTACAAATGAAAATAAAATAAATAAGTCATACTCCTGCACTCAGGAGTCTGGGAGAAACATCTTCATGGCCTCGTAAATCTTTCTTTTTAAATTTGTCCTTCTCCTTCTAGACGTCCCTCCCAACCTTCCCCCGCCACCACCACCACTTGGCTGCCCCTCAAGGTGCAGGGAATACAAATAAGAGGCTTAGACTTAAGGTGGAGGCTGGCATTGGCTTCCCCCACCCAATGCATTTGTGGTGTGCGCGCGTCCCTGTGGAGAGAAGCCAGCAAGACAGAATTCATGACAGTGTCAGCCTGTGCCTGCTCCCTGCCTTAAAAGTCTTCTGACTTTTAAGGACAAGTCATCTGACCTCTTCCCAAGCCCCCCCTCAACCTTGGCTAACTCCCCCCAAAGCTCTCAGTATCTTTATTTCGCCCCATTACAGGAAGGCTCGGGATTAAATGCACTGCTGTATTTTAAGATACCTGGAATTTTTTTCCTTATGTTTATTAGGTATTTTATTAAAGCTTATTGATTTTGAATCTTTCGCTTGAGACTTGGTCCTGCTTAAAGCTGCATACTTCAAAGCAGCAGACCTTATTCATCTCATACCCTGAGTGTGAGTAAAAGTGCCTTAAAGTTGGACCTCAGAGAGCCCTTGAGGACTCAGAGGAGAAGGAGGGGGCAGCCTGAGGGACGGATTCTGGAGAAGGTCTCTGACATTTGCTGAGGATTTCTGAGGAGGATTCATCCCATGTGAAGGGGGATGACCTCTGAGAAGGTGAGGGTCTGAGGAAAGCAGAGCCAGAGGATCAGAAGGGAAGCTGGGATGGAGATCAAGATGGTGGTTGCTCAGGAAACGGATTCTTGGGGCACAGGACTCCCCCAGATGATCAGTTTTGTCTCAAAAAGTCTTTTCATTTTAGGCTGGGGTGGACAGTCCTCCTTGTCCTCTGCCATCTCACACTCCCCCACCTTGCTTTGATGCCTTAGGCATGAAGAAAAATTTCCCCTCCCATAACTGTGGCTACAAGGGGTCACCTTGCCAGTGTCTTCTACTGTTCAGAAGACATTGGCACCTGGTGTGTCATCTTAGGAAGTTAAGAAGAGGGGAGAACTGTAGAAGGGTTAGGTGGAAGAAAAAGGCCCAACTTCTGCCACATACACTGAAGTCACCATATGGCAATAGGATTGTCCTCTGGGATGTGCAAAGATGGAGCAGTGTTGCTTCCAGAGGACAGTCACAGAGGGGGTTTGCTGCTGCTGATTATCCAGGAAGATTTCACTGTGTTCAGAGGCATGTGCCTTTCTATTTCTTTGAGCTCTACTAACTGCTTCCTCAGCATGGTTGCCATGGAAAGTAGTGGCAAGACTTTTATAAACTGTACTTTTCATGGTACTCAAATCTGGGGTAGCTTCCAGATTTGGTTGGGATCCAAAATGAAAAAGGTTTTATTGCAGAGCCTGTGAGTGCCGTGCAGAAGTGGACTGGCTGCAAACTAATGGAATATAAACTTTAAGGCCCTTCATTTATCTGGGTTCTGTCTATGCCTGTGAGGTTGGCTACAAAATGCTTCCATTGGGCATATGGTTTGCTCTTGGGAGCAGAGATCTCGGGAAGAGGTCTAGGTAGGGCTCTGTTTGAACATGGAATTCTAAGGTCCTGTGTATGTGGAGCAAGATCTAGAGGTAGGGGCAATGAGTGTTGGGTAGACATGTCTTTTACCCTACAGACTTCTTGTCCTATGCAAAGGGACACCAGGGCAAGAGGAGAGGAATATAGCTCTGTAACCAGGTTGCCTCTTGCCTGGGTTTAAGGTGAGGGTGTTTCTTATATTATCTCCACAAGATGCGTGAGACTGGGAGTACATGTGTATTCAGGCAGAAACAGCATTTTACATCTACAGAGCCAGAAGCTACTTTGTAGAAAAATCTTCCAAAATCTTATAACTCATATACTGAAGAGAGACTTGATAAATGTTTTTCCAGATTTGACAACCATCCTAATGGTTTATCTGATAAAACCACTAATGAGTTCTGGGACTGAAGAAAGCTTTTCTAAACTATCAATAATGAAAGGAAAATTTTGCTAGAGGAAAGACAGAATCTTCATTCTGTTTCCCCTGTGGTAAAGATATTGCCAAATCATTGTCACATGAAGAGGTCATCAGCGAGCATGCAGCCAAAAATGAAGGGGAACAAGTGTTAGAGAGGTGGGACAGGAGTTTTTTTAATAAAAACATCATCACATAATTTTTCTGTATTTATGATGTATGTGATATTATTTATGTTTGTGATGTTTGCCCAGTTTTTAAAAAACTATGTTTTATTTTTTTCATTCTAGATAAATATTTACTTCTTATATACCTAATTTTATTTGTAGTTTAGCTTTTTTTTTTTTTTTGTCTTGAAGGGGCTTCTAAGTTTTAGACAGTTTAAGTCTCACCAAGCCTGTATCTGCCCTTGACACTCTAATTCTCTCTGGGTAACAGTTTTCACATCCTCCCTTCTTAGCCTGAAAATGAGAGGAAATTATTGTAACACCTTTATGTCCTCAGTGGACTGGGTCACTGAGGCTGAGCTCAAGTTTTAAAATGTTTACAAGTTTTGAAAATGTTTACCAAACTTGCAAAGCTCCATGATCTTTAAGCCACTTAACATTTTTGGATTGGGTTCTTCAAAGCAAAATAAAGAGAGTTAGACAACATGCATTCTAGTTTGCTCTCAGGCAAACTACAGACACTAACATCCTATACTTTTCCACTAAAACAGTATTCAGAATTGATAGTTGGGGGTGGAAAAATGTCTGGGTCTAAGCTGGGAACTGTGCTATTAATTATCATCTGTAGTGATAACTAGATCCCCAGGTGATGTCTTCCCTGCAGCATCTCATCCCACCTCCCCATGCCCCACTTCAATATGGGTTCAGCTCACAATTTACGGGACATACGTGCTTGTGTAAAATTTTGGTTTTCTGATTCATAGCGCATAATGAATGTTATCAGGGGGCTTTGCAGAAAGAAAATCTATCACGAAGATCTTATTGGCAAATGTAAGAAAACGTCACTTTATAAAAGGATTCTTCAAGTATATCTATGTACATAATGAAAGGAAAATTTTGCTAGAGGAAAGACAAAGATATTCACACCCCATATATAATTTCTTAAAACTCGTGTATTCAGAGTTTACTGAATGTGAAGCCACAGGCAAAAGTGACAAATGGGAGAGCCAGTTTTGATCTTACAACGGGGACATGAGATAAAATTGGAAGAGGTGAGGTCTGGAAATCCAGTACATGGGTTTAAAAGATTCTAATTGTCCCCCCAGCCTCTGGGTGATTCCCAACCACATGAGAACTCTTGAAACGTGTCACAAGTGCCTCAAACGCTCCTCTTTGATTATAATATTTCTGGAATCATAAATATGACCAAGGGATTTCCACCCATTACTATAAACGAGTCTGCTTCTACATATTATGTGTAATATGTTTAGAACCCAGAAATATGCATTATGCCTCTAAGAGGAAGAACTGTGCAGGGATGAGGCTAAAAGACTTCTGCTCAAAGGAGCTGCGATCTCTCAGCTCCAGCAGATGAACTGCTCTGCCTCTTTGCAATTGTTCAACATCATCTCCCCCATCCTTCCCTGCTGTCTCCATGCACTCCTCCACTCATATTAAAATGTACACTAGCTGGCTGCATATGTTATTCTGAAGCAATAATGGCTCTGAGCACGTATTTTTAATTCATTCTGCTGTGTCACTGTCACTCTGGATCAATAGTCTTTGGCATGGGAAGGACTAACTTGGAGCAGAGGCTGCTTCCTCCCTCCCCAGCAGAACAGCAGGGGCTCCTGGGAGTGTGGCGAACACTTGTGCCTTTGCCATCTCTCTTTTCTTCTTGTTTCGGTCATCCTTCCCCAGGTTGAGGCCGACCCTTTTTTGTAAGGATGGACCTAAGGATAGAGGACCCAGATCTTGATTTACTTTTTTCCTTGATCCTTGTGCAAAGTTTTACTTTCAGATGAGGAAATAATCAGTTTATTTTTAGCTCTCATCCTTTTGCCTAGGCAGAATTTTGCAGACTTTAAGCACAGGGATCTGGAGAAAGCTTTCCTGAGTTCCAAATATTTCTTATCTGTGTCCTTGGATAAGTCACTTAACCTCTCCAAACCAATTTCACAATCTGGGAAATGGGGATTTGAAATGGAGCCCCCGTAGAGTCGTGATTGGACAACCTCACATATCAGGTGCCTGTGTGCCTGTTGAGGGTCAGCCAGGGTTATTGCTTCTTGTGTCTTCTCCATACTCAGCCCTCCTTTGGGTGGACTTGAGCTACAGAAGGGGCAAGAGATTGGCATAGATCTCTATTATTAGCCCTTTGGCTTTGTGATGTGTTTTCTCCTTTTTCTAAGTTTTATCTTCCTGGACACTGCCTGCCTTACTTCCTTTCCTCCTAACACAGGCTCATCTTGATTGTGAGTTTCTCAGAGGCCAGTAAAGAGTGCATTTCCCTTCTATCCCCAGCCTTTGACTTAGGACATGATTTGTAGTTAATGCCCAATAAATGTCTGTTAAGTGATTTCCTTTCTATATCTGATCAGATTCTCAATTTGCTGTTTCATTGGCTTGCTCTGGCAATGGAGTCTGTGTTTATAAGCTGTCCTTGTAAGGCTATGTTCTAAAACAACATTTCACAAAGTCTGAGTGCTCTGTGGTACCCTGGTCCAGTGGGAAGTTCTAGGAGGAAAGTCGTGGTCATTGGTACCCCTTTCATGTTCTGTGAGGAGTGGACAATGGTAAGGAATGGTCTGGTGGAGACAATTCATGACAATCTGTATGCCATGAAGAGGGCATTAAGGGCTCCTATGCTTGCTGTGTTCCTTAGGGGTTTCCTGCACAGACAACTTCTAGGGAACCTACTTCATGCTCAGCATCCCCTCCATCAGCCAGCCTGTCCCCTCCCTCTTCAAGTGGCTTTTCTCTAACATCCTACATGTTTGCAGGCAAGGCTCCACTTTGTCTAGCCACCATGATTAGCTGCCAGCCTCTGCCACACATTTTTCCCTCTTTCCTCCCTCCCTTTGCAATCATGTTCAATAGTCATCCCTCCTCTCTCTGTCTTTTCTAGCAGCATCCACCCCTAACAAACAATCTTTTGTTGGTTTCTTAGTAATCTAAAACTAACTCCTAAAAATAAAGGAAGTTGGGAAACACAGAATAGGATAGTGATTCCTTTTATATGAATTTAAACAAATGTTTAAAAATGATTTCGGGAGAAGTCGCCAAGATAAGAGTTTCTATGTACCCTCTGGCACCAGTTTCCTCTGTTGTTAATGTCTTGTACTATTAGAATATGTTTCTCATAGTGAAGAACCCGCATGGACACATACCATTAAATAAAACCTCCACGCTATCCGTAGTTCACTAGTTCCTTCCGCCCCCCCCCCCGCCCCAGTGCCTCTTTCCTGCTGTAGTTGTAAAGATAAAATTCACCTTTTATAAATACTTGAGACGAATCTGTATTTCTCTGCTATTGGATGGAGTGATGTATAAGACACCCATCAGGTCTGCTTGGTGTAGAGTGTTCTTGAAGTCTTTTTTATTGTTGATCTTCTGCTTAGTTTTTTATCCATTATTCAAAGTGGGTACTTGAGTTGTTGTTGACTTGTCTATTTCCCCTTCATTTCTGTCAGCTTTGCTCCATATATTTTGATGCTCTGCTGTCTGTTGTTAGCATCAGACAATTGTTATTTCTTCCTAATGGATCACATCATTACAAAATGTCCTTCTCTGCTTCTAGTAGCACTTTTTGTTTTTAAGTCTGTTTTGTCTGATATTGGTATGACTACTCAAGCTTTCTCGTGTTTTCTATTCCATGATGTTAGCCCATTCTTTCACTTTCAATGTCTTTTAATCTCTGAATCGAAACTGGGTCTTCTAGTTTTAGTTTGCATTTCTCTAATTGTTAGATGTTGAACATTTTTTTTCATATATTTGTTGACCAGTGGTATTTCTTCTTCTGTGAAATGACTGTTCAGTTTCTTTGCCCATTTATTAATTGGGTTATTTGGGGGTTTTTATGGTGTTGAGTTTTTTGAGTTCTTTCTGTATCTGAGAGATAAATACTCTGAGGTGCAGGTGGCAAAGATTTTCTCCCATTCTCTATGCTGTCTCTTCACATTCTTGATCGTTTCCTTTGCTGTGAAGAAGTTTTTTTAGCTTGATTCCATCCCATTTGTTGATTCTTGATTTTATTTCTTGTACTGTACAAATCTTGTTAAGGAAGTTAGTGCCTAAGCCCACATGATGGAGATCTACTTTTTCTTCTATCAGGCACAGGGTCTCTGGTCTAATGCCTAAGTCCTTGATCCACTTAGAGTTGAGTTTTGTGCATGATGAGAAATATGGGTCTAATTTCATTTTACTAAATATGGATTTCCAGTTTTGTCAGCACCATTTGTTGAAGAGCCTATTTTTTTTCCAATGTATGTTTTTGGCACCTTAGATTTCATTTCACTCCAGTCAGAATGGCAATTATCAAGAATGCAAGTAATAATAAATTTGGCGAGGATGTGGGGAAAAGGTACACTCTCATGCATTGCTGGTAGGACTGCAAATTGGTGCAACCACTCAGGAAAGCAGTGTGGAGATTCCTCAGAAAACTTGAAATGGAACCACCATTTGACCTAGTTATCCCACTCCTCAGAATATACCCAAAGGATTTAAAAGCAGCATACTATAGTGATGCAGCCACGTCATTGTTTATAGCAGCTCAATTCACAACAGCTAAGCTATGGAACCAACCTAGGTGCCCATCAAAAGATGAATGGAAAAATAAAATGTGATATATATACACAATGGAATACTACTCAGTCATAAAGAGAAATGAAATTATGGTATTTGCTGATAAATGGATGGAACTAGAGAATATCATGCTAAGTGAAGTAAGCCAGTCCCCAAAACCAAAAGCTGAATGTTCTTTCTAATATGTAGATGGTAACTCACAATAAGGTGGGGGTCGGGGGGCGGGTAGGGAAGAATAGAAGTACTTTGGATTGACAAAGGGGAATGAAGGGAAGGGAGGGAGAATGGGAATAGGAAAGACAGTACAAGGAATTGCACATTACTTTCCTATGTGCATACATGATTACATGACCAATGTAATTCTATATCATGTACAACCAGAAGTTAGGTACAATGAGAAGTTATACTCATATATGTATAGTAAGTCAAAATATATTCTACTGTCATGTATAACTAATAAGAACAAATGAAAGAAAAAAAGAAAGTAGGTCTTCTACAGATAAATTATCATTAGACTTTTTTTTGCAACTTTAACTTTTTTAATCCATTCACATTTAATATGAATATTGACATAGTTGGACTTACATCATCCATTTCTTATGTCCTTTTCATTCTCCTATTCCTCCATTACCACTTTTTTTTGCATTGAGAATTTTCCAATATGTTATTTTCATTTCTTTAATAATTTATTTTAAAAAATCATTCATCAGGGATTTTTAGGTCTTTTTAAAGTAGACTTTATTTTTTAGAGCAGTTTGCAGAAAAGTTGTACAGGAAGCACACAGATTTGCTATATAGCCCATCTCATACTACCAGATTTTTCCATTACTGATGAGATCTTGCATTACTGAGCTCCATTTATCATAATTTATGAATCAATGCTGATATTATTAACAAAAGTTCATAGCTGTACTGTTATATGTGTTTTGACAAATGCATAATGTCATGTATCCAACTTTACTGCTTTTTTAGTTATACATTTTTAGTTATTTACTTAATGGTTGTTCCTGAGACCACACATAGGAATGACTTCAGATTTATATTAATTCCAGAAAGATAGAGAAATGTTACTTCTATGTAATTATATTCCCCTTTCTCTACTGTATTATTTTTACACATTGCCTCACAAATGTTACAAATCCACCAATACACTGTATTATTTATTACTTCATATAATTTTATGTATTTTAAAGAAATTAACAGAACAAAGAAGAACTAATACATAATTTGAGCTTTTAAAAAAAATCTTATTTATCATTTCTGGTTCTCTTCATTTGTTTCTGTGAATTCTAGCTATCATCTGAAGTCATTTTCTTAGATCAATAAGCTTCTTCCTGCCCCCCTCCTTTGTACCATTATTGGCAAATATATTATTTTTCTATGTGTTATAGGCCCAATAATACATTAAATTAATATTGTTTTGTATAGTTGTGTTTTAGATCAGTTAAGAGAAGAAATGACAAACATACATGCATAATGTCTTTCATATTATATAACTACTTTTGACAGTGTTGATTTTCTAGTGTGGATTTGAATCACTGTCTGTGGCCATTTGCTCTCAACCTGAAAAACTTCTTTTATTTCTACTTGGAAGGCAAGTCTGCTAGCAAGGAATTCTCTCAGTGTTTGTTTATTTGGGGATGGCTTTATTTTGCCTTCATTTTGGTAAGCTAGTTTTGCTGAATATTTATGAACACTTTGAATGTTATCTTACTGTCTTCTGGCCTCCATTGGTTCTATTGAGAATTGAACTGTTAATGGTATAGGGTTTTCTTATTAGTGATATCTAATTTCTCCTTTTTCTTGCTGTTTTCAAGATCTCTCCTAGTCTTCAGATTCATCATTCTTACAATTTGTGGATCTCTCTCTTTATCCTACTTGGAGTTCCTTGCACATTAGATTAGTGGGCTTTTTTAGCCAACATTTTTTTCCACATATTTTTTTCTGCTCCTTTTCCTTTTCTCTCTTTCTGGAATTTCCATTACGGGTATGTTTGTGTAATTAGTGATGTTCTCTTTCTTTATCCTTGAGTTCCCCATCAATCTGCGTTTAAGCTTGCTTTTTTTTCCCTGACAGCTCAAGTCTACTGGTGAACCCTTCTAGTAAATTTTTTATTTTAATTATTACAATTTTCAACTCCAGAATTTCCATTTAGTTACATATATAATTTTTACTACCTCATTATCATTCTCTATTTGGTGCAATATTGTTATCACATCTCCTTTCTTACTATGATTTCCTTTAATTTTTTTGAGCATTTTTATTATTGCTACCTTGAATTCTGTGTACATTATATCTGACATCTGTTCAGTCTCATAGTCAATTTCTGTTGCCTATTCTTTTCCCAAGTCATATTTGCTATTTCTTTGCATGTATTTTTTGTTTTTGTTGTTAGAATATGTACATTTTAGGCAATACATTATAATAGCTCTAGTGCGGGTCTCTCTAGGGATGGCTGTTTGCTTCTTTGCTTATTTAGGACTGGGTGAGTAGCTGAATTATTCCTTCTGTCTCATCCTCCTCATGCTGTGAGATGCTGATGTTGCTGCTCAGGTGTGTATCTTTTGGTATGTCCACGGTCATCCTGGAATGACTGGTTTGGATCATTTATCTTTCCTCGACTCACACACAACTGTTAAACTCAGTTAATTACCACACAATGGCTCTGTTGTTTTCAACAGTGCCCTGGATATAAGTTGTATCACAGTCTCATCCAATAAGATTTGGGCTTCTTTGAAGGGAAGTTCTGAAATGAGCTGTTTTTAATTTGTTCTTACCCCAGGAGGGTAAGATGCTGCTTTCTTCATTTCTCTCCAGCAAACTGGCTGTCCTACATCTTAGTCCTTACCTCCAACTTCCTCTGTTTTAGAGAGCACCCGTAAACTTGAATTCCTTTACACCCTGTTGTAAAAGAAGTCAGTTCCTTTGGGAAGGAATTTGGAGCTTCCTATTCTGTGGGCTGTTCCCCCCCCCCCCCCAGGCAAAACCTATGAACCACAATTCTGGTGCTGGGGACAGTGACAATGGTGGTTTCTCTTTGAGTGACACCCTTACTTTAGGAACTGAGTGCTCAGTGGATGAAAAGGATGGCAACCCAGCTTTCCTCTATTGCATGCCTCTGTTGGCATAGCAAGCTAACACACGTGTACAACAGCACCATTCTCCAAGGTCACTCCAGTGGGGACTGGGCAGAAGAAGAGAATCACCACCTCCAGAACTTAGCCTCAGCAACAGGTAGCTGAGGAAAAGATGAGAAATGCTCATGTTCTACTCCCTCTAGGAAAAGAGCCCTCTGACTGGCACTTGAAGGTAGAGGGAGCCCTGTGTTTTTGGCAAAAGCAGTTTTTTTGGGGTGCTAGGGATTAAGCAGTTCGAAGTTGACCCTTCATCACCCTGAGCTGAGAAAGGGGAGGAAGGATGATGGTCTTGGTTAAAATACCACTAACTAACTCTTGAGTTTATTATTGAGTTTTAGTAGATATTCATAAATGCTTCTTCATTTTCTATATGCTATGAGGGTGATATAGAAATTTCTATATGCTATGAGACCTTCAATTGCTGTTTCTAAAATAATTTTCACCAATTTTCCTGAGGGGTGGGTCTGCGAAGGTCCTCATGCTGGTACACTGGAATGTCTCAATTCTAGGATGGTGATTCTTAGTACGAGGTAGGGATCAGAAAGGCATAGCAAATCTCCTGATCAGCAACATGGAGAGCTCCTGCATTAGCCATGGTTAAGAGGGGTACCTTGGCATCTCCCATGGTATGCAGTAATGAAAGAAGGACAAAAAATGAGGAGAATCTTTCTTTTTCTTTTTAATATATTTTTAGTTGTAGATGGACACAATACCTTTATTTTATTTATTTTAATGTGGTGCTGAGGATTGAACCCAGTGCCTCACTCATGCTAGGCAAGCGTTCTACCACTGAGCTACCACCCCAGCCCAAGGAGGATCTCTTTTGCAACTAGGAATTTACCTATAGAGAGAAGCTGATATGCTGCCTACACAGGAAATGCCCACTGATCCAAAGCAGATGCAGAATACAGATTTGTAGCTAAAGTTATACGCAGAGTTGAGAACATGGTTTCTGAAGTCAGATTGCCTGGGTTTGCTTCTTGGCTTCAGTTTTCATTAGCTGTCTGGTTTGGGGTAAGAATCTTACCCTTTCTGTGCCTCTGTAAAATGGGAATAATATAGTCGTTTTTATCTTAATCAATGTCAGCCACTGAGCAGGTCAAACATAAAGCAGGCTTTTGAGTTTCCTTGGATGGATAAGTAGAATTGTCTAATGATCAACATGGAATATGAGTTTCCAAAGAAAGAATTAATAATGCATTCAATTATGATCAGTGTAGTTAAGTGTTTCTGGGGTGATTCAGAAAGCACTTAAGCATTACAGGAACCAAGCATCACATCTCTGAGAGGAAGAAGTGAGGGAGATGGACTGGGTCCAAACTGGCCCAGTGACATCCCCTGGAAGTTAACTTTGTAATGAACCCTTAAAATCCGTTTAGCTTGCTTACCCTTTCTTTCATATCTAAAACAACAGCATCAAATGCAGGATGGAAAAGCCTCTATTGTTTAGATGCTTTGTGTATGGACTTTTATTGTCACAAAAAAATACACAACAGGTGTCACATCATTTCTGGAGGGGTTGGATTAGATGAGCCACGAGGTCTCTTCCTAGGCTTAGAGTGTGTGGTACTTGGTAACCACATCAACAGTACTCCTTCCGACAAAGTCTCTCTCGTGCTGCCAAGAAGCAGCCCCACAGAGCCACTTTAGTGAAGGAAAGCTCTCTCTTACTTCTTCTGTGATCATTATAAATTCATCATTTCCAGCTGCTCCTGAATGCGTCTCTACCTTTCTTCTTTGTGCTTTACAAATTTGTGTAGCTTGAGGCTGGAAAGGGATCGCTTTAGTAGAAGCTATTGCCAAAAACACAACATGAAAGAACTGCTTTTCTTTGTTTCGAATCTGCCATCTCAGAGGATTTCTCTTATTTTTTTTTTTTCCTGTTAAATTACATCTCCTAATTAGGTCATGCCACTGGAAGTGACCTACATTTCAGAAGCCAACAAGCAACACCAGCAAGGCAGGGAAATGGGTAGGAGAGAAAGAAGGGTGGCTTCAAAATGGCTCCAGATGCTGCTTCTCTTAACGGTTTTGCTGTGGGAGAAGGTTCCATAAATTTGATACTTAAATAAGAAATGTGCTTGTTGGTTCAACATAGTATGCTGAAAGTTCATTTAACATGATACACTGCTTGTTCATTCATTCACATGTGTTCAGAAGGCATATTCAAATGTATAACAAATTATTGGGCATAGTTAAAGATGCAAAGAAAAACAAAACAAAACAAACAAACAAACAAAAAAATAGATCCCTGCCTTCAAACTATCGTGATAGTTTGCAATCTGTTTGAGAAGTCAAGATCTTTCCAAGAAAAGTTAAGAGATATGAGACAGATAACAGGGGTTGTATCATTTATTAGTTGCTACTAAAAAACTTTAGAACCTAGTGTCTTAACCTAGTATCTCATAATCTAGTGTCTTAAAACAATAGATCTTTATTATGTCACATAGTTTCTTTGACCCTGGAATCCTCAGTGGTTTAGCTGAGTGGTTCTGATTCAATATCTTACAAGGTTGCAATGTTGAGAACTCAGGGCTCCAAGTTGGATTGCAGTCCGAGTTGACTCACTCAAATGGCTGTTGGCAGGAGGCCTCAGTTCCTTACCAGTGAACTTCATGGGATTTCCAAAATATGCTAGTCATAGGGCACTTGGATTTCTCCAGAGTGAATGGTCCAAGAAAGTAGGGTAGAAGCTGAAATGTTTCTTTTAATCTATCCTAAGAAGCAGTGCATCATTTCCAAAATTTACTACTTATAGCATAGGTCAGTCCTATTGATGTGGGATGGACCTCTATTTAAGGGCATTGATATGATGAGATGGGAATTACTGGGGGGGCATGGGAAACTGGCTATCACAGGGGCTAAGTGATTTGTCTAGAATTTTGGAGATGGAGAAGTCAAGAAATAAGAGAGGTGACTATAGATAGGAGAGATGTTTCCTAGGGCTACTGTAAGGAATTACCACAAATCAGGCAGTTTAGAACAACAGAAATGTATTCTTTCACAATTCTAGAGGCTGGAAGTCCAAAATCAGGATGTTTCAAGGTTCCTAGGGGAGAATCTTTGCTTTCTCTCTCCTGGCTTCTGGTGCTTGCCAGTGGTCTTTGGCATTCCTTGACTTGTAGACACATCATTGTGATCTTTGTGTCTGTCTTCTCATGGGGTTTTCTCTTTGTTTGTCTGTGCATCGTTTTATAAGAATTTCTTAAAAGGACACCAGTCACTGGAGTTCAAACCCACCCTAATGCAGTCTCACCACACCTTAACTAATTAAATCTGCAAAGATCCTGATTCCAAACAAGATACCTGGAGTTAGGTTGTCAACATATCTTTGTGGGGGAATATAATTCAACCCACAAATGGTGGGAAAGAGGTCATGAGAAAGCAGAATTGAACATTCCAGTCTGGTTAAGAGTTAGATGTAGAAAGAATTATATTCTAGGTAGGTAAGTCATGATTGCAGAGGACGAAGAGAGGGAGAAGAGGAAAGAAAGAAACCATGGGTTTTGTTTAGTAAAACCATGCATAAGTGGGTATATCTGATTGGAGAAGAAGTGGTAGGATTTAGTTTGAAAGATTAGGTCATTGGAAAATTGTGAAGGGTCTTAAAAAGGCATGCTAAGGAGTTTGGACTCTGCTTTTTAACATTTTTTCCTTTCTCTCCTTCCAGAAAATTACAAGTTTATTTATTTATTTCTATTATGTTAGTTAAGATATAGTTTACATATAGCAAAGTACATAATCTTCAATGAATTTTTATATACACACATGTGTACACACATGAACAGGTAAATGCCTCTGACTGAAACTATAGAACAATCTAAACACTCCAGAAGGTGTCTCTACCCAGTCAATATCTTCCCCCAGAAATACCCACTGTTCTCAGATCTATCACCATAGTCACTTGTTCTTGAACATCGCATGAAGGAATCACACTGTACTATTTCATGTTGAGTTTCTTTTGCTCATTTTTAACTGCCTGTTACCTGTGTTGTTGTGTATACTAGCAGTTGGTTCTTTTATTGCTGTGTAGTATCCCATTGTATGAATATATCACATTTTATTTATTCTTTCTACTACTGATGAGCACCCTTAAGACTTTTTTAATGAATGGAATGGCTCAATGAAAATAAAGATTGTTCCTGGCATGTGTTCTTGGATAAATGAATGATCAATTCCCAGGTGGACTGAATTGGTAGAAAAGGGTTTCTAAAACTTTAGGGTACATAAGTATCACAGGCGAAGAACTTGTTGAAACATCAGATTCCTAAGTGTTGACCCCAGGTATTCTTAGTCTGAAGACTAGGGTCTGGGAATTGTTCATTTTTAACAAGATCCTTAGTGATTTCTTTGGAGATGATCTTTGGCTCCCTTTGAGAAATACTCTTGAGAAAGATCTTGAATTTAGAGAACAGGAATTAAACAGTCTCAACGGATTTTCTTTTTACCTTGGTGGGTACTGATGATGACCTGAAGTAGGATTTTTAAAAAAATTTTTTTTTAACCTCAGGAATGGAGAGGAAGGAATAGAGAGAAAGACAAGGAAAACTTAACAGGCAGATTGCCAGAAGAGTGAGGGAGACGGATGAGTCTAAGATGACTCTGAGTGAAGTATCAGGCCTGGGTGGCTGAACAGAGGTGATATCACTTACAGAAACAGGAAATTCATGCTAAGGAACTTTTTTTATGGAGCTGATGTGCTCAATGCAGTCTGTTGATTTGAAAAGTGATGTAGACCTATGACAATATTTGGATGCTATTTGAGCAGGCCATGCTGAGGCTTGCTATTTCCGATCATATTACTGTCATCTTGTTGAGCTTAATGGTAGTCAAGGGCATAAACTATATATACTTCTGAGAGGTATTCTCCCAAAGTTCTTGAGACAATCTTTCTGTTACCAACTGAATCAAAGCAGAAAGGAAAGTAAGAATAACTTTGCCCCCAAATTTCCAGGCAGACTCCAAGAACTTTTTAAAATTAGGGATAGTTCTAAGGATCCCTATAGCTTAACACCTCAAATATTTAAAAATCTTGTTCCCATGGGTGCAAAGTATATCTGATTGTTCTTAAATGCCCTTGCTTTTGCCTTCAGTCAGTTCTCAGGATTGCTGGTTGCATGCATTCCTTCACGCACAGTCTGGTTGAAAGCCCTCTCCTCTTACCAGTCTTTTCTTCTCGAGAATATGGGAAGGCAGTTCCATTAGTCTCTCTATATAGATCCAATTTCCCAAAGCTTTAATCATTTTTTGTGCCTCTCATCTGGAAATATGTGATTACATGCTTGACTAAAAGAAGCGCTCGTCTTCTCAATACCACACGGGCATTGCTGAAGTGCGGGAGGGACTTGACCCACAGGTATAGCTCACTCTTACCCCAGATGTGTTCCTTAAAGTGTGCATGCAAACTGCCCTTTGGGGTGAAATCAAATTGCACTTTCTCATTGGCTTGAATTATAATCTCAACAATGCTTTCCCTTTATTTCTCATTGGTCTTCTGTGAGCTCTAACTTCTGACACTTTAGAATGAAGTATGTTCATCTTTCTAAATTGTTCATGGACTCGATTGTTCTTCCTCACCCCCTGAAAATGATGAAAACACATAATAAAATTTATCTTTATCATGATTGAGCACTGATCACATCTCTGGAACTGGATCTCTCTAAATGGGGAATTCTTCAAGACTCGTAAATCAAAAAGAGAGAAAGTACTAGAGGATGGAAATTCCTGGAAGAAGCTTGGGTAGCAGCTACAGGCCACTGACTTTAAATGAAACGATATTAAGAGTGACTCACCCTCTCCTAGATTCTGAAATTATATGCTTTCAGAGAACAGGACCCAATTGCCAGGGCTGAGCTAGGCAGGGCTTATCCAAGATGGTGGGAAGGAAAGACCCTGCAGGTAAGGCTGGCCTTCACATTCAGAGTGCCTTAAGCTTGTGAATGCTCAAAGCCACATACAGACAGTCTTTATCCTGCTGCTCTGAATATCTGAAGAATTATAAAGGCAATTTCATTTGGCAAAGGATTCACAGCTCAGAAAGGTTAAGTGATTAGCTAAAGATGATGTTATAAGTAAGTGATAGGGTAAGAAGAAAAACTAAAGATTATAGATCCAGTGTTCCTCCCAGAGACCAGAGGGGTTGTGATTATGGTGAATGATATTGGGTTTGATAAAAATGTTTCTTACTGAAACACGCAGATGCATGCCCAGAAAGGCAGGAGAATCCCCAATTCTCTCACAACCATTAGCTTTGCTTGCCTCTACTCAGAGAGCATTACATACCCATTTTTCAAGAAGGTAAGATAGTTTACAGAAGGTTACAAAGGGACAGTCGTTTCAGAGTGGGGAATGATGTTCATTCTCTGTCTTGTTCCTACTGAATGACAGGAGATTTGTTGCTTTTTCTGATTGTCAACATTCATATTGGCTCTTGCCACCCCTACTCCCAATTTCAGCACTGAGATTTATTTCCTCATCTGAGAGCTTCCCTCTCCTGCTTCTCACAGAGGTCTGGACTCCAAGCAGAGTGGCAATCTGGTGGCACAATGGCACAGCCTTGCATGCCCCAAGCATAATCGTGCCAGGGTGCGCTGCCTTTGGTACATTTCTTGAAGAAATCCCAGATCAAATATAAGTTTTCCTTTCTTAATTCTGACAGGAGAGCTGTAAAAAGTACTCTTGTAACATGGTCTCAAATTTGGGTCCTACTTAGACACAGTTCACAAAATGCACTCTTTTCTATTAGGTTGTCTTGTCAGAAGCTGACAGACATGCTGTCTTCTGGGTATGAGGCTGTCCACATTTTTGGCAAATATGTCATCTAACTAGAACCACAGACAGTCCCTTTGGAATCCCTGGTTCTGCACGACTGGGTTATGGCTAAGCTGAATGAAAGCATATCATGGTTATTTGGCTCAGGGAGGCCAAAGGCTTTCTCCATCTTTTACCGCGACTAGTTTTGTTTAACACAACAATCTGAGAAGATGAGGATTCTTCTTACTAAGGCAAGTGCCCATTGCTTTGAGTCTTTGAATGAGAATGAGGACTGTGTTCCCCTACAAAGGGCACAAAGAAGAGCTTACTCCTTACTAAGTATCTTAGTCATCTCTTTTATTTTGATTTTAAGTAGGATTTTTATTAAAGTATAATCTATAGATAGTACATATAACGTAAGTATATAGCTGGATCAATTTTTCAGAAAGTAAAACCAGGCTGTGTAGCAGTGTTTTATCATCAATAGGTGGAGACATAGAAAATATTGGGATCCCAGAAGATCCCTGTTCATTACCTCCTCTCCAAAGTATTCCAACACCATATATTATGCTTTCTTTAAAACCTCTCACAAATGAAGCAATGCATTATGTCCTTGCATGTCTGGCTTCTTTGTGACATGTTTTGATAATATTATAATTTTAATACTCATTCACTCAAGGATAGTCATAGCTTGTTTCTTGGCATTGATGCTTAGTATTTCATCCTGTAGATAAAGGATAGTTTGTCTATTGTGTTGATAATGGACATTTTGGTAGTTTGTTTTGTTTTGTTTCAGATTCCAGCCCTCTTTTGATGTGTTTATATGCTGTGTACCCAGGTGTCACATATGTGTGTGTACATATGTGTGAGTTTATTCTCTGTGGAGATACAGCAGCCAGAGAGCATCTGGTTTGGGGTTCAGGCCTGATATTGAATATACCCATTGTTTCATGATTATACTTGAGCTTATGAAACCAGTTATGCCCAAGTTTGGGTTGGGGAAAAATGTTTTTTTGCGGAAGGAGATGGAAGTATATTTCTTACAAAAACCTACTTTATATACATGAATATTTCAATGTCTTATACCTCTCAGGTATGCACTATGAATATATGTGTTTAGAAAGAAATTTAAATTGCACATAAAACCAATTTAGATTATTCATATAGAGTTTAGGTGTGGCAGAATTCTAGTTGGGCAATATAGGGCACATTTTTACCCAAATTATACTACTTTGGTTGGAGCTATTTTGCTAAAGTATATTCTCTTCAATCTACATTATTTTTGGATTAACAATTTATTTTAAGAAGTAAAGCAAGAATCTGGAATAAGCATGACTAAATAAAATGTGTACAACTTTTGATGTATGTTTATCTACCATGGGATTCTTACCTTTCAGGTTTCCAGGTATTAGGGATGAAAAATGAAACCTGTTTTTTCTTAGGATGTATACCTAAAAATATGTACATATTTGCAGCCCAATTCAACTCCTGGAAAGTGCTTAATTATGTTAGCCAGCCCACATAAGCAACTGTGATAAATTACTTATATACTAAGGGATGATGAACCCTAACTTTCCAGGAGAAAATGAGGCAAGAAAAGAAATTACTAAGAATACTTTTCTCTCTAAAATCGCAAGCACTTTTTAATGGCTTCAAAATATGTGAGCCAACATTTGCAGCACAGGCGTGTGTGTTTGTTTTGAGTCAAAACATTGTTTACACGAGTCACCAATGAACTACTAATGCAGTAATTAATTTACTATGCGGCTCTAGTTGGGAAAATGGCTTGAAATTGTAAAAATGTCTTGTAAAGAATGATTTAATTTAATGATTTAACATCCAGTATTATCCCCTTTAAACTCAAATTTATGGAAAACTCCTTCGTTTTGACACCACGTGCCTGGCATGGTAATTTGGCGAGGAAAAGAGTCTCATTGGGGAAAACAGACGCCTCCACCTTGCTAACACTGATTTTCCTGCATTCTTCAAGTAGCCTTTGAGGAGACTCCCTCAACCACCTGTCCTCCTCCACCCCTTCAAGAAAAGGACAATGTGTTTGGACAGACCCATGTGACATCATCTCATTCCCCCTGGGCCCATTTATGAGCATGTGTTTTATTTGTGCAATGACCAGCTCTTGTACTAAAAGCTCAGGCATAAAAATCTTGACGACTTCTAGTTTCTTGGAATAATCAAATAATTGTCCCTGTACACCTCAATTTCCCTTCACTGCTTATGTGACCTTGGATAAGCCAATTAGCAGACCTGAACTGGAAATAGGGATGACCATACCTCCTTCATTTCCTTGTGAAATGCAAACAAAATAATACCATTGCAAACTATTTGTTAGACTAAAGAATCATAATTTTTATTATAGTCGAGCAAAAAGTGGATTTTTCTCCTAAGTCTGAATTGTACCAACCCTTCCGATTCACTCAGGCAGGTCTTAATTCAGTTCATGTAGTGTGGATTTTGCCTGTGTGTATTTTATCTTGCCTGTTTTTGAATAGAAACTCCTTTTGGGTAAAGCTTGTGATTTTCTGTGGATTATACAGAGTTCTTATCCAGGCACAGTAGAAAAGCTTCATGCATTGTTAAAAAAATAAACAATTACAAAAAAAATCACTATTTTAATGAGCTAACACATGGTCTCTATGTATCAACTACAGACACAGTTTTGTAAGATTTCCTTTATTTAGAAGCAACAGAAACAGAGAAAAGCTTAATTGTTTTGCTCCTATGAAGTGTAATAGGAATTTCACCTGGCTTCCAGCCAAAGGCTGTAGTTTGGGTGCAAATCAAGAGTAACATAGCTGGTCTATGTTTGATCCCATTCAGATTCTTCCATTGGACCTCAAAAAAAGAGCATTTAGGAGTGCAAGGAGAAGGACTTTGTAGGATGTGTCAGTGTTTCTACGATTCCCAGGGGGTCCACGTGATTCTCACTTGATTTTGGCAATACTTAGGCCCACAGAATCTCCATGTAACTACAAGTCCACACTTTTCCCTTGGGCAGATATGATTGACATCAGAATGTGATTGGTTTGCTGATCTCCCTCATATCCTTGCCACTTGGGCTTCTCAGTAGGGCAGGGTGGGCAAATACCTCTGTACTGTTGTTTTTTAAAATGGGATCATATTACTCATTCTGAGAGCTTGTTCTGAACATTGAGTGAGAAAACAACACTATCAAAGCAGGCCTGGCTACTTTAGCTTTTTAAACCCTTGTTGTGTGCTTCCTGTCTTCTCCTGTGAAGGGTGCTGGACCCCGCAGTAGTAGTGTTCTAGCCAGGTAGTAACAGCCTCATTCCTGGAGCTACAGATGGAGGATAAACACCCTCCAAGTTTGCAGGATTCCTGCCCTTGTCTTATTTCTGCTCGTCCAGTCTGACCCCTTATCTCCATCAGCCAATTCACTTTCTAAAACCCATAGCCCCACTCTTTGAAAGGGTTGACTGGGTGAATAGTTTTAGACTAAACCATAACAAGTATAATCAATATAGCAATCACTTTTGGTTGACTGACTGGATTGGTTCCTTTTGTCAAGGGAGAGAGGGTGAAAGAAAAAGGACCCATTCCTTGCTTCATCTTTCCCAGTGTGGGAACCGGGGGATCTTTTCCCAATTGAGAGGAGAAAAGTTACTTGATTCTGGGTAAGATACATGTGATAGTAACATGCCCCAAATTCATAAACATTGGAGAGAATGGACAGTTGGAATTTTAAGGGGAGCTGGTCTGCTACTTAATTTTTATCTCACTTCCTTTGCCAAGACAAGCTGTTTCTTTGCCCTGTACCATTAAGTCCCAGGTAGTCCAGAGGTGGCGATTTGCAAATCTTTCCCCTTCTATAGCAAGGGTTCCTTCTACTGCCATGGGTTTTTCATAGAGAAAATAGGGAAGCCATATAACCAGAGTGATCTTTAATGTTTCATCAAAAGCTGTCCTATATGGATATTTATTTACATTTAGCCCTGAGTGAAAGGCCCCAGGAGGCTGCAGCCTGTGCAGATTTGGTTCAATATCTGCAAAGAAATTTAAATAAGCTTTCCAATGAAGAAATCTTCCTACATGAAGGGAAAAAAAGTGGAACTTGAGTCTGAATTGACCTTGAGACAAAGACAGGCTGGAAAGCACTTGACAGTCAATAACAGCCCAGCAGCATGTTCGCATGTCTTTGCAAGTGTGCTTCTGTGTAAATTTGGCCAGGAGTGGAAGGAAGGAAGCAGCATCCTCCTGCCGTCTCCATGGTTGCTTTAGACTGAAAGGGGAACTGATATTTTGTTAAAAGGGTGGATGTTAAAAATTAACATTCCAAATATTTCTGGCAATCTGGTTAAAATAAACTAATAACTGATGAATATGAAAATGATACTGCTAGAGATTAACAGTGGCACAGTGGATATCCTGCCGTACAACATTTATGAATAATGCATCTTTATCTATTATCTTTAAATCTGTCCAGGATTAACAGCTATGCAGATTATTTAGCATTAAAGATTTAAGGGATAAAATCAATACCTATGTTTTGATTATTGATGATAAGCAATTCACTAAAAACATACATCTAGCTAAATTCAGATAAATACTCAGGGGGAGTCCTTATTCTCTAATTGTGTTGTTTTATTTGCCAAACCAGAGTCACCATGTTGGGCAAGTTAGGAAGATGTCTTCATAATCTATGTCAGTGTTGAAAAGGAAAAAAAGAGAGATGCTCCAGATTTTAGAAGAGAAGGAAAATAAACAAAAAACAAAACCCAAACCTCTTCTACATGTGTTCCAACCTAAAGGAACAGGGCTTTCTATTGCCTTTGGGGCTTTGCTGGTGAGACTCCTGGCACTGTAAGTTGGACAGTGATCAGTTTCCTTTGATAAAAAGTTCAGCTGAGTCAGAGGAGGCCTCTGGGCTGTGGGTCCTGGCAGTGCAGGGCTGGGAAGCACAAAGGAGAAGCTACCTCCTGTTCCTGCAACACCCCTGGGGAAAGCAGCAGGCCTGGGAAAGGTGACAAACTGCTCTGTCCCACATCAGAACCATCTCTATTACTTCTTTTTTTTTTTTTTTTGACATGGATGCTGAGCAGAAAGGGGTTTTAGGTTAGATTAGCAATAATTGTGGGAGTCAAGAGAGATCCTCCACCCCAAATCCTGTGGTATGCTTCCTTCTTCCTGTGTTCATCCTCTCAGGGTGACACTAGACCTTCCTTTCAGGCAGTTATTAAGTCTCCCCACCCCCACACCTCTTCCTTTCTCTTTCTCTGTAATGCCACGCTTTTGGCAAAGATACCAAACAGACAATCTATTTGCAGCCAAAATGCACAGAGTTTGTGTGCGTGTTGATTGTTTCTGAAGAGCGGATTGAAACCTCAGCTTCTCAGTGGCCTTGAGCAAAAAAGAGCTGAACAAGTCACATGTTTCCACATCACATATTGTCACAATAGTTGATTCCTAGGTGGCAGAATATTGTCATAATACTGGATTCTGGGGTTGTAGCTCTGTCATACTCCTTAGTAATCTGGTGCACACACTGTCTGACCATGTCACAGCTTTTTCTCTGGACCCTTAGCAGCTTTTACAGGGGTTAGAAGCCTGTGTTTGAGAAATGTGTTTTGCATTGATTAAAATTTCTTAAAGGACACGCTGCAATTGAATGACAGGCTATTTTTAAATTATTTACAAGCTCGACATTTTACTCAAAGCAAATTGTCAACTAAATCTAGTTATCATTTTATCTGCTGGACCCATTCCCCCAGAGCCTACCAACCACGAAGAAGATTATCTCCTCAATTTATTGCCTTAGCAATTCAGTAGACATCTTCTTGGCATCCCCCTCCTAGTACTAAATGGTGATAGAAAGGCATTGATGAGCTTTGGGGGCATTTGTTTCCAGAATTTCCCCAAACACGATTTTTCAATTGCGTTATAAAGGAAGGCCATGATACAAGGGCTTTTTCTGGATCTAATTTTCACCATAATCACTCTGCTGTGGACAATCAGAGATTATTTTTCCGCTTACCTTTTCCTTTAGCTGTTGCTGATCTCACTTGATGCTGTTTCCTTTGGCGCCTCTCTGCTAGGTCCACATGGCTAAAACACTGTCACTGACACAGATCCAGATTGTCTCTATCTCCCTGCTCATGTTGCTTAATTCCTGTGTCTGGGAGCATCTTCCTGTTGATCTTCACTAGGTTCTGTTCTCTCTCTCTTTTCCAGTGCTGGGGATTGAACCCAGGGCTTCCTGTGTGCTGAGCAAATGATCTGTCATGAGCTACATCCTCAGCCTGGCTCTGTCCTTCTTATCATCCAAACCTTAGTTCAGGTATCAACCTCGATGGGGGCTTCCCATACCACCTTATCTAATGTTGCCTACTTCCCCAATACCATTCCAGTGACTCTCCATTGCCATGTCACTTACTTTGTGTCAATTATCACTACCTAAAATTATCTTATTCATTAACCTACAGGAGTATGGTTTGTTTCTATCAACTGAAGATAAGTACCATAAAGCAAGGGTCTAATTTTCTTGTTTCTTACTATTTTTCAGTGCCCCTTGCAGTGCCTGGGCTATAATAGATACTCAATAAATAGTTGCCATCGCACAAATGAATGAACAACTAAATGATCATAATCAGGAGACTTAGCTATGTTTCTGTTTTTCTTTCTTTTTTTTTTTTTTTAACTTTTGTACCGCTCTGTACCAACCACTCTCCTTTAGCCCAATGGATTTTCTGTGAACCCATAAAATTCTAGATTTCAAGATCAAAAGATATCCTTAAGATTTCATTACATGGTCATTCTGTTGATGAGGAAATGGAAGTTCAGAGAGATTGAATCACCCAGTGAGTGGTAAACATGGGGTTTAATTTTAGGTCTCCAGTTCCCTTAGAGCAGCGGTTCTCAACTGGGACACTTTGGCCCCCCAGGGGACATTTAGCAATGTCTGGAGATATTTTTGGATGTCCTAAATCCGGGTGGGGGGGATGTCTGTGTGTGTGGGGGGGTAGAGGCCCAAGATGGTGTTAAACATCTTACAGTGCATGGGACAACTCCTCCACCACCAATAGAGAACTCTCCAGCCCCAAATGGCAATCATGTCAAGATTGAGAAATCCTGCCTTCCAGCTGTACACAGCAATATTGAGGCTTCTCCCTTCTCTTTGAGGAGGAATGAGACAAGGTCCACAGGGAACTGAGTTTTTTAGGATCTCCTTGTATAGAATTATTAAATGCCTTTAAAAAAAACATTTTTCAAAATAAAGCAGCTTTAATGTTTTTTGAGTACAAAAATAATACATGCAGCTGGGCACAATGGCACCATGCCTGTAATTCTAGGGGCTTGGGAGGCTGAGGAAGAAGGATCTCGAGTTCAAAGCCAGCTTCAGCAATTTAACAAGGCCCTAAGTAACTCAGTGAGACCCTGTCTCTAAGTAAAATACAAACTAGGGCCGTTGATGTGGCTCAGTGGTTGAGTGCTCCCAAGTTCAATCCCATTATGCCCTCAAAAAAATAATATGTGCATGTTGTAAAAGAATCCAAATAAGACAAAAATATACCAAAAAGAATGAGAAAATCATCCATAATCATACTACTTGGAGAAAAACATAAGCATGTTGGTATGCATTTTTCAAAACATTTTACTATGCAAACATAGAGATGTTTTTGACAAAAATGGAATATAGTATTTAATTTGTTACTGTTATAATCTGCTTTATTCTCTTAACAATATTCTGTTAACATATTATAAAGCTATAAATAAGGAAGCCACATTGTGTTTTCTAATGTTTTTTTTAATATTATGCATGATCCAAGTATGTTTTGCCAATCTGTTGATGTACACCTATGTTGTTTTTTGATATTTTAATATTAGAAACAACCTTTTAGTGAATGCCTTTATTCATTCGTTCTGTTCATTCTCAATTATTTGAGATCACGTGGGATTGTTAGGGCAAAGGAAGTGTGATACACATCATCAAGTTGCCAACCTAAAGGTTTTCCCCATTACTAATACCAACCAAGTAGATTAGACATCTCAGTGTCCTGGAACTCCCCACGTCAACCCACTTTTAGGTGAGAGGCGCAACTTATAAGGCAAAGTATCTTTTTGGGCTTATTTTTTTCCCCTTTACTCCCCAGGATCAGGACAAGTTCACTTCCATCTCCACACTCATTTAAATTTGATTCAGGAAAAAAAATACTGAGGAGGAGGAGGGAAAGGAACATATCCCTAAGTCCCACAATGTGCTACCTACTATATACTAGAAACTCCTATTCTTCTGAATACCAGAGGGTTTAATTGTCTCTTCCTATCTGCACATGGGAAAACTGAGACTTAGATGTTCTCACTGAAGATCACAAACCTGATACCTGACAGAGTCAGAATATGAATGTGGTCCTTGCCTTTCATAAGTTTCTAGCCTACTGTGAAGCAAAGAGTGCCAGGAACACTTCCTGTATTAATGTCATGTACAAGGAGATTGATGTTCACATTATGATCCTGAGGATCTTAAGTTTTTTAAATCTTTAAAGATATAATAAGCTAGGTTCAGGATATGAACTAACCAAAGCAGGAAGTAGATTAATATGTATTTGAAAAATACTTTCAATAATTAAGATGGAAAATGCAAGGGCGTCTGACCTCTCTTTAGTAATCAAAAAACTTGGTTGTTAATTGAGGTTTGTATTTGATAAATTACCTATTTCATAGAACCCCATGATTCTTGCTTATTGACAACATACAAGATACACTGATGAAGTCCATAACGGTACAGTAAAAATAGTTTCTTTTAGTAATCTGAGAAGTGAAGAATGTTAGAGTGCTCTCCTGCCGGAACATTTTCTCATGTTGCTTTATTTCCCCCATCAGAGTTCTTAAGCATTCTCCTCAAGCCATGATAAACTCATGTGATGGCCTTGAAAGGAGTGAAAGTGGGCAAGGCCAAGGCACAGGGAATGCAGAAAACTAATTTCAGAGTGAGATTTGCAAGATGGGAGAAAAATCGTGTGGTGAGAAATATCTTCCTATTGGCCTTTTGTGATTTAAAACTCTGCTTCATCACATGACTCAGCAATCCATGTCTTGATAATTCATTAGGAAAACACTTAAAGATACACAAGCATATTCACTACTGCACTATTTTAGAAAGTGAACAGAATGGAGTAAATGATCATCACTAGAAGAGCAACACAAACTATAATACATGTGTACTATGGAATACAATGCAGCTATTAAAATAATCTGTTCTGGATATGAATCCTGTGTTAAATATTTGCATTGTGGTTATCTTTTATGGTTTTGACTCCCTTATTGGTGCCATTTGATGAAATGAAATTCTAAATTTTCAAAATTAGTCACATGTTGATTGATGACGGGTATGTTCTGAGAAATGCATCATTAGGTCATGAAACAATGACAATGTTGTGGGAACACCAGAGCATAAGTACACAAACCTTGATGGTCTAGACTTACAGAAACAATATCATATGTGTGGTCCATTGTTGGCCAAGGAGTGCTTCTGTAGCACATGACTGTGCTTTATTTTATTGCTTGTTTTATTTATATGTAGTGCTTTTCTAAAATCCCATTTATGAAGTCTTCTACCTCTCCATGGTCATTATTATAGTATCATTTGTTTTCTTGAAACACCTTATTATTTTACTTTTAACATTGAAATCTATAGTCTATCTAGAATCCAGAGTTCATTTCTGAGTGTGGTGTGAGATAGAGGTTAACATATATTTTTCTATCTCAATATCCTTTTGTCCCAGAATGACTAACTATAAAGACATTTCCCCCAATGTTCATCATTTTCGGTTTATCACAAATCAAGTGACAATATAGCTATGGGATTCCTATTGTTTTCTTTTCATCTGTTTCTTTATCTTTATGCCAATACCACATTGCCTTAATCTACTGATGCTTTAAAATAGGCAAAAATTTTGAATAAGTCTTTGCAAAAGGGGATATTCAAATGCCTAATAAACTTATTAAAAGTGTTCTTCTGTATTAATAGGAGAATATACATTAAGTCATAATAAGATACCAATACTTGTCTTTCAGATGGCCACGATGAAAAAACACAAACACAAATAAAAACAAAAACAAAATAAAAAAAACTGGTGTTGGTGAGGATATGGAACAAATGGAATATTACATTCTTCTGAATATAAATTGGTACAATCATTTTGGAAGGCAGTTATGCCCATCACTATATCACCAATGCCACCCTGGTGCAATCATTTTGAAAATGTGTAAATATATACATGAGTGTTTATCACATTCATAATAATACCTGTGTTTATCACATTCATAATAATACCTCCTTACCACCAAACTACCAAATGTCCAATAATTTGTGTCACAATTGATGAAAAAAGAGCAAACTATTGTGACATATGGGTAGACCTTCCAAAGCAAGGTTGAAAGCTCCAGTTAAAAAAGAAGGAATTCATCTTCTAGACTCATCATTGGAGGATGGAACTCCACCCTCTACTCAGATAGTAGGTGACTGGCTGAAATTGTTGAAAATCAGATTTCATGAAGAGCCAGGTTGCTATATTGTACTGTATTGCCTCACAAGATTGGGAAAGGGACCTGTTACTGGTTACATTTGCTCTGGTTAAATGTGGAATGAATTGTGAAGATGCAGTACAGTTTATAATACAACAAGGAATGCTCAACAGCTACTTTACTTGGAGAAGTACACACCTAAAGTGTGTGCTTCAGAAATCCCAATGAACATTGCTGACACAGAAATATAAACGAAGGCTTACATTTAGAGGTAATCTTGGTATCTAGAAATGTGAATCTGGAATATTACCTGTATTATCAAAGTAGTGATGGGTTTAGTACATCTCAATCACTCTTAGTGATTGGGAAAAAGCAAAAAATAAATCCATCTATGATATAAAAAAATGTAAGGAAAAAAAGTTACACATGCTACAATTTCATTTACATCAAGTATACAAATAGCCAAAACAAGTATATAATAATAGAATTTAGTTTAGTGATTGGGGGCTAGAAACATGGGGGGACTCAGGGACAATTATATTTTGGGTACTGGTAATGTTCTATTTCTTCATTTTGGTGTTGTTAATTGGGGGAATGTTCAGTTTGCAAAAATTCTTTTAACTATATTTCTAAGATTTCTATCAATAATATAGATTCTATTTCAATAAGATTTTATTTTAAAAATTCAAACAGTTATCTATTGTTGAATGAAATTTACTAGATGCTATATGTGGTTATAAATGTACTTACGAAGTACACACAAAACAATTCAACATGTTCTTTAAGAGCATATACATACATGCATAGATTATTATCTCTGGCTTATATCTGGGAAGGATATTAGGAATTGATGTACATATGGAATTTTACTCTTATCACAATTCTGCTGGCATCGGGTTGCTAATCAAACTGGAGATCAGATCCATGGGTTTATCCTCATTTCCTAAGAGAGGAGCCCTGTTTTCCTAGCACTGAAAGGAGCAGTTGTTCAAGAGTGGAAGTCTCTCTGAGTACCAGTTGACCACAAATAATCTCAAACATCGTGCAAACTGCTATAACACGGGCTGTCAACTTCACCAAACACCCTTCAACATCAAGCATTCAAAAGGTCACCTATTAAGAGAACCAACCACATTCTAAAAAATGGCTGCCCTTTTATAAATAACTAAAGAAAACTCAATCGTGTTAATTTCCAGGTCATTTGGGGCATGAAATAAATAAGGGGGGGGGTGCAACACATATTGAAAACTTCCTAAGTGTTTGCTTATTTCTCTGGATAAGATAAAGAAAATAAGACCCTAAAATCCAGACATCCAGTTGTTTGGAATATTATTCTCCAGCTTCAGAAGGACAAAAGAGAATCTATGAAACATGACTTTGAAAATAACAACAAGCATGACTTTGGATAACAACAAAGCCAGAAGTCTTACTGACATCTCTTGTGTGTGGAATTAACCCTTGGAAGCCCAGGTAAGGCCACAGGGAAATCTCCCACAGTTGGATGGCTGAGTCCTAGGAGGTTTGGCAGTAGAGCAGCAATAGGATCCAGGATCATTAGGAGATCTTAGGAATACAGCTAATCTTAGGAATGTAGCTAAAAGAATTAATATCGGGCTGGAGGGAAGTCAAAGAGGACTTCAGAGCACCTGTAATCTTATTTGTTTGATTTTTTGGAAGAGAACATAACCAGTGGTATTACATGATTAATTAAAAAATAAGTCCTTCTATTAGGGAAAAGGCCAGCATTGGTTCTTTAACCTTGGCTGGTGAAGGCCCTATTTTTAAATGTTTGCATTACCCTGGAGAAAGGACAATCTTGTAGAATCTTAGGGAACAAGAGAACTGTAGAGGATGGCAGGGCCTTAGATCTGTGAGTTCTTTCTGTAGCTCTCAACCCAAGATACCCATGAATTCCCTGAAGGGCTCTCACTAGGTTGAAACTGAATCAACAGGACAAAGCCCAGACATCTGTAGTTTTCAAATGCCCCCAGTGAATTCTGATGCATGGTGTGGGCTGAGAACCACTGATCTGTTTGCTCCATTGATTTTCATCTCTCCGGGACCCTGTGGCCTGCCACAGAAGCTTCAATGGAGCTGCTTTCTTCTGCTTTCTGGCTTCACCAAAGGTCTTATTTGGAGCATTGGTTCCATGTCTAAAGGCTGAACTATAGAGGACCATAGGTGTAGTCTGATGAGCTTCCAGGCATTCCTCTTTCTCCACCTGGACTTGTTGGTCAGATTGATCATTTGGTGATAAACCCATGAAATGACTGAAATAGGAAATAACTGGCCCAGTTTGTCTTTCCAGAGAAGACTCTGGGTTGGAGTTTTCAGAGCAAGATGCTCATCAGATCTGCACCTGAGAGGGGAAGGAAACCAAAGCAGAATTGGGTGGGGGAAGATGTGAACTGTGATACCAGCTCCCAAAGGCCATGGCCAACCTGACTGAGAATGCAGGGAATGTTGCGGGTCAGCATGATCCCCCAGTGGACTATCCCTCAGCCAAGGAATGTGGGCCATCTGGGGGGAAAGTGTGGCCTCAGGTGGGGAGCAAAGTAGCTGATGGCTGGAGGAAGGCTACTGCCTGCACTGCCCACACCAAGTTCTTCCTTCAAGGGGAAGCTATGCAAGCTCTGGGTGTACACTGCAGATGTATAAATTTGGGGAGGGAGGGTATAGGGAATCCATGAACTGATGATCTATGATTCTAGAAAGGGAAAATATTCATGGGAACAGCTCAAGCATTCTAAATTGATTTAGCTCATAGCAATAGGACCAGGAAGTCTTCAGAAGGAGTGTAAAGAGGTGATGTGAGTTAGAGAAGAAATAACACTACTTTTTCCTAGTACATTTTATGTTTTCATAACAAAATACCTGAGGTGGGGAACTTTGTAAAGAAAAGAGGTTCACTTGACTCTTGATTTTAGTGGTCGGTGAGTCCAGACAGCAGGATGTGGCCATTTGGCAAGGCCACTTTGGCTATGCTACAACATAGCAGAGAAGTAGAAGAGGAAGCCGGCCCATGCAAAGAGAGAGTCCCATGGTGAGACAAGAAGCCAGAAAGCAAGGAGGGACGTGGCTTGCTCTTTTATAACAACCTACTGTTGCAGGAACTACTCCTGTGTGACCCAGCCCACACCACAAGACTAGCATCAATTCCTCACAAGGACAGTCACAGCCTATCACCTCCTCTTAAAAGTCTAACCACCTCTCAACATTGCTCCATGGTACACCAAGCTTCTGGTGCACACATCTTTGGGAAACAAAACACATCCAACCCAGAGCACCTCTCTTTTAGGAAATTTCAGGTGGTAGGCTTCCTTTTCAGGGCTTCTTATTAAGGATAAAAAGGGAATTTTAGGCTTATGGTGGGATTAGATAACTTTTCAAAGGATATTTTTGTGTCTTGACCTTTTTCTGTCGTCCCTGTGTTATGGCTTAGATATGATGTGTTCCCTAAACTCATGTGTGAGACAGAACAAGAATTTTCAGAAGTGAACTGATCACATTATGAGAGTATGATCTAATCAGTGGATTAATCCACAATATGAATTAACTGAGTGGTAACTGCAGGCAGGAAGGGTGTCGATGGAGGAAGCTGATCACAGGAAGCATATTTTGGGGTTTATATTGTGTCCCTGGAGAGCAGAACTCTGTCTGTGCTTCCTGGTGGCCATGTCCTGAGATGCTTTCCTTTAACCACACCCTGCTGCCATGATGTTCTGCCTCAAGTTGGGCCCAGAGCAATTGAACTGGCCCATTGTGAACTGAACCTCTCAAACCATGAGCTGAAATAAATTTTCCTCCTCTATATTGTTCTTGTCAGTCCTTTTGGTTACAGCAACCAAAAACAAACAAAAACTCAAAACTGACTAAAACACTCTGTCTCTAGCAAAAGATTCACTTTAGAATAAAAGGACTTCAGCTGACGCAAATCAGATTCAGTGTATATCTGTTGAGCACCTACTGTATGCCACCTGCTGAGCCAGGAGTTTCTGCGTACAGTCAGCAGGATCATATCCCCATATTTATTAATTTGTCATGAAAATTATATTTTGAATAGATTTTCTTTTCATTTTTCAGATCACCAACTTGTTTATATAAAACCAAATGTAGAGGACATCCTTTTCTAAACCGAGAACAGTAGAACCTCTAGAATCTTGTTACTAATGTGGAAAACAAGCTTCCATTGTGTTTAAAAGATACTTTGTGATTACCACTTCAATTATACTTGTAAAATAAATCTCTATGAGCAGGAATGCTTTTAGCTACATTCTTAATCTTAAGAGATAATGCTTGGCCCTTTTATGGTGGTTGAGTAGATTAGATCTAGAGCAGTGAATTAATACTGAGTTAATTATCACAAGATTGGTGATTGATATCAAACTTCATGGAAAACATAGACAGGAACAAGTCAGCCATGCTGTGTTTTACAAATCACAACTTTCAATAACAAATTCTTCAAACAAATTGTAACATATGTGGCTTACCGTGACAAACGTTTTTTCATTTCAAGGTTATAAGACAATAGTTATTAAAACTGTTAAAACAAATTTTTTAAAATATTTATTTTTTAGTTGTAGTTGGACACAATACCTTCATTTATTTTTATGTGGTACTCGGATTGAACTCAGGGGCTTACATGTGCTAGGCGAGCGCTCTTCTGCTGAGCCACAAACTTAGCCCACAATTTTTTAATATACTAAGAAACTTCCTTGCATTAAGAAATAGTCTTGAGGCTTAAACATGGACGTGCACCTGAGGAACCTCTGGATCCATGGGCCTAAACATGGACACCTGAGGAACTTCTGGATCCAGGGGCCTAAACATGGATGTGTGCCTGAGGCACTTCTGGATCCAAGGGCCTAAACATGGATGCCTGAGGCACTTCCGGATGCTGAGGAATGTCCCGATCGGGGGGCCTAAACATGGACATGCACCTAAGGAACTTCCGGATACTACCACCTAAATATGGAGGTCTGAGGAACTTCCGGATCTGAGGGCCCAAAGATGGACGTACACCTGAGGAATTTCCGGATCCGGGGGCCTAAACATGGACTCCTGAGGCACTTCCGGATCCAAGGGCCCAAAGATGGAAGTGCACCTGAGGAACCTCCAGATCTGGGGGCCTAAAAATGGACATGCACCTGAGGAACTTCTGGATGCTATAGCCTAAACATGGAAGAGTGAGGAACTTCCGGATCTGAGGGCCCAAAGATGGATGTGCATCTGAGGAACTTCTGGATTCTGGGGCCTAAACATGGATGCCTGAGGCATTCCAGATCCTGGGGCCAAAACATGGACACCCAAGGCACTTCCAGATCCTAGAGCCTAAACATGGATGCTGAGGAACCTCCGGATCTGTGGGCCTAAATATGGATGTGCACTTGAGGCACTTCTGGATGCTATGGCCTAAACATGGACATGTCCCTGGAACTTCTGGGTCCTTGTGCCTATAAAGGGCAGGGCGTGACTCTCAGAAGGGACATGGCCCATGAAGGGGAGCTGAGTATGGGGCCTGTTGCGGGGCAGACTGAGCTGTCGCCCTGAACTTGAATGTGTCAGCGGCCTCACTTACCGGCCTTCCCCTGGGTGTCACTTCCTCCCCTTCCAGGCTGTGCTGGGGAGGAAGTGAGACCAGGCGCAGGGGCCAGGCCACCGTCTCTCTCCTCGCTTAGCCAGGTGCCCAGCCTGGCTGGGGATGGGAACTTCTTATGACACTAGCTACCACCTATACCCCTACCCCAGGACCTTCGGGACCACAGATGGGGAGTCGTTGACATGATTCTTCCCCGTCCGCTGACCCTCAGCCCCAGGGTCTGCCCAGGGAGAGCTCTGTCTCCCAGAGGGTCAGGGGGCCCCTGTGACCTGCTGCTCCTTACCCACCGTCATCCTGGGCGAGCACAGGTCAGGACACCAGACGCTACTGAGAGTGACATCTCCTGGATGGGTGTCTGGGGACTTTGCCTCTGTCTCCAGGCCTCAAGACACCGGATGATTCCTCCCAGAGACAGAAAATAACCCCACACTGCCCAAGACTTATTTTTAAGCCTTGGATTCTGAAATTTTCCTGCTATCACCTTCTTTGTGAAGCTAGTTTTTCAACAGAGACAATATTCCAGGAAAAAAAAAACAACAACATGGAGTCAATCAAACCAAACTGACACATCTGGTCCTCCAAGAGAAATCTGGATTGGAGGAGAACAGCCATTCTCAACTGGCGAAATAGTGAAGCTCTCTTGTCCTTATTTTGTGTAAGCAAAATAAATAATCTGATGTTAACTCATCAAATTATTTTTGATGAGTGCTTGGCTCATAGGAAAACTGATTCTGTTTTATGGAATGAAGTGTTACCTGATTTTAAAATTAAAAATTAAGCCAATTAGGATTGTTAAAAAAAAAAAAGAAACAGTCTTGAGATTCAACTTGAAGATACAATGGATTGGTTGAGCTTAAATGATAACAGCTGGTATGCAAATATTCAATAAGTAAGTATCTTCTTAGCTATCATTCAAGGTGTAATTTCTAACCAGAAGATTTTCTGCTCAAATTTACTCTGTTTAATGTCACCCAAATGCTCAAGGTTTCTCATAAGTAACTTTGGGCTTTAGTTATAAATCCTAGCCAGAGGTATGTTAAAGAAGTATGGAGCCATTTAATTTCTGTGGCCTCACTGACAAGACCTTATATTTGAAAAAGTTTTCTGCTACCCATATTCTCATTTTGGCATACGTATGGGCATCTAGAAATGACCCTTCAGCTCATGGCCATTTGTAGGGGCACATCCTAGGTGAGGGCTGAGTGTGAGTTGGCATCCCCAGAGCTGTCACTCTCCTTTCTGATGATCATGGAAGCTGCTTCTCTCTGCTACACTATTCTACCATGATGTTCTGCCTCACTTTAAGGCCTGAGGAATGGAGGCTGCAGTTTGTGGATTGAGACTTCTGATACCGTGAGCCTCCGAATAAACTTTTCCTCCTCTACAATTGTTCTGGTCAGGTCCTTTAGTCATAGTGGCAAAAAAAGCTGACTAAAACAACTAGTGAGAAGTTAGGGTCAGAAACAAAGTTGGACAGATGGTGGTAACAACAAAGCCAGCAGTTATCACTGGGCCACCTTACTCCTATAGGTGCCGACTTACGTCCAATGATGGAAAGGGAGGGATGATCATCAGGGATGCCCACACCTTTTGTTTATAAATGAAAGCTAGAACAGGGAGGCCAGTGGAGACAGGACCACATGTGACTTTCATGTGTCCTACATACTATGCTCGTTGTCATGAGTGGTGAATTAGCCAGACAGTCTGGGTGCAGAGTGCTGACTTCCATATCCCCAGTCTTTTTATTTTTTTTTTTATTATTATTTTTATATATGACAGCGGAATGCATTACAATTCATATTACACATATAGAGCACAGTTTTTCATATCTCTGGTTGTATAAAAAGTATGTTCACTCCAATTCATGTCTTCATACATGTACTTTGAATAATGATATCCATCACATTCCACTATCATTTCTAACCCACTGCCCCCTCCTTTCTCCTTCCACCCTTCAGCACTGTCTAGAGTTCATCTATTCCTACCATGCTCCCCCTCCCTACCCCACTATGAATCAGGCTCCTTATATCAGAGAAAATATTTGGCATTTGTTTTTTGGGTTTGACTAACTTCATTAGCATTATCTTCTCCAACTCCATCCATTTACCTGCAAATGCTATGATTTTGTTCTCTTTTAGTGCTGAGTAATATTCCACTGTGTATATATGCCACTTTTTTATCCATTCATCTAAAAATATGGAATACTTCATGAATTTGCATGTCATACTTGCACAGGGGACATGCTAATCTTCTCTGTATTCCAATTTTAGTATATGTGCACTTCCTTCAGCCATATACCACCTGCCTCCAACCACCACCAAGTTAATCCCATCAGAGATTAATTCACTGTTTAGGTTAAGGCTATAACCCAATAATCTTTCCTCAAAATCTTCTTGCATTGTCTCACCTGTGAGCTTTTATGGGACACGATGTCTAAATCACAACAGCCTGCTTCTTCAAATCCCTGGGATGATTGGATGGCTTAAGTGAATGAACCTTGAACAGGGGGTGTTGTGTGATTGTGCCTTATTTTCCCCCTTATAATCCAAGCAAATATCAATGAGAATGCATTAAAGTTCTCTGAATTTTGAAGTTAGAATTTAGATCTCTCCCACCAGCACTGAACACTCATAGTGCTGCCTTGTCAGCCGGTATCCAACCCACGTCCTCCAGGTGAGGTGTCTAAGCTTCCATCATCAATTCCTTTTGTTCAGAGCCTTGATAAACCCAAGGCTGCTAACAAGGGGAGAGCGGCTTCATTCCTGAATATCCCGTCCATTGCTAGGTTGCTTTTGTCTCTTCATCTCACGGACTCCATCTCTCTTCCTTGTTCTATATTCTACTTGATGTTAGATCACTGTAATCTTTTCATACAAGTTTCTTAAAACATGTTACACTGGTGCTCCTACAGATTTTAATTCTTTACTGCCTGGCTTAGCCAGCACCAGCTGCCATAACAAAATACCATGGACAGAAATTTATAATCAAACAACAGAAATTTACATTCTCATAGTTCTAGAGGCTGAGGGTCAAAGATGGGGGATGGTAAAATAGTTGGATTCTGGAGAAGGCTCTCTTCTTGACTTAGGGGTGTCTGTATTCTTCTTACATGGTCTTTCCTTAGTGTGTGGTTGGAGGGGGGGAGAAAGGGAGATGGGAGGAGAGAAAGGGAGAGGGAGAGAGGGAAAGGGAGAGATTGAGATTGATCTTCCTCTTCCTCTTCTTATTAGGCCACCATCCTATCAGATGAGATCCCATCTTTATGACTTCATATAGTCACATAGGAGTCTCAGGAGCCTCAGTCTCCTGAGATAGTGGGATTACATGAATACACCACTGTGCCTGACAAGTTGTTCAACATATGAATTTGGTGGGACCATAGTTCGGTCCTCAGCACTGCCCTACTTCATGATACCCACTATCCACAGTCTCAGGTATTGGTGGGGTTCATTTCCTTGTGATTTTAACTTGATCCTACTCCAAGTTGTTTATGCCCAGTCTTTATATTTTCTTCTTCATTTAGCACACATTTCAATTCACCATTTAAACCTACTACGGGGACAGTGATTTATAGATTATCCTTGCTTTTGCCCCAGTTATGAAATTTTTACTTTACTAAAAATCTAGTGTCTTTTATTTTTGTTCAGAAAAGCAGGTCAGTATGGAATCCTCTGTCCCCATTAAATAGTTTGCATGCATTGTTCTGTCTGGCCCCCCTAGCCTCAATCTTTCCTGTAGTTGCACAGGTACACCTGCATGCACTTTCATGTGAACTCTTGCCCTCTCTCCAGATAGCTTCTCTTTTTATAATCATTTGGGTTTCTGTTTAAATGCTTCAGTGAGGTCTCAACTGAGCACTTATCTGTGGAAGTCAGTCAAATGACATTACATGTTTTATTTCTGATAACTAAGACTACTGTTAGCTGCAGATAAGGAAACTGAGGCTGGAGAGGGTAAGAGATTTGTCCACAGTTGTTCACTTTCTGTCTTTCTTTTTTTCTTTTTTCTTTTGATAATGAGGATTTAACCCAGAACACTCAACCAGTAAGTCATATCCCCAACCCTTTTTAATATTTTATTTAGAGACAGGGTCTTGCTGAGTTGCTTAGGGCCTTGCTAAATTGCTTAGACTGGCTTTGAACTTGTGGTCCTCCTGCCTCAGCCTCCTGAGATGCTGGGATTACATGAATGCACCACTGTGCCTGACAAGTTGTTCAATTTCTGAGCCATAAAGAGAAGACTTTAATGGCAGGAGTGAGGCTCCAGGGTCCTGGAGACCAACTAACTATAACTTCTCCCATAAAAAGCTGAACAATATGTCATTTGGCTTTCATCTTTTCAGTCCTTTGAAAGGACTCCCTTCTTTCTGTCTTTACTTCCTTGACAAAACCTGTCTCATAGTGTGTTGGGATCAGTATGAGAATGGTGGCCAAACTACTTGGCCAGAGGTAGGGTTACCAGACTTAATAAAAATACAGAAATACAGCTAAATTCGAGTTTTACACTTCCCCTATTTTCCCCATCATATTACAAGACAGGTTTTGTCAAAGAAGTAAAGACTGAAAAGAAGGAGAGTCTCCTTCAGAAGGACTTTGAAAAAATGGAAGCCAGATGACCCATCCTCCATTTTTTTTTTTATGAGGAAGGGGCTAGTTTACCTCCAGGCCTCTTGGAACCCCACCCCTGCCACTCAGGCCTTCTCTTTGTGGCCTGATAAACAATAAGTTTATCAATATGTCCCATGCTGTGTGTGGAATATGGACTCCTCTGTCCCCATTAGACATTGTGCATGGATCATTCCCTCTGGCTCCCATTTCCTCAATCTTACCTGCAGTTGCACAGGTACACCTGCATGTACTGTGTGCAGTGCTAAAACATTATTTGTGTTTCATTTGAAGTGAAATTTAACTGGCCATCCTGTATTTTACCTGGCACCTTTGGCCAGATGGCTACCCTCCAGGTATGTGAGTGCTATGGATGATGGTTCTGCACCTCTTGTGATAGTGAGGACATTTGGAAACAAACAAACAAACATTAAAAGTCACATTGAGCTCCACTGTTTTATTTACTATCGTGGATTTTTGACAATAAAACCACCACCACCAATATTCTAAAATGAATATGTATTTTACTTTGAAAAGTCTGACATATATCTTTATCAACCCAGTGCCTGAGATTTTTTTTGTGAATTCACAGCATTTCATGTCTATCTAGCCTAAGGGAACTTAGAAAACCATATTGCTTCCTCATTCAAGCTGAACTCATGTTTGAGTAAAGTTGGACAATCTATTTAACCTCTCTTTTTGCCTTAGTTTATTCATCTGGAAAAAGGAGATGGTCAGAGCAAAAGATTGTTGTGAGGAGCGAATGAGAAAACACATATGAAATTGGCTAGTCTAGTGCTTGCTATGCAGTAGACACTCAATAAATACTGGCTTCCTTTTCTTACCTTGCTTCTCCATTTCTGAGTATGGACAGCATTGATTCATAGACCATGGCAAATTTCAAGGCTATATATTGCATACATGTCTCAAAGTAATTTTTGTTCCCTTCACTAATGCACAGGTGCCATCTGAACCACATCCTTGTGATGATTAATGAATTGCTTGAATTGTTTGCTCAGCAAGTACTTATTGAGTACCTAATATATACCAGGTACATAGCGTTCTTAGAGTAGTGGATACATGGTAATTGGGGCAAAGTTTCTATTTTCTCATGAGAATTGCTTCCAGTATGATGCGGGGGGCATGGATAATGAATAAAAGAACAAGTAAATATATTTATTATACGAAGCAGTCAATTAGGGCTAATGTTGTGAAACTGAGCATTGATTTTGGATATGTGGAAGTCATTGGTGAATGTGACAGCTTTTTTTGTTTCCTGAAGTTTGCTCAAGAGAAGTTGATAAAAGAATTTTGCTGAAAGGGTGGCAGAAAAATGATAGGCAACCGAAAAGAAATCTGGAGTTAAAAGATTTTTTAGTTTTTAAATCGAAGCTATTGCAGCTGTAAACTGAAAGCATGACCAAGGCGAGAAGATTATGTGATAATGCACAAGACTGTCCAGGAAGGAGTGCATGGCAGGATGCTAGGGCAGGAGAGTCTGATAGACAAGAAGAGGGTTTGGCCTTAGGCTGCAGCCAAGACCATTTGCTCACTGAGTTCAGAAGGCAGAGTGCATGAGGCTACGAGTGGTAAGGTGCTTACTCAGTTGGGCAATGGAAAGATGTGGAAGTTATATCCTACACTCTCCGTGAACTAAGACAAGATATTGTCTTTAATTGCCCTTATTAACAACTACTGATTATCAGTAATTTGAAAATATTGAAATTAATTGTTGATAAGGAATTCTCGATGCATGCATGTAATACCAGCAAGTCTGGAGGCTGAGGCAGAAGGATTAAAAGTCCAAGGCCAGCCTCAGCCTCTTAGCAAGACCCTCAGCAACTTAGCTAGACCTTGTCTCAAAATAAATACCAAAAAGGGCTGGGTATGCAGCTCAGGGCAAAGTGGATTCAATCCCCAGTACAAAAAATGAAAACAAAACAAAACAAAAAGATGAAAAGAAAAGAAATGATCCCTTCCTTATTTATATCAGGTTCTTACTAAGCACCCCCAAATATTCTTGGATATATCTCATTGTCTTCCCACTTCCCCTGTGAGGAGTGAGACTCCAACTTCCTTTAATTCATTCACAGACATCTCTTTTCCGTTCAGCAGGTCCAAGTGCTGGTCTTGGATATTTTTCACTCCTCAGGCATTTGTCTCCATTGAGATAAATTCTTCCAGAAGAAGCTGCCCATCTTGACAAGTCTGTTGTGAGTCCGTGCTCCACTGCACAGCCAGACCTGAAAGTGACGGGAACTGACAAACTCTCTGAACTTGTCCCCTGGGATTTGTCTAATGGGCCTTTTCCTGACACAGATGAAAAAGTCATTGACAGAAACAGACCATTTACCATGAACCTGAGCAGAGGTATGAGCAGCGACAGATGAAATAGGGCTCGAAATAAAACTGGGAAATCCAGGACACATGTGATGGGCCCAAGGAGACCTCTGCCTGGAGAATCAGACATGCCATGGATGGTATTGGAATTTGCAGCCCAAGTCACCTGGCTGGGGTGGAAGAAAGCCAAGTCCCAGGTTTCCTATCTCTCACCCAACTTTACACCACAGAGAGGCTGCAGAGGGACAACTTAGGGATCAGAGGTGGCTTTCAAACAGTCTACTCAGGTCCAATGCCAAGTTATCTTTGCAAGGGTTTTGAGTTAAGATGGGGGGGATGGGGAGGTGTTGCTTACAAATTTACAGTCACTTAGAAATTCTATTCTGTTGGCAGCAAAATTCAGGTTCAAGAAAGCTTTCCAAACAGAAGAGTCGAATCTTGGGGATGATAATTTTAGGTTCTATAATCAACCCCTGACGTGACTGTCATAAAAACTCAGAGTTACCCTTGAAAAGCCCTTACTTTACCCATAAAAAATACAACCCCCTGTATTCTTATTTCCATTCATGCTTAAATTTTAAGATTTTTGCATTGCATTAAAGGAAAACAACAACAACAACAACAACAATGGATGTTTGTGCAGTTTTCTGGTCTGCAGACCATTCTTTCCCTAAAGCAGAAATGGAATCCCTAGCTTTAAATGAGTTCTGGGTGGAGAATGTGAAGCGGCTTTGTTAGGCCACAAGTTTTACTTTCTTTCCTTTTAATAAGAAGCCTTGACAACCTTTACGACGATAAAAGATATATTTGTCATTGTGATGGTTAAATAAAATCGTGGTGATGCATCAAATCCAGGTTAAGGCTAAAGTCTGTGTGTCAATTAATGCTGAAATATTATCACCCTGCTCTATCAAAAAAGAAAAACTCTTAGATAATTCTGTGGATATGTGAAGGCAAGGTGTAGGTCTCCTCTAATAAAAGGAGCTGGCAGAATGAAGAATTAAAATTACTTTGTGTTAAGTATGAAAACAATACATTTCTTAAATACTTTAACAATTTTAAATGCAGCCGAGGGTAATATGGTGCTCTGCCAAAAGAGGCTGATGGTTGGTGTTTAGATGGGAAGAGAAAGACATCTGAAGTAAGTAGCCGACACTGGAATCTGGAAACCAGCACTTTGAAAGGTGGTAGAGCAGAAAAGAAGGGGCAAAGCCTGAGCGATATGGTGGCCCTGGACTGGGGGAGAGAGGACCAGTAAGGAGCTCTCCATGAACCTGGTGAGCAGAGATATCAGACCTTGACCTTTGAAACTCCCTTATGATCTTCTCAAGACTTGGATAGAGTCAGTTATTGGCATTGTCCCTATTTTATAGAGAATTATGCAACATGTCAGAGCCCAAGTTATGGAAAAATGATGAGAGTTGTCTAACCTACCCAGGACCACCCTTCTCCTAAGGTAGAAGCAGCATGGTATTGAAGACAAATGGTTGTTGCAGGTCCAAGAAGGTGATGAGCAGTAAAACCATCAGAGAAGTTCAAGGTGGAGCAGGGATAGGGAATTAGGAGGGAAGCAACTTGGGGAATAAGTTGCAGGTGCCATTGGAAGAGTAGGCTGGAACAAAAGCCCCTCTCCGAGATAGCTGGAGTTAAGAGTTGTTCACTCAAATGCCTCCAGGTGCCAGACAATAGCATAAATGATAGATAGTAGGCCCCCTCTACTGCAATTGAACTTCCTATCCCTTAAGCTATGTTGGCTTTAAAATATTGTGGGGATGAATCCAACAGTGAAACAAGACACACTTTCTCAACCTTCATACTACAAAGGCTCCCAGGCTGTAGCCCCTAACCTAAGGAAGGTGACCACCCAAAGGGGATGCATGATTCTACTATGATGTGCATGGATCTTGTGCTTGTTTGCATTCTCAGTTTGACGTCCTGAGAACTAGTACTGCATGTTCACCCTGCCCAGAGGGATTTATGACCAAGGCCCTCGGATCCTTCCAGAGTAGTATCTCTGTCTGCCCCCACAGGACACAGCTCAGCCTTTGCTCATTACAGAGGTAAGCCAAGATCTGTTCTATTTATTTAGTATTTCAGGGCTTTAAAGGAAATGTGCACTCATGCTTCTACCAGTGTTTCTTGGTTTGCCACCACCCAGGCTAGCTTATCTTTGCCTTGGCCTGGGTTTTCCTGAAAGCAGAGCCTCAGTCAAGAACTGAGAGCACATAGTTTATTTCAGAAGTGATCCTAGGAAGCAGGAGCGAGGGAGTGGGGAGACTGTGGCTAGAGGAGGAAAAGCCAGCATACAGATACGTGGAGATCTCTACCATGGGCAGGCAGGAAGGGCTGGGCATTAATCCCTGGCTCTCAGTGGCTGGAGGTTGAGGGAAAACGGACTTTAGCTTTGAGTGTTCCCTGTGTGAAGTTTCCGTTGCTTCAGAGAAACCCAAGAAGAAAGCAGAGAGAACTGTAGGAATGTGCCCAGGGTGAGCGTTGTCAGGGCGTGTGATTTCAAGAAAGGGCAGTGATGCAGGATATCCAAACATTTACTACAATCTCTAATGGATTGTAGCAAATGTTTAGATCTATCACTCTTGGGATGTGTCAAGATCTGGGTGCTGCTGACATGACCTGAACTTGGCTTCATGATCCTTCTTTTGCCCATTCCTTGGACAGTGGAAAAATTGCTCCACTGCATGAGCCCAAGGACGTACACCCGAGGATGTCTCTCCTAGATTGTTTTTTTCTGTTTCTTTCCTAAAACTCACCCTCAATGTTTCCCACACAATGTTTAATGTTGACATATGTGAAGAGCCCAGAATAAGCAACAATTCAGAGGAAATTTCTCCCTTCTCTGTCTCTTCCTTTGTTCTTTAATATTCTTTCCTTTTCTTCTTTCTTTTATTTCTCATGAGACATGGTCTTCTGTTATGTTTAAGTCCTAAGGTTCTTCTTTTTGCCCTCTCCCCTGACATGTTACTTGGTCTGTGGTTTCAGCTCCACCTCTAAGTCCCTACCTCCATCAGAGTGTCTCCAGGTGAGTATCTCTCTCCAGCTATGGCGCTGTGTGTATGCCCACCCCTCACCTCCAAGTCACCTGGCTATTTTTATGCTAACGGCAAAGTCTGAGTCTCCCCTCTGGTGTGGAGTCTCCCAGTTTGGATTTGTTTTTGTCTGTTTCCCATTTACTCCAGTTCAATATGTCTAAGAGTGACCTTGCTTCCTACCTACCTCCTGCCTTCTTTATTCTTCCCAATGTCCTTCCTGCCCCACACAAAAAAAGAAACACTTGACAATTTTCTTTATGCTAGTGTCAGTTCATGGCTACCTGTCTTCAAAAATCTGGAACCACATTTAATTCCTTAGTCCACCTTGCACACATAGACCACGGTGTGGTGTCAGACAGCTAGTGACATGACTGTGATGGATGCAGATCATAAGAAAGGGGCTCAGTTCACTCGTGCTTTAGGAACTAGGTGGGAGTTTTAATGTCAGAATGTCCAAGCTGGAGGGATCATTAGAGATCGGCTTGAAGGACTCCTTGTATTGTTTATGAAGAAACCAAAGCCTAGAGAGCTGCAGAGTTTTGACAAAGATTTCAGGGCCAGTTCACACTGTAATATGGTATCACATTTTGCCTTTCTTCCCAGAGTCCCTTCCACAATGACACAATTAAACCAAGAGCCTAGATCAGGGATTTTGTAATTGCACACAGCAGAATACAGAACTTTAACTAGCTCAAATAATAAAGGGAAGTAATTTCATGTAAATGAAAAGTTTAGAGATGTTTAGCTTTCGGGGACATTTGAGACATTTGAGCCAGGAGCTTAAATATGCCAATAAGGACAGGTGGATGGTATACCTTAGGTAGCCTAACCTAGATCATGAGACCCCTAGGGTCATAGGTGAAATTCGATTAGAAATAAAGGCTGTCAGAAAGGGGGAATGTAGACAACAGATGTTTAGCAGGGCTAAAACCTCTACAGAATCCAAAAGGCAACAAAGGTATGCCCTGAAGTCAAGCCAGCCAAGTCTTAGCCATTTTTTACATATAATCAAGATGGAGATCTGGCTTAGAGTTGATACCTAAGGGATTGCGAAAACCAGGAAGAACTCTGCAATTTGTTGTTGGACAACTGGCTTTGCCTAATTAATTTATGTGCCCTGAATATCCTTCCACCCTGTTCTGAAGGCAGGACTACATTCTTGGGATGACTTGGGACTTCCACCAGAAAACTTGGTGTGCTGGAAGATTCTGCATCTCTGGGAGATGGGGAAGGCCAGCAGAGAGGCTGTGAGAGCTGCCCAGCAGGAGCTAGTCCTTCCCTTTGAACAAGGAGAACTGGTCACTGGTCAGGACCCCGGTTTCTGTCCTCTGACCTCCACTGTTGGTAAGCCTCTGCCTCATCTGTCTCTATCTTCCCATCTCAGCCAACCCTCAATTCAGGTGCCTAGTACCTGGATCACAGCCAGAGTCTACAGGAATGTCTCCCAGGCTTTCTTCCCACCTGCTCCATCACACCCTATGCCCTGTGCCAGGACTCTCACCTCTACCACCAGCCTTGGTATGATATCACTCTCATGCTCCAAAGTCTTCAGTAAACACACACTGCTATTAGGATCCAGTCCAAGCCCCTAAATCCAAGCCAAAATAGCATCTCCTCTGAGACCTCTTCAGTGGGATGATCATTCCCATTCTGAAACCCAATAGCATAGAGTATCTGACCCACTCAGTTGGAACAGATCAGCTTTTCCTGCTTTTCATTGTTAATTATACTTTTGTGTGTCTGTGTTTCTTCACTACTCTGATTATGTGATCCGAGAGGACAAAGATTTACATATCTTCCTCTCAATATACCCCTTTTGTCCTGTGCATTGAGTAAACAAATAGTATTAATTCACTGGGGTTAGATTATGGCTCTGAGTCTCGGTCAATGGAGACTTTCTTATTATAATATTTTTAAATTTCTAGAAATGCAGGTTTGAATTATGAGATAGGAAGAAGACAAATGGAAGAAATTTTTCCACTGTGTTCTTACAATTAAGTTTATCTTGTCTGTTTATCTACCTGCATTGATATCCACCTCTGATTTAATTTATCAGAAGATGCTCAAAAAACTTAGCCAATGTGCATTCCTAGAATTCAAACAGACATGGATTGAAATGCCAAATCTGTCATGTCTCCAGCATGTTGGGCTCAAAGGAGCATTTTGAAAAACAAAATGCACACACACAAAACATGTTTTCAGGTCAGAAAATTCTAAATGGGTTTTACTTCAAAGCATTACAAATGTCACTAGAGTGCTTTCTTGACTCTACCTGTTTAACTCTCCTGTATTTAAGAGGCCAAAATTCACCCCCTGAGAGGTCTAAGTATTGCTGTCCTGGGAAAAGTCTGAGTGGGGCTGGCTGGATGGTTGGAACTTTCTGAGCAGGCATAAGTTCCCAATGGGACATGCTTGGGAATTAGGAAGTGGCTCTGCTCCTGTTTGAAGTGACTCTGGTTTGCAACAATGGTGACATCACCACCTGATGGGAATAGGGATACTCTGATGGAGGAAAGAAGAGATCCAGAAGTGAACCTGCCACATGTTTTTTTTTTTCTTCTGCAATTTGGTTGATGGAGTGATAGATTCCAATTTATATTTAAAACAAAGGGGAGCTTGTTTCTTTATCAAAATAGACCACTCAGACATGGCATTGGCAATGGGACAACCAGGCAGTAGCTGCTTTCATGCAAAGGGACCGGCTACCAAACTAAGGGGATCTGGTGGCAGGAGTACATGCATAAAGGCTGAGACATTGCTAGGCCCCCAAGGACAGGAGCCTATTCTCACTGTCCTCTCTCCTTCACCAGTGGCACTATTGACTGGAAAAATCAAAGAAAGCACTTTTTTTTTTCTTTACTACTACCGGAAACAGTGGAATTATTTGGTTTCATCTTCTGTTGGGAGAAATAGTTGGTATGGTGGGTAGGCAGACATAGCAGGCCAGATCCTGTGTTTTCCCGTGTGTGCCAAAATGCCTGTGCAGTTGCAGAGGCTAGCACCTCTGGCCCTGTGACACACACACACAAAAATCATAATTGTTATGAACTGAACTGTATCTTTCTAAAATTCATGGGGAATTGAAGTCCTAACCCCCGGGACCTCTGAACATGAATGCTTTTGGAAATAAGGCCTTTAAAGAGGTGATTAGATAAAATGAAGTAATCTGGGTGGATCTTAATCCATCATGACTGATGTCCCATAAGGAGATTAGGACCCAAAGTGGAGATGGCACTTGTGGAGATGGCACAGGAAGTGCCATCTGCAAGCCAAAGAGAGAGGGCCTTAGAAGGAGCCCATCCTGATGGTCCCTGGATCTTGACTCCAGTTTTCAGAACTGAGAAAAAAAAATTCTATTGTTTAAACCACCAAGTCTGTGGTCCTTGTTAAGGCAGTCTGAGCTGACCAATTCAACTGTTAAGAAGGATCAGAGGCAGACAGACTTAAAATGGAGAAGTCTAACATTGTGGCAGGGCTGAGCTTTAGTAAGAATAAATGAATGAAGCAGTCAATTCATTCTCAGATGCACAGTTGGTTCTTAAGATCTGCAGGTTCTGCATCTGCCAGTTCAGCCGATTGCAAGCTAACACTATGCAGAAAAAATTGCATCCGTGTTGAAGATGTACAGACTTTTTTCCTTGTCATTTTTCCTAAATGATAACAGTGTAACAACTATTTGCATAGCTTTTACATTGTATTAGGTATTACAAGTACTTTAGGAGAATTGAATATATATGAGAGGATATGCCTAGATGATATGAAAATATAATGCCATTTTATATAAGGCACTTCAGCATCTGAGGATTGTGATATCCAAGGAGTGGGAAGGGTCCTGGAACCAATCCCCTGTGGATCACGAACAATAGTACTCTTTATGGGACAAGTGTACTTTTACTTCAGACCCTTGAAGGTGGCACATAGCAGCTGGAAGAGGCTCTTCCTTTGTTGTCCCCAACAGAGAAAATGAAACATGCCATGTTGGCTTAATAACCTCTGTCTACCAGCTGCTGGCGCTCCATCTCTGTGAGGCCAGGATAAATCTGGTGATCCACTGATCGCTGAACACTTAACACTGGAATTAAATAATGGTGATCTTTTTCATATTTCTACCAGCCTTAACCATGCTGAGCCAATATTATTCCTGAGCTATAAGTTCTCAGCTTGTACATAACCTTGTACATAATCGTGAGGGTTCAAAATAGATAAAATATTTAATGCCTTTTTATTGCCCCTCTCAGCAACACTTAAAGTCCTTGTTGGCCTCCCGCACGTAGGATGGGCAAGTGGCTCGTTCCCTTAGCTGCTCTTACAAGCTGCTTTGCAAATGGCTCTGGCAGGTGGTGCAGCGCAGCGGGGAGGGCTCGCAGTCTGTCCCTGGAGGCTCTGCTGAGCATCATCTCTGGGTACAGTACCATCCCCCAGGCCTAAGAAGCCCAAGCCTCCCCCACCCCTTCTTGAGGTTATTTCTCCCTCCTGACTCATGTCTGCTGCCTCATTTGAGTTACTGTGCAAACGTTTAGCCAAGAAGCCATACCAGGCCGTGTTCTTATTTACGAGCGCCTGAAGAGTTTACAGCCCGAGCACTGAGGCAGCATTCCGTCCCCAGCCTTCTGGTCAAATAAGGACAAAGCCAACCCCGCCTTCCATTCTTGGCAGTGAAGCACGTGCTTTTAGAATGCTGTGCACTGGGTGCCGAAGCCTCCCCCGCACAGGGCTGGTTCTTTCCCAGTGCCCCAGTGACCCCCAAAGTTGGAGAGCCATAAATCAGAAGAAAGAAGCACAGACTAGTTGTGCCAGACTAAGGATGTTTGGGGAGGGGGTGATGGTTCTCGCGTGTCCCCTTTCCTGGTCTTACTGTAGGGAGTTGTGTTCCAAGGCAAAGTGCTTTTGCCATTGTAAATGTCCTCTTGGTCAGCAGAGAGCCTTCTAGAACCCAAACAGTGTAGCCAGTCCAAGACACATGAAAATGTGCACCCTCACCCAAAAAAGAAATGAAAGGAAACTGGACAGGGGGTGCCATTCTAGGGGAATGACCCCAGCAGAAGGCAATCTCAATGCAGGGATTTGAAAGTAGGGTGACTGTAGCTGGGTTTCTTACTTTAAAAATCTTAATATGTGCTTGCAGTCAATGGGAAAATTTAAATCTGCTCTCTGCAAACCCTCTTTCTTAACCTTCCTGGGGACCCAAAAACTCTCTAGATCAAGTCCCTGGCCAGGAGGAACTTACAATCCAGTGTGGTGTGGGGAGTTGGGCGGTGGGGATGTACAATTAAGCATAAAACAATTTACTGACAATTGAGATCAAAGGAAAAGCAGGGCCAGTCAGCACTGTGGGTGGGGCCTAGTGAATAGAGGAGTCAGCCCCCTCCGGAAGTTTCAGTGCTTTGTTGTTTCATTGGCTTAATAAACCATAAGCCTAATGTCTAAGCAATTAGACCTCTGGTGCGCAACCCCCAGAGAGTGAGGTGTCTAGTGGAGACAGTATCAGTTTTGACTGCCTTCCACCAGCTCTCCCAGGGAGCTCAGCTCCTCTGTAGAACTGGCCTAATACTACCAGCTCTGTGTGCTTTACAGGTGATTAGGAGGAGAGAGCAAACAAAATAATGGGTGGAATGGTGCTTTGGAATGCCATAAGTGCTTTCCAAGGCATTCAGAGAGGAGAGGCAAAATGGCATTCTATTTCCTCACAGAGGACCCTATACATTAGTGCTCAGCAAGTATTTGGAGGTTCGTGGTAGGGAAGGTTTTAAAGGAATCCCTCTGGGGCAAAAATGGAGAATGCTTCTTTATAAGTGAAATGCTAAGATGAAAGAAAAGAAAAAGAAGAAGGCCACGAGACTACTGAGGCTTAGCCTAGACATCTTCTTAGCTCTGGGTCCTTTCCTTTGGGAAGCATTTCTTTACTATTCCATTCTCTCCATCCTTTTCCCTTCTACCTGCTACTCCTGCCTTGTCTCTAGGGACATCTCTTCCCTCTACCCTCCATTCACAGCTGTCCCCAGGGGGCCAAGAGCCCCCACTCCTGCTGGCTTGGAGAAGGGGAAGGTGCTCCTTCATGGGAGCTGGTCCTCCACACTTTTTAATCAACTTCCAGGGCAGGTTCCCCACACACAGGCTGTCTCCCTGACACGCATGTGCACACGGCTTGGATAACTAGGCTTGGATCTACCTTGCTGCCCTTCTGCAGATCTCCCCTTCCTTCCCTTGGCCACACCTGGGCTTGATCTAGAAAGCAGTCCCTAGGTCAAGGGGGCATGTCCCAGAAGTCTCAGGGACAGTTCAGAGACTGCACAACTTGTATTAGCTCAGACCCTTGCGTTAGCAGGCTGCCATGTGGATGACTTGCCTGTGTAGCAGGGGATACATTTATAAAGGATCTTTTTTGGGGGAGAGGGGGTAAGAACAGGAGGGAGCAAAGGACAACAGAAGAAGAAAGGTGGTCAGCTCTGGCTGATCCTTCTTTATCGTTCATTTCCAAATGAGATGGCAGAGCTTGGTGAGTCCGCAGGGGCCATGTCTGGCATGAGTCAGCAACCAGTGCAATCTACTGCCAGTTGATTAAATTAACATTTGTTATAAGCCAGAAAGGAAAGGGGGGGGTTGTTGTATGCAGGGATAGATGGAGAATGAAGAAAATCTTCTTCATATCTTTTGAATTATGTATGGCCTGAAACTTTACATGCTCAAGCCTCCCCAGACTGGATATAGAGGGCTAGGAAGGGCTCTCACTTCCTTTAAAGCCACAGAGCACATGCTTTGGGTCCCCTTGGAAGACTAGGAGAATGCTAATGATGGCAGACCATAGCGTTAAAAAATGAAAATCTCTTAAATTTATTATGACCCTGAAAACAGAAAGCTACATTGCACCCCTGCTGTCACAGACCCAGGAAGAGAGATTTCTCCGTAACCTTTTGAGTGATGGACACGAATGTGTGAATGCATTTCACTTTGATTTTGCCGAGTGGTAACATGGGATGACTGTCAGATGGGTGGACAAAAGATAGGTCTCTTCGATCTTCGCCTCTGGCTTCTAGCCAGATGGGAGAGAAACAAAGACTCCAGAGCCCCTGCTTTCCTTCCCCCACCCTCTCCCTCCTGCCTGCTTTTTCCTCCTCCTGCCTTAACCGCTTAGAGACAATGAGTTGGATGTAGTCTGCTGACGGCTCTTACATTTTGGGAAATCATGTCTAATCACATGTCTTCATGTGATTTTTATCTCAGACAGGAGTCCTTCCTATCAGGAGATGTGTGAATCCAGAAGAGAACAACTTCCAAACTGGGATGCCTGCTGCAGGCAGTATATGTCCCTGCTGGGTACCCGGGTGGCTTGGTGAGCATCCTTTATCCTTTGTTCTTGGTACTTCTCATTGCCCACATGCCTACCCTGAGGAGCTGTCTCTGTTCATTGTCCAGGTTTGAAGCTTTGTGTGAAAGCCCTGGTGAAGAGACAAACAGTTGGTGTCCTGCTATAGACTCAAAATCTGACTCCAAAATAGCTTCAGGATCAGGCTGCTTCTTTACAGCTGAATCCTTGCCTGTGGACCACATTGTACAATCCAAGGTTTTCACTGAACTAAAGCATCCAGCGGCATGTGACCTATCCCAAGAGATGCAAGGAGAAGGAGTAAGGAAGAGTGGCTCGATGTGGGAAAGACAAAAGCAGCGTGGCAAATAGCAGAGACTAAGCAACAAAGAACTGGCTTGTGCGCCTTGGCAAAAAGCAGGCAACAAAGTCATTTCCTTGCTTCATCACTGCTAGCTCAATTTCCCCATCATATCAATACAGGCTAAAATACAGTGAGTCCAAGACGGACCCTCCAGCACAAATTGAAATGAATCATTGCTTCCAGTCATTAGTTTAAGTCCAGCATTTTCACCTGTATATAAATGAAATAAAGCAGTGGGGGTCTGTTGCAGGTTATGCAAAGAGAGTGAACGATGAACACTTATATAATGTCAAACAGAAAGGGACAACACAATGTTGAACTTGAGCAGGGCGGGGGGTACGGGTTCTCCTGCACCCCTATGCCAACACCACAGGGGCTCCTTGTGCCACAGGACATGGGAAAGGGATTGATTTCTATGGCCCAGATACCAAGCAGTCAGTGCCCACTGTTCCCTTGGTTATATGAAGAAGTAAATTGAGATCATTTTCATAATTTAGGCAAAAACCTCCCTTTCCACTTGAATTATTTTAGGCAAAGGCAGATTTAAAAAAAAATTAAATAGCAGAATTTGAGTTTGGGAACTCATTAAAAAGCAGTGAGACTTCCTGTATTGCATCAATTATAAACAATTTGGAGGAAAGAGATGTTGCTTTTTTTCTTTTAAGGAAATTATCTGGAAAATTACCCAGGTCTTTGCTTCCTCTTTTTGGATGAGATCTGGACAGGCTGCGTTAAAGACAATAACCTCATTAGAAGGGGCTTAGATGAAAAAAAAAAAAACAGGAAGAGGAATCAGAAAGTCCCAACTCTGCCCTGGGGCTTGCCTACCATGCCCTTGCCTCTGCCCAGTCAGCTCACCCCTTCAAGCATTGGATTCTTTTTTCTCTACTGAAAAGGTGCCAACACCCTTTGTCTCTTTCTTACTTTATAGGAATGCTCTGAAAATTCATATTCACTGTGAAACCAGGAGAGCTACAGAGGAATGATCCTATCTCAATCTGAGGCCTTATCAGTTTTGTTTTGCCGGCCACTCTGAGTTGGCATTGATATATTAATCAGAACTTGATAAAACTCTTCTTTCTTTTTCTGACCTCCCATGACCACTAAATGATGAGAAACTGTGGAATGGACTAAATTCAAGAAAGGATTATATTTGCCTGTCCATCAACTTAGCCAATAGGATCTCAAGTGATTACATTCATTTTAAGTGGTTCAGGGAATGGATACACTGTGCACTGTTACATAGGTGCTTTATGGAACAGGTTGCTGCAAATCTTATCCTTCCTTATCCAGGTTTTTCTTGGTGTTAGTATTGGTTTTAGAGAGGAGGATGGAGATTTGAATCTTAGGGACTTGGAGAGGTGAGTCATGCTGAGGAGCAATGAGACTATTCCTTAAATGTTTCTAGAACCTATCCTTACCTTTTATCCCTACTACTCTTATTTGGTTCTTGTCTGGATATCTGAAGCAGCCTTGGATATGGTCCTCTTGATTGTAACTTTATCTGTTAAGCAGTTCTCGCCACTGCCACTAAGAATTTATCCAAATGGCAGGCTTTGCCATATCGGTGCCTCTGTTGCCCAGAAAACACAGCCCAGTGTCTCCATGGGGGGACTTCAATGTTCTTTCAACACCTTAGCTTCCCAGATTTCTAACTCAGCTCCCACCATGCTCTGCCTTACTGGTTCTTGTTCCACACCACTGAGCTGTGTACACTTTCCATACATGGAGTGGGCTACTTTTACCTTGGGGTCTTTGTTCAGGCTATCTTGTCTGTTAGGATGGTCTCAAAGGGAGCAGACAAACCAAAGAAGACCTTATACCCTCTTGTTCATTTTCAGGGGGGATCAAGTCATGTGACACACCTGTGTCCCTTCTCCCCAGCCGGTGTATTCCTCCAGGAGTGACAGGCTATACTCCTGAATCCTCACCCTCTAGACAGAGCTGTAAGGTTATATGGATCTTTACATTTGCTTTTCTACTCTAAACTTTGAGCACCCTGAGGAGAGAGAATCTATCTTTTCATTTCAGAATCTTGAGCAATACCTGGCTCAAAAAGGGAACCAATAAATGGTTAAATATATATGTATTTAGCTTCATGGGTAAGAAAGTTGTGTGCTAGGTGTTTGAGAAAGTTCCAAATGCAAGGCTGTTCGAAAGAGAAAAACTGTCTGATAAGTATGTCGACATATATTTAAGTGGATTTTTAATTTTCCTTTGAACAAGGGATCCAGGATTATGCAAATAATCAGTTAAGGGGAAAACCCCATGTCAACAGTGGGCCATCTGGCAGTGTGACATCATGGCTGGTTGCTTGTCTTTGCTGCTACCACTTGGAGGCCAGGGGACTTTCTTGTGGCTCTGGCCTTGGGTGAAGAGACTCCCCCTTCTTGGGTTCTCTGCCTTGTATGCTGTTGCCATGGCAACAACCCACTTTCATTCTGGACCTGCCGCATGGGAAAGGGGAATCCTTTACTATAATGGCATAAACGAGGAAGGTTATTTTTTTTTTAAAGTTGACAAGGTTAATCATCAACACATTATACTAGTTCCACAGATTTTGATTTAGTGATGGGATGGTTAAGGCTTTTCTGGCAGTTTTGAAAGTGGATCAGCCATAAGAATAGAAGATTTGGTTACCCTTTGTTTAAATGTCTAATTAACTGTGTGCCTGTTGTGATTCTATTTTTAATGCAAAAAAATATATATTTTTATTCTCTTGAAGTACATGGAAAATGTGTCACTCCGGCATACCCAAAGGAGGGACTGTGATTTCTAAAAAGGAAAGGCTGGGATGAGCAAAGGTACCAATACCTGTCCAGGGTTGTAACACATATGCTTGAATCTGTTAAGAGATTATGCAGAAATGTAGTAATGTATTATTTAAATACCTTTTTGGAATAGAGTCAGCTTGTAAAAAGAAACAGTGTCGATACTCGATTTTTAAACACTTTTATGTATTCAGGTGAGCAAATGCAGATGTATATTGCAGAAGCCTGGCTCATTGTTCAGTGACTGCAGAAGTCGGATACAGAGATCCCACGTGCTCCAAGCAGGATGTCTTAGTCTGGCTCTGTAAGCCCAGGGTCTTTGTTTCTCAAGACATCTTTCCCTGGGATTCTTTTTCTGGTTCAGATGAGCACCCTGCTTGGCTAGGGCAGGGTTCATTTTGTCTCTTTCTCCAGGCGGCTTTTCTTCCTCATTTCTTGCTCTCACCCAACACAGATGGAGACTCTGGTTTATTTAAGAGGCAACAGCCACCTGCATTTCAGAATGTGATGACATGGTTTTCTCTCTCCTCCCTCCTTCTGAAGCTGGATTTCCCTTTGGTCAGATATTCCTTACAACTCAGGCTTATTTGTCTTCTCTTGGAGAAGCCAGACAAAATTCTCATTTGTCACTCACAATCAACTATTACCATCACACAGAGAGAATGTGCATGAGCATTGTTATACCAGGGACGTCGCATGCTCACAGGCACAGCCATGGAAAGATAGGATTATTTGATTGGCAGGATTATCTGAGAATTGATCAGCAGATAGTGTTTTTGGAGAAAAACAAAAGTGATATTGTGCTTATGAAGCGTCACTCTCAGCAGCTGCCCTAGGATAGGCCCTGTAGCTACAAGCAGTTGGACTGGGGTGGGAGACAACTAATGGACTAATCCAATAGGATTTTATACACTGGGATTTTTAGAGTTGGCAATGAGAGATGAAATATTTTTATTATACTCTTGTGGGATTCAGGAACAAGGATCACATTGCAAGTTAGGATTGGGAGCAGGGAGATGTGTTAGCTTTCTGTCATAACAACTAATAATCAACTTATAAAGAGGAAAGGTTTAGTTTGGCTCACAGTTTTGGAGGTTATAGTTCATGATTGCTTGTTCCTACTGCTTTTTGGACTGGCAGAGAGCACATGGCGGAAGTACATGGCAGAATAAAGCTGTTCATCTTGTGAACAGTGAGCAAAGGAGTGTGAGAAATGGCCTGGAGTCCTATATCCCCTTCAAGTGCATTCCCCCAACAAAGTAAAGACCCCCACACACACACACACTAGGCCCCACTGTCTCCTAAGTAGCACCACCCTGAGGGCCAAGCCCTGAACACATGGGTCTTTGAGAGATATTCAAGATCCAAACTATAGCCAGGAGCATGAACAGAGTTCTGTGAGGTTTGGTGCCTACAGAAGTGTGACCTGGACATAGGACTATGGAAGGTGCTCAGAAATATTTGTGGAAGAATGGAGAGAAAGTATGCCATTCTATTTGGACACTCTTTGTCCCCATCCATGTGTCCTTTCCTGAGAACATAAGGGGAAATTTCATGAGGCTAGATGGTTGAAGGTCTATCAAGAGACTTCACCAGAGGTATAGACAAAACCCAGTGCTCAAGGTAGGTGAAAGTCCCCTGCCACTACCTGGTTCCCACTCCCTCACCTCCATGGGCTCCTGTCACCCTCATGCCTACGAGGGAGTGAAGACTTGACATGCTACTTTGAGAATACAAGCCAGTATTTCCTATTATGCCCTAGTGGCCCTGCATTAGGCTTTGGTTGGTTATAGTGATGTTTGGGGAGAGTGTGATTTAATCCATGATATATTGCATTCTTGATGATAATGAGCTATAAAGAATAGGTACTACTGCAATTTATTTCAATAAGTTTCAAATTACTTTATAGAAATACTAGGAATCATCTCATTGAAAAAAAAGAAATAAAAAAGGAATTTATGGGATCTTTACATTCCCTAAGGAAATAATTCAAGTACCGAAAGAAGAAACTAAATTTAGGTAATAGAAAATCAAGGTGTTTAAGGAAGAGCTGTTGTTTTACAAGATCTGAAATAACTACTTGGAATGCAATAAAATGCAGGAAGGGTGCCAGCTTACAAAGAACCAGCATCCCGAACCAATACAACCATTTACTGGTAATATTATCCTGGCCAAAACAAACTAGGTGATTCAATTTACAAAGGACATAAAAGACAATAGGAAAAGATCTTTAATGTACCAGCAGAGAAGCATCAGGGAAATCTCTACCTCTTGTTTAGATGTGGAGATGACAGAGCAGATAACACATTTTAATGGAAAGTTGTGCTATGATTGGAATTGGGGCCAGATCCTCCAGGCAGGTGACTTGAGTCAGGTGGGGTGGAGGGGCTTCTGGGGAGCCACACCTGTGGGTATTAGGGCTGCAGGAGGAGGGAGGGAATCCAAGGGTGCAGATGCCTCAGAAGCCTTAGTATCTCACCAGGAGTTGTGGAGTAGGGATGTCCTCCGGAATCAGGCGAGGAGTGCAGCTTTTGCATCCCTAGACTGACCAATCAATTAGAATTTCTGCCTCCAGGGAGAGAGCACATCCCGGGTTAAGGGCATGGTTGGGGAAATCTTCAACTGGGAGCCATTAGGGGAATAAGCTCATACTTTCGGCATCTGGGCAATAAGTGGCTCAGCCCTGAAGGGATAGGAAAAGGGCTGGGCAGTACATCTTAGGGTCTGGTCTACTGGAACCATCACTGGGAGCTTCAAAGGAAAGCAGATGGTAGAATGTAATCTGTTTTTCAATGTGGTTCTCTATGGGCCATCAGCTTTTCCCTGAGCCACTACAATGGTCTTCCTATTACTCTCTCCATTTCCATGTCTGACTACAGGTGAAACAACCTGAAAACATAAATTCAGTCTGTCATACCTCTGCTTAATACCCTCCATGGTTTCCCATCTCACATGTAATAAATTCTTTGTCTTTCTCTTTAAGAAGGGGGACTATGTATCATGCAAACCTGGACATTTTGAGAGTGAAAGGGGCCCTGTCCATAACTGCACAGGGACAAAGGTCTACATTAGTGATGCTCTTGTACACTGGAGTGTATGTTCCCTCTACTCATAAGGTACCTGTCAATATGGTCGCCTCTCACTCTCCTCTCTCCCACTTCCCAAAGTCCACCTTCCTTTCATTTCTGTTAAATTCAGGAATAAACTAAGCTCTTTTTCAACCCCGGGGCTTTGCATCTTCCATTTCCTTTTACCTTTTCTCTTTTATTTTTCAGGACTCAGCTTAACATTGCCTATTCAGAGGTCCATCCATTTATTCTCCATCATAGCACCCATTTATTTTATCTGTGGTCCTAACTACAACCTGAAACTATAATCACTAGATGTTTAGCTCCATAAGGACATGAATCTGTTCCGTCTCACAAGCCAATGTGTCCCTAAGGGCTACCCAGTGTTCTTCTATACATGTTTGGTATCAATAAATACAGAAGGAAATGAGTGAAGAGCTTAGGAAAATGTTCTGTATCAAAAATTGTATGTGTGAATAAATTGCTCTGAAATTGTGTATATATGAATTATTCTAAAACAAAAATGTGTGTGTATGTGTGTGTATAAAGGACAAACACATCCCCTACATTGGGAATTATACAGGTGGCAGCTCACCCTCAAAATATGAACATAGAGGAATGCAAAACATTAAGCAATCAATTTGCAAACACCTAGAGGATCACAGGCTGCCGGATAATAACCAGCAGTTTAGTGATGAGGAGATACTGTCAGAACAATCTAATTTCCTTTTAAGACAGAGGGACCTTCATCAAATGCATTTATTAAGTGTCTGTCTGCACACGGCCAGGAGAATACTGTCGGAGGTGGAGGGACTTGTGTTCAGCTGTGAAGCATCAGATTTAATATGTGTCTTGACTTCAGTGAAATCTGATTTTGCTTCCGTGATAATTTCCTTTCACAGGTCAAACAAATACGAGTTCCTACAGCAGAAGGTGGTAGCAGAATAGTTTCTGAGTTAAGCTCAGAATAATTACCAAAGCCTTTAAAAGTTGAAAAAAAAAACCAAAAAAACAAAAAACCTAGTGATCAAAGGATGACCTTTTGCTCAGGTCAAATGAGGTTAAATTTTCATTGTTCTGCTTCCTAACATCCAACTGTGTCTCAGAAACAGAATTGCACCCAGACTAGCAGGTAAATTGTTCCAGGTCCATTTGGAACATAGACTGATTGTCTTCCTAAATGAACTATGGAAGTGGAAACTTTGATACTGAACTACACATAAGCACCAAGGACAGAATTGCAGGCTAAAAGAAATGCCTTTTTAGGGATCAAAAAGTCACATGCACATTCCCAGATATCATTGCCCAGGATTGTACCCTTGACTTTTTTGACAACAATACTTTGGGTCAAGCGGACACAAACTCATCCTATTATCCATCCATACAGACCTTGCAGATGTGTGAATTGAATGCAAAGCAACTGGAAAATTCCACAATTAACCCAAATATTTAAAGGTTGCATTCTGGGAGATGGGCACCTCAAATGCAGATGAGGATCTGATTGGTCCCAACTGTAGAGATGGCACAGGCCATCAGGAGTGTTGTCACAAGTCAACAGGAGAGAAGTCAGCATATGGGAAGCCAAGAACAGTACCTCCGCAGCAGCATTCCACCCTGGAGAGACATGAGACATTCCAAACATGGAATCCCAACCCAGAGAAACTTCAGTCTGGGAAATACTGATGAAAAGCTTCCTGTCTGTCCACAGAGGGACAAGGTAGTGACAGCCTGGTCACAGGGAGAAGTCAACACAGCACTGAGGATGGGAGTCAAATGAGACTTAACCTTCCTCTATGTGCCCAATGTTTGGAAGAATTTCTTTGAGGCTACGTACGTACTGGGATCCCCATGAACAAGACAGAGGCTATCTTTTCCCCTGTGGAGTTTATAGTTTCCAGAGAATCTAGATGTCTGATGAGTTGTTGTATTTCTAGGCCAATGGAGAGTCATGGAGTTGGAGAGCATTTGAGCCCATAGGAATATGAATTGTGAGGAGTCGAGGTATTAAGTAACCCCAGCTACCTCAGTAGAAGACTGCAGGGACAGAGAGCCCTGAAGAGTATTTGATGAAGAGCTATGTTATATAATTCTTTATTGCCCCAAGGAGGACAAGCAGCATGTGCATGCTTGCCAAATTCAGTGCTACAGGACGCTTCTAGTCCCCTGTGTCTGTCATGGCCTCCTCCTTGCCCATGCTTTCTGTGATATCCTTATAACTCTTCACTTGCCCCTCACTTGACTGGCAGTTGCTTGTCAGTCAGTCTCCAGGGCTGGCTCCTTCTCAAGTGCTCAACTCCTAAATGTCGGAGTGTTCCAGGTCTCTGTCCCGGACTCTGCTAATCATCCCAGGTGACCTCATCCAGTCTAAGGCTTATGCATTGACACCCCTCAAAATCCATTCCTCAGTGCTTACCCCTTCCCATAACACAACTCCATGGAGCCCTCCAGACATGTGACCTCTCCTTGTCCTAGCAGGCCTCTCAGACTTGAATGTCCACCCCCCAACGCTGCTCCTTCCTGAATCTCTTCCATTTCCATTTATATGGTTACTGAATAAAAATGTTAGAATTATCCTGATTCCTCTTCCCTTGCCCCAACTCCCTCATCAAATGCATCTCAAATCCTGTCACTTCCTCTTCTAAAACATACTTCTCTCAATCTCCATGGCTATAACCGGCCCAATCTGGATTATTGCAGGAGCTTCCTAAATGGATTTAACTCCTCTACTTTGTCCCTTTAATAACCACTTTGTGCCCATCAGCCAGAGGAATCCATCTAAAGTTTAATCAGAGTAAGTGACTGACCTGTTTTAAAAGTGAAGATAGCTTGCTTAGTGCATTTAACATAAAACCAAACTCTTTACCCCAGATTTAAAGGCTGACACGCTCTGTCCTTTGCTTTCTTCACCTTTCACTCTGTGCTCTGAATAGAGTATGCTCAGACACACCATGTTCCAATCTCAGGGCTTTTACCCTTGCTGTTCTCTCTGTTCTCTCTTTATGTAGCTTACTCTATGTTCACATTCAGATCTGTCTAGACTTTGAGGTTTCCCTTAAGCAACCACAAAGTTATTCTTTATCATATACCCTTTTATATGGTCTGTATATTACATATCATTAGTTGATACTCATGTTATTGATATATGCCTTGATATATTTTTGGTTTATTTGTACCCATTAGCATGCTCTAAGACAGCAGGGAAATTGTATCTACAGTGTCTGGAAGAGGTCCTATGATAGCAGTTCAGCCAATGGGATAAATTATATGTGAATGCCTGAAGGCTAGTATTACACTGACCTGTCATGTAATGTCCTCTCCATGAAATGAGTTAGTATATCAGTTGGCTATTGCTGTGTAACAAGTTACCCTAAAACTTGGTGATTTGAAACATTGCTCACAAGTGCACAGGTCAGTTGGGAAATTCAACTAACTGACTTAGGCCAGTTTTCGGTTGATCCTGTTTGGCTTCCTCATGCTTTGTGGGTAGCTGGAAGGCTATCTGAGGGCAGCTTGGTGCAGGAAACGTCATTCATATGTCAGACTGTTGTTTGGCAGTTGATGGGGGTGGGGGGCAGGGCCATGTGTCTCTGTTGCCCAGCAGTGCAGGCTTGTTCATAAGGTAACCATAGGATCCAGAGAGAAAGAGCAGACCTATTCAACCCTACTGAGATCAAGGCTCAGAATGAGCACACTGTCATCCACACCACATCTGTTGGTCAAAGTGAGCCAAAAGGCCAGACCAGGTTTAAGGGGTGGAGAAATAAATTCACTTATTCACTGAAGGAAATGCAAAGCCACATTGCAAGGTATGGCCACTGGGAGGGATGAAGGGCTGGGGACAGTTTTGCACTCTCAACTCCCACAATCCATCTACTACATGAAGGACAACGACAGACATGGTCACTTTTCACTGCCACATTCTCTTTTCCTGTCAAAGGCATAAAGAGCATTGCGAAGCCCAGAAATGACTTTCCATCAGTCCACAGGAATAGGTTTAGCCACAAGATCCATCGTGCAGTGCCTCTAGGAAGCCACCTCCAAAGGCAGCAAATACCCGAGCTCCTTTCAGCACCAGGCAACTCAACTCACCACTTACAGGCATTTGGTGAAAAAAAAAACACCAAAAAACAAAAAAACAAGATTGAATCAAAGTGTTCTCTCTGTCTCCCTTTCGAACTGAAATGACTCAGAATGAAAAGGCCTTGACACAAGCATCTTCAGGGAACTCCTTAAAAAGTGAAGAAAACAACACGCCCAGCCTTGCCCTTGCCCTCTGTGCAGAGTAGAGCATCCCCACCCTGAGAAATTCAAGGCCAAAGCAAGAGGAGAAGGCTTTTGTTTCCCCAGAGGAGTTCTTAGCTTTTTCAAAAAAGGCATAAGATGTGCTAAATATCAGCACTTATTCATGACACATGGAGTATCTGAAGCTTTCCATGGACCACAGAATTTAGAAGCTAACTCTATGGGCTTAACAACTCCTTCCACACAGTGAACAAAGGACTCCAGAGTCTTGGCTCCCTGTCCAATCTCACTCTCCCCTTCTCAGTTGCCCACTCAATCTTAAGAAGTTCTTCTTGCTGGGCACAGAATCCCAGCAGTTTGAGAGGCTGAAACAGGAGGATCGCAAGTTCAAGACCAGCCTCAGCAGTTTAGCGAGGCACTAAGCAGCTTAGCAAAGCCCAGTCTCAAAACACAAAACAAAAAGGGCTAGAGATTTAGCTCAGTGGTAAAGCACTCCTGGGTTAATTCTCCAGTACAAAATCAAAGTTCTTCCTCCGTACTCAGGTACAGGCAAATGTGATGACTCTGGAAATACTGATTTCAAGCAGATGAAAGTGGAAGTAGCCATTTAGAGTGATCAAGATTTAGACCAGTGATGTTTGAAATCACTTGAATTGAATGTTTCCTTTTCCCAACCATTTCATATAGCAACCTGCTTCTCCAGCACAAAGTATTCAAATTCTTTCTAAATTTCATCTGTTAAAAAAAAAAAAATACTTCTAGGCCACAGTTACATGATATCTCCACGGGGAACTATGTTCCTTTCTATACCCTGAGTAAACTGGTTCTAAAATGGATTTAAATGACTCAGCAATAAGACTCAGGTCTCTGCCCACGCCTGCTTCCTGTGTGGTCGACCAGCCTGCAGGGCTCCTTTGCAATCCAGTATAGAAAGGAAGAAAAAAAATAAAATCAATGACTCCATCCCTCTACATGTGAAACTTTTCTGGCTTTTCACAGCCCCATTCCTGAAGGCACCAGTCATGAATGAAGACTCCAATGGGGTCAGAGTTGGAACCCACGAGGATGTTGAGGACGTGACAATGAAACATCCGAGCCTTGATGTTCCCAGGGCCTCTTGCTCATGATTCATGGCTCTCCACCCCAAACATCAGGATTTTCCAATTTCACCAGAGAAGAAAAAAAAAAATTGTAGGCTTGGAGGTCGAGGGAGGAAAGCACAGGCATGTCTGGGATGGTTACGGACATGAAAAGATAATTAGGGTAAGGTTTGCTTGTCATTCCTTGACTGGAGGTACATAGAGTACAATGAAGACAACATTTGAGTACCTCAGATGACAAGGCTCAGATCGGATGGGTGTATCCAGTAAAGGCTTCCTGTCACCTTTTCTAGAACAAAAGAAAGCTATGGATAGCAAAGGTAACCAGTGTAGGGCGAAGGGACTACTGTGGACATGGTGGTGACAAACTGCTTCCTATTTTCCTACATGCAGGAGCACATACTTCTTGGTAACAAAAGAAGGCTCAAGTCCTTAATGGTGCCCATGTTAATGACCTCTGATCACTAGAATAGAGACAGGATAGCAGGGCTGGTCCTGATAGGTCAGGTGTCTTATGACACCCTTAAAAAGGGATTAGAGTATTGGGGACTCTGGTGTAACTAAGTGATCCTTGAGCTTTTTCAACTTATTCTTGAGCAAGAACAAAAGCTCTTACATTTTAGCCCTTGCATTTCCACCAGCTCCATAAAAATTTGCCAAGATTCCCTCCATCCTGAATCTTTCACCAATATATATTCCTGTGTCAGTTTTCTGTGGATGTGACAAAATGCATGACACAAACAACTTCATAATAGGAAAGGTTTATTTGGGTTCATAGTTTCAGAGAGTTTCATCCATGATCACTTGGCTCTGCTGATTTGGGGCCTGTGAAGAGAAAGCCTATCATGGCAGAAGCCCATGCCGGAAGAAAAGTCTTCACTTCATCTTGGCTGGAAAGCAAGGAGAGAGAGGAAGAGACCAGTCTCCAACAGCCCCTTCAAGGACATGATCCAATGACCCAATCTCTTTCCATGAGGTTCCAGCTCCCAAAGGTCCTAGGAGCTCCCAAGAGCACCACAGTGGGGTGGCCAAACCTTTAACACAAGGGCCCTTGGGGGACACCCCAGATCCAAACTATAGCAATTCCTAAGCCCCCGAGGCTTGTTTATGCAGATTCATTCATCAGCTCAGTCTTCTGGGCTGAGCTGCCACTCTGCTTCTATCTGCAGTGACCCACCTTGGTGTCTGACCCGCACCCTCCTCTCCTCCTCCATCTACACAGGCCTTGGCCACCCTGCAGGCTTTGGAAAAGGAGGCAAGTGTCCTTCTTTTGCATACGTCCAGTTAGGGGGATCCCGCAGTGGGATGGCTTAGGTCTGAGAGTTTCGTGGGTTTTAACAAGACAGCCCTCTCACTTCTCACTTTCCATCTTCTCTCTCATTGGCACACACACGTGGGGCCACTGAGACAGGAACATTCGAGTATCTGCCACCAGCTTGACTCAGGACCACAACTTCCCTCTGCAGGGAAGATCTTCAAAGCATATTGCCAGGTCTCATTCGTACTCCAAGTTCTTTCCCTGTGGTTCAGTCTTTCTCGGCTGACCTATCTTCCCTCCTGACAAAATGACTCAGGGTGCCTCCCCTTCTCCCTTCCCTCCACCCGCTCAGATGCACCCATATCTGGATGCTTGTTTGGAACTCTGTGAGTACACAGAAGGCATGTATTCCCTTGAGGTCCTCTTGGGCCCCAAGTAAATCCACTGAAGTAGATTTCTGCAGTAGTAGGCAGTTTGCCTAGCTTAATCCGTCAGCCATGTTCGCCTGTCATCCCATTCCAGCTGAGACCTTGGTAAGTGCTGTCATTGCTGTTTTGCTGGTCTGTAGGTGGTTTCTCAGGGTCTGAGTCACTGCATTCCCAAGGCTGCCAGGGCTGGCTCAGTCAGGACACCAGCCACAGGGCATATCTCCTGGGGCAGGAGCTGTGCTGCCCACAGGAGGCTACACGGGTCTTGGAAAGCCAGAGGAAGGGCAAACTTAGGATTGGCACCAGTGAGACATTATCCAAAAAGAGGATGGCCTGAGAGGGCTGTAGATAGAGTAAAGATGCTACCCACATCAGATCTAAATTCAAATATACGGATATTAGGTAAATGGTGTTTGAGAGTGCTTTTCCTAACCACCTGTAATTGTTTACTACTAACCTGTAGAGGTCAGAGAGTGTCCACCATGAAGATGGTTTGGCCATGCCCCAGACAGGTGTTATATAGTGCTTAAAACCCTCCTTGTGCTTAGAGGATTATTTACAAAATATAAAAAGAGCCAGTGACAATAATTCCTTCATAGGGTTGGGATTAAAATCCCAACAATATTCTTTAACTGGATTGGAAATTGTTTCTTCTGATTGCCAGCTGAATACACAGATTGTTTTTCTCTCTGTAAGTGGAGGTACATGGTAATCTGGGCATCATCTTTTTGAAGGAAAGATAAAAGTAAGATAAATGTTCTAGTTTTCTCAAATCCCCTCTCATTTTCCTTTCCACAGAGGATTGCTTTATGTTCTGTTTTTCCTGCTGTTCACTGGGGCTTCTAACATCAATATCTCCCTCAGCTCTTCTTACAACACCTGTTGTAGGTAAGGATGTAGTTACTTTCGGGAAACAGGGTAGGGGTATCTTTTATATTTCAGGGGATATAGGCATGACTGGGTGGTCAGGAGTCAAATAATGAGCTAAAGCTCATTATCTCCGTTTCTAGCTCTGCAGCTGAGCAGTATCTTCCTAGTTAACCATGTAATCAATTATTCATTCAATCATTAAATTAGAACCTACTGTGTGCCCACCACTTCCCTTGGCTTTCTGGATGATTAGACTATGGTGTTTGTCCTCAACTGGCTCATTCATCAGTTGAAGATACAAGAGTTACACACATGAAATAATTAGCAACTCACAGGTACTCGACAGCTCAAAAATCTTGAACAGAGGAGAACTCCGTGTGGCTTGGAAGGAAAGAGCCACTTCAGAAAGGAGTGGCGTAGGACAGAGAAGAGAGAGAAAGGACTCGAGTCCAGCAGTTCTTCTGCCTCTATATTCAGATGACTTAGCATTGTTATTTTTAATACTGGGGTAACAACAGTGCGGGTACATATTAGAACCCATACGTCTTTGGATCTAGTTTCTAAGAGAGCCCAAGTTCTCTTTATGTAAAAATGCCTTTGTAAAGGAATGAGGTGTTTTGTTAAATGGAAAAAATTAACTTCAACAACAGATCAATAAGTTGTGTATTCTTGGCTAAATAACACTTCCAAACAGCTTCTATTCAGAACATGAGCCCCTTGCCTATTACGGTTTGGATATGAGGTGTCCCCCAAAGGCTCATGGGTTTGACAATGCAAGAAGGTTCCAAGGAGAAATGATTGGGTTGTGAGTCTTAAACCATTGAATCAATGCCCTGATAGGAATTAACTGAGTGGTAACTGAAGTGGTAGGGTGTGGCTGGAGGAGGTGGGAATTTGGGGCGTGGCTTTGGGGTATATATTTGGATCTGGCAGCTGGAGAACTCTCTTTTTGCTGCCTGATCACTGGTGTGAGCTGCTCCCCTCTGCCACACTCTTCCGTCATGATGCCCTGTCTCTCCATGAGTCTTGAGGAATGGAGCCAACTGTGTATGGACTGGACCCTCTGAAACTGTAAGCCCTCAAATAAACTCTCTGCCAATACAGTTGTTCTGGTTAGGTCCTTTTAGTCACAGCAGCAAAAAAGCTAGCTAAAACATTGCCTATCTGCCCATTCTCCACTGAACTCTTCTATATTTCCAGCACCTAGAATGGCACGTAGGTATACAATAGTTTTTTAGGGACTGAACTCGGGGGCACTCTACTACTGAGTCACATTCCCTGCCCTCTTTTGTATTTTATTTAGAGACAAGCTCTTACTGAGTTGCTTATCACCTCACTTTTGCTGAGGCTGGCTTTGAACTCACGATTCTCCTGCCTCAGCTTCCCAAGCCACGGGAATTATAGGCATGCGCTACCACACCCTTTAACATGTATTTATGAAGAAGTGGTTGTGGAGTATTAGGAGTTTCAGGAGTGTCTTTAAATGAGGGAGCAGTAGAAGCACCAATAATCTCAAGAATAAGGCACAATTATCTAATAAATTGGAGATAAAGTCTAATAATCTATAGTTGGGAAACTATAATATTGCTCAACATCTTCAACTTCTGAAATAATAACTAGCACATGGACTTGGTTTGGCTGGGCACAGTGACTCATGCCTGTGATCCCAGTGATTTGGGAAGCTGAGACAAGATGATTGCAAGTTCAAGGCCAGCCTTAGAAACTTAGTGAGACCCTGTCTTATAACAAAAAGTGAAAAGGACTGGGGATGTGGTTCAGTGGTCGAGTGCCCCTGAGTTCAACCCCCAGTACCAAAAAGAAAAGCCCCAAAGCATTCTTGGTCTATTATGGTCTGTATGCTGTGCCCACCTCAAATTCACGTGTGGAAATGCTTATCCCCAAATGATGGTATTAATATTTCCATCGGGATTGAGTTCATTTTCCACAGAATTGGACAATGAACACCATGAACTCCATCAAGATAAAAAGCAAGCAGGAATTTTATTAAAAAGGAAAGACTGAGAGAAAGATTCAGAACTCTTGGCTCAGTGCACCTGGGAGGGCAAGAGTGTCCTTTAAGTCTCACAGTGCTCTGTCTTTCAAGGGCATGTAAGGAGAAGTTGATAAGCTCCTCTTGATTGGTTTTTGATATTTCAATTGTCCCATGGCAGGCTCAGGACAATTGGAATATCATAATTCATAATCCGGAGATTTCGGCAAGATGGAGCTCTACGCCCTGAGAAATAGGACCTGTCTTATAACGTGTCCAGGCATATCCAAAGGGCTGCCCTTGTGCCTGCCCTCTTGTCGACCTTCACTGTATCCTTTTCTATCTCGTTAGGGGAGGAGTCTTTGGGAAGCAATTACGTCACGAGAGTGGAGCCCTCATGGATTCTGAGACACTGGAGGACTCGCTTCCTCTTTCTGCTCTCTGCTCTGTGAAGACACACTAGGAAGAGAGCTGTCTGCAAATCAGAACGGGGATACTTGATAGGCAGCAGTTCTGCCAATGGATGCTGAGTTGCTTATCACCTTATCGCCCAGCTTATCACCCAGCTTCCAGAATTGTGAGAAATCAACGTTTGTTGGTTAAGCCACCAGTTTATGGCAATTCATTATAGCAGCCTGAAACTAAGTGAAGTACTGGTGTAACCACTCTCAGCTTAGTTCTTTTATCCTTAAGATAAGTGGCTTATGAAAATTTTCTATTTTCTTCCCAATGTGAAGCTTGGGTAATCCCATTGAAATGGCTGTTTGGTTTTGATTTTCAGTTTCTTGCCTTTCTTCTGACTTCCATGTACGTGGTACCTAGGTGTTGCCCTTGGATCAAAGTTCCAGAGAACAGAACAGTGTATGGTATCAATTAAGCAAAGTCCTCCTCAGGAAGCTTGGAAAAACAGAAATAAGTTTCTCAGACATATATATTTATTTTAGAGAGAGAGAGAGAATTTTTTTAATATTTTTTAGTTTTCGGCAGACACAACATCTTTGTATGTGGTGCTGAGGATGGAACCCGGGCCACACGCATGCCAGGCGAGCGTGCTACCGCTTGAGCCACATCCCCAGCCCATTCTCAGCTATATTTCAGTTTAACCATTTTAAATTTTTAAGGTTTTTTTTTTTTTTTTTTTTTTTTTAGCTTTAGTCCATTTTACGATTGGTTGCAAACATTTAATTGTTTAATGTATGGGTTATTTCTTTGGTTCCTGCATTCCTGTTTTCATACACATTTTTATTCAATAATGAGAAATCGCTGAGCAGCTAGAGATGAAGGGGCCCGAGAATCAATCTTCAAGACTCAGCCCTTTGTTCTGGGCCCTTCTGAGTAAGTTACATGGTGTTTGGTTGGCGTGGTCCAGGTATTCAATGGATGTTCATGATTTCCTTTTCTTAAGAATGAATAAGCTATTTTTAGAGGCTGAAGGTTGATTTATATCAATAGTTGGGGTGTTATATCTAAATAATCCTGAAGGATTGGTATTCACCCTGCCCTTTGGTTATCTGCTGTTATTATTCAACATCCCTCCACCCCTTTCATCTATTCCTTCCTTTCCATTCTGGCTCTTGTGTTAGCTTTCTTTTCTGATCTAGTAATGGGGACAGGGATGGTGGCCGCAAAGACTAGGGAGCAGGGTGTGGGGGGCTTTTTTCGGACCTGAAATAAAACAGAAGCCTGATCCTACCAGTTCGCCCTCTGAGTGTGAGCAGCAGATGCTGCTGGAGGTCATCTAGAAAGTCGTTCAGGTTTGAGAACTGGAGTAGCAGACTGGAGTCAAATTCAATCACAAACATAACGGTTCATCCAAAAACAGTGTTCAAGTAGAGCCCACAAGGTCCATGGTTTCCACCACTCCCTAATGGCTTGTCCTGGGCAGGTTGCACACTCATGGAGTTGCCTGTCCCCTTTTCAAAGAGTTTACTTTTACAAGCCATCCTCTGGTCTCAGTTGAAACTCCTTGTTCCACACAAAGAAGACCCATCTCAACTCACCCTCAACTCCCTCGCACTCCCTCTTAGTCTTGCTCAGAGTAGTTTGGGCCCTGGTCAGAAAATGGGGTGACCCTGTCTGTAGGCAGGAACTGTGAAAATTAGCATCCAGATTGATGATCAGAAATTGGCTCACTCCGTGTTTCAGAGCCTCTCCTTCAACTTTTCTCTGCTGTGCTAGATATATGACAAGCCAAACTCTCTCTGTGTGTCAGTCTTCACTGTGCCGAGCTCTGTTGGAAGCCTCTGGGAGCCCAGTGTGCAAGGGAGATAAGCCAGGGGCATGATGCTTGTTTAACGGTTCTCTCTGTAGTGTCCTTGTGTTCTCAGTTCCTTTTTTCTTGCCCATTTCCTTGGCCTTTTATCATAAATTCCCTGTGTTGTTTCTCTACCACTCTTGGCAGGATGACCCCCCCTGTATTCTGTCATTAACTTGTTTTTATAAAGGGAAAGGATATTAGGTATCTTAGTCTGTTCCAGATGCAATAAAAATGACCTGAGATGGGTTAATAAATATCAACAACAGATATTTATTGCTCATAGTTCTGGAGGTTGTGAAGTCCAAAATCAAGGCACTAGCAGATTTGGTGTTTGGTAAAGATTCATTTTCTGCTTAATAGATGGCACCTGTTCACATTGTCCTCAAATGATGGAAGGGGTAAATAACCTCTCTTGGGTCTCTTTTAAAAGTGCATGAATTCCACTCACTTGGTATCACCTCCTGAAGTTCTTACTTCTAGTTCTATAGCATAGGTTTCCACTATGCATTTCAGAGGGACCCAAACTGGGTACTACCTGAAGAGCTTTTTGCATTAGTGTTTACAGACATTTCCTGTAACACCTTCGCCTAGCATCCTTTTGCCAAGAAGCTCCTCTCTCTCTTTCTGCCCCTCACTTATCACTTTACAGAATTCCATGGCTGGTGTCAGCTTAGTGTCACTATCACTCTGAACTCCTATGAGATTGTGGGCACCCCAATCACAGAGACATTTCAAGGGAAAGTGACTTGGTCCTCTCTAAGGAGATCATGGAACAGATTTCTACAGTGATAGAGGGGTTGGGTTTCAAGACATCTTCAGTCTATTTCAGCTTATTTTAAAGGTTGAATGCAAAATGTTTTAGGCAGTGTTGTCAGGGACAATATTGTTGAGAAGACAAATAAAGCAGGGGAGTGGGAATGTAGCTTGGTGGTAGAGCACTTGTGTGGTAGGCATGAGGTCCAGGGTCCAGCGCAGCACACAAAGAAATGAAAGAAGAAAGGGAAGGAAGGCAGGGAGGAAAGAAAGCAGGATGGAGCAACGGGAAAGGCTGAACTGTTAAAGGGCCCTCTGGAGTTGGAGTGGGTTTTTCAGAGATGTCCCGAGTCAAGCGAGGGGACCAGGTCTTTATGTGCTCCATGTACCAGTAAGTTAATACACGATGCCTTCAGAGGAGGGGGTGTGCCTTTGGTCATATTCCACCTTTTAGATTCTGAAAATGGGTTAAGGGATGCATTTGGCTATTTGTACAATGGGGTGTGCATATTTACCCCAAGCCCCCAGGATCTGATGCTTCATTAAGGTCTTCTATGATTATTGTCTTGAAAATATTTTCTGATGGCAACATGGATAACCAATGATTCATAACTATTAGTATTTGCTTCAGCTAGAAGCAAGAGGACAAAGAAAACAGCCCAGCAGGAGGTAATCAGGACCCCAGAGAGGATGACAGAGGGGTGATGGAACAGGAGGCCTAACCCTGCAATACACCTCTCCGAGTGGAACCTGCTCAATTTTTAATTTTCTGCCTTGGGCACAAAATGCGCTTTGTTTTATCTTTCGCTTGTGCTGAAGGAGTCTTGAGTATTTTCTCAGCTTACCTTTTCCAATCTCACAGGCTCTTTGCGCAGTGTCTCACTTGTGGTTTTAACCTTTTATCTTTCTTTCTGATACTTGTTTTGAGTTTACAACTAATAACTATTCTGCGGGCACCCTCCGGTTTCACTGGTCAGGGAGGAGCGTGAGACAGTCCAAAGCCCATTTCCCACTTTGCAGATGCGTGCCGTGAATGGAGGAAAGCAGGGAGCTCCTGACTCATGGAGTGGGAAACCCGGGCAGCCTTCAGCTCAGGGCTTCCTGTGAATCAGCTGGGGTTTGTGGCATAGCAATGAGCAAGTGGCATTAATGAGGGAGGCATAGATGGTGCCAGGGGCTTGTACATTTGGTTGGAGCCAAACCCAGCAACAACGGTAGGGAAACAATAAATGAGGAGGGTTCTTTGACCACCCTCCCTTTTTTTTTTTAATAGGAGCAACTTTGTGGCTGATGAAAGTTCTTTTCATGGTTCCAGGAGGGAAGTGTCTTTTGTACTACACACTGGAATGTCAATTCTCATTACTAGACCCTGGCTGTTCAAATGCTATCTGAATCTCCCCAAGGCCTCCTTGGGGAGGCTGGAGGCAGAAATTTCAAGGAGCTTATGCCAATTATTTTCTTACTATCTGCATATTGATGGCTGACCCACAGTCATCAGGTGAGTCAGGTGCTATGCACAGCTTCCTTTATTTCATTCATGGCTTTTAAGACCGATAAGATTTTTTTTTTTTTTTTGGAAAAGTCTTTGTCCTTTAGCCTCTGTGATGCCATTTATGTTGTCTGTCTGCTTGAGAATTATAGGGCAGACCAGAGAAGTGATCCATATTTGGTTTTTCGGGGATGGGGGGTTGGTAGTTATTTGGACATTTTACTGGTAACACAGGAGTTCATCAGGGATGTGTAACACAGGCATAATCTGAGGCCCCAGTATTGCGAGTAGGTGTCAAGCCCTGGGCTTCATTCTTTTAAAAGCTTGTGATTTGGGGTCTTTTAGTCTAAGTTACAGAAAATGAATCTGTCAGTTCACAAAGGGAGAAATAAGGAATAAATTGAAGCATATGTAATAGTTATTTGTGAAATGTCAAAGATGAAAACCAAGAATCAGAAAGTCTAGAAGGAGAGAATCAAGGATCAGGAAGTGGTGCCCTTTAGGAAAGTACCAGTGTTTGGGGTTGTCTGTCATTTTGGTTCAAGATTAAAATTCCCATGAAATTGTGATTGACCCACATTAGGTTTCTTTCCATCCTCTTCATCCTTTAAAACTGATCTCAACAGGGGCAGACCTGAAGTGCTGCAGAAGAAGGGTGACTAGGTTTGGATGAGCAAACCAGCAGATGTCCATTCACTGCTGGAAGATCCCAGATTTTCCTAGAAAGGATGCCCAAAGGCCCAATCCCATATCGTTCTTTGTCCCTATGACAGAATGGCTTAAGAACCCTTCTCCTTTTTTTCAAAACACCTGGATGTGCTCCATGTTATCTCCTTTGAAAGGAAGATGAACCACGACAATCTTTCAGCGTGGTAAACAGATCACCAGGAACAAGCAAGTTCAGCAGATTCTATCTCAGAGGAGAGAGGAGGCTCTGAAGGCTCTGAAGATTTTTCTAGAGGAGCTGGGAATACTTAGGCCAAGACAATGACTCTCCAAACCCCTCTTTCTCAGGCCTCCTTGCAGTCCTTCTCTTCAGTTGATCAGAGAGGCTTCCATCAAGCCCTAGCAGGCCTCATGTGTATTATTTATTGGATTTGAAAACAAATTGGGTCATTTTCTTTTTTTAAATATTTATTTTTTAGTTGTAGGTGGACACAATACCTTTACTTTATGTGGTGCCGAAGATTGAACCCAGTGCCTCACACATGCTAGATGAGCGCACGACCTCTGAGCCACAACCTCAGCCCCTGTCATTTGCTTTTAAAGAGCCTCTGGGAATGAGCACAATTAAGCACAGATTAAAATGTCTGAAAGACTGAAAACCACCATAATGATACAGTGAAATGGACACAAGAGGCTGAGAAACACTCCACGCTATCATTCCATCAAAGCATCCCAATTTAAAATGATACCTAAAAAGCCAAGCCACGCTTGAGATGACCCAGCTGGGATGTGAGCTGGTGTACACAGGCAGTGGTTCTAATGATTTAGAAAGTAACTCGATGGAGGCATGAAGGGCATCAGCCAAAATTTGAAGAAAGAGGAGAAACAGAAGAAGGAAAGAGGGTGGAGGAAGAGGAGGAGGAAACAAGGAAACGAGGGAGAAGGAGTTGGAAGATTAGGAGAAGAAGGAGAGACAGGACCCCCTGAGACTCCTAAATTAACACTGCAGGTGACTTTGATGTTTCCCAACACCTGGGCATTTGCTATGAGATATATAATGTTCTGGGTAAAACAGACAAATTGACACTTGTGGACAGACACTAAGCAAACGACATTATTATGTACATAGGAGTGAAGATGAAGGAGATAAACAGTGTGTAGTTGTATAAAGGAGATAAACAGTGTGCAGGACAGAGTTCCTATTATTCTTCTGTACCATTTGCCATTTCCCAGGTCAGATGATCCTGTGTTTATTTGCAGACCTTTCCTTTGTTTCCAGATCCCAAAAAAACCTTTTTGGGTGCCAGTTCACTGGTTCCTTAGTCATTCCACTCTCTTGGTGCTTGTGGCCATGAGTATGAGAAATCTTTTGGCGGGACCAAACCCTAACACTACAAGGCTCACTGAAGCCTTGTGAAGACCTGGACTTATTCCTTTCAGGAGACAGCCTACCCAAGGGAGAGTTTTTTGGGCAGGTGTTTGAAAGCCATCTTGATGGCAGCTCAGTGGGAGACTGGAAACACAGTAGCAGCAGCTTCTTTGATGCCATGTCTCAGGAATGTTCCTGGCATGGCCACAGTTGGTTTCACTGTGCCCAGGGAATTGGGAAGGGGGCGGGAGGTGGACAGGAGAGGGGAGAGGTGCTGAATGGAGAAGCGCAACCTTTTGAATGTCTCCCTTTCTGATGGACGGGTTTTTACTCCCTCCGGAGTCTGGGCATCGGCAGGAGTGCCGGACTCTATTTTATAGTGAAGATTTTTTTTTTCCTTCTCTTTTTTTCTTTTCCCATCAACACTTGTCAGAGATTCAAGGCAAAAAGGCTGGCAAAAGCCTGGGCATCTGCAGCAGCGCAGGCAAAAGATGAGTCTAAACAGGGAACAGAGTGAGGCATTGTTCCAGCGCCGCAGAGTGGGAAAAGTAGGTCAGAGGAGGAAATGCAGGTTTGACAGAACTGGGAATTGAACTTGTCACCTCAGAGCCCATTGGGGTAGAAAGTGAACAGCCAGCCAGGGACCAGGGAGTAACTGAAGTCTGCTGCCTGGGCGAGGGCAGACACATGCTGTGCAGAGCTGCCCGTGCCATGGTCCCTGTCTCCTTCTGCATGTCTCCCTGCTCTCCTCCCCTCCCCCGCACCCCTACCCTGGGAAACTAAACCAAGTGATGATTCTAGATGACAAGAACAGCTGAGACTCTCTGAAGAGAAGGGCAGGCGACAGCTTCCCAGCCACCCGCTGCATTTGCAGGACTGGGATTTGAGACCAACCCCCCCTCCTAGAGAAGGCTCATCAACACCACCTTCCAGGAAACCCTTTCTCCTCACCAGCCTCCTGGCTAGGACCATCACCAGGGATGCTAGACTCACTGGGGCCTTGGTAATTCTCCTACTTTCTCTCACTGTCTAGGCCACTGATTTCTAATGAAAGGTGTTTGGCCAGTTGGGAGGACCTTTCACTTTGGAATTATCTCCAAAACCTTCCTCTGGACATTGTTTGTGCCTAATAGGAACCAGCTCCTCCTCCTTTTAGGTCTCAAACTTCCTTCAGTAACAACAAGAGAGACTTTGAATTGGTCATTTCAGATCTGCCTGCCATACTACTGAAAACAAGTGAAATTGAATGGATGCTTTCCCATTCAATAGCTCCAATATATGTGTGGATCTGAGAGAAACTTGTAGTCAGTTTAGTTATAGAATCAAGTCCAGGAATGACTACTACTCATTCCTGGACTTGATTCTATAGTTATAGAATTCTATAGTTATAATGGCTTGTTTGAAATAGGAATGGTACCACTTATTTGTGATAGAAAGGCTCAAATTCACACTCTACCAGCTATTCATGTTGTGGCTTTAGGCTATTTAGCAAAATTGTCACCTTCAGATTTCCTTGGCAGTAAAATGGGTATAATGTCACTTACTGCAGAGTTGTAAGGTATCAACCATGTTTCAGTGTGATTCATATGCGAAAGCACTTTCCCTAGGCCTGGCACCTGCAAGAAACTGAATCCAATGTTTGTTCCCTTCCTTCCTCAATGCCACTAAATTAATTAAAATTCAATAAAGTTTAAAATGCAGTTCCTCAGTCATAGTAGCCACAAGTCAAGTGTTCAGTGGCCACATGTGGCTGGTGGCTATCACGTTGGACAGTATAGATGTGGAACATCTCCGTCATTGCCCGAAGTTCTCTTAACCATGCTGACAACATCCATATAGAAATTAGGCTTTCCAAAGTGATGAGAATAGGGTTCTTACAGGCAAAACCCAGATGCCTCTTTGCCTCTGTGTGTATCATCATCAGTGACCTCACCTTTAAGACACACAGTATGTATTTTAGAGCATAACCATACACAAGTGTGTTCGTATCCTGCTTTTAATTGGTATTGCACTTGAATCTCCTGATTGGCTTCCACTGTCTTTGCAAGCTTGTGGTGGGGGTGTGGGGGGGTGAGTACAACTTGGTTGCAAATTGAGTTTTCATGCGTCACAGACCTTGCTCCCCCAGATGGCTTTGTGCCTAGCAAATGACACTGCACACTGTATGCTGTGGGATACGAGGCAACCTTAAAGCAGATAGAAGTGTCTCTTCTGCTGTCTCCCAAGGGCTGAGTCCAAAAAGAAAGATTTTTCTTTTCCTGGTGGGGTGAAGGAGGCGGTGGTTGCTGATGCTGGTAATGGGAGTGAGGAAGCTGGAAAAATGACTCCTTAAAGAAAAATGAGTGTTGCAAAAATAGAAACAGGGACATTTCATAAACCTTAAATTGCTTTAGCCTCTGGCTGCCAATATTAGTGGAAGGACATTTGATGGTCATTTTACATGGGCGTGGCTGCTGCCCCAAGCCCCTGTCACCGCAGGCTTCCCCATGACACCCCTTCCCGCAGGGCAGCGAGCACATACTTATCCAATGGCTCTCATGTTCTGTGATCCAAATAGAGCAGAAGAAGTTTCCAGGAGGGATTAAAATGCACACTTGGATGACTCCAACCAACTTCAGCCCAGAGAGAAGCAAAAGTCAGCGTGATGGGGGCGGGGAAGCATGAAATAAGTCAAGGTTAATTCAGCATGTGAAGAAAGTCTGAATTATTCATTTTCTGACCCATACCACGTA